>NC_058383.1:26061761-26697145 GCF_018350175.1 Felis catus | reverse complement strand
ATATATGCTAAGTCTTCTAATGCCCATGTGTATTTTACAACAGTTTTAATTTGGATGTTTAATTTCCAACAATTGAAGTGAAATGGAATCCCACTAAAACAATCAAGTCATTTTCACAGAAAAATACACTGCTTCAGTTTTTTCAATGAAATGTTAGAGTTAGATATGTTAGTTAGGGTTAAGTAAAATTTTAAATTCCCTCCCATCTTCACACTAGACACATTTGCTGTGCTCAAGGGCCGCCTGTGACCAGTGGCTGCCATCTTGGACAGCAATGGCCCCACAGGACAAACACATGCAGGCAATGTGGCCTTGTACACCTTTTATTTAGATGCTCTCTGAATCTCCTTCCATCACCTACAGAACAGGTGACGAAAACAGTAGTTATTTTTAAGGGTTAAATGAAGTTATGGGTGGGAAGTACCTGGTACACAGTAAACACTTAATAAACTTAGCTGTTTTGACTCTGGGGCAATGTCTTATCTTTCCAAGGGAGGAGCCCCTGCTTAAAAAGAAAGAGGCTGACCTACTACGTGCCTGTCCTGAACTTCAGCCATTCATCTCCAACTTCACAAGCCTTCGAGGTGGGAGCCATCACCTCCACCAGGCCCATACCCCTGACCCGCCTCTCCCAGGCTGATGGAAGGAGCCAGGCTCCCTCTGGGGGTGGGAAGATGGCTGTCTAACAGAAACCCTCTGGGGAAATGTGGCTCTGCATTTCAGTTAACCTTCAAAGCCCTCTGCCTGGGAGGCTGTCTGCTGGCCTTCCCGCTCCTTTGCCCTCTGCCCCTCACGTCTCCCTTCATCCAGTTCTGCCTCCCTTCCTCCCTCTCCCCCTTTGCCAGAAGACTCTGGAGCTGTTTATCCAGTCCGTTTAGACCCCACCAAAGCCTAGCCTCAGAGATTTTTCAACATGGTGCTCTTACCATCAGTCAGCTGTCAACTCGAGAGCAAGAACCAAAACTGTGAATATCTATTCACAGCTCCGTCCCCAATACCAGAACACCATAGTAGGTGCTGCACAAGTAGTGTATATGTATATACATTTTTAAAAGTTTTTTTTAATGTTTATTTATTTTTCAGAGAGAGATAAACAGAGTGCAAGCTGGGGAGGGGCAGAGAGAGAGAGAGAGAGACACACACACACAGAATCTGAAGCAGACTCCAGGCTCTGAGCTGTCAACACAGCCCAATTCAGGGCTCAAACTCATGGACCACGAGATCGTGACCTGAGCTGAAGTCACGATCGTGACCTGAGCTCAACTGACTGAGCCACCCAGGCGCCCTGTATCTACATTTCTTTAAATGTAATGACACTGAGCCCCCTTCAGACCCATGAAAACTTGCATGTTGCTTCCTAAGGGTCAGGGCCAGGATGAGGGTGAGGCAAATGAGGCCTTCTCCTATGGATGCAAGATTTAAGAGGGCACCAAAAAACCCAGTCATTAAGATAAAGAATATTTTGGTGCAATATTCAAAAAAAAAAAAAAAGCAATCAAAAGGAATGCAAAACTATCCCTGATGAACAATAAAATCAAAGTTTCAAATAAAGACAGGGCCACGATTACCCAGTTTTCCTTTTTTTTAATTTTTTTTTTAACATTTATTTATTTTTGAGACAGAGAGAGAGCATGAACAGGGGAGGGTCAGAGAAAGAGGGAGACACAGAATCTGAAACAGGCTCCAGGCTCTGAGCTGTCAGCACAGAGCCCGACGCGGGGCTCGAACCCACAGACTGCGAGATCATGACCTGAGCCGAAGTCGGCCGCTTAACCGACTGAGCCACCCAGGCGCCCCTATTTTTTTTATTCTTTTAAAAATTTTTAATTATTTTTAAAAATTGTTAATTTATTCATTTTTGAGAGACGGAGAGACAGTGCGAGTGGGGGAGGGACAGAGAGAGAGAGAAGGAGACACAGAATCCAAAGCAGGCTCCAGGCTCTGAGCTGTCAGCACAGAGCCTGACGCGGGGCTCAAACCCATGGACCATGCGAGATCATGACCTGAGCCAAAATCGGACACCTAACCGACTGAGCCACCCAGGCGCTCCTACCCAGTTTTCCTTTTGCCTCCACTTCTACAATGGCACTGTCAGGCATGGTCTACACACTGTCCACACGAACACATTCCACCCTTATGATAACCCTGAGAGGCGAGGACTATTGTCTCCCTCCATTTTCAGAGGAGGAAAAGGAGGCCCAGGGAAGTTAACTAGCCTGCCCCGGGTCACTCAGCTCTGAAGTGGCAAAGCCGGGACTTGAACCCAGGCAGTCTGAATTGAGGGACCCAGGTGCGCACTATCCTGTCTGTGGCCGCCCTGACGCAGCTCTGCCTGCTGGGTGTTATATCAGTAGATCATACGCTCTGGCCAAAGCTTTGGTGGTTGAGCAGACTGTCATTCCAGTCACAGACTTGCACTGCCCCTGGGCTGGGCTATGCAGACGCTGAAATAACTACAGAACAAGGGTGAGTGCAGGGCTCATCCCAACTGTTCTTAGAGGCCTGAACAAGCACTCCCTGAGGCTGGAGGAGGGCATGACTCATTCGGTTTTAGCCAGGAGGTCACTTGAAACGCAGAGGCATTTCCTGTCTCCCTGTCCTGCAGGAAGTGATGCACCTTTGACAGATGAGCAAGAGGTTGTCAGCTGGAGAACACAGAGCAGCAATGTCCCCGTTTGACATACACAGAAACTCAGGTCACAGTGATTTTTACCAAAGGCACATAACTTACGCAGGAAAGGCCACTCCGTGTATAGTGTCAGTTCTTGGCGGGTTATCAAATGACCCTACATTCTTCCCTCCAGATCCGTCATGAGCAGCGTGATGTGAGGGTGAAGAGCAGTGAGTCAGACGCTCTGCACTTTCCAAACCGGGTGACCTTGGAAAGCCACACGGTCTCCCTAAGCCTCGGTTTCTCCATCAATACAATGGGGATAGTTGATGCCAACCCCACAGTTGTGGGGATTAAGAGAAATCAATATATGTACAAAGTACCTAGCACAGTGCCAGGCATGTAGAAAGTGCTTAGCAAGTGGTAACTACGGCCATGATTTTTTTTTTCAATATATGAAGTTTATTGTCAAATTGGTTTCCATACAACACCCAGTGCTCATCCCAAAAGGTGCCCTCCTCAATACCCATCACCCACCCTCCCCGCCCTCCCACCTCCCATCAACCCTCAGTTTGTTCTCAGTTTTTGAGTCTCTTATTCTTTGGCTCTCTTCCACTCTAACCTCTTTTTTTTTTTTTTTCCTTCCCCTCCCCCATGGGTTTCTGTTAAGTTTCTCAGGATCCACATAAGAGTGAAACCATATGGTATCTGTCTTTCTCTGTACATGTCTACTGCCATGATTTTCAAAGCTGGGGTGCAATGTCCACCGCCAAATGCAACCTATGTCTCCAAAACTCTCCGGCACCTCAGTCCTCCATGAGAGACAATCTGCAAAATGGCCTGTTTGGCACAACAGAGAGGTAAGCTCATTGAAAACCTCAAGCACGAAGACATCATGAGTTTTACATGAAAAATGAGAAAAACTCATTAATTCTCAACTGGGATGCATCTTAGAATCACCTGTGCTCCACTGCACAGGGATTTGGTTTTCGCTGGTCTGGAGGGTCTCAGCTTTGTTACTTTTTCTAAAGTCTTCCCACGTGATTCCATTGGCGGGGAGGGGTGACACCCACCAAGAGAGTGGCAGGGAAGGGGTTACTGTGGGGAAGGGGTTCTTGTGGGAGGGGGGCGTGGCTGAAAATGACCGGGTAGTAGGTGCCTGGATGTTGGCTTGAATAATTATTCATTCACAACACCTTCATGCTTTATGCGCTTTTGATGAGAATGTTGTATTTCATCATCTTAACCTTTTCTTATGGAGAGTTTTGAACATATGCTAAGTAAACACATCGGTATAATGCATCTTTCATATGCCACACCCAAGGCTCTGAACCATCAACCCATGGCCAGTGCTACCCCATCTGCACCCCAGGCTCCACTTCCACCAGAAGTCTGAGACAAACGCCAGACCAAAAAAGCAAAAAAACAAAACAACCAATCATCAAAGGGTAACTCTGAAAGATAAGAGCTGTTTTTTAATACAACCACCCTACCATTATCACAGCTGACAAATTAATCATTCCTTATTGTCCTCAAATACCCAGTAAGTGTTCAAATTGTCTCATGAATGTCATACTTCTTTTTTTTTTTTTTCACTTTCTTTTCAGGATTTAAATAAGGTCTGCACCTTGGCGAGGAGCTGATTTGCCTTCAGGTCTCATACCTCAGGGCTTCTCACACGTTTACCGTGCCTTGAATTTCCTAAGGATCTTGCTAAAATGCAGATTCTGACGGTAGGTTTGCGGGCAGGGTCTGAGATTCTCATTTTTGATATCACTCCAGCAGCTGCTGCTGATGCTGCTGGCCCATGGACCACACCTTAAGTAGCAAGGCTCTATTTCATAATAAAAGGAAATTTTTTGGGGCGCCTGGGTGGCGCAGTCGGTTAAGCGTCCGACTTCAGCCAGGTCACGATCTCGCGGCCCGTGAGTTCGAGCCCCGCATCAGGCTCTGGGCTGATGGCTCAGAGCCTGGAGCCTGTTTCCGATTCTGTGTCTCCCTCTCTCTCTGCCCCTCCCCCGTTCATGCTCTGTCTCTCTCTGTCTCAAAAATAAATAAACGTTGAAAAAAAAATAAAAAAAAAAAAAAGGAAATTTTTTAATTTTTTTAATGTTTATTTGGGGGGGGGAGAGGGAGGGGCATAGAGAGAGGGACACACAGAATCCAAAGCAGGATCCAGGTTCTAAGCTGTCAGCACAGACCCCGATGTGGGCTCCGTCTCACAGACCGAGACATTAATGACCTGAGCCGAAATAGGATGTTCAACTGACTAAGCCACCCAGAGGCCCTGGAAATTTTTATTTATTTATTTATTTATTTATTTATTTATTTATTTATTTATTTATTTATTTAAAGTAACATTGATATCTTTGGAAAGACCCAGTGATTCGGGAGACAAAGCGCTGCTGGCTGGGAAGGGCTGTCACCTTCCAGGAAGTGGAACTGATTCATCACAGCTGCCATGGGTATCTAAATGCCAAAGACAACACCTATGCCTGTAGAATGGGTATCTGTCACCCAGGCCATCCAGATGTTCATCCTGGCCTCCCCAAACCGGATCATCAAGATCCTTGGAGCCTCTGGAAGTGCGTTGACTTGTTCAATGTCTGGCAGGCAGACTGAAACACAAGCTGCAGAAATAAGGCAGTTACCTTTTCTCGCAGTTATAGGTTTAATTAAAAAGCCCCGTGCTGCCAGACTCCAAGCACCCTCCACTGATCTGCGAGACCTATTGATTGCTTAGCTCTCCCCGCAAGACACAGCAGAGAGAAGACTTTATCTTCCTTTAATCAGACCTGCTTCCCTCGGATCCCGTTTTGACAGCGATGTTGCCTTCTCCCCACCCACGTCACCCAATGCTCCGCCAGCCCCAAGTCCCAAGGAGGTCGGTGTCCCCGGGGAACCGTGGGAAGGGGAGAGGGCAGCAGCAGCAGCATCACCACGGCCAACACGCATCGAGCATTCAGTGCTTGCCAGGCACTGTGCCAAGCGCTCCAAATACAGTCTCTCCCCTGATGCGTGAATATCATTAGTTTCTCCGCGCATGATGGTCCCCTGATTGTGTGATTTAATGTTAACCTGCACCGGGCATTTGTTCTCTGTCATATCACCTGTTTTCTCTTTTCTTCCCAGCCCTCATTATGATCTGAAGCCATACGTAGCTGCCTGCTCGTGCACTGTCCCTGCCCCTACAGTGTGAGTCCCAGGAGGGCAGGGCGGTGTGGCCTCTCTCCTTCAGTACTGAGCCCCAGTCCCCAAAACCAGCCCAAGCACATAACGGTTCTCAGTAAACGTTGAGCACGTGCATCCATGTGGTCACATAGTGCAGAATCTCCTTCTTCTTTAATGCTGAATAGTATTCCGTCGTAGATATTCCTTCATCCACTCATCTGTCAGCCGACATTTGGGTTGTTTCCACATCTTGGCTGCTGTGGATGGTGCTGCAGTGAACACGAAAGCACCAGTATCACCTCGACATCCGGGTTTTTATTCTTTTGGATAACTACCCACAGATGGAAGCATCGGATTGTACAGTAGTTGTTCTTCATTGTTCAATGAATTCCATTCTGTTTTCCACAGCAGCTGCACTGTCTTGCATTCTCACCAGTGGTGTGCAAGGGTTCCAATCTCTCCACATCCTTGGTCAAGATCTGTCATCTTCTTGTGTGTCAAGAGGGTGGTTCTGATGCTATACGTCCTTACCACAATAAAATAAAATTTTAAAGAAATAAGTGTGCACTGAATTTGGCTTACTCACACCTACTCTTCCTGGCAGCTCTATGAGCTCACCAGTCTTACACCCATTTTAAAGATGAGGAAACTGAGGCACAGAGAGGAAGAACAGTTCACAGAAATGTCCTGCACCGGGAGCTGTAGGGCAAGGTGTTGACACCTCTCATCTACTTAACTCCAGCTAGGGCTCTTAACCTGGGATGGGTGAACCTAGATGAAAAAAATACATATATTGCCGCTTAATTTTCTTAACATCGAACTGAAAAGTTGCATTTCCTTCCATTATGGATATCGGTAGCAAGCGGCAATAATGTCCCCAGCCCCCACGACTCTGTCCCCAGTTGGAACCAAAGATGTTTTCATGTCCGATTACATTTCTAGCATACATCTTGAATGATCATTTACACTTATCCCTGCCTTGCAATTACCATCATAATAACATGGCCCACCCACCAGCAGGTGTTGCTTTGTGCTCTGTTAATAAAAAGGCACATGCTAAATAAATAAATAAATAGGCGCAGCATGGCTATATCGCAGTATATTTTGATAAATGTATTTCGACACAATTGGTTGCCTGAAATAAGCCAGATGGAGAAAGACAAATACTGTATGGTCTACTTACATGCAGAATCTAAAAAGAAACAAAACAAAAGAGAAAGAAAGAGAGAAAGAGAGAAAGAGAGAAAGAGAGAAAGAGAGAAAGAAAGAAAGAAAGAAAGAAAGAAAGAAAGAAAGAAAGAAAGAAAGAAAGAAAGAAAGAAAGAAAGAAAGAAAGAGGAAGGAAGGAAGGAAGGAAGGAAGGAAGGAAGGAAGGAAGGAAGGAAGGAAGGAAGGAAGGAGGGGGGAAAGGAGGGAAGAAGGAAGAAAGGAAGAAAAAAAGTTGAACTCATAGCAACAGAGAGGAGAAAAGTAGTTTCCAGGGGCTGAAGGGTGAGGAAAAGAGAGAGAAGGTACAGATTTACTTACAGTCAGTCATAAGATGAGTAAGTTCTGCCGATCTAATGTATGACATGGTAACACATGGCATTGTATCGCTGAAATTTGCTTAGAGAGAACTTGAATGTTCTCCCCCCAGAAAGGGGGGTAAATATGTGAGGTAGTGGATGTCTTAACTACTTGATGGTGAAAATCCTTCCACAAGGTATACAAATATCAGATCATCACATTGTGTACTTTAAGTATCTTAGAATTTTATCAATTAAACTTCAATAAAACTTAAAAGTGTGTGTGTGTACAATTTATGTGTATTTACACACACACACACACACACACACACACACACCCGATTGCCTTTGTAATCCTCTGGATTCTATATTAAAAACATTACTCTGAGAAGGGGCCCAGGTACAGGGAAGATTAAGAAGCAGGCTCTGGGGGCATCTGGGTGGCTTAGTCAGTCGAAAGTCTGATTTCGTCTCAGGTCATGATCTCACAGTTGTGAGTTTGAGTGCCACATCAGGCTCCCTGCTGTTAGCACAGAGCCTGCTTCAGATCCTCTGCTCCCCTCTTTCTCTGCCCCTCCCCCACTCACACTCTCTCAAAAATAAATAAGCATTTAAAAATTTTAAAAAATAAAGAAGCAGGCTCTGGAGCCCACGCTCTGACCAGCTGGCTAGAAATAGCTCTCAGCCTGGACAGCCGGGGGCAGGGAGCAACCCCGTGCATGGCGGTGTGGTGGCTTTTCTCCTGCAAGGGAGGGGACACTGAGGGCCAGCTGGGGAAAGTGACCCAGAGAGCACAGCCAGAGAGGCAGAGTCGGGTCTGAACTAGAATCCAGGCTTTCTTCCCCAGCCCAACTCCCTGGCAGCTGTACCACACTGCCACCTAAGGACACAAAGCATCTCAAACCTGCTGCAGCCCAGAAGTTTGGGGGCCACTCAGAAACCCGCCCGTACTGTGGTCAGGAGCTCTGGCTCACTGTGCTGCAGTGACTTGTATACATCTGTCGGTGTAAAAACAATCACTATTTGCTCACACACTGCCAGCGAGGATGCAAATCAGGCTACCCCCCTGTGAAAAGCAATGGGGTGCCTAGTAATGATGTACATCCCGTTTGACAGAGTGATTCTATCACCTTCACCACCACTGTTCACTCCTGGATGCATATTCAAACCACTTGGAAGCTTCTAAAACCACTGGTGCTTCCCTCCAGACCAATCAATTGAAATCTTTCAAGATTTCAGAAAATCTTAAACTCTTAAGAAATGAATTAAGAATCTTTGAGGGTGAGACATTGGTGCGATGGTAAAGCTTCTGAGTGATTTTATCTGCAGTCAGGTCGAGAATCCGTGTAGGTAGGCCTCTCACTAGTGCTGTTTCTAGAAGCAGAGATGTACATGTAACTTAAGTGTCTGTCAACACAGGAATAGTTTGAAAAAAAGATAAGCAATAATAAAACGCTATACAGAAGCTAAGAGAAATTAACTAGATCTGTATCAGCAAGGACTAGTCTCAGAAACACGCTGTCAGGTAAAAAAAAAAATCAAATTGCAAAATACGCATTACAGCATGGTGTATCATTGGGTTTTTAAAACAATACTAAAGGCGCGTACAGATGTATGTAAAAGTGTGTTAAAGTCCTTAAGGATACAAAGGACATTCATAATAGTGAGGGGTGGGAATGAGGGATGGTGGCTAAAGGGACTTTAGTTTTGTATTCTTCTTTGAGGAGGAGAATGTATATTTTACACAAGCAATTAAAACTGATTCTGAAAATAAGTGGTTGGCTCAGTCGGTGGAGCATGCGACCCTTGATCTCAGGGTTGTTAAGTTCGAGCCCCACGTTGGGTGTAGACATTACTGAAAAAAAATTGTTTTGATCTTTAAAAATAAAATAAAATAATAAAAAAATCAAGCAAAATATTCCAGTGCCATCTCTGATCTAGATGCAGTTGAAATGAACCCAAATAGAAGGCTTCACAGAAGATACAGTCCAGAAGGAAAGATCAAGCAACTAGAACACTGTGTTTTCATCCTGTGATCAGGGAAGAGCTATAGAAGATGTGAAAAGCTCCTCACTGTCCCGTTTAGTGACTGCTGCATAATAAATCATCCCAACACTAATGGCATAAAATAGCCATGTTATTATGCTTGTGGACACTTTGGGTCAAGAACTCAGACATGGTCACAGTGAGGATGTTACATGAGGTCTGGAGTTTCAGCTGAGAAATCTAAAGGGTTGGGGGTGCTAGGCTAACCATATGGAATCATCTGGAGGCATCCTCAGGCACATTTGCTAGTTGATGCCTAGCTGTTGGCTAAGATCTCCAATGGCCTAGTGTCCAGAACACCTACAGGAGCCCCACCAAGAAGTCTTTCCATGCAGTTAGTTTGGGCTTCCTCACATGCTGGGATTGGGCCCCAAAGAGAGACAGAACTGTGTGGTAATTTTATGCTCCAGGCTCAGGGGTCACATAGTATCACTTCTGCTGGACTCTCTGGATGGAAGCAGTCACTAAGGTGTGCCCAAATTCAAGAGGACAGGATATAAGTCCCCACCCCACCCCCTGCCTCAGTGGGAAGAATTTCAAGGTCACCTTGTAAGAAAAGCATGTGGGACAAGAGACAGTGTTGCCCCATCTTTGGAAAATGCAATCTGCCACACCAACGCCTCCCGGGGGCTAAAAGACAGGGCTTCCTGAAAAGTGACACCTGAGCTGAGACCTAAAAGATCAGCAGCTGGCCTGGCAAAGGACAAGAAAGGTCATTCTGTGCAAAGCAAACAAGGTCAAAGTTCTAGAGTGAAAAAATGAGGGCATGAACTGCATGAAAGCTGGGTCATTCATTCATTTGTGCTGGAGGAAATGGTGAAAAGTGAAGCAGACAAGTGGGCAGGGGCCAGATGATGAGGACGAGATTAAAGACTTTGGTCTTTATCCTCTAGATATTGGGAGCCACTAAAGTGTGTAGAGCAGTGTATCCTCTCAGGTTGGGGGATGAAGGAGGGGAAGAAAGGAGGAAGGAGAGAGGTCAGTGATCAGCAGGTGAAAGGTGACAGTGGCTGTGGAGGTGGAGAGAAGTAGACAGAGAGGAGAGATGGTCTGGAGGCAAAATTGATGAATGAACTTGGTGACAGATTCTATCTGAGGAGTAAGAAGTCCAAGAATATGTCCCTCAACTAGGCAGCTTCTAGCCCCTGGGGGTCCAGGCTTAGTGACCTAATCCCAGGTGTGCATCCTTCCACATTTCCCCTGGTCCAGCACCCTCTGGATCAATAAAATGTTGAGTAAAGAAGCAGGCTTCTAGGAAGAAGAAGGATCCTGAAGTTCCGCCTATCTCAGATCAAAGACCAAAATGATCTTCTTGGCTCACCACATCTGAGTCCCCTGTGTCCCAAAACTCATTACCCGACCATGGCACCTGGTGACAATTAGTGGGAAATTGTATAGACAGCTCCTGATTGGATGCAATTTCCTTGCCGTGGAGCATTGTAAATCAATTATTCTGAGTAACTCAACTTTAACATCTTGACACTCCTCCCTCTGATAGTGCCTCCTTCTTTCCACATACCTTTCTTTCTTCCCAGTGAATAAATTGTGAGCTGTTTGTTTGTAGGGACTAGAATATTCTCATTAGTGATAAAAGCAGCAGTTCTGGGGGGTCCTGGGTGGCTCAGTGAGTTGAGTGTATAACTCCTGATTTCAGCTCAGGTCATGATCCCAGGGCTGAGGGACTGAGCCATGTGTCATGGAGGCTGCTTAAGATTCTCTCTCTCTCCCTCTGCCTCTCTCTCTGTGTTCCTCTCCCCTGCTCACATGCTCTCTTTCTCCAATAAAATTTAAAAATTAAAAAAATTTTAAAAAGAAGTTCTGTTTACCCTGTTAGTGGTGAGTCATAGGTGATTTCCACAGGGCTAGAATTAGTTTGAAGCTGAGTCCCAACCTCCCCCACCCCCTGTCAATCAGGTATTGGTCCCAGATGTTGTCCAAGGAGTAGAGTTTCACACTCTGGGTCCTGGGGACCCTCAAAGCCAGACCCCTCGGAACAGAACTCTCAAGCATCAGCCATGTTAGACATGTTGCTTTAGCCCACAGCTCCAAAGCATGAACCTTCATCTGTGACTCCCTCGTTCAAGAACAAATACTGAGTGGGGCGCCTGGATGGCTCCGTTGGTTGAGCATCTGACTTTGGCTCAGGATCATGACCTCACAGTTCATGGGTTCAAGCCCCATGTTGGGCTCTGTGCTGACAGCTCAGACCCTGGATTCTGCTTTGGATTCAGTGTCTCCCTCTTCTCTCTGCCCTCCTCCAATCGTGTTCTCTCTCTCTCTCTCTTTCGAAAATAACTAAACATTAAAAAAAATTTTTTTAATTAAAAAAAAAAAGGAACAAACACTGAGTGCCTGCTCTGTGCCAGGCACTGTTCCAGAATCCCATGCCCTCAGAGAGCTTACATTCATGTGCACAGAAATACACAAAACACAGGGCGCCTGGGTGGCTCAGTCAGTTAAGCATCTGACTTCGGCTCAGGTCATGATCTCGTAGTTTGTGAGTTCAAGCCCCACGTCGGGCTCTGTGCTGACAGCTCTGAGTCTGGAGCCTGCTTCGAATTCTGTGTCTCCCTCTGCCCCTCCACTGATCATGCTCTGACTCTCTCTTTCAATAACAAATAAACGTTAAAAAAAAAAAAAAAGAAATACACAAGAAACAGAAACACATAGCATGAATACGGCAAGAAGTCCTGTGGGGAAACTTTTAGATGCAGAAGTGGATAGGGATTCCCTACCCATTCATGGAGAGGAGTGGAGGAGGGAGAAGGAGCTTTGCAAATTTAGACATGTCATCAAGGACAGTCTTGTTGAGAGGGGGATCTTTGAGAAAGCCTGCAGAAAGTGAGGGAGGATGTCATTAGGACGCCTGGGAAGAGCATTCCAGGCAGAGGGGAGAGAGCACAGGCAAATGTCCTAAGGCAGGAGGGAGCCTGGTGTGTTGGAGCAACACTGGCGGCCAGGAAGACGGAAGGAGGGGAGAATAATAGGTTGTGAGAGGTCAGAGAAGCAATGCCAAGCCAAAGGGCAGGGGGCCTTTTAGGCCAGTGAGAAGATATGGCTTTGACCCTGAAGGAGGTGCGAAGTCACTGGATGCTTAGAAAATCACTCTAGTGGCTGCTGTTGGTAATGATGACAACAGTAATGATGGCTATGATGGGCTTTCCTATTGTCACACTGGAGTTCTGCTTTTCTCTCTTTCTTTTAGGTTTTGCCCAGCATCTAACTCTTCCTCTTGCATCCTGGTGGCTCCTCTGGGAGGTCCCCATTTGGAATAGCTTTGGGCTGTGATCTACTCCAAATAAGCTTTGAGACGCTGCTCTGCAGATTACCACATTAGTTTGGTGACTTCTGGCCCCAGTCTGCAGATCACTGCTTCCTTTGCAAACTCTCCACTCAGCTCTATTTTATGAAGAAAAACCTATCTCTTCCTGGTTTTAGTGCAAGTAGGAACCGCTGGTATTTTCCAACTTCAAACCAAAACCTAGAACTTCCTGTGCTCCTGGCTGAGTGCCCCTCCCCTTCTCCCACCTACCCCTTCAGCCCTTTCATACAGGCCAGCAGCTGAGTGCCCTTGACCAGGGCCTTCTTACTGTTAGCTCCTCTCTCCTTGAGGCTGCAGCCTGCATTTCAATTTCAGGGTGTCCCCTGCCACTTCCTCACCCCAAGGCCCCATGGGATCCAGCACCAGCTTGGAGTCCTAGCCAACAAGCCCCTCTCCCGTAGCACACACTTCACCACCTTCTTCCTTCTAGAATAGGTGTGTGGGACTGGATGAATCCTATACTGAAAAGAGTCCAGCACCAAGTCAGACACGCCCAGGATCAAATCTCAGTTCTGACCCAATAAATTGTGTGGCCTCAGGCAAGTCACTTCACCTCTCTAAGTCTGTCCTTTCCTTTTTTTTTTTTTTAAGGAGAGAGAACAGGGGCATATGTGAGGGGGGGACAGAGAGAAAATAAGAGAGAGAGAGAGAGACAGAGTGACAGAGAAGCAGGGCTCACCCGAAGCGGGGCTCATGCTCACCCAATGCAGATCTCGAGCTCACCTAAAGCAGAACTTGAGCTCACCTGATGTGGGGCTTGAACTCATGAACCACGAGATCATGACCCGCACCAAAGTCAGACACTTAACGACTGAGCTACCCAGGCGCCCCGAGCCTGTCCTTTCAAGCCACTGCTCTGCATTCACAGCTGGGTCTCGATACTCCAACAGGCCATGAAAGACCCCCTTGAGTGCCCCAAGTCAGACCACACAATTCCTAGATTCCCTAGATTTCAGGCCAAGCGAAGAGAAATACTCTTTACCTGCCCTACTCTGCCTTGTTCCTAACAGGCTCCAGCACCTGCAGGCAGGGTCTCTTAGCACAAGCTCTAAGTCAATTCACTGAGAAGAGAAGCAAAATGATATTGTCATTGAGATGCTTGGTCCTCAAGCCATCCTGCCTCAGACATGTCTAAGAAAAGAAAGCACATTTGCCTGAGGTCTTGGACCTCCTGTGCATCATCATCTAATCCAGCCTAAGGGCCTGCAGAAAGCCCTCCATAGGGAGGAAGGCACAGGCAGACAAGCCATGTGCCAGGTCCTGGGTGTCAGAGGGCACTGGCTTTCTAAGAGACGAATCTATTCTCAAGTCTCCAGATGCCTGCTAACCATGATGACAGACTCCTGAATCTGCACCCCACACACAGCCTGTCCTCTCCCCTCAATGCCAGCCCTAGGTCTGTGGACATTTGACTTGGTATCACAAACTCAAAAGCGATCAAAGCCACTCTTAATGTTTTTCTCCCCCATTTTCCTACTTTCTCAGGTGAAACATCTGACTACACAGTATGTACATTTAATCACCCACATGAGTTTCCAAGGGGTATGCTGCCGGATGACACCCCAGCTTCAAAGAACCCCCAGTCCTCCAGGGCTAGGGCTGGCATACCAGATGGAGAAGGATGTGGTGGCTGGGGGCAAATCAGCAAACGGGAGGAAGTGCGAGATGGTGGGCAAAGCTCCGAACAATGAGAAGCATGAGGGAGTCAGGTGGCTGACATGTGATCCCTCCCAGGACGCCTCCCATGAGCTTCCTGAGAGTCTGCTAAACTCACAGAGGCCTAGTGTGAGTTGTGTTAATAAAGTTTTGGTGGTTGTTATTGCTGTTGAAAAAAAATAAAAATAAAAAAGAATGTTATATGCTGCAAGTCAGAGGCATCCCACTAGGAAACAAAGTCTCAGGGACACAAAAAGCCAGGAGTTAGCAGAAATCCCAGAAAGGCCCTGGAGACCTTGTCAGAAATGGGACAGAGGTGGGGGGGGTGGAAGAAGGGACATTCTGGGGAATCTTATTGAGATCACAGGCACAAAAAGGTCCCCAGATGATATCTGGTTTACATTAAGAAGTGAAAGAGCAAGATATAATAACAGAAATAGGGTAATAATATTGGAAATGCTAGTAATAGGAACACTACAGACAGGTCCAAAGGGTTACAAGCATCTAAAAGCAACCTTGACACTCAGTAAAAGGCCCTACCAATTGTTCTCATGTGGATGTGTGTGTATATATGTTATACATCAGCGTGAATATGTGTGTACATGTGTATCAGTATACATATATCCGTATGTTTATGTATGTATGCATATACATGTATATCAGAATATAAGATACATATCAGTGTGTATATATGTGAATATGATACATACCAGGGTGCATATATGTCTGCATGATATAAATCAATACGTATACATGTGTATACACATATATGTATGTATATATAAGCATATATGTGTGTATACAGATCAGCACCTATGTGTATATAGTGTGTATATTATATATCAATGTGTGTATACACATATGTGTATATGAATACCAGCACATTAGCATGTATACACAGAGCATATGTGTGTGCATGTGTATGTATATGTATACATGTATGTCAGCATATGTGATATATATCAGTGTTGTGTATATATGGATATGTACACATATGTGTACCAGCACATATGATAAATTGTGTGTATAGATCAGTGTGTATATATATATGTGGGTATGTATATATGTATATGCATAGATGATCTATATCAGTAGTATAATGTTTCCAACTTCTTTCCTTAGAAATATTTCTTCACTGAGGACTCCTGCATGGCTGTTAGTTAAGCATCCAACTCTTGATTTTGGCTCAGATCATGGTCTCACAGTTCGTGAGTTTAAGCCCCACATCAGTCTCTGCGCTGACAGCACAGAACCTCGTTGGCATTCTTTCTCCCCTTTCCCTCTGTCCCTCCCTGGCTCTCTCTCTCTCTGTCTTTCAAAATAAATAAATAAGCTTAAAAAAAGAAAGGAAATATTTCTTCACTGAAACCTAAAATAGACGCAAACCATCAAATTCAAATCTGCAGTTTCTGGGGTTTCTCACAGGCCTGGCCAATTCCTTCAAGTTCAAGGCTTAACTAGACTTTGCAGAAGTAGTGGAGACTGCAGGTGTTTCCCTCGATACAGAAGGACACTGAGCCCTCAGCCCATGACTGCAGAGGTGGGCAGTCTTTTCAGTTCCTGTGGAGGGTGAGGTGGGGCTCACCCTGTGAGGTACGTGGTTTATTATCCCGTTTTGCAGATGAGAAAACAAGCCCAGAAGGCAAAGGGGCATGCTACATAAAGGCTTTGGCGGAGGCAGGGGCGGGGGAGGATGTTTCCAAGGCGGTGAGGAGAGAGACTGCCTGTGTCTGTCTTGTTCATGGCAGCATCTCCAGAGCCTGGCAGAGGTGCCCAAAAATAAGTGTTGGAGGATGGATAGGCAGATGGGTGGAGGGACTGGGTGCACCAACTACTCCGGCCCTCCAAACCTCAAACCAGCTCTCTTTTGCCTCGAGGCCAGTAAAAGTCCACTTTCCTTCCTCCCGCCTCCTGCACCCTCCTCTCCCCTACTGAGAGCAAGTGCTCTATGCCAGCATCTCACGCGCCCCCTCCAGTCTCCTCTCCAGCGCCAGAACCGACGTTCTGGGACATCTGCGATGACATGCTGCCACCTACGGGGACTGTGTGGTACTGCAGAGAGGAGCCCCGTTTGATTTAAATCTCAAGGAGTCATCACATATTCTTAAATTATGAAGAGAAACTGAAGCCTGAAAAGGCACTTGGCAAGGACTTGGTAAAGCCTCTGGTAACTGGGGGTTGGCTTAGGCTTAGAATACTCCTTCAAAGAAGAAAAACACTGGACTATTTCAGGCACACTGGGCCCAGAGATGTTAGGCAGGGAGTGCAGACAGGTCAGATAGAACAGGAAAGGGCAGGAGAGATGAACAACCAGGGGCAGGAAGGCCTGTCTCCCTAGGAGTCACTTATTTCACTTAAAAACAACCCGGAAAGATGGGTGTCCAGTTAGCATTATTATTTTAAAAAGGGGAGGGGTGCCTGGGTGGCTCAGTCGGTTAAGCATGCAACTTCAGCTCAGGTCATGATCTCATGGTTCATGGGTTCGAGCCCCACGTCAGGCTCTGTGCTGAGAGCTCAGAGCCTGAAGCCTGTTTCAGATTCTGGGTCTCCCTCTCTCTACCCCTCCACCACTTGCACTCTATATGTGTGTCTCTCTCTCTCTCTCTCTCTCTCTCTCTCTCTCTCTCTCTCTCGCAAAAATAAATAAATATTGAAAGAAAAGAAAAGAGAAAAGGAAGAGAGGAAGGAAGGAAGGAAGGAAGGAAGGAAGGAAGGAAGGAAGGAAGGAAGACAGACACATCCCTGCAATGCAGAGTCTGTCCGGATTGGCCTGGATTATGTGGCCACCTTGAAGGTGGAGTCCCATGACTAGCAAGCCCAGAACTGCAAAGTGTCAGATAAAAGTCACTGCCCCCAAGGAAGGAATGCTGAACCCAAAGGCCACAGCTGTCCCCACTTCACAGGTGAGGAAACAGCCTCAGAGGAGTTGTGATATTGCTGGTGTTGTCATGTCAGGTTCTTGTAGGTTGCAAGGAAGAGAAACATTCTTGGGTTTCATTAGGAGACTGGGAAGACCAAAGTCTTAGCCACCCAACCAGGGCTCCTAGAGGCTGGCAAAACTTTGGGTTACAGCAGGAGCACAAGTCACCTGACGGCAGCTCGGTAACTCAGTGGCAGAACGCTTGGATGCCCCTCATCAGGGGCATCCTAGGCCAGTACTCTGGGGCCCCACTATCATGGTGACTCAACACCTCTGGGTCTTGGCCTACTCCTCTGCTGTCCCCACTGTGCCCTCCTTCGCAATTTCTGCTGACTCAGAATTCCTGCTAATCCATGGCTTCTCCCCACCATAGCTTAGGTTGACTTAAGGCTTCTACTTAGAACCGTCCTTCTGCGCGTCTTGTGCTTCTGCCTCCAATATTGACACTGGTCTTTCCTCTATGCCTCATATTCAAATTCTGCAAAAGAAAGAATCTGAACCGTTCAGTTGGTCCCTAGCATCCCTGTGGGTTGGATTTCCCAGTCCTCCAACCAGCCTAGATGTTGTCTGCCCTCAGGGTGGGTGTCCACTCCGGTACAATCAGCTGTATCCTGGGTCCTAAGCTGCAGAGTATGGTGACTCAGAGTAAAGAACTCCATGAAGGAGCTGTGGGTGTGACAGGTCTGCCGATGTAACAGGCTCCCCCACGAGCCAGCTTGTATGTGACAAGACCAGGGTTTCAGCCCAAGTTCTCTGGTTCCAAGTCTTTCCCACCTAAGTATATAGGCTGTCCTGCCTTGCGAGGTTAAGGAAAAAATAACAACTAACAGATTGAGCACTGTATGCCAACCACCATTCTAAATTTATACTGAGTATCTCGATTAACCCTGAACACAACCCCTCTGTAATTATGGCCCTTTCACACAAAGGAAAACTCATTCAGAAAGATTAAATAATAGCCTCAAAGTTATACTCCTAGTAAGTGCCAAAAAGTGATGTGAACCCAGGCCTGTTTGGGTTTGTAAAGGAGGAGGGGAAGGAAGACGGAGAGAGACTTTTGCAGGTAGAAAGCTAAGAACAACCTAGAAGTCCATACAGCATGGAAGCCACTGACTGAATGTGGCTACTGAGCCCTTGATATGTGGCTAATCCAAAGTGGTGGACCATAACTGTAAAATACACACCAGATTTCAAAGATTGTTTTTACCAAATAGAATGTGAAATCTCTCATTAATGTTTTACATTGATTACATATTCAAATGATACTATTTTGAACATTTTGAGTTACAGAAAACGTATCAGTAAAGTTAACTTTACCTGTTTTTTTTCTTTTTAAACAGTTTTGTTGATATATACTTCACATACCATATAATTCACCCACTTAAAGTGTGTAACTCACTCATTTTTAGTATATTCACAAAGTTGTGCAACCATCACCACAATCGATCTTAGAACATCTTTTTTTAATTTAAAAAAATTATTTTTAAGTTTTATTTATTTATTTTGAGAGAGAGAGACAGAGCATGAGTGGGGGAGAGGGAGAGAGAGAGGGAGAGAGAGAGAATCCCAAGCAGGTTCCACACTGTCAGTGAGGAGCCTGAGGCGGGGCTCAAACTCACAAATGGTGAGATCATGGTCTGAGTGGAAACCAAGAGTCAGATACTTAACCACTTAACCCACTGAGCCACCCACCTGCCCCTCTTAGAACATTTTCATCACCTTAAAAAGAAACCAGTTACCCATTAGCAGTCACCCCCCATTTCCTATTTCCCTCAGCCCTTGGCCTTAACTATTCTACTTCCTGTCTCTATGGATTTGCCTGTTCTGGATATTTCATAGAAATGGAATCATATAATATACGGTCTTTTGTGTCTGGCTCCTTTCACTTAGCATGTTTGCACTAATATCATTTTATACCAGGTGTCAGTGCTTTGCTTCTTTTTATTGCCAAATAATGTTCCAATGTATGGATAGACCACATCTTTATCAGTTGATAAACATTTGAGTTCCCTCCATATTTTGGCTATTTTGAGTAATGCTGCTATGAACAGTGATGCACAAGATTTTGTGGAGACATGTTTTCATTTCTCTTGGTCTTTTTACTTTTCTAAACAGAGTGATCAGAAGATTTTAATCTACACATAAGGCTGGCATTATATTTCTACTGAAGAGCACAGACTCTGATCTCTCATACTGGTTCTGACAAATGTTGGAATACACAGACAACATAAATGCTCCACCACAGCAGCCCTGCCTGCTGGCTCTGACCTCAGCCCCCTGGCCACCAAAGCTAGGTGGTTCCCAGCTTAACAGAGGGCTAGCAAAGCACTGAGGCAGCTTCCATCAGGCGGGGGCCTCTCAACAATCCCAATTCCAGGGACTCAACAATAATTCAGTTCTGCAAGCTCAATGTGAGCAACAGAGGCACTTGAGGTGGTTAATAATGGGCAACCTTCCATTACAAAATACTGGCTATCTAACAAACAAAATAGATTCCGAGATAATTTGCCTATGAAAATTGGTCAGGCTCTCTACTTCATGTGCACCAACTTCCCCATGAAGCACCAAGAGTGAGTAGCTTGAATGTCTGGGTGGCCTAGATTCCTTGGTATCCAGTTAAAAATAACTATAGTTACAATAATTGGTTAATAGGTACACAATATAGAAAGAAGTAACTTGTGACATCAAAAAATAAAAGCGGTGGGCTCAGTCGGTTAAACATCTGACTTTGGTGCAGGTCATGATCTCGTGGTCTACTCCGTGAGTTCGAGCCCTGTGTCGGGCTCTATGCTGACAGCTTAGAGCCTGGAGCCTGCTTCAGATTCTGTCTCTCTCTCTCTCTCTCTCTCTCTCTCTCTCTGCCCCTCCCCCATTCGCGCTCTGTCTCTGTCTCTCGAAAATGAATAAACGTTAAAAAAATTAAATTAAAAAATAAAAGTGGAAGAGTGATAGTTTTCATATGCAATCAAAGTGTAAGTTGTTACTAGCTTAAAATAGGCAGTTATAAGTATAAGATGGTTACAAGTGTATCATATAAACCTTACGGTACTCACAAAGGAAAAAACCTATAGTAGGTACAAAACAGAAAAAGAGAAAGGAATCAAAGCATACCACTATGCTAAAATCATCAATTCACAAAGAAAGACAAGCAGCAGAGGAAGAAAGGAACAACAGAAGTACAAAAATAATGATGACAATAATAATAATGAAAAAGAAAATAAGATTGCAATAGTAAGTCCTTGTATATCAACAATTACTTTAAATGTAAATTGGGGTGTCTGGGTGGCTCACTGGGTTAAGTGTACAACTTCTGTTCGGGTCATAATCTTGTGTCTTGTGGGTTTGAGCCCCACATCAGGCTCTGTGCTGACAGCTCAGAGCCTGGAGACTGCTTCAGATTCTGTGTCTCCCTCTCTCTCTCTCTCTCCCTGCCCCCTGTTCATGCTGCTCTCTCTCAAAAATAAACAAACATTAAAAAAAAAAAAAAAACTTTTAAAAACTAAATGTAAATGGGCTAGATTATCCAATCAAAAGGAATAGAGTAGCTAAATGGATTAAAAAAAAAAAAAAAAGACCCAATATATGCTGCCTACAAGGAATTTACTGTAGCCTCACGGACACATGTAAGTTGAAATGGAAGAAATGGAAAAAGATATTCCATGCAAATGGAAACTAAAAGAGAGCAAAGGTAGTTATATCAGACAAAGTAGACTTTTAAGTAAAAAATAGGTCACTGTATAATTACCAAGAGGTCAGTTCATTAAGAAGATATAACAAGTATAAAAAGATATGCATTTAACATCACAGCACCTAAATACATTAAGCAAATAGCAACATATCTGAAGACAGAAATAGACAGCAATGCAATAATAGTAGTAGAGGGTATCAATTCTCCATTTGCAACAACGAATAGATCATCTAGACAGAAAATCAAAAAAGAAATATTGGACTTCAACTACATTTTAGGCCAAATGGATGTAACGGACATCTAGGGAGCATTCCATCCAACATCAACAGAATACACATTCTTCTCAAGGGCAGATCTCTCCTGGAGAGATCAAATGTTAGGTCACAAAACAAGTCTTAACATATTTAAGAAGACTGAAATCAAATCAAGTATCTCTTCCAACCGTAATGGTATGAAAACAGAAATCAATAAAAGTGAGAAAGCTGGAAAATTAACAAATATGTGGAATTAAAAAACACTCCTAAACAAGCAATGGGTCAAAAAAGAAACTAAAAGGAAAGTCAAGAAACATCTTGAAATAGGATGCCTAGCTGGCTCAGTCAGGAGAGTAGGTGGCTCTTTTTTTTTTTTTTTTAATGTTTTTATTCATTTTTGAGACAGAGAGTGACAGAGCATGAGCGGGGAAGGGTCAGAGAGAGAGAGACACACACACAGAATCTGAAGCAGGCTCCAGAGCCTGAGTTGTCAGCACAGAGCCTGATGCGAGGCTCAAACTCACAGACTGTGAAGGGCGCCTGGGTGACGCAGTCGGTTGAGCGTCCGACTTCAGCCAGGTCACGATCTTGCGGTCCGTGAGTTCGAGCCCCGCGTCGGGCTCTGGGCTGATGGCTCAGAGCCTGGAGCCTGTTTCCGATTCTGTGTCTCCCTCTCTCTCTGCCCCTCCCCCGTTCATGCTCTGCCTCTCTCTGTCCCAAAAATAAATAAACGTTGAAAACAAAAATTAAAAAAAAAAAAAAAAAAAAAACTCACAGACTGTGAGATCATGACCTGAGCTGAAGTCGGATGCTTAACCAACTGAGCCACCCAGGTGCCCCAAGTAGGTGACTCTTGATCATGAGTGTAACTCATGCAGTCATGAGTTCAAGTCCCACACTGGATATAGAGATTACTTTTTAAAAGTTTCTAAATTAAAAAAAGAAATTATAAAAACTAAACTTATGGGGTGCCTGGCTGGCTCAGCCAGAGGAGCATGTTGATCCTGATCTTAGGGTTGTGAGTTGGATGTAGAGATTATATAAATAAATAAATAAATAAATAAATAAATAAATAAATAAATAAATAAATAAATAAATCAAACAAACAAACTTAAAAAAAAGAAAAGAAAAAAAATCGTGAAACAAAAATGGAAATGCAACATACCAAAACTTACGGGATTCAACAAAAGCAGTTCCGATTAAACGCCTACATTAAGAAAAAGGAACAACCTCAAACAAGTTTACAACTCAAACAACTAGAAAAAGAAGATTAAGAAAAAGCAAGAGATAAATCAAATAAATAAAGTCATAAATGAAAGAGACGGTAACACAGAAATAGAAGGGATCAAAGAGACTACCATGAACATTTATATGCCAAAAAACGGGGTAAACTAGAAGAAATAGATACATTCCTAGAAATACACAATCTACCACAACTGAACCATGAAGAAATAGAAAATCTGAACAGATCTGTCAGTAGTAAGGAGACTGACCAGTAATCAAAAATCTCTCACCAAAGAAAAGTTCAGGCCCAGATGGCTTCAATAGCAAATTCTACCAGGAACTTAGAGAATTAACACCAATTCTCCTTAAACTCTTCCAAAAAGTTGAAGAGAAGGAAATACTTTCAAAATTATTTTCAAGGCCAGCATGACCCTGATACCAAAACCAGACAAGGACACCACAAGAAAAGAAAATCACACACCAATATCCCTGATAAGAATAGATGCAAAAATCCTCATTGAAATATAAGCAAATCAAATTCAACAGCACATTACAAGGATCATACACTACGATCAAGTGGATGCATCCCTAGCCTGCAAGGATGGTTCAACATACACAGGTTAATAAATGAGATATACCACATTAACAGAATGAAGAAAAAAAATCATATGATCACCTCAATAGATGTATTAAAAGCATTCAACATTCTTTCATGATAAAAACTCTCAACAGATTGGGTATAGAAGAAATGTACATCAACATAATAAAGGCTATATATGACAAGTCTACAGCTAATATCATACTCAAAAGCTTTTCCTCTAAGGTTAGGAATGAAACAAGGATGCCACTCTCATGACTCCTATTCAATATAGTACTGGAAGTTGCAGCCAGAGCAATTAGACAAGAAGAAATAAAAGTCATCCAAATCAGAAACAAAAAAAATTGTCTCTGTCTGCAGATAACATGATATAATATATAGATAACCCTAAAAACTCACCAAAAACCTGTTAGAATAAATGAATTCAGTAAAAGTTACAGGATACAAAATCAATACACAAAAATCAATTGCATTCTATACCCTAACAACAAACTATTTGAAAGAGAAATTAAGAAAGCAATCTCATTTACAATAGCAGCAAAATAATAACATACTCAGGAATATATTCCACCAAGGAGGTGAAAGACCAGTGACACGGAAAATTATAAGACAATAATGAAAGAAAGTGAAGAAGTCACAAATTAATGGAAAGGTATCCCATGTTCATGGATTGGAAGATTTAATATTGT
This sequence comes from Felis catus, assembly GCF_018350175.1. Lineage (NCBI taxonomy): Eukaryota > Metazoa > Chordata > Mammalia > Carnivora > Felidae > Felis > Felis catus. The sequence goes on along the minus strand of NC_058383.1, from coordinate 26,673,461 downwards.
CAAAATATCAAAAAAAAAAAAAAAAATGTCCATACTACCCAAAGCAATCTAAAGATTTGATGAAATCTCTATCAAAACTCCAAAGATGCTTTTCACAGAAAAAAAAAAAAAATTCAAAAATGTGTAGAGAACCACAGAAGATCCTGAATAGCTAAAGCAATCTTGAAAAATAGCAAAGCTGGAGGCATCACACTTCCCAATTTCAAACTCTAATGCAAAGCTATCAAAATAGAATGGTGCTGGCCTTAAAACAAACACAAGATCAATGGAAAAGAATAAAGAGCCCACATATACAGTCAACTAATCTTTGACAATGGTGCCCAAGAACACACAATGGGAGAGGGTTTGGGGAAAACTGGGTAGCTACATGCAGAAGAATGAAACTGGACTCTTTACTCACAAAAATTAACTTGAAATGATTTAAAGACTTAAATGTAAGCCCTAAAACTGTTAAACTCCTTGATGAAAATATACCGAAAAATCTCCTTGACATTAGTCTTGGCAGTGATTTTCTTGGCTATGACACCAAAGACATAAGCAAAAAAAGCAAAAACAAACAAGCGGAACTACATCTAACTAAACAGCTTCTGCACAGCAAAGGAAACAATCAACAAATGGAAAGGCAATCTAAAGAATGGGAGAAAATATTCGCAAACTATTCTATCTGATAAGGGGTTAACATCTAAAATATATAAGGAGCTCATAAACTCAATAGAAAAAAAACAATCTGATTTTAAAATGGGCAAAGGATCTATATAGACATTTTTTTCTACATAGACAGTTTTCAAAGGAGACATACAAATAGCCAACAGGTATGTGAAAATGTGTTCAACATCACATTCACTCATCACCAGGGAAATGCAAATCAAAATCACACTGAGATATCACCTCACACCTGTCAGAATGGCTGCTGTTATCAAAAAGAGAAAAGAATGGGAATGCAAGCTGGTGCAGCCACTCTAGAAAACAGTATGGAGGTTCCTCAAAAAACTAAAAACAGAACTACCCTACGACCCAGCAATGGCACTACTAGACATTTATCCACGGAATACAGGTGTGCTGTTTCGAAAGGACACATGCACCCCCATGTTTATAGCAGCACTATCAACAATAGCCAAAGTATGGAAAGAGCCCAAATGTCCATCAATGGATGAATGGATAAAGAAGATGTGGTATATATATACAATGGAGTATTATTCAGCAATCAAAAAGAATGAAATCTTGCCATTTGCAGCTATGTGGATGGAACTGGAGGGTATTATGCTAACTGAAATTAGTCAGAGAAAGACAAAAATCGTATGACTTCACTCATATGAGGACTGTAAGAGACAAAAGAGATGAACGTAAGGGAAGGGAAACAAAAATAATATAAAAACAGGGAGGGGGACAAAACAAAAGAGACTCATAAATATGGAGACCAAATTGAGGGTTATGGGAGGGGTTTTGGGAGGGGGAATGGGCTAAATGGGTCAGGGGCCCTAAGGAATCTACTCCTGAAATCATTGTTGCACTAATGCTAACTAATTTGGATGTAAATTTTAAAAAATAAAAAATAAAACAAGTTAAAAAAAAACAGAAAAGAGGACAAATGTTGGTGAGAACACGGAGGAAAGTGTAACCTTGTACACTATTAGCAAGACTTAAACTAGTACAATCATTATGGAAAATGGTATGGAGGTTTCTCAAAAAATTAAAAGTAGAACTTATATGATCTAGCAATCCCACTTCTGGCTATATATCCAAAGGAAAGGAAATCATTATCTGGAAAAGGTATCTACGCTCCCACATTCACTGCACCATTATTCACAGTAGCCAAGATACGGAAACAACATAAGTATCCATCAACGGATGAATGGATTTTTAAAATGCAATATGTATGTATAAATAATGGAATACAATTTAGCCATTAAAAAGAAGAAAATGCTATCATACACAAGAGTACGCGTGAACCTGGAGAGCATTGTGGTAAGCCAGACAGAGAAAGATAAACTCTGTATGGTATCACTTATATGTGAAACCAAAAAAAAAAAAAAAAAAAAGTCAAACTCATGGAAACAAAGAGAAGAGAACAACAGTGACTGTCAGGGCCTCAGGAACATATATCAAATGATCACGTTGCATAGATGATGGCATAAGAGGAGAAATGAAGGAAAAGAAGGATAGCTGGCTGAGTTGCCCTCAAGAAGCCTACATTCTGATGGGACAGAATGGAAAGAGAATTAAATGAACCTAATCTGTGGGCTTCCCAGACATGGCCTTTCAACAAGCCTGGTTTAAATGCCATCTCAAAGGCAGCAGAGGTTTCTTGTTTGTTTGCTTGTTTTTCCTGATTAGCCCAGGCAGAGCACACTGGACTATACACACTGCTCTGTTCCCTTCATATTTTTTGTTCACTGACTCCAGGCCCAACTAAGCTCTGCTAAAGATGTGGCTTATCTGACCTTGTCCAAAGCTGATAAATGGAAGAACAAAGAGGAGGCCTAAACTCTCATCCCACAGTTGGTGGATAGAATTCAAGAATTCACCCCTGGTTTGCAAGGTCAAAGGCTCCCAAACTGCCATTTAGAGGCTCCTAATCCAAGAATGAAAGCTTAACAGCCTGCACAGACAAACAAGGACAGTGGAAAGGGAAGACGTGAGAGGGATCAACTACTGAGAGAATCCAGACACCCTCCACCAAGGAAAATCCCACTTGTAAAAATAAGAGGATTATTTAGCTGTGAAATTTGCTTAATAAGTGAATAGGAAACTTATTTTGATTCCCAGGGAAAAAGCCAGACATTCAGTAATGCAAATTCCCATTCAGCCAGGATCCAAATAAGCAGAAAATATGAATCACTAGATTCTTCCCTCCAACGGCAGACCCACATTCTATTTCATGGGAAAGAAACAAAGAAAATCAAAATCTCTGACATCTGGATTTTGCTCTAACAAGCAGACTTGCAGAATGGGTTGAGGAGGGGGCTGCCCACATTTCCCAGTCTCTACTGGAGAGCCCCTTGGAATCATGTGCAGAGAACCAGCTACACATCCTGTATGTTCTCCTGTGAACCTCTCAGATCCTTTAAGGGCTAACAGAAGAGCCTGGCTCTTGACCAGGCACTTACACAAATGCTCCAGTGGGGACGAAACACAGGGACTGAGGGGCAGAGGGTAAGGTCAACTCACCCAATTGGGGCTGGGGCGGAATGAGGAAAGGCTTGAGCAAATGCTCCCTTCACAAAAACAAAGATGTTCGTGTTTGTTCTAAGATCCTCCAGTTCAACAGGTAGTTGCAAAACATGGCTTTCCCCACTCTCCTTTAGAAGTGGTGGGCATGAGAGCTGGAGAAAGCCTCACATGCATGTTTGGGTTCTGATTCTAACAACTGTTAGGATTTTCTGAACACTCATCTGTTCCAGACTCTATACTAAGCACTTCCTATGTCCACTCATTTAACCCTTACAATGAGCCCATGAAGCCAGTGTGGTGGTTAAGATAGTGGCCAAGCTCTGTATCTGCCTCCACCAGATACTAACTAGATGACCAAGTGTCTTGCCTTTTCTGTGCCTCCACCTATAAAATGTGTGTAATACCTGAAACAAATATTATCCTATATGTTAATGGACTGGAATTTAAATACAAACTTGAAACAAGGGGTGCCTGAGTGGCTCAGTCGGTTAAGCATCAGGATTTCAGCTCAGGTCATGATCTCAAGGTTTACAGGATCGAGCCCCCCGTTGGGTTCTATGCTGACATCTTGGAGCCTGCTTGGGGTTCTCTCTCTCCCTCTCTGCCCCTCCACGGCTCACATGCACACACGCTTTCTCTCTCTCTCTCTCTCAAAATAATCATTTTTTTTTTAACTAGAAAGAAAAAAACTGTGTATAATAATAGTAACTACCCCATAATACATGAAAATTAGATGAGTTACTACACAGTGTCTGGAACAGAGTACGTAGATTACAAGTATGGCTATCATCATCGTCATGCCTTTTCACAGGCAAGAGAACCAAAGCTCGAAGGTAAAAAGGCTAAGCTGTTCCCCCACAGGTCTGTCCCACTGTCAGGCTGTCAAGTCCTGCCCTCCCCAACATTCCCACTCACGTAGCAGCTAAGTTACATTCTACAAGCCTGCCCTTTGGATGCCTCAGGAAGTGGGGACACTACATCTTCTCTCTGCTTTGAGAGCAATCTGCTGGAAGCACAGGTGGAAACAAACTTCCTCTCCCTGGGCACCCACACCCCTGCCCACACCACAACCTGCCTGGCTGACGCTGCGCACCCTCGGGGGCTCTCCGCAGTTCTCCCTGTGCCATACTGTACTCTTTACTAAGAGGATACCGACGTGCAGCCCCATTCAAACTGGCCCATGTTATTACTTTAACAGCCAGACAGAACACATCAGGCACCACTCCTCAGTGTCACCACACATGTATACACTTGTTCTAAACACATTCCCATCCTCACAGACCCAAAAGAGGCCTTTATCTTTAGTGCAGGAAGGAAAGAAGAAAATGTTGGCTGGTGATTCAAGACTTTGGGTTCATTTTTCTTCTATGCCATTCCTCATGTTCCCCTCCACAAAGGAGAAAAAAAGAAATGCTGGCTGTTAAAAAGACCTTACACAATATAATAGAATTTCCTTATTCAAAAAAATAGTCCTTATCCGTTCCATTTCTATACACCAATAATGAAGCAACAGAAAGAGAAATCAAGAAAGAGATCCCATTTACAATTGCATGGAGAACCATAAAATACCTAGGAATAAGCCTAACCAAAGATGTAAAAGATCTGCATGCTGAAAACTTATGAAAGAAATTGAAGGAGACACAAAAATATGGTAAAACATTTCATGCTCATGGGTTGGAAGAACAAATATTGTTAAAATGTCAATACTACCCAAAGCTATCTACACATTCAATGCAATCCCAATCAAAATTGCACCAGCATTCTTCTCCAAGCTAGAACAAACAATCCTAAAATTTATATGGAACCACAAAAGACCCTGAATAGCCAAAGTAATGTTGAAAAAGAAAACCAAAGTGGGAGGGATCACAATCCCAGACGTTAGCCTCTACTACAAAGCTGTAATCATTAAGACAGTATGGTATTGGCACAAAAACAGACACATAGGTCAATGGAATAGAACAGAGAACCCAGAATTGGACCCACAAATATATGGCCAACTAATCTTTCACAAAGCAGGAAAGAATATTTAATGGAAAAAAAGACAGTCTTTTTAGCAAACGGTGCTGGGAGACTTGGACAATGACAGGCAGAAAAATGAACCTGGACCACTTCCTTACACCATACACAAAAATAAACTCAAAATAGATGAAAGACCTAAATGTGAGACAGGAAGCCATCAAAACCCTAGAGGAGAAAATAAGCAATAACCTCTTTGACCTCAGCCGCAGCAACTTCTTACTTGACACGTCTCTGACGGCAAGGGAAATAAAAGCAAAAATCAACTATTGAGACCTCATCAAGATAAAAACCTTCTGTACTGCAAAGGAAACAACAAAACCAAAAGGCAACCGGTGGAATGGAGAAGATATTTGCAAACGACATATCAGATAAAGGGTTAGTATCCAAAATCTATAAAGAACTTACCAAACTCAATACCCAAAAAACAAATAACCAGTGAAGAAATGGGCAGAAGACATGAGAAGACATTTTTCCAAAGAAGACATCCAGATGGTCAACAGACACAGGAAAAGATGATCAACATCACTCATCATTAGGCCACATTGAGATACCACCTCACACCAGTCAGAGTGGCTAAAATTAACAACTCAGGAAACAATAGATGTTGGTGAGGATGTGGAGAAAGGGGAACTCTTTTGCACTGTTGGTGGGAATGCAAACTGGTGCTGCCACTCTGGAAAACAGTGTGGAGGTTCCTCAAAAAATTAAAAATAGAACTACCTATGACCCAGCAATAGCCCTGCTAGGAATTTACCCAAGGGATACAGGAGCGCTGATGCATAGGTGCACATGTAGCCCAAAGTTTATAGCAGTGCTTTCAACAACAGCCAAATCACAGAAAGAGCCCAAAAGTCCATCAACGGATGTATGGATAAAGATGTGTTTTATGTATACAAGAGAATATTACTTGGCGATGAGAAAGAATGAAATCCTGCCATTTGCAACAACGTGGATGGAACTGGAGGGTATTATGCTAACTGAAATAAGTCAGTCAGAGAAAGACAGACATCATATTTTCACTCGTATGTGGAACCTGAGAAACTTAACAGAAGACCATGGGGGAAGAGAAGGGGAAAAAAGTTTCAAACAGAGAGGGAGGAAAACTCATAAGAGACTCTTAAATATAGAGAATAAACAGGGTTGAAGGGGGGTAGGTGCAGGGGAGAGGGGAAAATGGGTGACAGGCATTGAGGGCACCTGTTGGGATGAGCACTGGGTATTGTACGTAAGCGATGAATCACGGGACTCCACCCCCGAAACCAAGAGCACACTGTATACACTGCATGTTAGCTAACTTGACAGTAAATTATATTTTAAAATATAAATAAAAAGTAAAATTAAAAAAATAAAAAATATATATTTAAAATTTTTTAAGTTTATTCATTTATTTTGAGAGAGAGAAAGCACAAGTGGGTAAGGGGCAGAGAGGCTAGAGTGAGAGTCCCAGTCTCCGTGCTGCTAGCGATGCGGGGCTTGAACGCACGAACCGAGAGATCATGACCTGAGCCGAAGTCACTTAACCAACTGAGCCACCCAGGCGCCCCTCAAAAAATGCTTCTTGCTTTCCTTCTGGCGGAAGCATAAGCCATCAGCTCCAGGATAAGCCCAAAATGGGTGCTTAGAAGCACATCCAGCAGATACAGAGGAAGAAGCAGTCGGGCGTAACGCGCTTTCTTCTCAGGCTGTGCTGCAGGCAGTATTGCCAGCTCTGCTCTCCTTGCCCACCGCCCCCCCCCGCCACAACACAACCCGGTAAAAGCGCGCAGACTGGGGTACAAGGCCAAGCAAGGTCATGTCATGTATCGGACCTCTGTGCAGCGTGATGGCCCAGTTCCTAATAGTGTGACCTACGGCAAGCCCGTCCATCATGGGGTTAACCAGCTAAAGTTTGCCTGAAGCCTTCATTCTGTTGCAGAGGTACAAGCCGGATGCCAATGTGGGGCTCTGAGAGTCCGGAGTCCTTTTACCGGGTTGGCGAAGATTCCATGAAGTTGTTATCCTCACTGATCCGTTCCGTAAAGTGATCAGAGGAAATCCTGACTCCCAGTGGATCACCAAACCAGCCCACAAGCACAGGGAGCTGGGAGGACTGACAGCAAGCCGCAGGCCTCAAGAGCCATGGCCTTGGAAAGGGTCACAAGTCCCACCACACTACTGGTTTCTCGCAGAGGCCATGGAGAAGACGCAGTACTCCCCAGCTCCACCATCCCTGTTAATATGAGTAATGTTTGTAAAATAATGACCTAATAGACAATTCAGGACAGCCAAAAAAATAGGTTTCTTGAGGGCCTTCACTGTGCAAGGCACTGTACCAAGTTCAAGATTCCATGTGTGCTGACAGGAGCGGTTTCTGCCCCATTTAAAATAATCCCTGTAATACAACAAACACTTCTTGTCACCTCAGGATGTAATGTCCATGTACCCTGAAATAACAATAACTCATCATTTCACTGGCCCAGTGCCCTACTGGCTCCCGGGGGTCTACACTTTCTGCAAAGTGCTCTGAAGTATTTCTGGGGGTCCCCAGGTGCTGCCTTACGTGGGGTCACAAAGGAGCCCTGCTCCATGAGGAAGCATCTGTTCCACGAGGGGCTGCCTCCAATGTCCTGAGGACCTTCATGGGTAAGTTCCACAGCAACCTGGGAGAGAATGACTGTCTCCTCTTCTGTGTCTTATACTCTGTGAGACGGCTCCCAAATGGGGCTTATGAATTTTAGAATAACAGACTTGCAAAGTTTACATTCAACCCTTCTGTCCAGGAACAGATCTGGGAATGTCCCCAACACAGACTGCACCGAATGACAAGGCCAAACTCAGAAACACCCCTTTTCTTGGATTAACAGGGCCATGTGGTTCTTTCCTAGGCCTCTGACGGTCTCACCGCCCCACCCCCACTTATCAGACATACGAAGACACGTTTAAATCCCACTAAGAGGGAACCCCAAATATACCTGTAAAAAACGCCACTTCCAAAAACAGCACAGACCTCACTGCTGTTCGAGGCAGGGTGGTAGACATCCATCACATTTTCAGGCTGTGTAGCACCTCTTTTTATTTTTTCATTGAGGTAAAATTCACAGAACATAAAATTAACCATTTTAAAGCGTACAATTCAGTGGCGTTTAGCACATTCACAAAGTTGTAAAACCATCACCCCTTCCATGTTCCAAAACATATTCATATCCACGAATGAAATACCATACCCATTAAGCAGGCATCCCGTTCCCCCCTCTTCCCAGATTTACCTATTCTGGATGATTCATATACGTGCACCAATACAATATATGACCTTTTGTGTCTGGCTTCTCTCACTTGGCATGTTTTTGAGGTTCATCCACATTACAGCCTGTATCAGCGCTTCCTTCCTTTTTATGGCAGAAGTGATAGTCCGCTATCACTTCAGATTGTTTATCATGCCACGGACATTTGAGTTGTTCCCACAAGTTGGCTCTATTGCCAACAGTGTATGAACATTTTATACAAGCATTTGTTTAAATACATGTTTCCAATCCTTTGTATATATACAAAAAATATACCTCAGAGTATGTACATTAGAGTGATTGCTGGGGCATACAGTAATTCGGATTTTAACTTGTTGAGCAATTTCCAAACTGCTTCCCACAGTGGCTGCACCATTGCATATTCCCACCAGCATTGTCTGAGGGTTCCAATTTCCTCAGATTCTCACCGACACCTGTTGCTTTTTTTCTTTCTTTATAGCCATCCTATTGTGAAGTGGTATCTTGTCGTGTTTGGACTGGCATTTCCCTCACAGTTAACGATGCTGAGCATCTTGTTTCATGTGCTTGTTGGCCATTTGTATATCTCTTTCACAGAAATGTGTATTCAAATCCTCTGCCCATTTTTTAATCACCTAGTCTTTTTGTTGTTGAGCTATAAGAGTCCATTATATATTCTGGACACTACGTGCTAATCAGATACATGAGTCTGCAGTATTTTTTCCCATTCTGTAAGAGGTCTTTTCACTTTCTTGACAGTGTCCTTTGATGCAGAAAAGTTTTAAATTGTGATATTGTCCCATGTATCTATTTTGTTGTTGTTACTGCTGCCTGTGCTTTTGGGGTCATATCTAAAAATCCATTGCCAAAGTCAAAGTCATGAAAACTTACCGTATTTTCTTCCAAGAGTTTTCTTTCATTTTAGCTCTTACCTTTAGATCTTTGATTCATTTTGAATTCATTTTTGTATATGATGTGAGTTCAAGGTCCAAGCCCCAATGTGGGGCTCAAACTCAAACCGTGAGATCATGACCTGAGCTGAAGTCAGACGCTTAACTGACTGAGCCACCCAGGTGTTCCTCAAGGTCCGACTTTCTTTGCACATGAATACCCAGTTGTCCGGCATAACTTTTTGAAGAGACTATTCTTTCTCCATTAAATGGCTTTAGTACCCTTGTCAAAATTAATTGGCCATAGATGTATGGTATCTGTGTGTGTGTCTCTAGACTCTCATTCTATTCTACTGATCTGATTGTCTTTACTCCTTCTGGGACTCCCATTCACACAGATGTTAGTATTCTTGATGGTGTACCACAGGTCTCAAGCTCTGGCCATTTTTCTTCATTCTTTTCTCCTTCTGCTTCTCAGACTGAATAATTTCAATTGACCTACCTTTAAGTTCACGGATTCCTTCTTCTGCCTGCACAAATCTGCTACTGAGCCTCCCTAGTGAATGAGTTTTTCCTTTCAGTTATACTCTTCAGCTCCAAAATTCGTATTTGGTGCCTTTTTAAAATTCCTGCCTCTTTATTGATATTCTCTATATGCTCAGACATTGTTCTCCTGGTTTCCCTGAGCTCTTTGAGCATATTTAAGACAGTTTAAAGTCTTTGCCTAGTAAGTCCAAAATCTAGGCTGCCTCATGGACAGTTTCTATTTTATGTAGCAACTCTAGAAGTCAGATTTTCCTTCCTCCCAGGGTTTACCATTGCCTATTGCGAGTTGCTGGTGTTAGCTTGCTTACAGACTTTCTCAACTATTTGTACTGAGGTCTGTGCTCTTTACCACTGAACTCTGCATTCCTTTAGCTTATTCGGATAAGATAGCTGGTATCTTACAGTTACCTTAAATGCCTGCAGCAAACAAAAGAAAGAATTTTTTTAAGGAAAGAAAAAAATACTCTCCTGTATCTTTGCAAAATGGAACCATGTCAGGGCTAATTCCTTGAACGTTTATTCTGGCTGCTTACAACTCTGCCTTAGCTTCACTCCCTCCTCGCACAGAGCCCAAAGGCCAGCAAGACATGAAAGCTTCGAGTCTTCTTAGGCCTTTGCCAAGTATGTGTGTCTCACTCTTAGTCTGCACATGGCTTTCTTGATTCCCAGGCATACACAGAAGCTTCCAAAAGCTCTATTCCCACATAGGTCTGTCCCAATCTCTTCTTTCCCAGGCTTCTTGGTCTATTACTTGTCCCAGGTGTTGTTCCAGGCCACTGAGGCCAGTACCTGTGCCTTTAAATGCTTTCAGCAAAAGCCACCTGGAAAGCCATGACAGCCCTGGGGATGCCCTGAGTGAAGAAATAGGAAGCCTTTCCACCTGTTCTTGAGAGAGGCACCATCCAGACAGCTGGATACCCACAGCCACACTCCTTGAGAATAAGTTCTAGATTGCTTCTTCTGGCACTAGCAACCAGCACCAGACATTTGGGCACCCTTCCTATGGCCATTTTAAAATGCCACAGCACTCTCACCATAAAGCAGCAGTTTCCCTCTTCAAGCTTTCCCTTGTTTTCAGTTTTTGACTAGATTTCCGGGTTCTTCAAAAGCTGATTCTGACAGTTTTTGCCAGTTCATTAGTTGTACTGGGAGAGGGACGCAGCCCTGGATTTCTCTATTCTACATGTTTGGTTCCCCAGCACCTTTCGAGCACTCTGTGTTTGGAGAAAATTCCTGTATGGAGTCTAAAGATCCCCAGGGTAGAGGCCAGGGACTTGTTTCCCCAGGTTCCTTCCAGCCAGTAGTGCACTTAGATCCTACCAAGATTGGCCCCGTATCTCAGAAATACATAAAAAAAAAATAACATATGAAGGAACAGAGGGTGCTCTTGTCACTCAGGATCATGTGCTCGGCACTGGCTCTGCATGATCTGTAATCCTCAACATCCCATTGCATAACTACCACTGTTCAGGCCCCAAGGAATGATCGCTTCACCTCTTGCCCTAAAATCTCTCAACAAAAGGCGACTGTATCTAAAGGTCACAAAGGTTTGTGGATTCCAGCCTCTGCCAATGTCGTAGACACAAAGTGCTTCAGAGGATGAGAAGGAAGTACTGAAAATGCACTTAGGTAAGAGAAATGACAGATTAATTAACTTAATTAACTTCTCGAGTGGCATGCATGCATTAGATTCTAACATAACAGCAATGCTGAGCATCCATTTTTCTGTTTCTCTTCATGTTCTCAGCTGTCCTCAGCTTACTGTAGCCAAGGAACATTCTGCAATTTAAACAATTTATATCACTCTCTAATTTGTATGCATGAGATCTAGACACAAGATGTGTGAAGTGACACCAGTTCTTTACATTAGCAACTACAGACACTGAATACTAGAACTACAAAAACTTGTGTAACAAAATTACATAAGATTGTTTTGAAAATATTATTTAAAAATTTCAGCTTTATACAACTTTGCTTTAAAACTTTGATACCTATTACTTATATAACACTTTGTATTTTGCCCTGTAATAAAAAATTTTTTCAATGTTTATTTCTTTTGGGAGACAGTGCACAAGCAGGGGAGGGGCAGACACAGAGAGAGAGACAGAGAGCGCGAGCAGGGGAGGGATAGAGGGAGAGAGAGAATCACACAAGTAGGCTCCACACCATCAGTACAGAGCCCGAAACGGGGTTCGATCTCACACAACCATGAAATCATGACCTGAGCCGACAACAAGAGTCAGATGGTTAACCAACTGAGCCACCCAGGTGCCCTTGCCCTATAATTTTAATAAATACTTTTGAATATTTTAGAAAACCTTAGCTGATGTTTCTGAACATTTAAATTTTTAATTTTTTTTTACATTAACCTTCATTTACATTTTCTCTGAAAATAAATTCAAACTTTTTTATATTCTGAAATTGTAAATTTTGAAAATTATATTTTGTCCTTTGAGTCATTACTGCCAATAGAACACAAATTACACAAAAAAATTTATTATAACAACCTATTTAGTGATTTTATGGAAATGAAGGCAAGTGAAATAATCTTTAAGAAATAAATATATAAGAGTTTGTAAGTCACAAAGGTCTTCATTTTATTTCTCACCCAAATATTGCTGGCCCATCAACTTACTCAAATATATCCAACAATCAAATTGTTTTGATATTTTGTCAACTTTATCACATAAAAAGATTTGTTTGGGGGGTTGGTGTTATGAAGTTGTCAAGGTAGGAGGACAGAACCTTTTTTATTAAACAGCTTGATAGCCTGAACTACAACTTTTATATAGATGAATGGCACACAGGCCTACTTCTGAACTTTGCTCTGGCACTGTCTGTTTGCATTTGGGTTATTAACTTTTGACCTATAGAGCACTGCTTCTCAACCTGGGGGATGTGACAATGCCTGGAGACATTTCTGGTTGTCTCAAGTGGCATCCAGTGTGGAGAGGCCAAGTATGTTGCTAAACATCCTACACTGCACAAGACAGGACTTCCCCACCCCAACAAAGAATTATCCAACCCAAAGTGTCCATGGTACCAAGGGTATTCTAGTAAAGGTAACAGAGAAACCTCAAGCTTCTAGAAACAGCAAAGAACTCAGGAGCATGTTAGGAAAACGGGGTCACAGAGGGAGCTGTGTGTCCAGAAGCAGCTACAGTTCTCCAAAGAATGGGCCAGAGGTAAAATGGAAAATCCATGCCTAGATGCAAAGGCCAAACGAATTCTCTGGCCCTTCCAGAGATTCCACAAGTTATTTTATATCCTTCAATAAATTAGACTAGCTTGAGAGGTTTTTTGCAACTGAGGAACACTAACTGATAAAGGAGGGAGAACCAATTTCCCATCCCTCATTTGAGGAAGGGCAAGATCGAACCCCATAAAGTCCCAGAACACAACAGGGAAAGAGCTGGAAGTAGGACTGTATTAGTATGCAAATGAATGACTAAAATTTAGCCCAAACTAGTAGCTTTCAGCTCAAACAAGTACTTCTTTTTAAGTAAAAGAGGAGAATGTTATTCGGTGCTCACAAAATACAAACGTGGGAAGGGATGTAGCAGCATCTCAGGGAGAGCCCAGACTCAACCACACAAAGACTTGATCTAGCTTATCTGTGCTGCTCATTCATAGACCATCCTTTTTGCCCAAAGTAACCTTTTTCATGTGGCAGAAATAATGAGAACCAGGAGCACTCAATGTTTTCACCTTATAATTTCCACCATTTTAGAGAGACAAACTACACATCTCCCAAGTTCAAAATATCTTAAGGTATCTTCAACCTGATTTGCAGTAGGTGCTCCCTCCAGGGACTGAATATCTGTGTCAGAGGGCTGGGGGATGGGGTATTTAAGACCCACATGGACACCTGGAGGGGGACAGAGGTAGTTGATGAAACAAAAACTACATTCAGAACCGAGAGTGCTATAGTCTCCATACACCCCCCCCCAAAGAATTGCTTTTGTTATTCTACATTCCATCCTATTCCTTTTTGTAATTTAGTACATAAACCCTTAATAAATCTCAGAGATTGGTCTAAACACTTATATCAGTAGATATGTAACAAACCAAATCATCAGATGATTTCTTGTTCTTCCTACACTCCCACTGGTAGATGGTTGGAGCTTCTGGACAGTCACCACCACTGAGGCCTGGAGTAATGAAGCAGCTACTTCTTGCACAGCACCCATCACCATGGCAGAAAGAAAACAGGCACAAAGGTCTCACACCAGCCACTAAATGCTCCAGTTTGGAAGGTACAGACAGCACTTCTTCTCACAGCAAATTCACTGGCCAGAAATGGTCACATGGAAAGTGCATGTGCCCAGCAGGGGAAGAACCAGGGTATTTTGCAAATAGCTCTAATTATCACTCCAGCATTTCACAAGCATTATATTTAATCTTCACAACCATCACAGAAGTATTACTATTATCCCTATATTAAAGATGTGGAAACTGATACATAGGCAAGGCAAACAGCCCAAGGTCACACTGAGGCCAGCATTTGATTCCAAAGTCCATTTGTTTAAGCATGGTTTTTGTTTTAATTGCCTCCTTTGGTTTATCTTCTGTATGGTCTTCAATTCCATTGCCCGTTAAATCACTTAAACATAAAAGGGGGGACCTGAATGCCAGGACAACAACCCTACACTGAATCCCGCCCACATCCCACTCTACTCCCAATTCTTGGGTCAATGGAAATCTGTGGACTCAACACAGCACAGCACGGGTGCTGGACAGGATTCCACTTTAAAAAGCATGCTTTCAAGAGACTCTTAAAAACTGAGAACAAACTGAGGGTTGAGGGGGGGTGGGAGGGAGGGGAGGGTGGGTGATGGGTATTGAGGAGGGCACCTTTTGGGATGAGCACTGGGTGTTGTATGGAAACCAATTTGACAAAAAAAAAAAAAAAAAAAAAAAAGCATGCTCTCCAGGGTGCCTGGGTGGCTCAGTTGGTTAAGCGCCCAACTCTTAATATCCGCTCAGGTCATGATCTCATGGCTGAGACTGAGCTCACACCAAGCTCTGCACTGACAGTACAGAGCCTGCTTAGGATTCTCTCTCCCTCTGCCCCTCTCCCACTTGCACACTCTCTCTCAAACTTCGAAGAAAAAAAAAAAAGCATGCTGTCCCACACAGCCATGAAGAGTCAGAAAGGACTTTTTTTAAACATGTCAATATCCCCTTTGATAGTCTAGCTGCTGGTTATAGAGATGAGTAACAGACTTCCCCCACCCCCCCCATGGAGAGGTCGGTCTATTACAGATGAAAAGGGTCCAATGAGCAATGAGGGTGGGGACCAGATGCTTGTACCCTTGTACCCCAAACACCTAGACATGTTAAGTATCTCATAAGCCCTAGGTACGGTGAAGACAAGAAAGCATGACAGAACATGGTTAAGGGCCAGGAAAGTCTGTACATTTAAATGCTGACTTTGCCATTTCATAGCATCTTGAACACATGGCTTCACAACTCTTGCGCTTCATTTTGCAGCTGAAAAACGAGAGCCAGTAATAGTAGTCATTTGGAAGAATTGCTGAAATTAAATGAGATGGTATATGTAAAGCTAAATTCTGTGCCTGGCACATAGTAAACATTCAACAGGCATTCTTATTTTTAGGAGCAAAGAAACCTACTTATTAATGCATTCTTATCTTTAGGAGAAAAGTGTAACAGCACATATTCTTCTGGAGGAAGACTTATGGCAGAAGAGACATTTAAGCTGGCTCCTAGGAACATCTCCAGAGAACAGGAAAAAGACATTCCAGGTGGGGTGAGCCTTAACCAAGGTTCAGAGGGGAGGGCCATTTGGGGTGGTTAATTTAGGAATTAGGAATCAAGTGAGAACCAAATTTGGGATCTCCCAGAGCTTGCTTTCTTTGGGGTCAGGAGTGGGAAGCAAACTTCTTAGCCTGCAGTGAAGCCATCTCTCAGATGCTGACTTGACCAAGACAGACATTCTTACCCTAAGAACTTAGAGCTCCTCTATCTGGCACCATTGCCAGAGTGAACCCACATTACTCAAAGGTAAGGTCAACCAGCCTGTAAATGAGAACACAGCACACACTGACCATGGACACAGATGTCCTAAGATGAGGTCTTTGGTAGTGTGATTCTTTAACCTTCCTAAATTTCTTTCAGCCTCTGATCAAAGGCTCTATGGAATGTCTCTCCAAAAACAAATGCACGAGTATCAATTGTGCATGTTGTTTTCATAAAGGTCGTCTGTCATCGGTCTATAGGTTTTAGGTTAAAAATCCAGGATCTGGATAGGTGCTGAGGCCCCTTTTAAAAAACAGACTCAAAATGCATCTGGTAGGCTCAGATGATCAAGATGCTGGCAGCCCACTTACCTCCTGGTCTCTGCCTGCCTGTGGGAACGGCAGGTTGGGAGGAAAAGCTGTGTTCACACCACACCTCTGAGCAGTAAGCTATCCTGTCAGCAGGAACCTAAGTGGTCTCCAGATCCTCAAACCTCGGAGTCTAGTTCAGGCCAACCAGCTCTCAGATCATGTTATTACTCTATTTACTGGATCTCAGAAATATGGGCTAAAACCATCTGCTTCCTCATCAACACAAGGGAACTGTTGCCATTAAAACCATCAACTGGCCACTCAATTTTCCCTACCTTAGCACCTATATTTCTTTCTACCCATGACCACTTCAAAGGACAGAAGATCCCCACTACATGTTGACAACAAATGGAACCATTTTGTTCTATTTTAGTACTTAGAATCAGTGCCCAAGAGGATGATTCATTCAATCAAGATGCACTTTCAGAGGCATCCACTGTGCCAAAGCATCAGTCTAGGGGGAGATACAACAGTAAACAAAACACGACCGGTCTTCCTAGAGCTCACAATCTTGGCATTAAGAGAAATAATCAATCAGCTCTTTTAAGATTCTTCCGGACTCACTTCACCTGAGAAATACAACTACATATAGGACTGCCAAGCGCTAATTAACTGTTTTACATAACGTCATCTTTCCCCCAACTTTCAAGTAGTTTTTCCACTATTCCCATTATGCAGATGAGGACATCATGGCTTAGTGGAAAAGCACACTTCAATTCTGGTTTGCTAAACCCCTAAGCACATCATAGGCCCGAAATCCAGACATGCCTGTCATCTTGCTTTCTTCTAAGATTAAGTGGGGCCTACTAATCAGGGTCAGTCTTGGCATTCCTAGCTAGTTCCCACATCTTCTTACAGGATCTCCTCCTTTCAGAAAGTTACATTACTGGGGCGCCTGGGTGGCTCGGTCAGTTGAGCGTCTCAGGTCGGACTTCAGCTCAGGTCATGATCTCACAGTCTGAGTTCGAGCCCTGTGTCGGGCTCTGTACTGACAGCTCAGAGCCTGGAGCCTGCTTCAGATCCTGTGTCTCCCTCTCTCTCTGCCCCTCCCCCACTCATGCTGTCTCCCTCTCTCAGAAATAAACATTAAAAAAATTTTTTTTAATTAAAAAAAAAAGAAAGTTACATTACTGAATGCTGGCCATGCCCTGGCCCCAAGCTGTTTCAAGTGCGCTGTTAGCATCCCTTGAGGTAGTTTCTCTTTTTACCTAACAGGGAGACCTACAGAAGTTGTCATTTGCCAGACATCACCTTACAACCAGGGGAGTGATAAGTGAACATCCCTACTACTTGAGTGTTGAAAACTGCTTGACCTACCAGGAAGTCAGAAAGTAGTCTTACAGGAGTTACTAGAACAATCAAACAGTGAAAAAGCACCCTTTTCTGAAAAAAAAAAAAAAAAAAAAAAAAAAAAAAAAAATCAAACCCAAACCTACACCCTTCCAACAAGCTCTTAGCACCCTACATCCTACTGGACCTAGTAGACTTCTTGAAATCAGGCTGGCAATCAGACTTTTTCAACTTTGGCTCACAGGAGTAGAAGACAATTAATTCTTGAGGCTGTGATCTGCCCCATTCATTCTACTCCCCTGCCTGGCAAATGCAGCTAGCCAGGTGCACAATGATCCATCTGGGCTCTCTTCCAAGCTTCCTTTCTCCTTAGCCAGACCCACAGAACTTCCAAGAATCAAGATCTAGCCTGTGCTGTCCAACAGGGAACACCAGTCACATGTGGCTATGTTAGGGGGCTGGTCCCAATTAAAATGTGCTGTGAGTGTAAATAAACGTACAGTATACATAATTTCAGAGACTTATTACAAAGAGTAAAACTCCATTTCATATCAATTGCATGTTAAAATTTTAAGTTTGAACATACAGGTTATTAAAAAAATTCAGTTTCTCTTCACTTGTCTTAATACAGCTACTGCAAGGTTAAATTACATATGTGGCTTTTGTTATGTTACTGGACAGCACTGCTTAGAAATGGGGCGTGGAGCCCTGGTGTACTTCACAGAAGCCATCCTACACTCTTTGATGGTTGAGCTATTTATAAGCATTCCCCATGTGACATGGTCCAGCAAACTAATTTTTCTCAATTCCAGGAATACATCTGTGACAGGTTTACCATAAAACTAGTTTTTAAAAGGTTTCATTTTTCTGACATTTTACAAACACATACTGCTAATATGTTACTGACATGCCATCCAAATTTACTCGGAGATAAATCTTAGCGAGCTGTGGGCTCTAGTGGTCTGCTTCCTGCCTGCTTCCTCATAGGCACTTACAGTTAATTGTAGCCATCTCGTATTTTTAGGACAGTTAAGAACAGTGCATGAAATGAGTGTTGTCAAGCTAACATCAGGAAAGGCATCACTCCTTCGAGGGTTAACATAAGACTCCAGAAAGGGAAAGCTTCACCACCTGGACCCCAACCCAGATTCAGCGATCCAGGGCTAGATACAACCTCCTCTGACGAGCCATGAGCATGATGGTGTGAGTTATCACAAGGCAAGACTTTCTTATGCACTTCAGGGAAACAGCATTCCCCAATTAACAAAGGCTGCACAGTGACGCTCTTGCTACTCTGCTGTAAAGTTCAAAACGACCGAGGGAAGCACTAGAGTCCAGTGAGGCATTTTATTTGTATGAACGTATTACATCCCTAGAAAAAGAATCCCAGGATTTTCCCTCCTGTGTGTTTTCGTCTTGCTTCTTCATGGTCCATGATGCCAGCTGAGGTTGTCAGTACAATGAAACTATGGAAAGTTAAAAAAAAAAAAACAAAAAACAAAAAAACATGTTGGTGAGTTTTTCCTAAAAATAGTTCAACATAGAGCCGCTTTGTGGTACAGAAAAAGACCAACATTCATCAGTGCTTAAGACGCCTTCCCTTAATAGGGTGCAGAGACTAAGGCTGCCTATTTGGGCCAGCAAGTGCAAGCATGGCTCCTGGAACCAAAGACCCAAATCCAAAAACCTTAGCTACACAACACACTCCTACAGCCTTGCCCTCAGCTAACACCAAGACACAATGCTATTAAACCTAACTGCAAACAAAAACTGAACTCCCTTAATTTCAAACTGTCACTTTCTGTTCTCAGGGAAGGAGACAGTTTAAAGCAATAAAGCGTTGACATAAACTTGACTGAGTTGTTTCTGCCACTTACTATATGATCACAGGCAACCTATTGTAGAGACAGTCATCTGGACAATGGAAATCCTACTTGGCCTGGCTACCTCAAGGGTTACTATGGGAATCAAAGTAAACTGTGAGGCATTAAAATTAGCACCATAATTATAATCAGAAATAACTCATGACACTATATATGGAAAACAGTAACCATGAAGTGGGAATAAATCCAACCACATCACCAAACATATGACTGGGGGTGCTTACATTCTTAACCACAAACAGCTAAGCGCTTACAGGATCATGTCAGAGCCTGAAAGTATTTTGCCAGAATCAAATCAGTTGATAATGTAAATGAAGAGAACAATTATCATTTTTACAGATGACAAAACCAAGGCTAGGAGTTATGCAAGGCCTCACAGCTTTAAAGCAGGAAAGCAAGGATTTGAACTCCTTCTCTTTAAAAGGATGAAGAAATTGAGTTTCCCCAGAGGCCTAGGGTTCAGAAGTGATTCTAGCCATAGAACAAGATCACAGTGAACATAATATAAATGAACTATATGTATGGAGTCAAAAGAGCAGATATTAAAGGGGACACACTGTCACTTAGCACATGAAATATGGCAACGCAAGAGAGCTAATCCTTGAGTCGGGACGATTGGGGATGGAGACAATTACTACTCTAACAAAAACAAAAAAACCTCCACTCTAGTGGTCCAAGTGCACCACAGCAATCCTTAGCATTAATTTCTTTCATATGAGGAAAGTCAACTCACCCAAACTGGCGGGATGGGAGCAGATTATTCTGCCATTTTTCTAGATCTTTGAGTTGTACATCAAACCTGGGGCTGATCACTCCACACTGTAAAAGCATAACAGAAAACACCGTTCACATCTCACCAATACCAGAAAAAAATTATTAACACAAATGGAATTTGTATCTAAATAGTCATATAAACCAACCAACTCAGCATTTATTGGGTAACTATTCTGTGCAATCTTTAACATCCACATCATTTCAAAAATACACTGAATTACAACTATGTCTGGAAAAAGTTATTTAAAAAGTAAACAGAAGAGGCAGAACACAAGGCAATATACGGCAAGATCAGGTCAACTGCGTACATCCCTATTGGCTAGTTGTCCCAAAACAAATAACCAGATTTTAAAGAGATAAGAGACTAAGACTTAGACAAAATTGTACTCAAAAAAATTTTTTTTCACATAGTAAGGCTGAAATGAAGATGTAGGGTCACCAATTCTTCACCTATGAGCTAAAAGTGCAAAATATTAGAACTTAAAAAAATTTCAGACACAAAACTGAAATCTAAGAACTGCTGTTCCACATCAATGAACTACCAGGATACATTTACAATCAACTAATCTAGCAAAATGGGTGGAAGCCAGAAAGAACAGAAAGAAAAACTGACGTTTGTTCCTTACAGTTACCTGCCCTGTTTGCTACTGGGACACAGCAACAATCACCTTCCGGTGTGAGAGCTCGCCAAGAGCACTAAACATTTAATCGTTCAATTACATGCAAATCCTAAAACACAAGAAAAGTTCAAACATCCACTAGCAGACTGTTTGTGCTTACTGTAGGCTCATTCAAGATCCCTGACTAGATCAACTGGGTTTAGAAAGTAAAACATGAGGGGATCAAAAATCTCCTTGATTAGAGCTACATATGCCCCCCTCACATCTCTACCCTACAAATCACTAACACACTTGTAAATATCAATGCAGAAAGGTTCCTGATATTTATACACCAGAGATGATCATGTGAGAACACTAAGGATTAGTACCATTCAAGTAGAACTCCAGAGGGCTAAGAGAGCTGTGTGCACATCCACACAGGAGTCTTGCGACTCCAAAATGCCTAACAGGAAGCTAAAGGACACTATGAGGTTAGAACTTACTCAAATTTTTACAACAGTTACACTTCCACAAGCAGATCTGAACCCAAAGAAACTGAAAACAGGCCTCTGAGGCCCAAATGCCCCAAGCCAGGAGACCCACTCAGGTTTTCCTTTTCATCAAGATCTTGTCAGCTACGGTGTCAACTGTCAAGAGCAACCCCACAATGGATAATAGGAATACAGACACAGGAAAAGGGCAAAACAGTTCTTCCTCCAAGCAAGCTGTAACGGTAGACTTGTGAGGCCTCCACTCGACCACACGCAGGCTTCTATTTATTCCAGCAGCAAAATCTCTTTCAGCTAAAAGAATTAAACCTCTCCTAAACCAGACAGATCTTAGGATGTGACCAAAACCGGAATTTCAATCTAATTTCTAAACACTACCTTACTTCTCAGCCCCATTAAACTTCCACAGTAAGGGTACATCCATCTCTTGCATGAAGGAAACTGAGGCAACGGTGTCCTACAAGGGAGGAAAACTGAAGTTGAGAAAAACTGAAAACTGACGTTTGTTTTGCCCCACCAAGGTTAGAAAGCTAAGGTCAGAAAGCTCAACTGCCACCATTTTTCAAGCTACCACAGAACAAGAATGCCACAAAGGAGTTCCACTTGGGAAATACTGTTCAAACTTACTTATCAAGTTTTATGTATAGTGAATATTCGAGAGGAATTGGGTGCACAGCACTTCTAAGAGGTTTTTGTCTTTGTTCTTTAAACTTCAAGTCATTCTGTGGGACAGTTTTATAATGCACTGTCAACTACATTCTGGAGCCAGCTCTGCCACTGTTGGGCAGTGCGAGATGAGGGTACCTTGGGCCTAAGTCAGCTTCCTAATTCCTAAGAGTAGGAAAACATACCCTCTTCTACTTCAAAAACACTTTGTGAGGGTCTGAGTGACAATGAGTAGTGAATCCAAATTCTATTTTGGCTGGAGTCTACTGGCTAACAACTAGAACAGTCTCAAAATTAACTTGAAAACTCTTCTAATCTCTCATGAAGGCTTCACATTCAGTAGTTTTCATCCAACATTAGGTAGGTATCCACACACGAAGCAAGTTCACTAGACAAGGAAGCAACTTTATAAAACAAATTGTTGGACCAGGGAATAACCTTACCAATCAATTTGGGCCCTGCCACTAACGACTCATTTCTCTACCTGTTTTCCCCTCATCTGTGTTGGACCACAGGATGTCAAGCTCCTTGCAAATCTGAAAGCTAGAAACCTGAACACAAAAAGTAGAGTAGCAATTCAGGGACCCTAACTTGTTAAAGATACCTGCCCCTTAACACATGCAATAAGTTAAGCCACATCAGATCAAATATATCCAACAGGTTATGCTGACAACCCAAAATGAAATGGAGCACAAAACTCAAAGACACCCATACAGCCCACGCCAGTAAAAATGTACTTATTAATATTGTTAGAGAACCCAATCCTGTTCAAAAAACACAACATTATCACCAAGAGAGACGAAGAACAAAGTTATTTACAGATAGGATTAGACCTTCCTTCGGCACAAGTTCAAGCCACTGGGTGGGCAGCGCGTACCATATTGAAACACCAGTACCATCAGGAGTTCAATGCACCCCCACCCTGTGGCATCTCCCTTCAGACAGCCCCCATACACCACAAACATTAGGTCAACTAACAATTCTAGAGCAAATACAACCCTAGAGAAAAAAAAAAAAATCAATCAAAATGTGACATAAAAATTAATGATTTCAATCAATTCTTAATTTTTTTAACCTAACTAGGTGGAACAAGCACACCACTAATTCAGTTTTATAAGGCCAATTACAACATGTTTAACACCATGTTTGGAAATGCTTAAAGTTCTTCTATGTGGAAGATAATCAACTCTTACCTTGTTTAACCTGCCTGTGAGGTTCACAACAATTTTCCCAGCTCTGTGATCATCGATGATTTCAAATTCGCCAATGTAACCTACAGAAAAGAAGTTATCAACTTAACAGACCTAAATGCTTATGCTCTAGGATTCCCACTGTTTGCCTACTTTCCTCTCACATCACCTCAAGTGACTGCTTGTTTACATGGTTTAGGAAAAGACCGTTGCTCTGAATCAAAACTTTTCCAGCCGCCAACACCCCAAAACAACCCACCCTGCAATTCTAACGGGGATTATTTTCCCCTTGCCTCCCATTAAGCTACTGTGTGCCCAAGACCCGCAACAATTTTCCTTTCCATCCCAAACTCTTGGAAGAGCTCAGGATATGCTGAACGACCAGTTGCAGCAGCAGCTATTACACAAGAAAGGCCATTTTAGCTCCCAAACTACTAACAGAGCAACAGTCACAAACTTCCTCCTCTTTTCAACAGTCCTAACTTACTCAGCGCTTCCTGAATAGCTTATCTGTCCCAACTACCCCTTCCACAGCCCCACTGCATTGCATGCGTTTCCAAGTATAACCTACACCTAGCTCCCCCATCTTCCCAGTCCTGTCCTGCACAACTAATGTCTACAGAATGGATTCCTTCAGTAACCTTACATGAAAACCTAAAACACACTTACCATGCTTCATCATCACAGTCAGAAATCGCACGATGACTTTGGAGCATGGCCTAATAAGCACCTGGCGTTTGCCTCTCTTTTCAGCATTGTTAATGCTCTTGAGAGCATCTGCCAGGACATTCATGCGCACCATTATGGCTGTTCAGGGAAGGAAAAACAGGGGTTTTACCGGCATTCTCAACATCAAAAGGCTCCCAATCATTCCACTGCAAACACATCCTTTTCCTTCTGCCTCTATCATTAAACTGTCCTATCTCTAAGCAGACAGGTTCCCCCGCGCAATATCAGCTACGGTCGCTCAGCTATTGAGAACGGGACCTGCGAATCACCAGGCAGGTCTTCCAAACTTTTGAAATCCAACAGCAATTGGACTATTAACACTGCCCTTTAACCAACAAATTCGATGTCAGCCTTGTCCAAAAGATACTTAGCTTTCACTAACACTAACTAAAAAAGGTCGGTACGTGTGCCACCCAAAGTTGTGCCCCGGCAGCAATCGTACCAGTGACAAGTAGAACTTTTTAAGTGCACCGGACACGACTCTATCTTAACGTGCACGAACTGCCCGATACTCTAATGTGAAAACTGAGGATGGAGCCCAAAGCATGCTTCAAGCTCCAACAGTAGGAATCCAACCTGCTTCCTCAAGTTCCACAAAGTATCAAGGGAAATCCCGGAGCCCAGAAGATCTAGGCTAGCTCCCAGCAAACTGCCAGCCCAGGCAGAAGGCAATTTTTCCCGGCTGAGTGGCCTCACCCTCCTAAGCTTACAGCGCGGCTGAAGGAATGGGACGCCAGCTCGGCCCACGTCGGCCACCGTCCCCGATGCTTCCCGCCGCCCGGAGCCAAGGCGCTACCCCAGCCACTAAGGGAGGTCCTGGAGCCGCCGACCACGCTGGGTCTACCGCCTCTCCCGTCGGCCGATTGCTCCGTTCCCGCCAGAGCTGCGGCCTGCGTTTCTCAAACCGGGATCCCCAAAATGCAGAGCGTGGAGCGGACGGGCATGACTCTCCTCTACTCCTGCCCAAACCCTCGCAAGCGCAGCATCCTCCGCCCAAGAAGGCCCTGGCACCATCAGAGAACACCGAAGTTGAGGCTCAGACTGCAGGATGGCAGAGATAGCCAACGGATGATGTTGGATCCTTCAGGGAGAAGTACTCACCGGCGCGGAAAGATGGCGGAAAGAGGACGGGAGGGGCGAGCGCACGGAGTTATGGGAAGCGGGTGGCCTATCGCGAGACTTTTAAAGGAGGGCCAAAAAAAAGTATTGCCTACTGGAAGAAGGCGGGTGAAGGGGCGGAGCCTCTTCAGGGGTGAGAAGCAGAGAATCGATGGAATCGACCTCTCCAGGTGAGGCCGGGGTGGGAAGGATCGAGGTTGACACCTTTCTAGCCCTTACTCTGTAAAAAACTGAACTGAAGATGGCTGAGGTATTTGCTAATTTTTGTTGTAATAACTGTTCACCATTTAGAATAGATTTTTACATTTGTGTATTTACAGTATCTCTGAAAGGAGCCACGCAAATCGATAACTGCCTCTGACGAGGGCCTGAGGAACTGGGATGAAAGACTTGCTTTTCTCTATATACAATTGTGGTTTGTTTTTCCACACCTGTGTATAGATTATTTTTCCTTTTTTTTTTTTTGGAAAAATTTTTTAACATTTATTTTCGAGACAGAGACAGAGAGACAGAGTAAGAGTGGGGGAGGGGCATAGAGAGAGGGAGACACAGAATCCGAAGCAGGTTCCAGGCTCTGAACTCTCAGCACAGAGCCCGACGCGAGGCCCGAACCCACAAACTGTGAGGTCATGACCTGAGCCGAAGTCAGGCACTCAACCGATTGAGCCATCCAGGTGCCCCTAGATTATTTTTTCAAAGTCAAAAATATATTTTTAAGTTAGTGCTCCCTAATTCTTAGAAATTATTTACTGGAGCTCCAAACGTTTCTTTCTAAAACTTACAGGATACACAGTTTGGATGAAAGCCACAAACGTTTCAAAAAAAAAAAAAAAAAGTACTCAGGATTCTGAACCAGTAGTTTTTATCAACAGTTCTGCACCCGGACAAGAACTAGTTTTGATAAGTCTTCGTATTTTCTCTGAACCTTCCCTAAATAGGTGGCGGGGCGGGGAGGGATAATAATACTTAACTCTAGAAAGTTATTGCAAAGGTCGGATGAGATAATGGGGCAAAGGGCTTGCACAGTGTCTGGCATGTAGTAAATGCTCAATGTATTTTTTTTTAATGTTTATTTATTTTTGAGAGAGAGAAACAGAGCACTAGTGGCGGAGGGGCAGAGAGAGAGGAAGATTAGAATCCGAAGGCGACTCCAGGCTCGGAGCCGTCAGCACAGAGCCCGATGTGGGGCTCGAACTGGGGAACGGGAGATCATGACCTAGGTGGAAGCAAGCCGCTTAATGGAGAATGAGCCCCCCAGGTGCCCCACTCAGTGTATAAGTCCCAGTCCCGCGTATTTGCAATAGCCTCCTTAGGTCGCTGCTTTCACCCTTGACCTCCCTTTTACTCACCCCTGTTTTTCCCACAGGTAGCCAGAATGACCTCTTTAAAACCTAAATCAGATCACACACTGGCTCCCATCACCCTCAGCAAAATGCAAATTCCTTACAAAAGCTTACAAGGTCCTCCGTGATGTGCACACCTGCCTTCTGGCCCTGGCACAACAGACCTCATTCCCCACCATTCTTCCCTAGCTTGTTTCTTCAAAGAAACACCCCAAGCGTACTCCACCTCAGGGCCTTTGCATTTGCCTTTCCCTCTAACTTCAACATTTTTCCAGTTTGCCAGGAAGCTGGCTCGCTGGCTTTCCCAGACTCTATTCACACACACACACACACACACACACACACACACACACTCATGGAGCCTTCTCCCCATTCCTCCTAACTCCATTGCCTGGCTTAAAATTTTCTCCATAGCACTTGGAATATTGGAAGTGTATTTAACTGTCTCCATTAAGTTCCAAGAAAGGAGGGATTTGGTCAGTTGTGTTCGCTGCTGTCCTCACAGCTCCTAGAAAAATTATCTGGCACACAGTAGGCTCTTGATACATATTTGGTGAATAAATCAGTCTGCCCATGTGTAAAATGGGAATGATGCTCCTAATCACTTGAAGTTGCTATGAGGATAGATGAAATAATCCATATAAAAAAGATTAACACACTATAGGAATGTCACGTGGTGACAGATGGTAACTATACTTACTGTAGTGAGCATTGCGTCATGTACAGAATTTTCAGTTCACTATGTTGTACACCTCAAACTAACAACATTGTGTATCAACTACACTTCAGTAAGAAGAATAAACACAAAACCTGACAGAGTGAGCGCTCAATCAACAGTAGTCTCTCAGCCCACCTTGCTCCTAATTCTTCTCAAATCCTAAGTGAACCCTGAGGGGCTCCTGGCTGGCTCAGCCAGTAGAGCATGTGACTCTTGATCTCAGGGTTGGGAGTTTGAGCCCCCTGCTGGCTGTAGACATGACCTAAGTGAACCTTGAGGAAAGCAAAACTCTCAGTTTGCACAGCTCCAGGATACAGAATTCTCTGGGTTTAATTTCCATTACAAAAGGACCATTAGCTGTTTTTTTTTGTTTTGTTTTGTTTTGTTTTAGTTTGAGAGAGAGTGTGCTCTCTCTGTGGGAGTGGCAGAGAGAGGGAGAGAGAATCCCAGGCAGAGAATCACCCTGATGCCCCGCCCCCACCAACCCACCAACCGTGAGATCACGACCTGAGCTAAAATCAAGAGTTGAACGCTTAACCGACTGAACCACCCTGGTTTCCCTTAATGAAAATTACTTTGATGAACTGGTTCTCTGTACACTTACATGTCTAGTTTACTAAAAATGTGCAGTTCACCTTAATTGAGGCATTAACAACAGTGGGGAGTTAAACCCACTTTCGGGGCGCCTAGGTGGCTCAGTCGGTTGGGTGTCCAACTTCAGCTCAGGTCATGATCTCACAATCTGAGTTTGAGCCCCAGAGCCTGCTTCGGATTCTGTGTCTCCTGCTGTCTCTGCTCCTTCCCGCTCGCTCTCTGTCTCTCAAAAATGAATAAACGTTAAAAAAAACAAAACAAAACACTTTCCTTCAAGAACCTTCCCATAAACAGAAAAATAGTACCACCACTATCTCTTAATACATTTCACTCATTCATTCAGCAAACATCTAATGAGTGTCTTCTGTGTGCCAGGACTTGTATGAGATGGAGAGAGGACGAAAATACGTTTCTGACCTTAAGAGGTTCAGATCCCAGCAGGGAAAACAAACCTCTAAGTAACAATATAATAGTGAGCAGTGTGCTTTAATGGATGCTGATGAAGTGCTGTGGGAATGCAGAGGTGGCCTGGGAAGTTGAAGATTTCACAGAGGTGCCATTTGACCTGTGTCATGAAGGGTACCAACACTACCAATTCGTGACGACCACTGTGTGCTTCCAGTAAATTAACTCATGGAATCCTCAAAACAAATGCGGTTGTATAATGCCCCTATGAGATCTGTACTTTTACCCTCATTTCACAAATGAGAAAATGAAATTCAATCTGAAATTGACTTTATTTTTTTAATAACGTTTTTATTTATTTATTTTGAAAGAGAGAGAGAGAGCAGAGGAAGGGCAGAGAGGGAGGGAGAGAGAGAGCATCCGAAGCAGGCTCTGCACTGTCAGCACAGAGCCTGATGTGGGGCTCCAACTCACAAACAGTGAGATCACGACCTGGGCCGAAATCAACAGTCAGACGCTTAACAGACTGAGCTACCCAGGCGTCCCCAAATTAACTTAATTTAAAAAGTCAAAGCAGGGGCGCCTGGGTGGCGCAGTCGGTTAAGCGTCCGACTTCAGCCAGGTCACGATCTCACGGTCCGTGAGTTCAAGCCCCGCGTCGGGCTCTGGGCTGATGGCTCAGAGCCTGGAGCCTGTTTCCGATTCTGTGTCTCCCTCTCTCTCTGCCCCTTCCCTGTTCATGCTCTGTCTCTCTCTGTCCCAAAAATAAATAAACGTTGAAAAAAAAAATTAAAAAAAAAAATAAAAAGTCAAAGCAGGGCGCCTGGGTGACTCAGTTGGTTGAGCACAGAACTCTTGATCTTGGCTCAGGTCATGCTCCCCGGGTTGTGGGATTGAGCCCTGCATTGGGCTCCCTGCTGAGGGTGGAGCCTGCTTGAGATTCTCTGTCTCTCCCTCTGCCCCGTTCTCCCCCTCACCCCCACTTGCACAAACAAATCAATCCACCAACCGATAAATGCCAAAACAAAAAAGTGGTTACTTGTCTAAGCTATTAAATTACTTGATGTGGTTTCAGCCTAGGTCTACCTGATGTCAAAACTTGAAGACCTGTGGGGCAATAGATATTCTAGGCTTATAACAGCTCCAAGAACTAGGAAGTAATGGAATCATATAAAGACAGAAACCTCAGAATGCCTGGGCTGAAACTGAGAAATAAGTTGGAGGCATATGGCAACAAGACGAGGGCCATGTGTAAATTGCCTCACAAGCTTGTCATATATGCTGTAGGCAAACTGGAACCTGCTTGCTGAGAGGTCTTTGAAGAGGATTGTGATCTGAGTTGTTAAAATGTTAACACATGGGGGCGCCTGGGTGGCTCAGTCGGTTAAGTGGCCAACTTTTTGAAAAAAAAAAAAAAAATCAACATGTGGAAGATAAAATACTGGTAAAAATCAACTCTCCTCAACACTCACAAATCCCCCTTTTTTTGTCCTGTAAACAGGGCACTTAAAAGTGCCTTTTTTTAGACAGGCACCATGCCCAATGTGGTGCTTGAACTCACAACCCTGAGGTCAAGTCACATGCTCTACCAACTGAGCCAGCCAGGCACACCCCTTAACTCTTCTTCACCCGACCAACTCCAAACAGCCTCCGGTGTCCTGTGAACTCCAGGATGATGGGAACTTCACTGGAGATGGTGTCAAGGCCGGCATCAAAAAAGGACTTTTGCTGGAGCCCGAGCCGGCTCAGGGGTAGCCAAGCTGGCCTGAGAATGAATCACAGCTGGATGGAAGAACACCAGCATTTCAAAACTCAGGTGACCATGGGCAGACCTACCATGACTAAGATTTTCCTTTTCTGGAGATCACCAAACCCACAGAAGGCTCTAAGAAGGAGCCAAACTTTTTGGTGGGGGGTGGGGAGCAATGGTTAGAGGGCTCAGAATTTGATATCGAATCTGTTCCTAAGACCAAGTATAGACAATGAGGCCCACTGATCAAACAATTTAATCCTTTTAAGTAAACTCTATGCCCAATGGGCTCAAACTCACAACCCCAAGATCAAGAGTTGCATGCTGTACTGACTGAGCCAGGCAGGCACTCCTTCCTCAATTAAAAATTTTTTTTTTTTTTTTTTTTTTTTACTATATTTTGAGAGAGAGAGAGCCAGCGCAGGGAAGGGGAAGGCGCAGAAGCAGGAGAGAGAGCAAGTCCTAAGCAGGCTCCACACTCAGAACGGAGCAGGACTCGATCTTACAACCACGAGATGGTGACCTCAGCCAAAATCAAGAGTCAGATGCTTAACTGAGCGAGCCACCCAGGTGCCAGTAAAACTTTTCATGATTAGAGTTCAAAGTACAGACAGAAGTCATCCACCAATAAGCGAGTACGTCATGCAACTCTGAGCTGGGTCCTGCAGAAGTAACCATAACAGGCACTTTCTCTCCAGCCTGCACGGCTCCCTGCCTGTTCTTCCAGCATGGCCCTCTCATACTTCATCTTTGGCCATGGCTTTCCGTTGTATCTCCTTTTCCATCTAGCACGGTGCCTGAAGTTTTGCTGAATCAATTAATTTACACCTTTTATTTCATTTTGTTCTTCAAGAGTAGGCATGTAATGATCACTCAGGGTAGTTCAGTAACTGGATTCACACATCCTGTCAACACCTTAATGGCTAAGGTATAAAGAAAGCAAGACACAAGGAGGGATTCCAGCTTTATTGTTCCCCTTTTACACAAAACCAAGTAGAAGAAATAATACAAGATTAAAACTGCAAAAGTAGTTAATTGGTAGAACACATATACACAAAAAAATCCAGACAGCAAGACAGGCTTATCTACAATGGAAAACACATGTAAAAATTAAGGTAGTTTGTAGGTTTCATATGGAACATTTAAAAAAAAAAAAAAAAATCAAACATTATGCTACAATGGTTGCCATTGTTTACAGTAATATTGAAGGGGAGAAAACAACACTTATTTAGGGACAGATATACCACAAGGTCCAGGTTTTACAGCATCAGTGCAATAAATTCACAAAACTATATTACAGCTACTTAATCAGAGTTTAAGAACTGTTCCCAAATGTCACATTTTCAGCCCTCAGAGTTTCAATTCCTACAGTTTTCAACTATTCTAAATTTCTAGCTACCGAGAGGGAGGATGATTCTACACTTTCCAAGGAGTTACAAAATCTCTGTAGACCAGAGGCCACCTATCGTCGCCAAAAGTCTGCTCTCCCCGACAGCCCCTGCATTCTTCACAGAAATAACTAGGGAAAAAGTCAGATGCCAGCATAGTCACCACCTCGTATGCCCAATCTAAGGGGACCAAAGCAGCCCCCAATTACCTTCAAATGAGAATCTTGAGGCTTACCTTTAAAAGGCTTAGTCTGGTCTTGAAAAATTAGTAGGGATAAGATTTATTTTCTACTGAAATGAAATCTTGACTACATATAGGAAGACTTCTGTCCTTTATTGGCTGGTGTCGGAGTGAAGGTCATAGACCTGAGTCTTAACCTATTATATACTTAGGTTCAGTCAGCTGGAAAATCTGAAATTAAAAATATGCTAAAAATACTTAACACAAACTTTTAGAAGCCTGCTGTTAAAAAGCCTTTAAGGATCTACTAACTCAAAGTCTCAGAGCAAGGAGAGAAGAGCTCTAAGCCTGTCATACTCCCCATTTGGGAAGAAGGATCAGTGTTTCTTACAAATTGCTAAGTTTTGCACGAGGCAGAAACCAACACATACTAGGGCATGGAATTGGTTTCATTTGATTCCAGAAGGATCTTCTCCCACAGTACAGAAACAGTGTGAGGAATGAATCTTAATTGGTCTCTTCATCAGAAGCGGGAAACTTGGTCTCTGTATTCATGGAGCCAGACAGTTTAAGCAGACTGTGGAAGCAGACAGTAGAACCAGCTTCCTGTAGCCACAGACCACTACCTTGTATCTAGCTAAAGCGAAGATCAACAGGAACAATTATCCAACGTCACAGTTAAGTATACTAAAAGGTGAAGTTCACCACTACGTATTTTTAAAGGAAGTTGCCTAAAAGTAAGAATTCAATGAACCTGGGTGAGAAAAATCAAAACAAGTCGTACTCACGAATGAACTGTCCACATAAGGCCAAGTGATGAGAATGCATTCAGCTACACTTCACATGAAGACACTATGCATAAAGCCTTACTTGGCAAGGCTGAATTTCTACTAACTAAGGGCAGAAAGAGGGAGAGCAAGGAGCTACTTCTGTAACATTTCAGAATCCAGACAGCATTAAGAGAAACTGTTCCCAAGGACAAGGTGTATGCCATTCATTACACTCAGTAAAGCAGACGCATTATTCATTTTTCTTTTCTTTTTGTTTGAGAAGCTTATTTATCTCCCTTTTGGCCATTCCAATGTACTTCAAAATGATTCCGTGCTGGTTCAATCCAGGAAGCAACAGTAAGAAAGTCACTTAAAAATAAACAAACAAAATTAAGGAGGCATTAATTAACTTCCTACAGGTGATTACATTTTATAGAAGTTAGTCTCCCAGACTATCAGACACTCCATTACTTTCACTGGTATTGATCCCCTGAAACTTCTGTCACACCCCCCAACCTCAGATAATGAACGCTGCTTATTTTTACCTCTTCCACACCACTTTCTACCTTGGTTAGTATGTCTTAACTTACTCGAAGACCACAAACTCCCAGAAAGCAAGGCTGTAGGTTTTAATTCTCTTTCTAGACTGGCAGTTCCTCCATCGGTACCTTCCAACTCGACAAGCACACAGATACTACTTTACAAAGTCCCACTCAGACCTCTACGGCCAGAATATGTCTACAGCCCCTCCTCAGAGACTTACCTATCAGGTAGGTGAGCAGCAGGTTGTGGACTTGCTGTCCCACCCACGCAACCGCAGCAAGAGAAACGATCATGGTCATGAAGTACTAACAATGAAAACAACGAGAAGTTATCAACCCCTAGAAACAGACCCAGAAGCCTAACTGTAGGACCCTGTTTCAAAGGTTAGAAAATAATCCAGTACTTGTTACAACTTTTCTTAAAAGACTTTGTATCTAAGGATTATATATATCTTACATATTGGGTTTTATGTATTATATAAAAACCCATAGGAAATTCCATTAGGTCTACTTTATAGAATTTATACACATTCCCTTCTAGAATTACTGTCATTATATAAATTAGTTTAAAATCAATTATACTTTTACAATTAATAATTCACATAGTAACCTCATGTGAAGCTAAGAGATAAGAGAATAAATGCTTTTTAAGTATTTGTCTTTTACTTTTATATTAGTAAGCATAGAAGAAACATTTTGCTCTGCTAGAGTACAAAGTTAAATGCAAAATATAATTTTAACTTCCAATAATTCAATCTAATTCATACAGATAAACATTTACAAATGTAGTTGGAGGAGTCAAACCAACGAATAATAAATATCAAACTACAGCTATTAAAACAAAAAGGCCATCATTAGGCTACAATGAATAAAAATGGACTCGAACTTAAAATTTTGCTCTACTTAAATAAGTCAAAACAAAAAAAGTACCATTTTAGGCTTTTCTTCCTTTAGTGTAAAGAGGCGTTTCCACCAGCCCACAGCTCTGCGTCGAGTTTTTACTAGATTGCTACAAATTTCATGGAATCTTTGCTGTTGCTCAGTGGTCCTACAAAAAAATTTTCCCCTTCACTATAAGCAAATCTTTATAGTAAACAGAAAATATCATCCTCTCAAATTTAAAAAGCTATCCCCTAAAGAAAGTCTAAATAAAAAACAATTCACCATTCTCTTATGAACGTGAAAAAGTTTCTGTACTATTAAGACCCCTTGTATAGCACAGGAATGAGTTTTTACATAAAGGCACGTGTAGGGGCGCCTGGGTGGCTCAGTCAGTTGAGCCTCTGACTTCAGCTCAGGTCATGATCTCCCAGTTTGTGAGTTCGAGCCCCGCGTCGGGCTCTGTGCTGACAGCTTGGAGCCTAGAGCCTACTTCAGATTCTCTGTCTCCCTCTCTATCTCTGCTCCTCCCCTGCTCATGGCCTCTCTCTTTCTCGAAAATAAATAAATGTTAAAAAAAAAAAAAAAGACACGTGTATGCACAAAGCCATGGTAATCCCTGGTTCTAAAGCCACATTTAATTATAGTAACAAAAGACTCAAGGCTACTATGGGCCATGTTATAATCAGTATAAACTAATTTCTCTATTCCTGTATTATTTTTCAGATTCTAATGAATCCTGGGTTGTAGCCCATCAGGGTCTCACTGTTTTGAGGAGGACGTTAAGTTTCTGCCCAACAGCTGTATCTGAGCATTCCAGTAAGATGATAACTACATTCCAAGCATAATACTGGGCTTCATGCCCACTTGATGCCAAGGTAGCAACCAACAGCTCAAGTCCAAATTCTTTATAAATTTAGTCCCAGGGAGGGAAAATAGAAATAAAATAAAAATACAAAAAGATCCTCCAAGAAAGCCCTTTTTTGTTTTTTTGAATTATGATTAAAAAAAAAAAAAAGTTCACCCTTGTATTGTCTTTGCTACACAGATATGATGGCTGCTGTAGACCCTCATTGGGCAGATATGTACCTTTCTCTCCTCTAGTTCTTGTCCCTGTAAAACTGCAGTGACAGATACAGCAGAAGGGCTCCTGATGAGCCCTGAGACTCCTTGTCAGCAGCTGGACCTTACATGCTGCCCATGGTCAAGGCTGAATTGTGGCTATGAAACAGTGTTCTTCCTTCTCCATTTAGATCAAAAAATAAAATTGTTGTGGACTGAGCCACATACTGATTACCATGAAACGTTCACTGTTTACTTCTGAAAAATTTTCTCCCAGAGTTATGAATTAGCAGATTAGAATGTCATCTGACTAATAAACTCAAGGTCAGAGGATGATGTCCTTTGTTAAGTTGTTACATTACATGGTTACAAACTTGCCCAAAACACAGCAGCAATGCATTGTTACATGTGAAAAACAATTCAAAGGACATTTTCTACCACTAATCCATTCTGCTATAGGGGAAACATCTTTAAACAAACATGCTTAATTATCCCATAACTTAAGCATATTCCCCTAAAATGTCCAAATTTATTCTTAAAGATCCATAAGGCATATTAATTTAAAAAGTCTTAATTTTACAGAATTATAATTTATAAATTATATAATTATAAAAAATATTTTTAATTTATAGTTATATATAAAAATTATATAATTTATAAAATTATAAAATAATTTGGTATTATACTTTGTTATTATAATTGAACAAAAAACTAAAGGCACATGTAGACTACTAATCAAATTAAAATAAACAACCAAGGAAGAACAGCAACTAGGACCAAAAAAACAAACAAAAAATCTACTCCATCTAGTTTTGTTATTTTTTGGATCAGAAGGAAGTTAGAATATTTGAATGAATCTGTTCTGAAGCACTTGCTATGCATTTAGCTAACTACCACTACACTGCCTCAGTATCAACCTTAAACACAAGATCAATCTTAAAAGTCAAAATATTTCACAGCACTTAGAACAGTGCCTAACAGCAGACATTCATTACATAAATGGACAAAAAAATCTGTTACTATTTCCGTATTCTTTCAAAAATAGCTTGCGAAATATACTATCTTAAATATCAAAGAAAATGAATGTAAAATGTAAACAATTTCTACAGAAAGTTCATTATGAGTTCTGCAGTATTTGAGAAAACATTACCTCAAAAAATATCACTTTAATAAAAGGTCTATAAAGAAAAAAAAAAAAAAGCCAAAATAAATGCTAGCCCATAAAGGAACTATGGAACTGTAAATACTGAAAATTCATGATTTATATGCATCACCTAAGAAATTCTTCACGTAAAAGCAACAATCCTAACCTCTAGGTATCTGATGATTAGACAATTCTCGCTGCATAGTAATCACAGCCACCAGGTTCAGTAACTTCACAGAAATTAGACTGCCAAGTCATTAAGCCACCTACCATTTATTGGAGCCAAAAATTCTAGGAGCCAGAATGGGAACAAGGTAGTCAGCCAAGCACAAAAACATAACAAAACAGGAAACACCAGACAGAACAGATGGATCTAGATAGTAGATAGTCCTGTTTAAAAAATAATAATAATGAAGGTTAGAAAAACACAGTCATTATTATTCCTAGTTGAAGACATTTATTCATTTAATCCTTTGAGTCTTAAAGATGTTATCTGCCCTCTTCCTTCTAAGTTTCTCACAAGTGGTTTTCCGAGAAGCCTCAGAATACATGACATCATAGCTGCAATGGTTAATGTGAATATCGAGACAAAAGCTCCCTGGGGCCCTCAATACCTTTTAGGAGTGTAAAGGATCCTAAGACCAAAAAGGGTGAGCGCCACTGATTTTTTCAACTGCATTAGGTGACCGAGCTTACATAAGTACTATAAATTCTGAAAACTAGGGGAAGTGCTTTAAGAAAACGCATTCTTTACAGATTACACAATACAAAAGACTTAAGGCACTTTCAAAAATGGAGGCCGGGTATTACCTGAGCCCTTATTAATAACAAGTACAATCCATATTAATTTAAGAGCTCACTTACAGAAACACCAAAGAAACCACACCCATGATGGCAGGTGGAAACCAGGCTCTTTCCCATCTGAGGACTTTATCAGCCATCAGCATCACTTCTCCCCATCCTTGAAGCTGCTCTTCCAGACTTGCAGTCTCTGCGGCCTGCAGAGAAGATCAACGTGTAAAGTGATCATTTTACTGCTTTCGGCATCTCTGTGCTTCCTTAAGAGGTAAATTATTTTTAAGGCACCAAGAATGTAAAACAGCTCTTAACCAAATCATTATCTTAAATCAGTTTCTAGGGGCGCCTGGGTGGCGCAGTCGGTTAAGCGTCCGACTTCAGCCAGGTCACGATCTCGCGGTCCGTGAGTTCGAGCCCCGCGTCAGGCTCTGGGCTGATGGCTCAGAGCCTGGAGCCTGTTTCCGATTCTGTGTCTCCCTCTCTCTCTGCCCCTCCCCCATTCATGCTCTGTCTCTGTCCCAAAAATAAATAAACGTTGAAAAAAAAAATTAAAAAAAAAAAAAATCAGTTTCTAAAACACTCTGCCATTTTGGTATCAAAGACAGAAATTAATTACGAGTAAAAAAACAAACAAACCCCACCTATCGTTCAGTGGTCAACTTCCAAGTCCAGGCACTGGGCTACTCTTTTCATAAAGAATGTGACATAATTCCTATAAAGCCCCTCAAGGTGGGGATAATTAGACTCATTTAACAATTAAAGAAAGTGGGCTCAGAATGGTAACTAGCTTTCTCAAAGTCATGGACTACTAAGTGGCAGCCCTCAAAATATAAAATTAAATCACATTAAGTTCACTCATTTTTCGGGTGGTTAGAACAGATCTGTTGTTTTGTCATTTCACTGATTTATACCCCTACTTCTAAAGCCATTAGGAAAGCCTCTCCCTGAACAGCATTCAATTTTTAAAATAGCTTTGTGTAATGGAATCATTTCGATGCTGGCATCATTTGCACAATTAAGTCAAACTACTTTCACCAAATTACATGAGGCATCTTAAGCTCAATATATCTCAATACACGGAGTGCTTCTTACACTTACCAGGACATCTGGTGAGACTTCAAATTTCTCTGCGAAGTAGGCTTTTAGGATAAGCTAATGTGGTAAAAAGCCCTTAAACTGGTTTTGGTACAGGAAAAATAAATGAAACAAGAAACCCACATGTTCTTATAAATGTTATCACAGGGAAAGATGCAAATGCAGCCTAATCATAATAAACATGCTATCTGTGCCACACTCATCACTTAGGTGACTTTCACATTTCTGACTTTGTATATCCTGCTTAACACAGTTAAACACGGGATTACTATGTGCCACAAACTCAAGTATTTTATATACTTATGCTTTAATTCATCCTCCCAACAAGCTAAAAGGATGGTATTGTTACACTATCAGATACGCAGAGGTTAAGAGATCTGAATTGAGGAAATGCAAGGCCTTGTTCTCAAGTTACGCTGCTCTGCTGGAAAGAACAGTTAAGCTCCAGGTCAAGCAGGATCTGTCGTTTCAGTAAGCTGTGTGAATCTGGGCAATTTCTTTGTGCTTCAATCAATCCTCTTAAATGGAACCTGGCTGGGGCTAACTATGCCAACTATTGAGAAGTGTGTGCGTTTAAAGGAGTAGGTCATGCATTTCTAAAAACCAACGCAAGATGAAAATCGTGCACAATCAAAACTGCTCTGCAAAGTCATTTAATTAGTTAGCATCTGGGCTCTTGGAAAAATCAATCGTCAAACACTAAATTCTTTGGTTCCTCTATTCATTGTGGTCGTGGTGTGTGTCCGGTCTTTCCTTGGGGAAAAGCGACGGAGACGAAGCAAGGATTTCTCCCGTGTTTTTTTGTTTGTTTTTGCCAGATCATGCCGTGAAACTTGTAGTGAGGTTGACTCTGTCCGCCTGTGATAACGTCACTGCAGTTCCTTCGGACCCCTGCTTATTCTAAGGTCGTCCTGTGACACACACACACCCCTTACAAACTCCAGACGAAAGCCAGGTCCTCCCACTATCCACCTTGCTGGTCTCCTAGTCCCGGTTCCCCGCGGTGAGCTCAGAGCCTCCTTGCGGTTTAAGCTGTGCCAGCTCTAATAAATTCTCGCCAGCAGCCCCTTGACCCTCCACCTCTGCCCAAGTATTGGGGGGGTGGGGGGCGGAGAAAAGAACGAAACCCAGATACGACTGGGGACCTGGGACTGAGAAGCTCTCGACAGGCCACTCGCGGCCCTCTGTCCCAGGCTGCACCCCAGGTTTATCAAAGCCCTCCTACTCCCACTTCCTCTTCATCCCCTATTCGCGGTGATCACTCGCGGTGCCTGATCACGCGCCCTCCTCCCCCCGTCGCGTACCCTCCCCGGGATGTTAGGGGTCGATACATCTAGCGACCGCCACACTGGAGCTACCTAAGAGGCCCAAGGGGCAGGCGGCGTCGTCTGCGCCCGGGAACCGGGAGAGGAGGGCGGGGCCCGCTACAGGGCATAGGAACGAGGCCGCAGCACCGCCTGGCGAAGCCAACCGATGTCCGGAGGCCCTGCTCGGCTCCCCCTCGACTCACCAGCAGGTTGGTGCTGCGATTGTCTCCCTCCGCCATCGTCCCTGAGGCGCTGCCTTAGCGAACACAGCCCACTCTCCCAACGAGTCTTCCGCAGAGCCCTGCACGGCGACCCCAACGCGAGGGTACGCCCCGCAGGCCACTTATATAGGCCAGCCCCCTTTCCCGACAGTCCCCGCAAGGCCCGCTCCTCATTGGGTGGATTCAACTCAAGTTTAAGGGTAGCCGGACCAACCGCTGCTCAGCGCATGGCTTGAAATCGAGGTCAAAGGACACCGAGGCGGCGCAGGGCCGAGGGGGCGGGGACAAGGAATGACCAACCAGCGCCCAGGAGCCGCATGACGCCCCGCCCAGGCCTTTGGGTAGCGGTTGAACTGCCGCATCCTCCTGCTCGGTCTGTCAGCGGACGGAGCGGGTGTGGCCGCCGTGGTCGCTCTCGGACCCCCCCCTACTGGAGTTCAAAGCAGCTAAGGGGCCTTGCTGGAATTTTAGTCCTTGAAGAAGTTGGACTTGCATTATCAGGCGGGGGGCGGAGGGCGGAGGCGGGCGCGTGACACTAACCTCGCTGTGATTTAGAGGCCCGGTGCCCGTCGCCCTCGCTGTGGCCCTGCACGGCCCTGTCTTCTAATCCCTGCTCTGGCCGCCCCACCCAGGCCCCTGAGTCTCGGAGACTCGTGCCCGCCCCAGGAGATTTTGAGC
Organism: Felis catus; assembly: GCF_018350175.1. Classification (NCBI taxonomy): domain Eukaryota; kingdom Metazoa; phylum Chordata; class Mammalia; order Carnivora; family Felidae; genus Felis; species Felis catus. The sequence goes on along the minus strand of NC_058383.1, from coordinate 26,633,609 downwards.
ACAAGTAAAAGAGCTGTTTATGTAAATTTGTAGCAGTTTTTCCCATCAGTTAAGAGTAAGGCCTATAGCTTGATGGAGGAAGGACGAGGGGAGGGGGCGGATTCTGGGTTTAGTTCTCAAACTTGTGAAAAATGCACCAAGTTACGAAGTTGGCTTACTGGGTCTTCAGGAAAATCCTTTGTGGGGCAGGGCGTTTCAGTTACTTAGGGAACCAGGAACTCCTTCTCCATCAAGGGTCATGCCAAGGAAAGATGTTAAATAAACCGTCTGCTAAGCAGTGGAATTCATAAGCAATTTAAGAACTAGATGAACTACTAGATAGATACTCTACTTACTAGATAAATAACTTCCACCTCTTTTCTCTGCAGGATTGCAAAATGCATTAAGTGCTTGATTTTTTATTAATAGGAACAAAACTATGCCAGATGTGGACCTGGTCAGATAGGTTTCAGGAAACTTTACCGTAGCTTTTAACTTACAACCTTTTATCCTTTTATAATCACCTGTATTATGCCACAAGTTTAAATTTATTTTAAAAGTATTACTTAAATAACTACCAGGTTCCTAAGCGTTCAGGGAAGGCATAAAGAGATGTGAGAGAACAAGCCAGTGGGGAAAGGAGCATTGTGAATTTCATGGAAGGGTGTGAATTACCACAAATCTTTGGGGCGGGAGAGGTGGGGGGAGGGCGGGGGGGGGGGGGGGAGGATCTGGATGAGGTATAAATACTTGGGGGGAAGTAACCGTTTACAAAGGAAGGGGGACTCTTAAATATATGTGCCACTTTGCGGAATGTTGGAGTGGGGATCGGTTTTGTGGGTAAGATGGAGCCGGCTGATAGAGATCCCATTTGGGGAGATTTTAAGCTATGAAGTTTGAGGAGCAGGCCCTTGCCTACCTCTTCAAAAGGACATTAAAAGGTCCCTATCAGTAGCCACATAATTAGTGAATATATTTAGCACTGTGTGCAAAATATTGATCTAGACACGGTAACATCCGCATCCAAAGGAGAAGCCACAGAATTATTATGCTTTAAAAATGACACTTCTACTCTGGGAAATCACCCTCTGCTACAAAATGCGTCTGATTCAGCCAAGTTCCCTATGTACAACTTCAACACCAGCTTGCGAAACTGAGGTAGGTGAAAAAAACGGAAGCACCTCCAACAGCACAGGTTGCCCCAGTCCCCAGTTACTTTTGTTACTCAAGGAATGAGGTCCCAGACCTATTGGCAGCTTCACAGCACAGAAGCCCTGCTGTAAGGTCTTTCTGTAAACTTCCAGTTGGCCTAATCATTAAAAAACACCTACCCTCAAGGGCTTTCTTTTGCCCTTTGTTTTTATACAACAAAAATAGGATGTGATCTTTTATACAACAAAAATAGGATGTGCCCAATGATGACACGGTTCACATAAATCCTCTTAAAATGAACTGGCAAGAACAAAATGCAATCTCATTTCCAGATACTGAAACAAGCCAGACATTTTCATTCTATGAGCTTTCATACCCCAGGGAATATACATATTAAAAATGTGCTATAGTTTTGTTTTTAAATAATGACAAGCTGATTAAATTATACCTTGATACTAGAACTTACCCACAGAAGTAAAATTTTAGCTGCTGCTCAAAAATATACTTTGACGATTAAAAAATTACTTTGAGGTCCACCCACCTGGCTCAGGCAGAGAATGTGACTCTTGACCTCAGGGTTAAATTCAAGCCCCACGCTGGATATAGAGATTACTTAAAAACAAAATCTTTAAAAAACAAAACCAAAACCTCTAACCATACTGAAAAAGTAAGCTTTCTGAAACTTACTTCAACCAATAAATCCAGAGCTTAAATGCTATGTCTTTCTTTAAGACTTTATTTTCTGAAAAACAGGTATTTCATACAATCTTTGCTGTGTTAATGCAAATATGCACAAAGTAGGCATGTATTTTTGTTTTCCAAAAGATGCATTATGAACATTTTCAGGAAGCTGGTGTGATTTATTCAACTTTTAATCTTAAATACAATCACAAAATTATATCCATCAGGAGGCATTACAACCTTTTGTACAGAGAAGCCACTTTATTTATACAATGTTACTAGGACAAGGAAGATTCATTTAAACTCAATTTGCTCTTATAAGGGTAAAGTAAATTAACAAATGAAGTATGATGTTGCCACTGACATTACAGGTGGAAATATAAGAGAAATTTAAAACAGGAAAATAACTGACACAACAACTTTAAACAGGAGCTGAAACTTGGACTGTCAGGCAGAGAAAAGAAAAAAAAATCAGCCTGTTTTGAAAGAAAAACATTCTACAAGCCTGCATTTCAGGAGAACATGCAATTCCTTAAGTTTACCATCTTCAAAAATCAAACTAATTGTATGACATTTTTACATTAGCACAACAAACAGCTTTTCCCTAGTAAGCCCAATTTCCCGCAGAAAGCAAGGGACTCTGAGTTGGTTCATGTTGTACAACTAACCCTTAACCTGTAAAGCTTCTCAATTGGGAGTCCATTTGCCTTTTTGTAAATAAGGGATGGTGGTGATGTTACTCAGGCCTAAAAAGCAGGAAAAGTGCAACAAATCCTGAGGGGTTCATAATACAGGGGACTCCCCCTTCTGCAATGTTTGGAAAAACGTGTAACCCTAAGCTAGCTTTTCCCCACAGGAGGAAAATTTCTAATACAACCCATACATTGAAAACAAAATCTACCTTCTTTAAGTGACCCTTACATTACTATAGTCTACCTCCCTGATTTAAGGGGGGAAAGTCCTAGCTCTAAATTACATTTTACAAGCCCACGATGATAGAGCATGGAAGGTCACTGTTTTTCACATTCATCTAATCTTATGTAAAACAAAGGTATGTGCGCTAACAGTAAAGCATTTGCTGATTTTTGATGTATATGAATCGGTCTAACAGGCTAATTGTAGGTGCTTCCTTTCATATGAAAAGAATTAGGTAAAAGAAGAACCAGCCCCTTTGATTTTAATACTGCCAAAACAAGTAAGCCCCCAGAATAATTACAAATATGTGGAGGATAATAGGCCAGGAAGACTTTTCAATTTAAAGTACTGCCTATAATACCCCAGATTTAAAAGGACCTAAGATTGCACATCAACTCTAATATTTTTGGCTGTACTTGCATTGCCCTGCTCGGCATTTTTTAATGGCTCTTTCCTTAAATTTCACACGTCAGAACAACCACAATTAAAAAACAAAAACAATGCAGAAGACACCAAACACGGACAGTATTAAGAAAAACTACACACTAAGCTTCATAGTGGCAAGTGTTAAGGGCAGAAGTTACGAAAGTTTTTCTTTGTATTACAAACCCTCACCCTGAACTTGGGGTTTGGGCTCTTAAAAAAAAAAAAAAAAAATTAGGGAAGCAGATCAAGAGCTTGATTATCAGTTCACACAGAGAAATCTCACGTATCTCAAAAACACTCACCACAAGTGCCAGACGCAAAAGAATCTCAATAATCCTAGCAAACTATGTTAACTCATGACCAGAGAGAATGAGATCCTGCAAGACACAGCGAAGAAAGACTAAACGAGAAATACACACAGCTCCGTAAACCACTAAGCCTCCACAGCTCTGTAGAGATATCAACTAAAATTCAGGCAATTTTAGAAAATCAAAGACAACAAAACACTTACGATCAACTTCAATTTCCAAGGGTACTTTGAATGGAAGAAGAGGTTGTAGGTTATTGTATACCCCCTGAATCTTGGAGAGAAAGGAAAAGAGAGGAGCAGATCCCTGGTTGTCCACAGGTATTCTGTATCAGCAAAGACATGTGACTTCACAACTACCGCACTCTCAACTTTATCTTACAAAACAATCCCCCCAGTATTGCGCTGGCTTCTCAGTCTGCTCCATCACTAGGGCCTTTCACCACGGATTACATCTGCTGAGTTTGCTTCCAACGGTTCAAAAAGCCAAGGCTGCTTACAGAAAGACTTCCCAGACGAAGGCAAACTGTACAGATCAGGGTCTTATTATGCAGAGTGCAGTAAAGAGCAAGCTTTGAAGTCATCGGTCACATCTGCCCCACAACCAAACATGTATGATGCCACACTATTTCTTCTCAGAGGGACCATTTTAAAATAAAAGCGATGGATAATTTATCAGAGGCACATGTTTCTGATATAAAGCTGTTTTGTTTTTGCTCGGATAAGGTGCCAGGTACCTCTGAAGCCTGAAATTCTCAGGCAATAAAACCCACCTATTTCCTTTACCTTCCTTACCTAAAAAAAAAGCAATTTCTGTCGGGACAAACTAGTGTGACCTTGTTTTATCACTGTGATAAAAGTTTTCCCTTGTGACAACAAAGAATGTCGCCGGAAAGACTTTACTTTTGAGAGAGCAGAGGTAATCAGGTGATGGACGCGGCAGCTCCCACAGAGCCTCGAGGAAATAAAGCAGCGTGCAAAACACAATATGGCATCATTATTCCAGATAGGTTGTTTCGATTGTGAAAATAAGGTCCAAATGAATGAAGAAAATAAAATTTGATGCACTAGGTTCCTTAACTGGCTATTGGACACATGGGTATTTGAAAATACCACCTTGCTTGCAATACTTGCCTAAGTATTAAAAAAAGCACTGATCCTGAGATGCATTCTCTCACGGGTACCTAAGGATTATAGATTAAGGTGGCAATCAGAATACAGAAAAGGCCAGAGCTACGTGGAATTTTTCCTTAATACCCTTCAAGTTTGTCTGTGAAGACCGGCGACCAGAAATGATCACAGTCCTAATCTCTAAAATGCAGGAAAAATGTATTCAATCAAGATTTTGTGTTCTATTTTGTGTTGATACGTGATTTTAAGAATCCTATCCTAGTCTGTGTTTTATTGTGGATCAACAATTCAGCTTACAGTACTGAAATGCAACACTAAATTTAAGGAAACCTTGATCATGAATTCACAGCAAACTATTAAAATTGTGCAAAAAGTAAAGGACTTCACAGATTAATAACTGAACTTAATAAACGATGGCGGTGGTTCTTATTTGCTGATGTTTCATGTACATGTCCTAAAATGCCAGGTAAACCAAAGCACTTTTAATTTACACTTTGTAAATTAAAAGTATCAAATGAGAAAACTGAATTAAAAAACATTTCACTCTACCTCCACCAGAACATCACTTTATTGTTAATCTGTCATCAACAATGTAAAACTCTAATGGGTACTCTATCCTGGTTTTTAAAAAGGTAAAAGATTACATTGGATTAGCTACTTTCTATGAAAGAAACTACAGCAATCACAGAAGAGGGAAAATTTGAATGACCTCCCCAAAAATGCACACTATAAGCAAAGGGGAGTGTACATTAAATCAAATGTCTGTTAGATTCATTACTTTTGAATGCACAGTAACAATTCTGGAAACTGTACATGATAGAATCACAGAAATGACTTAAATAACCAGGATTACATTTTGTATGTGATCATCAGACCTTTAAACAATCCTTGAATTTTCCATGTTATCAGTGGTTTTGGAGAAATTCCTGTTTATCACTCCAAATAGGTTGTTAACAGCATCGAGACGGAAGTATATGAAATGTAAGGATTGAAATAAAAGTAAATTTGAAAGATGGCTAATCTACTAGATCAGGTAAAAGGAGGATGGGTAGATGGTGTGGGGTTGGGGGAGGAGGACAGGACGATGGGTAGTTTTTTTTTCCCCTTCATTTCAGAAGTAAGTTCTTCCAATGTAGTGTATCTGTTACATAGCTCTCCATTTCCAGTCCATTTCTGAAATTCTTATCGCATAGCCTTTTTGTGCCTACTGGTCAACCCAACCAGTACTGTTGCCAAGCAACAAGTGTTACACGAGAATCTGAATGCATCAAATCTTCCTTGGCTGTGATTTCTTCGCGGCCCCAGTCTTCTCTGTTTCTGAGCGGGGTTTGTTTTTTCCTGGATTGTACACACAGGGTCAGGTGGAATGGAGTTCCAAATCACTCTGTGCTCCGCGGCATCCCGATTTCTTTCTGCAGCTAACCTCCTGACACGTTTGCAGCTGTTCTGTGGCAGAAAGACAATCTCCATGTTCAGGCGGTGAGCTTTCTTTCTTTCACCCTTGACCCTGGGGTTGCAGGCCATGGTGTTGGGCGTATCCCTGAGTGCAGCTGTCCTGCAGGATTCACTTCCTAGCGCCCCGAGATTTCCTAGGTTTCCTCAGAGTAAGCCCCCAGTTGCATCACCACCGACTGTGGTGTGGCTTTGGATGCCTGAGGCTGAGTTGATTCTGGTGGATGTCTGACCTCGCTTAACCAGACTCATCTACTGTCTTGCCATTCATACCCAGGCTGTCCAACCTTCATACAGCTGAGCCAAGTTATCTAGATTAGTTGCTTCCTTAATGACATAGTCAACCTGTAAAAGTAGGCAGGATAATATTTTAAACCATTTAAAACTTCAAAGGACATATATGAGTTCTAAGAATTGTTTAAAAGTAAGTTTCTAATCACCCAAATTAATTGCCCACAGGACATGTCATTGCTATGGTGGAGAGGTTAAGTAACCTGAGCTTCCCTCATAATCCCAGAGTTTACAAGAGGTGTGTCTTGGGAAAATCAAAAATCCCTTTGAAGCTTGTCAATCCTTAGATGAAGAGAGCCCCCACTGACCCCACAGGTGCTCCTGGGGTTAAACACATGAAGTCACTAGGTAAATGCTTAGGCAGCGTATAAGAAAGTGCCTGGCACATTCTGCAATACAGTTGGGTACTCAACAAATACCTTGATTCTGACTCAGCTAAATTTTCTTTTATAGTAAGAGATATAATTATCTCTGTATCCAGAGAATCCAGAGGATCCAATTGTATATTAAATGCTCAATATAGGGCTGCTGAATGATGACTTATACCAAAAGCCGTGCACAAAGATCTCTACACTTACCCCACTCCTCTAAGTCCCTTAACTCTCTTTTATATAAAATTTAGTAACTATCAGAATAAAAAGCACAATAGCCAAAGATCCTTCAAACAAATGGACAGAGAGCGAAGATAGGCAGTCGCGAAAGTACACAAGCTATTAACCTACCAGAAAGCTTCGGAAGCAAAGATACCCCTCTGACTCCATATCGTCCATGGTTTTTTTAAGTTTATTTATTTTGAAAGAGAGAGTGAACATGTGTAGGGGGCGGGGGGGATGAATCAATCCCAAGCAGGCTCCACACTGTCGGCACACAGCCCTACACAGGGCTCAAAACACAAATGGTGAGATCATGACCTCAGCCAAAACCAAGAATCGGACACTTAACCTAAGACTGAGCCACCCAGGCACCCCTGTCCATGGATTTTTTTTTTTTAACAAACTTGGTAATTTCTAAGGAAGTACCTCTTGACCAAGAAGAGTTTAAGTTTCTACACAGTAGTGCAGCAGCATTTAAAATTAAAAAAAACTTTTAGTGCTGATGTTAAAACTGAATTGTGGATGTCAAAACATTGAAAACAGGGTAATCATAGTCTCATATTTTCAACCCACAGAAGAAAAGGTACATTTGTAAAGGAGAATTCAGGAGAACACACTACCATTGACCAAATGACCTAACTTAGTAACACAAAAGATGGCACACTGACCGGTGTCCCTTAATGTAAAATTCTGAGAAAGACACATCAGCGACATAGCATTCCTGACAAAAATGTTGATTCTGAATTTAATTATGAGGAAAATATCAGACAAATAAAAAGTGAGGCACATTCTACAAAATGACTGGTCTGGACACATCAAAAAGGTCAATGTCATAAAAGAAAAAGAGGAAAAGAAAACGATCAGAAACTGTTCTAGACGTTGAAGACAACTAAAAAATAGAACAAGTAGGGGCGCCTAGGTGGCGCAGTCGGTTAAGCGTCCGACTTCAGCCAGGTCACGATCTCGCGGTCCGTGAGTTCGAGCCCCGCGTCGGGCTCTGGGCTGATGGCTCCGAGCCTGGAGCCTGTTTCCGATTCTGTGTCTCCCTCTCTCTCTGCCCCTCCCCCGTTCATGCTCTGTCTCTCTCTGTCCCAAAAATAAATAAACGTTGAAAAAAAAAAATAGAACAAGTATATGAAATGAAGATGAGCCTTGACTAGATCTTGTTGGGGGCAGAGCAGGCGGTTCAAGAGAGAAGGGCTAAACAATAAAGGCCATCCGGGGATAACTGGAGAAATCCGAGTATGGACTGAATGTTAGGTAACAACCAATGTTAGCATCAATGGTAAGTTTCCTGAGTTAATGTTTTGTCTAGGAGACATATATTGAAGTATTTATTAATTTTTTAATAATACATAATAATACCTAGTAACACTTCATGCCTAAATACTTCAATATATGGGGCAACTGGGTGGCTCAAGTTGGTTAAGCTTTCGACTCAGGTCATGATCTTGCGGTTCATGAGTTTGAGGCCCGCATCGGGCTCTGTGCTGACAGCTCAGACCCTGGAGCCTGCTTCAGATTCTGTGTCTCCCTCTCTCTCTCTCTCTCTCTGCCCCTCCCCTGCTCGCATTCTCTCTTGAGCATACATGCTCTCAAAAATAAACATTAAGAAAATTAATTTTTCAAAATAAACAGCTAGAGGGGAATTCATTCTCAAATATATAATTTTAATAACACTAATGAGAAAATTTCAGAGTAATGACTTCAGACAAACTGACACCCCCAAACACTTTATAGATACTATTCCCGCACCCAAACATCACCCTCATTTCATTGGAAACCTTCAGACAGTCCTCTTTAAAATGCAGATTAACTGTGTTCTCGTGGAGGAGAGAGGGTCAAGTCACACTTCTAATTTCTGCTAAAAGAGGGACTGGGGAGAAAGGAACATGCTAACAGGGTAGTCAGAATAAAATGGTGAATGTTTGACAACTCCAGAGTTATGTTACTCAAAATCTTCGGAATCCCGAAAATAAATTCCCGTTCCTCATTTCTTGATGAACCTCCAAGAATATGGGTGAGTTTATCTTTTAACCTGTACTGTTTCAGCAGCATGAAAATGTGTAGATCAAGTTTAAAAATGGTCACCTGGGGGCACCTGGCTGGCTCAGTCAGAAGAGCATGTGATTCCTGATCTTGAGGTCACAAGTTCGAGCCCCACATGGGGTGCAGAGATTACTTAAATAAAACTTTTAAAAAAATAATAAAAATAATTAAAGTAATAAATAAATAATTTTTAAAAGGTCACCTGTTCAGCAACTGACATCCTCCTATTTGGATCAACATCTCGGCCCTCTAGCTTGGCTTTCACTCTCTTCCACACACTCACTGCATATGAGTTTCTCTCTTGCACAGCTACAAAGCAATGGAAACATAGAAGTCAAACCACAACTTTGTACAAGTATCTAAGGCACCCTTATTCTTACTAACTTACCCTTCCCAGTTTTAGGGTCTCTGACAGCCTTTTTAGGACTACAAGCAACACTCTTGCCAGTTCCTGGAATGGTGCTTGGTGGAGTATCGGCTGATGTGGCAAGATTTTTCTGAATCAGCTTTCTAGCGTTCTGTGACATCACATCAGGCTGAGTCTTCTGGCCAGTGTTGCTCCGGACTGCTACAGGGAAAGAGTAGGTAGCTCAATTCACATGTAAACAGAAGAAGGAGGGAGACAAAGAGCAGGGCAGGGCTCTCTCAACCATCAACTACACATATATAGCCACAAAGGTGAGTATGATTTTAGAACCTTAAAATCCTTATCCCTTCAAATAGATACTGTCCTCTGAAAAATACAGCCTAAAGAGCTAGACATTCAGAAACGAATTTGTACAGTGATGCTTGTTGTGGCACCAAAATACTAGAAACGTATGAACTGTCCAACGATATAAGGTTAATATGGTAAAGACACAGAATGGCATATTAAATTTGGGCATGAAGTCACTTGTTAAAAGATCATTTGGTGGCGAGGAAATTACCAATTTAGTATTAAGTGGGAAAAGACAACAAAAATTGCATTCACAGAATGATCACAATTTGTGCATGTACTATGCATACGTAACTACAAGTATAACAACAAATATATTAACGGACTGACCTCTAATTGGAATGAAACTACAAATTTTTCTTTTTATAATTTCTCTGACAAGTATTTATTTTATATTCATGTGTTATTTTTTTTTAAGTTTATTTATTCGTGAGAGAGACAGCGTGAGCGGGGAGGGGCAGAGAGCCAAATACAAGGCTCAAACTCACGAACCGCAAGATCATGACCTGAGCTGAAGCAGGACGTTGAACCAACTGAGTCACCCTGGCGCCCCATTCATAAATTATCTGAAGAAGATTTAAACACAAGGTATTTTTACTCTCTCACAGAAGCACTTTTAAACTTAAGCCAAAACTTAAAAGGGGGAGGGGAGCACCTGGGTGGCTCAGTTGGTTAAGCATCTGACTCTGGAAATCAGCTCAGGTCATCATCTCACGGTTTGTGGGATCAAGCCCCATGTCGGGCTCTGCGCTAACAGCAGGGAACCTGCTTGGGATTCTCTCTCTCCCTCCCCTCTGTCCCTCCCCCACTCAATTGTGCTCGTGCTCTCTCTCTCAAAATAAACAAATAAACTTTAAAAATAAATTAAAAAAATAAGATTAGGAACAGATGAAGTTTCAGGTCTTTTCTGAAGTGGAAAAGTCATACCTGCAGCAAAGGATGGCTGATAAGTAGCAGCTGACGTTGGACTCGAACATTCATTTGTTGCATCGGTGACTAAGGGTGATGCAAAACCCACTAAATTATTATAGATACTGAAATACAAAATAAAATGGCTTATTTATGAAATGCTTCACCAGGTAGCTACTTATAAATCTGAACAAAACTGAAAAAATTTAAATGAATTAAATAAGCAAAACTTACTCTACCAGATTTTTGCTTCCATTTGAAATCTAGGCCAGAAGGCATCCTTACCTCTGACTCTGTGTTTTCAGTTCTTTCAAGGTGGGAGTTATTTCCTGGAGCATTTCAACGTGTTCTTGACTTCGAACCTGACCCATAGCTTGGACTAATGTGAACAGCACCGTCTGAATGTTGTCTTGCCATGATTTGTATTCACCTAGGAACTGCCTGACACTGCTCTCATAAGGGACATCCTCGCCGTCTGCCAGGGCAGCTTCTTCATCCTGGAATCCACATGTTAATGACTGACAGAAATGGTACTGGTCTCAATAGTAACTCATAAGACAGTCACATTTTGAATAACAAGTAATATGTGTTTTTCCAGCAAGTGTTTAATTTGTTTACCATAATTAACTCCTTTTCTACAGGAATCTGGTTTCCAGTACAAAACAAAAAGTCAAAGTTAAAATAAATCCCCAAGTTAAATGATTCATTGTTTTGTAATGATGAAGTTATTTAGCTTTTTTGTGGGGCTGAGTTTCCTTACTATGGAAATTACGTAGGATACTGAAAGGAAGAGACTACATTTCATTCATTTTGGAGGTGAACGAGCTTAGGGATAAGGCTGGGGAGGAGGACGAGACATTGGAGATCTAAACACCTGGAGACTATATTCAAGTTTCAGCTTTGTTGTTAAGTTATAGGACTCTGGGTTAATCCATTTCTTTAACCCCCAGTTTCTCTGGGTACAAAATCAGAATACGACTACCTGCTTTAGAAAAAAAAAAGGTGATAAAAACACAAATTAACTCCATTACAAATTGGAAGATGTGAACCAAGAAGTTGTTTTTGTTTATATCGTTATTTTCCCAAATACGACTACTTGTAATTTTATGAAAAGAGACATCTGACTGGGTGTCACTCATATCAGTCTTACCTTGGCCATTGCTTTTAGGAGGTGTTTGACATCTCCAAGTTGCCGGTTATGACCAGTGAGCACAGTTTTTATATTATCAACCAGATTCTGAATTGTTTCACAGACCGTTTCTATCTGTTGCTCTTTCTCTGTCTGAATTGCCCTCTGAGTAGACATATCCTGAGTCAGTTGTTTGTGTGCTGACAAAAGCCATTCAGAGCTGCCAATAGGATGTTCAAGACTGGTGTCCTAAACAGAATAAACATTTGATTTTAAGCATTAGATGGAATAAATAATGGAAGATTCTTTCCTTCATCATCACCATTAAAAGGTACTAGTAACTCAAAGTGACACAAACTCATTTGCCAAGTCATGTACTAATGACCTACACAATAGTTTAAGAAATGGAAATAGTTTAAGACATAACAAATGTATCTAGAATAACAAAGATGATCCGAATCTAGAATGCTAAACCCAATGTAAATCATGCTTTCAAAGGCCACGAGAGCTTCCTAATTAAAGTCTTCTCATAAACTATAAACATCAAATGTATCAATTTGCTATTTTTGGACTTAGCCCTCCTGTCCAGCATTCACCTTCCACTAGCCCCGTCTGCTACCGTATTTTCAGTACATTTAAGTCATTTGCTATACGTTGTATTTCTCCTCCCTCTGAAACTCCACAGAACTTCCAACTGTGGCTCTGAGAACCCTTTTCACTTTTTTTAATACAAATACATTAAAATAATTTTTTAATATTTTATTTATTTTTGACAAAGAGAAACAGGGAGACACAGAATGTGAAGTGGGCTCCGGGCTCTGAGCTGTCAGCACAGAACCTGACACAAGGCTTGAACTCACGAACTGTGAGATCAGGACCTGAGCTGAAGTTGGACGCTTAACAGACTGAGCCACCCAGGCTCACTTTTTAATTCATTGTATTTATAATTAATAGGTTCCTTGAGAGCTAAGAGCAAGATTTAACCATTGTTATATCCCTCATAACAACATCATATATGTAGTATACACACTGCATAAATGTAAACCGAGTGAATATATTAAATGGAGTTTGAGCACATAACACTGGCCTTATCATTTTCATCAACAAGTCTCTTTACCCACCCCACCAAGATTCAAGACTCACCACTCTCTGTAATAAACGAAGCTCTAACTCAGAGACCGAACTGTTAAACTGTGATGCAAATGAACACATTTGCTGGCATCGTTTGATTAGTTCAAATAACGCAGCATCCAGGTTTAAGGCTTCTGCAGTTCTAGTTCGTAAACTTTCAAAATGAATGATATTGCTGCAGAGGAAAGTGACCTGTGAAGAGGCAAAAGAGGAATGGAACCACCACAATAAGGGGGGAATGCAATTTTAATTGACATGAAAAAATATTGCCTATTCATTTCCAGAATTCAGGACCAAACTGGTCCTGAAAATGGTATGAATGTTTGACTCTTCTGGGACAAAACAGAAGTAAGCCTGAGAAAGGCTATGAATAAATGCACTTTTTTTTTGGTTGATGTTATTAGGTCTGAGATGGTTAAAAGCACCTAAGTACAATTGGGTAAAAGTATCTGCTGTACAACTGCTTTCACACAGAAAATTTATTCCGTAAGAGAACTATCATCATATTCAGGGGCAGCTTATTTGTGCTATGTCCAAATTTCAATTTGGAATGTTGCCCTTCTGCTTCTCCTCTTGCCTAACTTCACAGTAAAGATCACAGAATACTAACTGGCTATTTGACGACATTACGTACATCTTTTAAGGTATGATAATACTATTGTGATTATGCAAATAGTTCTTTTAAGGACGTACTGAAACATGTCATTGATTTAGTCTAATTATCTACCTGACTGGACATACCTAATAGTTTGTTTCCATTCTCCACCCCCCAAAGTAACCAACTTAATCCACAACCTCTGGCAGAATTCAAGATCATAAAGACATTTTATTGCCATGCTGAAAGAACAGTATCAAATCTTTGGGTCACCTAAGCTGCATAAAGAGAACCTTAGACAAATATGGAATTCAACTCCCTATTTTCCAACAGAGGCTGAATCTACTTTATATTTAGCTGGGAGGCAGTAAAGGTCCAGGAAAATAACTGGCTGTGAGCTCAGCCTAAAGGATGGATGCGATGCCCTTCCCACCAAGGCCTACCAGGTCCCTCTTCCCAGTACTGTCAACTTGAGGGTGGGTTCTCAAGCTACCCCTAGTTATCCCACACGTAACTTCCAATCAGCTGTATCATCATGTAACTGAAAACAAAGATGGCACGCACGGGTCACAATACCTGGCTTGCTCTTTGGCTCTCTTTAAGGACAAGATTTCTTCTTTCGGCTATTGTTGCTTCAAAATCCTGCAGTACAGGTGCCAGTGCAGGGTTAGCACCGCCTGCCCACTTGAGTCGCTGTTCAATACTTGCTTCAAGTGCTGCTAGTTTCTCCTGTAAAAGCCAGCAATCTCAGTGAATATCTGACACTCTCCAATTCCTACTGGGCATTTTATATCAATACCAGGGAGATTCAAAAGAAGCACATGCATCATTCAGAAAACATTTTTAACAAACACCTTGTGGAATTAATCTCGATTTCACTTTCAACAGGTTCAACGTGTCTGGGAAGAACTGGCTTTCGGTTTGTCTTAAAATTTTTCCTTTTTAAATAAAGTAGTCTTTAAAATCAAACACCTGCTACATCCAATTCCTAATGCACTTTATGTGCTATCTAGAAGAAAATCCATTTATCGCTTGCAACAACATGGATGGAGCCACAGAGTATAATACTAAGTGAAATAAGTCAGAAAAAGACAAATATAAGGTTTCACTCATATATGGAATTTGAGAAACAAAACAAGTGAAGAAAAAGAGAGAGGGAGAGAGAGACAAACTAAGAAACAGACTCTTAACTATAGAGAACTGGTGGCTACGAGAGGGGAGGTCAGTGGGAAGAGGGGAGAAATGGATGATGGGGACTGAAGAGTACCCTTATCATGATGGGCGCTGAGTAATGTAGCGCATTAGTGAATCACTATATTGTACACCTAAAACTAATGTAACACTGTACGGTAACCACCTAGAATTAAAATAGAAAGCTTAATTCAAAAAATCCATTTATACTTTTGGTTGTGAAAGATGAAAATCTAATTCTCAGAAACTCAGAAGCTTATGGAAGATAGTAAAAATGTATCCAGATTACCATGATAAAGAAGGTTTTATGTAACAAAATTATTTCACTATTTATTCACCACTTCAGGCAAAGGGTTCCCATCCTTTGTCTTTCCTGCACTTCTCTCCCGTTCTTTCTCTCACACAAACACACCTCTCAAGTGAGAAAGGCTCTCCACAGTTGAAAACTAGGCCTAGTATGCTACAGAGAAAAGGTACTTTGATCTTCAAAGAAGTGAGCTCCAGAAAGTTTCATTAAATATGTAAAAATTATAGAAGTGACTACACTAGATTTTGTACTCACATTAATTTATAAAATGAACAGGAAGACATCAGTTACTACTACGTACATGATATAAGAATACACAATACAAAGATACGTATATAAACATAATCAAGAACTGTTTCTCTTATTTAAAAAAGGGAGGTGAGACTAAATATTAAGCAGAAATGACAAAGAAATACAGTCAATAATAAAAGGAAAACATTCTATCGCCTTTAAATACCTTTAATTATACAACAGGGATAAGAACTGCCTAAGTTTTTTAGGTCTGAACAGTAAGCCAGATGGAACTGCTTATGTACATTTCAGAAGACACATTTTTCTAATCACCAGAGTTCCCTTAATGCACAAAGGCAGAGTGATCATCAAATCCATTAAAAACCTGAAATATTTAGTATGTCTCTATTCCTGGCTCAAAATACACAGCTTAGTAGCGGGAGTAGATTTGGTTACCTTGGAGGGTAAGGAAAAAAGATAAATCACCCGTAAAAGTGAAAAGTAGTGTGCCCCTGTAGCTCAGAAGCCAAGGACAGACGGGCAGATACACTGAACCACGGAGCACCGACACGTCACCACGGTGCAGGTGCTCTCTCAAAGTCAATGTGCTGCAAGTAAGGTCTGACCGAACACACCTGAACTGTTGCAATTGAAGTTTCAATTTGGCTCAGAGTATGGAGTTTCTTTTTCATGCTGGTTAGGATGGCAGACCGAGGGGGAGGTGTGACTGACACGGCTTGTGGTCTATTGATAAGGAGGTCTTCATGCTGCCACTGTTCAAAGAAAAAGCAATGTAATAAAATCAGCAGGAAAAAAAACCTTTAGATAAAGAGATGGGAGGTATGAATTAGGACTGGGGGAAAGGAAAAAAAAAAAAAACAGCTGCAGCAAAGCGAGGCAGGCAGAGAACTCTAAGTGCAAAATTACAAAATGATCACAACCAGGTGAAAGGTTTCCTAATGTAGAGAATGGCTGATAAATTTCTTCAATCAGTGAAATGCAACATCTAAGTAATAATTCTGAAGATATTTCCAAGTCTGTAAAAAAGTTTAGTATACAACCTCCCCCAAAAGACATCTCCAGTTAAGAGATCAGAACGGGTACTGGGGGGTGGGGAGGGGTTGTCCAGCATAAGGCTACAGAAGTGATTAAAAGAAATGATGGCAGGAGTCACAGAACAAAGACTTCTCCGGAGAAGAAAGGGGCAGGCAGTTGCTGACAGAGGGTCAAGCGCCTTCCATTTCAAGGGTGACCCCAGAAGGCCAACTGGGCTATAATTTAAAAGTAATACACTGCGCTTTTATTAAAATGATGGACAGCTGTTCAGATGAACAAAACTGAAAGGCTTTTTTATGTTTTCCATACGGCTGTCAATTTTTAAGGAAATAAACTAAAACGTATCAAATAATGAAACTTTCAACATCACACTTTTTAGAAGAAAAAATTTTAAAACCTCCGTGTTGGAAAGACTATTAATACGTAATGAAAACAACTTCAAAATCTGAATAAATTAGTTTTCTTAATTCATGAGCTAAGAAAAACAGCTATTGATAAAACCGCAAAGAGAAGGAAATACACTGGTTCCTCACACTGGGCTATAACCACCAATTCCACCACTGGGAAGCAGCTTCAACATAAATGATTCCAAAAAACCACTGTCTGTACCAAAACAGACCCCAAGAAAATGGCAGTCCCCAAATATTACTCTATGAGTTATATAACCTGTTTGAAGCTACTGATAATATTGAAGCCTGTATTGGCGGGGGTGGGGGTGAGGGTGGGGGAATAGCTACAATTTATACTGTGCTTAGTGTCTTAAACAGAACATAACTTTTTTTTAACATTTACTTTTAATGTTTATTTTTTGAGAGAGAGCGCACACGAGTGCACGCATGAAAGTAGAGGGAAGGGGCAGAGAGAGAGGAAGACACAGAAGCCAAAAGAGCACAGTGCGGGGCTCAAACCCACAAGCTGTGAGATGATGACCCAAGCAGAAGTGGGATGCTTAACCGGCTGAACCACCCAGGTACCCCTTTAACGTTTATTTTTGAGAGAGAAAGAGAAAGAGAAAGAGAGAGAGAAAGAAAAAGGAAAGAGAGAAAGAAAAAGGAAAGAGAGAAAGAAAAAGGAAAGGAAAAGGAAAAGGAAAAGGAAAAGGAAAAGGAAAAGGAAAGAAAAAACAGAGAGCATGAATGGTAGAGGGGCAGAGAGAGGGGCAGGGAGACACAGAATCCGGAGCAGGCTCCAGGCTCTGAGCTGTCAGCACAGAGCCCAACACAGGGCTCAACCCCACGAATCACGAGATCAGGACCTGAACCAAATCAGATGCCTGAGCCACCCAACTGTCCCAAACATCATTTTTTTTTTTTAAGTTTATTTATCTATTTTGAGGGGGGGGGGGGGGTGGAGAGAAAATCCAAGCAGGTTCTGCACTGACAGCCTATTCAGGGCTCCATCTCACGATCCGTGACATCATGACCTGAACTGAAAGGAAGAGTCAGACTCAAATGACTGAGCCACCCAACATTCCATATAGAACATCAATTGGGGGAGAGGGGGGAGCGGCGGATTTTTTAAAGTTTATTTATTTTTGAGAGCGAGAATCGCAAGCAGGCTCCGCGCACCTCCCCAAGCCCACCCCAGTGCAGAGCCCAATGTGGGGCTTGAACTCACAAAACACGAGATCGTGACCTGAGCGGACACCAAGAGTCAGATGCCTGATCAACTGAGCCACCCAGGTGCCCCTAGAACATTTTTAACCCTCATGGTCCTGAACCTTTGTGAGAGGTACTGTCCCCACCTTAGGGAAGTTAAACTCAGATTCATATACCTGAATCCAAATCCATCTCACCCCCAAAGCCTGTGCTATCATACTGGCCCCCTAACTAATCAAGGACAAAAACCGGCTTCTCAAAAAAACAATTTCCAAATGATGACAGATTCATGCACAAAGTTGGTAACACATCAAGAGAGCATCAGGGAAACAGAACAGAAGTCACCTTAGAAATCATCTTAATTACACGTTAAATCATATAGGAGGCACATTCACATAACGAATAAATTCAACAATTAGAAATTATATTTACAAGCAATACTTAATGACACAGACAATACCAAACACACAACGCTGATGGAAATGAATTCAAAGGTCACAAAGTGTAAACACAAAACACTCTCCACTACACGGAACACAGACAAGGAATAACAGGAAAGAAACACCAAAATTCCAAAAAGCTGGGTTTGCTGCAAGCTGGCACAATTCAGGATGTTTATATTTTTTCCCCCTTATATTGTTTTATATTAATCTCCCCAGATTTTCAAATTCCTACATTGGGGAAAACCACACTCAAAAAATACTTACTTGAAACATGGCAATATGCAGCTGAACACGCTGCAGGCTTGTCTTACAAGAAGAAATACTGGTTTCCAGCCTGCGCACCAAATCATGCTTCTTCCAGGCAGTGTCGTAGGAACTCGCTAACACAGTTGCCCTGTTCATGACCAACTGAGAGAACTTTCCGATCTGGATGTTGTGCTCCACTGCTTTCTTACAAAGATCATCAACAGAAACTTTGCTTTCAGCACCAAAATCCTTCGCCTCTACTTGAGCAATAATGTCTACACCTAGAGCACTGATAAAACTGCAGAGGGTGAGTCCTAAGGCTTGGTTGGGAAGTCCAATCAAGAGCTGCCTCACGAAGTCAGCCGTGAATGCCTTTATAGGTTTGGCCATCTGGTCTTCACTGAAACAAGAGTTTCTAAAAAGGGTTTTCACATTGACCATCTGAACAGGCCCATTTACAGTATTCTGATCTTCAAGTGAACTTGATCCTAAAAAAAGAAAATCTTCTTAAAGTATTTCATGCAAAGCAAAATAAGGTGACAGTACTGCTTATTTAAAAACAAGACTTGGGGAGCCTGGGTGGCTCAGTCGATCGGGCGTCTGACTTCAGCTCAGGTTGTGATCTCACAGCTCGTAAGTTCGAGTCCCCGTCAGACTCTGAGCTGAGCCTGTTTCAGATTCTGTGTCTCCCTCTCTCTCTGCCCCTCCCCCAGCTCACACTCTGTCTCCCTAAGAACTAAATAAACATAAAAAAATAAAAAAAGACTTAATGAACATACAATTAAATTAAGCCTACCCCATCCTACACAACTAAATTCTACACAACTAAATCCAACACGTTTAAATGTGAAGTATTACCTGACAAAGTTTTAGAAAAGGTACCACAGAGCCTGAAGAACTCCTTAATTGTCTGTAGTCTTTTTAGAAAGAAAATTTCTTCTAGCACCTGCCGGTGATTATCATCATCAAAAAAATTGACTTGGGTGCTCCTAGCTTCCCTTATAATGTCAATCTTTCGCCAAGCTATGGGAATTTCCATCTTGTTTAACTATGTAAAAAAGAAGAAAAGTTCATTTCTCCACTCTTTGTACTGTGAACAACTACTTTACTACACTTGCATTATTTATTCATAAAGTCAATATTTACCTTTTCAATTAGTAAACCAAAAGCAGTTTCCACTTGGGCAAACATGCCATCAAATGCTACCAACAGCATCTGACCAGCTGACATTTTTGGTGTTTCATCAACTGAACCATTTCTTGGTTGGATTAATTCACCATATTGAGCGTGAAGTATTCTAGAGAAAAAGAAAAGGGAATTAAAATCCTACCTGAAGAGTAGTAAGTTTGAGAGAGAACACACAGAAGGTCAACAAGTGTCAGAGCCGGTTAATATGTAATCTAGAAAACAAATCTTGTTGCGTGAAGAGTGTTCACGGTAAAACGGCATGTGGTGTCCACCATAATGTGAAGTTAATGATTCCAATTCAGTATTAGTAATTGATCATGTGATTAAATTTAATGCAAACTTGAATTATAACAATTTTTAAAAGAACTTTTTAAGATATTACAGTCTCATTTTATACAAAGAATGTAAAATAATATAGCCTCCCAATAACTGTCAAGAATCACAAAATTCTGAAGTTGGAGGACTTAGCAAAAATTGTCCAGGATGTTCACACTACTGTCACATGACCGAGCCAACTACAGGCAGTAAACTCAGATGCCTGCCATCTTTGGCAAGCTTGGTTTTGAATAATGCATAGTCTGAGCATAGGTTTTCAGAAATTCACCCTGCTCATCATTGTTAACTTAAGACTTACAAAGTGGCTTATGGATCAAGACACTATTCCGAAATTTTTATATAAAAAAAATCAAAAACAGCACTCCTAGTACCTACAACTAGTATCAGTTTATGTCACTAATGTTAACTAGATTGTCAACTTTATCACACAGAAACTGCTACAAAACTATTAAGAGAATTTAAAAACTAGGCTAACCAGAGCAATTTCTTCTTTTTTTTTAATATACGAAATTTATTGTCAAATTGGTTTCCATACAACACCCAGTGCTCATCCCAAAAGGTGCCCTCCTCAATACCCATCACCCACCCTTCCCTCCCTCCCACCCCCCCATCAACCCTCAGTTTGTTCTCAGTTTTCAAGAGTCTCTTAGGGTTTGGCTCTCTCCCACTCTAACCTCTTTTTTTTTTTTTTCCTTTCCCTCCCCCATGGGTTTCTGTTAAGGTTCTCAGGATCCACATAAGAATGAAAACATACGGTATCTGTCTTTCTCTAACCAGAGCAATTTCTAATGGAAAAAAGAGCTACATCATGCTATAAAATTTTCCTTAAGATGATGAAAGTTTCTCCAAAACAAGGTACAAATTTAAGCTGTAACAGAACCAAGCATGAAGATAGTCACCCAACTCATACAAAACAGTGGACAATCATCCATTTGAGGTAAGGGAAATCTGAATTAGATATTAAAGGGAGATAAATGAGGGCTGAAATACAGTGAGAAAGAAAGGTGTACTGATCTACATTTCACATTTGAAATAATGCTAAAAATTAAATGATAAAGATGTTAGGCAAATAATCTAAACCATCGTCTAGCTGACATTTATAATAATTACACTCTTTTTTTTATTGTATGGTGAAGTAACTACAAGTAAACATAAAACAGGAAAACTGTGAGTGCAGAAAACACTAAAAATTATTGTTAACATTTTAGGTCAAGTAGCACCATGATTAAGAAAAATAAGTTTAGGGCCTCCTGAGTGGGTCGGTTGGTTCAGCGTCCAACTTCAGCTCAGTTCATGATCTCACAGTTTGTGAGTTCAAGCCTTGCATTGGGGTTCTGTGCTGACAGCTCAGAGCCTGGAGCCTGCTTCAGATTCTGGGTCTCCCTCTCTCGCAAAAACAAACATTAAAAAAAATTTTTTTAAGAAAAGTAAGTTTATATTTTAGATACATATACTTCCTACAGTATTTAAGAATGAAAAGATACCTGCTTCAAACTAATTGGGGTAGTACAATTAAAAAAAAAATTTTTTTTTAACGTTTATTTAGTTCTGAGAAAGAGAGAGAGAGCAGGGGAGGGGCAGAGAAAGAGGGACACACAGAATCCAAAGCAGGCTCTGGGCTCCAAGCCAGCAGCACAGAGCATCACTCGGAGCTCGAACCCACCAACTGCGAGATCATGACCTGAGCCAAAGTTGGACCCTTAGCTGACTGAGCCACCCAGGCGTCCCAGGGCAGTACAATTTAAACAAATAAACAACTTAAACAGATGCAGATAATACCCAAAGGTGGTAAAACAAAGGTTCATTCTACTATTCTACTTTCTTTAATCTTTGAATTTTCTCATGGAGGAAGCACGGCAGGTGAATCCATTTCAACTCTCTCAATTATACTTTCTGGGGTCAGCTGGACACGAGAATGCCAAAGAAAGAGGTCTTGAGTCACCAGAGATAAAGGGACTTAAACCATGGGGATAGTGCATGGCTGGAGGAACCACCCAACCTTTACAGGTTCCAAGGTCAAACTGTTTTTCTGGATTTATGAGATGAAAAACACAGCGTTCAGTATCTAAAACAAACTTAATAAAATTTAAGCAAATTTAAAAGCCTTCACCTGAAGTGAGCCGTATACTCCATTAGCTAACTAAACTGGCGCATGTGATTTCATGGAGTTCTGAGGGCTGGCTTAAAAAATACTATACTCCACTCCGTGTGTATTCACATGGGGAAACACCACCCACGCACGCGTCGTGTATGTGTTAGAACGGCACGGAGCTACACACACACAAACAAGCGCGTGAGTAACTGGTGAAACCTCAGAAAGCCCCGCTGACCGCGGCAACATCCCTTTCGCGGTGCTGCCACAGCCCATCAGTAGGCAAGATGCTAATGCCGCAGGAGGGATGAAGCGTGAGCGAGATGTCCCTGCACACGGTTTTTACGACTTCCTGAGAACCTGTAGTTATTCCCAAATAAAAGTTTTTTAAAGATAAGTAAGCATTTGCAAGTAATTGTATCTGCTGTAAAATTAAAACTGAACTCAGAGTAGAGTAAGAGCTCAGAACCCCTTTATCTGGCTTCCCCATCTCTTTCCCAAGAAAACTGCACAGCTAGCATTCACTTGCCTGGCTACATCGATGTAATGAGCATGTGTTTCTTCCTCAAGTCCCATAGCTGCATTTCTTAAGTAGGCCTGAAGAGATTCAACTAGAGTCTGCAGGGGAACGCCATCAGTGGTCTGCTCAATAAGACTGTCCAGCTCATGAAGCATACTTTCTAATGTGTACTCTCCTTTCATCAAACATCTCAGTGCTTCTGGAAATATGATTTGCCGGAAATTTGAATTTAATTCCTATAAATATGTGAGAAATATATTTTAATGTTTTCTGAGTTTAGATAAGTTATACATTTACAGGCTTAATGCCATATATTAAGAACTTATGCAACTATAACCAACATATGGCCACAAACCTCTCAGTGATCTTTAAGTGACCAATGAAGCAGGATTAAAAGGGGAGAAGTCAAATTGCCTTTCTGAACCAAAGATGTAAGAAGTACGGTGTTCAACTGATCTAAAACAAATTCATCAACTTTAAGCTAACTTAAAAGTGCTCACCTGAAGGGAGGTGTATACTCCGTTGGCCAGGTGAACCGCCTCAGAAGCTTCCAGGGGGTTCGGGATGTCTAAGTCCTGCGGCACCAGGTGGCACTGCTTCAGTAACTGCACCAGGCACGTGACGTTCCCGCTCATGCTGCAGAGCTCCTCCAGGAACCAGGCTCCGTCCCGAGAGGTCAGATCCACCAGCTGCTCTCCCGCGCTTGAAGCTGCACCTTCCATCATCAGGTTCCGCCTAAACTCAATTAAATATCTGTACAGTGAAACCGACCCAGCTACCCTCACTCACAAAAGCGAATGCCTCAACACTGGAAAGGAAGTAAAGCAGTTGTGACGTCAAGCAAGACCCAGGACAGTACAGAATACCTTAAGTTGGGGATTAAACAAAAAACCAGTGAAATCGCAAATAAACATCAATGTTTTCAAGACAACGAAACAGTCTCCACAGGAGGCTGGCTGACTCACCTTGTGAGGGTACAAAGGGCCGAAATAATAACACTCGCTAGACTCAAAGATCCTTCTTCTCCATTCTCGTGAAGAAAAACTTTAATACAACGTTCAATTTCTTTCAACTGATCTTCACAGACAGGCACAGTGACAGCTTCCTGTTTCAAGCGTTCCACTTGCCTAATAAGCCTGCTGTTGATGTCGGCTGCGTACCGCTGCAGAGTCATTTCGGTGGCAGTGATGAACTGACACACTGTTGGGGGGGGCTGGGGGGCATACTGCATTTCGTATCTATAAAACCAGAGAGAGGCGCTTGTTTACAACACAACCACACTGGACCCAGGGCGACATGGGGTATCGCATATGATCCTCAAACCTTAAACAGGAGAAATCGTGATTTCCATTTTTACAGCCAAGTCTTAGGAACTGAAGTAACTTTCCATGATGACTCGTTAATGAGGGACAGATCAATGTTTGAGTTTAGCTCTCTTGACCCAGATCCCAGTCAGTGGCTAAAGAGACTCTGACACTGGGATCCACTTTATTTAATGAGGAAAACCACACTGTCTTAGGAGGGAAAGCATGAGCTCAGATTCTCCTCAAACCAAGAAAAAAGTGACTCCGTTTAAAACCCCATCCATCAACCCATTCTCGCAGAAAAAATGAAATATCATGCACACATAATGATAATCATTTGAACACAGCTTTGCTTCCAATCGCAGGAGAAGTTAAGCAAATGAAGCATGACCAACTCACTTCCTGTAGAGCTCTTGACAGCGCTCTACTGTGATGTTACAGATGAGCTCTTCCATCCAGGTCTTCCACTGTTCAATCCGATGTTTCTGAAATATGGCCTTGGGGTACTGCAGAGCCACGGTCGCATAGTGATGCAGCTGCTCCAGGCAGCCCCGGAGCACGGAGCGCCGCTGCTGGAGAAGGGCGCCCACCTCCCCCTCCAGCTGCTCGCACTGGCTGATCAAGTGGGCCTGGCCGGCATTCTGTAGAAAGGCTGTCGCTGGCACATAGCTCGGAGGACCTTTTGGTGAAAGAGGACTATTAATACCAGTGCAACTATTCCCACCCAGCAGTCACTGCAAGGAGCACAAAGCAGAACCCCACACATAACAAAACAACCCCAGATTCACAGGCTCACGTGTGTATCTAAAATAAATCAAAACCCATACCAAGGTCCATTTGTGTGCTGATCTCCTGAAGCAAACTTGCAAGCTGTGTTGCTTCTAAATTATTGAACGCAGCCTGATAATGTGTTATCCACTGTTCAAATTCATTGAGCTTCACCTGGATTGCTTCCTGAACAGCCCTTTGCTGAGTCTGTAGTTGAGTGTGCTCAGAATACCTAATAGGAAGGGAAAACATTTTTTAATTGGTTCTTTCTTCTACGTACTTTCATAACCTTGATTTTGCTCATACTTGGGACTGCCTAGTAAGCTCCCTTTTCAATCCTGAGGGCAGTGCTCAAACGTAATACCTTACTTCTCTGATTTTTCCCGTAACTCTCTCAACTATACTCACAACATTCTAAATAAAATTCTACCATACCTTCCAGGTTTTGAGTTCTCTTCAGCATAAAAGACAAGAAGGTTGACAGATCTTCTGAATCTCACAGACTCGTGCAATGTGTTGCATCTGCATATTTACCGCTTACTGAGCACCTACCTACTCTGTACGAGGTTCATTCACTTAGATCATTCTAGTTTAATGCTTACCTCAGCAAAGTGGATAACATACCTGCCACTGTACTACTGAATAAGGACTCAGACACAGACTGTAGAGAGAAAACCCAGGTTTGCCTGAATCCAAGTTCATATTCTAACCACTATACCCACCCATCTCCCATAGTTACATGCTCAAACATGTGAATATAAAAAAGCAGAAAATTTAAATGAATTTTTGTGCGTTAACATTTTGAAATTGCAGTCCTTGGGAGTATTTTTATCATTTATGTAAACTGCTGTAATAATTCTAATTCAGGTTGACAATGTTTACACAAATGTGAAAATTCTCCTTCATGGCAAATATTAAGAAACAAGAGCTTGGGGCTCCTAGGTGGCTGTCAGTTAAACATCTGACTTGGGGGGCGCCTGGGTGGCGCAGTCGGCTAAGCGTCCGACTTCAGCCAGGTCACGATCTCGCGGTCTGGGAGTTCGAGCCCCGCGTCGGGCTCTGGGCTGATGGCTCAGAGCCTGGAGCCTGTTTCCGATTCTGTGCCTCCCTCTCTCTCTGCCCCTCGCCCGTTCATGCTCTGTCTCTCTCTGTCCCAAAAATAAATAAACGTTGAGAGAAAAAAAAAAAAATTTAAACATCTGACTTGGGCTCTCAGTTCATGATCTCACAGTTCACGGGTTCTGTGCTGACAGCTTGGAGCCTGGAGCCCACTTCATATTCTTTGTCTCCCTCTCTCTTTGTCCCTCCCTCTCTCGTGCTGTTTCTCCCTCTCCCTCCTTCCCTCCCTCCCTCTCTCTAAAATACATAAACATTAAAAAAACCTTTTTTTTTTTTTTAAAGAAACAAGAGTTCAACACTTTTAAACCTGTGTTGCAGAGTGTGAGAAGGATGGTCCACTCCTTCCGCTCCTTCTAGAAACTCTATTTCTTCTAGCAGTTTGCCCTGCAGTTTTTCCACATCTGTCAGTTGCTCTTGCAAGCTTAGGTATTCATCTAAGCTGCTGTCCAGCTTGGGAAGCACAACCAGCATCTCATCCCTGTTCTTAAACCAGTTCACCTGTAGAAAGATAATTATGATTACAAAGATTCTTACAGGGTCAATTGTGAGACAGCATGACACGTGCCAGAAGGAACGTGTTAGATGAACACTCTGTCCCTGACAGGGTGATGGTATCACCTGCATTTTACAAATAAAGATAAGCAGGGCGTTCAAGTTCACACAGCTGTAGTAAACGGGGACTCAAATCCCACAATAGCATGTAGTTACCACCAAGGCACACAAAACAGTGTTGGCATCACTGGCTACCACAATACTAAGATTAAGACTGACGGGAGGCTATCTAATTAAAGAACACCTAAAATAGTCACTGGTAAACACACTGCAGTGTATAAAAAAGGTCTAATTTTTTTCAATTCATGAACCCATCTCCAACAAACGGGAGTGTGATCATGTGCCTTTATGCACAACACAAATGTGTTGGCAGCATTTCCTACTAATAAGACATCAAATCGCCCTATTTTGCTGCCCTTTCAATGTTGTACATGACAGTCCTCCAAAAAAAATTTTTTTAAAGATAGCTTTAGAGGCACGTGGGTGGCTCAGTTGGTTACACGTCTGACTTTAGCTCAGGTCAGGATCCCGCGGCTCGTGGGTTCGAGTCCCAAGTCGGGCTCTGTGCCAACAGCTCGGAGCCTAGGGCCTGCTTCAGATTCTGTGTCTCCCTCGCTCTCTGCCCCCCCCCCGCTGAAAAAATAAACATTAAAAAAAAAATACTATTCCTATGAAAATAACTAAATCAACAGAGTTTCACCCACTTTTTGATGGACATGTTAACACTAATAAAAGACGGTGACTGTCACCGCCCTCACCTTAATTTCAGCTACTCTGGAAGAAAAGAGGCTGCGGGTGATCTCTCGCTCCATCTCTCTCTTGCTCTGCTTGCTCTCGGCCTGCTGGCCGCCTCCACCGTACACAGCGCCAGCAAACCCGGCCTCGCCCCCGGCCGTCCAGTCCACCAGAGGGTCATACACAAAGGCCTCCAGCAAAGTCAGCAGAGTCTCTCTGCCACGCCGCATAATGTGTAGAACCTGTTTTCAGAGAAGTTTCAATCAGGCTTTCCCCCAGTTTCCTCACTGAAATGCAGTCTTTCATTCCACAAGATCTGTTAAGTTAACAGGTACGTGAAAAGGTGGAGAGAAACAGCGTACCTGCTCGCATGAAAGCCTAAAAACACCTTCTACTCCAGTTACACCCAGTGCCGTTTCAATGTTCTGTGTCATTCGGAAAGGGACCTTCTCAGGAACTCTAAGGCTTTTACCTTGAAAAGACAAATGGTTCTATTTTTGTCCTTTCACCAAAAACATCTGACCCACACGTAAATGTAAAAAGTCCAATTTGATTTTACCTTTTTCAAAGCAAACGTTGTAGTCTATGTGAACCACCTCTCCAGTCGTCATATCTATGAGAACGTTATCCAGATGTCTGTCTCCAAGGCCAATTATGTATCCGACCATAGACATGACTGCAGTAGATCTGGCGTAAGACTAAACAAGAGGGTAAAGGGTGGGGAGAGCAGGCTGTAACACCATCAGCAAATCTCCTTCCAACACAGACTGGACGCTTCCAAATTCCCAACACCATAACCCCGCTCCCTCATTTCTAACTAGCTGGCACTCCTCGGGGCTGTACGAGCGGTCACGGAGGCTCTGCGCTGAGCAGCAGCACACAACACTGTGGTCCTTGTTGGTCATGCTCAGTATCAGAATGCTGGATTTTAAAATCAAACTATTTTCAGTCTCCCTAGTTTTTCCTTTTCTCAAATTTTTATTCTTTCGTTCCATCCATAATCCCCTCTGTTCTGCCCACACACAGTCATGGCCACGCCTCATAAAAATAAGTGCACATAAGATTCAAATACAGTTCTCGAATTTCCACGTCTGGAGGGAGACAAGGGGGAAGAGAAGGACGGTGAACAACACACACAAGATAGGAAACAGGCCAAAGAAACAGCAATATTGATTACAGTCGCAAACAAAACACATACCTGTGTGACTCTCCACCATTCGTCAGGGGTGGTACAAGATGACCAAAGCTCTTTAGCAAGGAGATTTGGGGGGGTGGCCTCCATTAACTCTTCTAATACCGCCTTCATTACATGAAGAGGCCAATCTCGTCGGGACACATCCAAACTAAGTCCAACTGCTTTTAAAGCAGGGCCAATTTTACTATAATAAAGTTCACTAGGACGAGGTACAATTCCCGGATTCTGAGGAGTTTGGTAGGAATCTTGGGCCTTAAAAAAAAATTTTTTTTAAGAAAAAAAATTAACTTTATTTAAACAAACGTTACTTGGAATATAAAGTAGTATGTTAAAAACTGATTTTTGAGTGGCATTCTCCATCTATCTAGCCAATTTATACACACCTAACAGGTAATTCTTCTGGAAGTTCCATCTTTCTTACAATCTACACATCTTTTTCTTAATTAACTACTATGACTTTATTGGAAACTTGGTCTACTGTTCTATTTTCTCGAGGTTCAATTCAAACTCAACATCCAATTTACATTCTTCTTTGTAACATACAATTCTATTTAAAATTCGTCGTTAATTTGGAATGCCTGAGTGACTCAGTAGGTTAAGCATCCTACTTTTGATTTCTTTGGCTCAGGTCATGATCTCGCGGTTTTTGAGTTCAAGCCCCATGTGAGACGCTGTGCTGACAGTCTGGAGCCTGCTTGGGATTCTCTCTTTCTCCCTGTCTCTGCCCCTCCCCCACACGTGTGCGCTCTTACTCCCTCTCTCAAAATAAACTTCAAATCTATCATTAATGAATGCACAAATTTCATTCTTCACTGATCAAGTCATTTAACAACATTCAGACAAATATTTAGGTAGTCCCTAATTCCCATCGCTAATCTACCCCCCAATAATTGTTCTGTAGTCTTCTATGCTTATTTTTTAAACTTGACTCCTTTCAAACTCTTGTTCCTTCCTATACCTAACCTAATTAGATTGTTTTGGCTAGATACGGAATCCTGAAGTTCAGACTAGAAAACTTACCTTGTATGTCTGTAGCACTTGGTACTGTTCCTGGCGTATACTCAACACTCAGGTACTTAGCTACAATTAATGCTAAATTGAATCCCTAGTCTAAATCAAAATCATAAATTTCCCAGTCACAAAATCACATAATTAACCCTAAATATAAAGTTGTTTATTATTTACATCCTTAACTTAAAAGAACCTGGGTTTCCAAGCTGTTTCTTATTATAAGTTTAACTTAAAAGACCCTAGTAAGCCCAATAAAAAAAGCATCAAGATGTTAAATATCAACTTACTGAGTGATTAATGACCATACTACCATCCTACCTGCTCCCCCCTGTATTTGTCTAGAACCAGACTGTCAAATGTCACCATTTCTTCCTCTTAAGTTTTTATAAAATGTGCCTCAGAAACACTTTCCCAGATACCTTAAATCTATTCTGTAACATATAAACTTTCCAAAACACTCAAGAACAGTAGCCTGTAAGCATTTCACACAGAACAAGAAAGAGACTAATATGCTTTTTTATGTATATTCAAATAAAAGTATATGCATATTTGAGTTTTAATCAACCTTCTGTGCTTGTAAGGCGGCCTCCCGTTGTTGCCATCGTTTGTAAAGACCAAATAAAGGTGTGGCTCCATCCACCCACTGGATTAGTCCTGATCGTGTTCCTAGCGGCGTTACAGAATAGTGTCGGGCATGGAAACGGGGCGTTTCCTGGCGATTGATTGTAGCAAACATGGTATTCACAATAGACAGGAATTGCATTATTCTCTCATCCAGATGTAAATCTTCCAATCCTATGGAAACAAAAGTTAAAGTAGCTAGAGTGGTGACCACATGGGTGTAAAGTGCAATGGGGTGGAGGGGCATGGGGGCTTACAAACACACACTTTTGTGTTCCTTCTCAGTTAACAGAGGCAGTCAAAAACTGAGAGCCAAAGAAGCACAATGACAGCATTAGAGAACATTCCATTTAGTCACAAGGTATTAAGACACTAGCATTATTAGCCGCACCTCATTTCTGCTTATATAAGTTCTTAAGCAAAGAGACAGTAGGAAATGGAAAAATCTTACTACACAGCCTCCAACCACTGCTATTCAAAATCACGGCCAGGCTATTCACCTGAAACAATCCTCTCCCATCACATTTCACACACAAAATCAGATTAATCAGATTAATGCTCTTCTTTTAAATCCCACCTTTGAAAAGGTAAGGATAGCTTTTCCCATCTGACCCCAGAAAGAGAAGTTTCTTTGGCTTGGTTTTGGTAGGTAAGATGGTGATGGTTCCGCCCACACTGTGGATTGTGACAGTGTCTCTAGCTGACACCTCTCCAGGAAGAGCAATTTCAGTGTTAGTCATGGCAGCCAGCCAGGGGCTGATTTCTTCAAGACGCAAGATGTAACTTGCACGTTTCTGTGCTCTCTGTTGCAAACTCAGCATTATCTATATTTAGGAGATGGGGAAAAACAAGTTCATGTTATCATTATAGCACTTATTTTCTTCCACATTCAACTGGCATAAAAGTAAACTTAACATACCAACACAGATACTTCTTATTGTAGTGCCTATACTTATTTGACGTTATGTATTTGGGCCATCCTGAGAAGGGAAACAGTGGTGTGCGGATGTGACCTAGGTGATTTTTACTTTGTTCAGACCAACTTCTCTGTCCGAACAAGCAATGAAATCCCAGCAGATGGAAAGAAAGCACTAATTCAGCAGCAAAATTCAGAGCTTCTAACAAGCTAATCCCCCCACTGTTAAGCTATGTTTGATCAGTGCCAAAACAAATCAATTAAGTCCTCACAATAGAGCAGATGTAACTGACAGCTGTTGGCTATCAAATAGATACACTGTTAGAGCTCTGACCACTTAAAGTATGTAGAATAACACCACAACCCCCTCTAATAATTTGCAGGGAGTGAATAGCATATGTAGGTGTATCCCTGCTTGCAGCTAACTCAATAATGTGCACCTGAATTAATGAACTCTGGATTCTGCTTTCATGTGAAAAATGTGTAATCAATCCTTAGCGAGCTTTGTTCCATAAAAGGAAAAATACAACTGGGAACACCCCAAGTATCCATGACAGGACAATGGGTACACTGTGGCATTTTCCCATATTAGATCAATGTTCACCTGCATACAAAATATGGATGGACCATTAAAAAAAAAGAAAAAAAAAAAACCCAACGCTAATCTATCAATTATGGAAGTAATAAAAACATACATGCATACACACACACATACACCATGTACACACACACACACATACACACATATACATACATACATACTGGTATACCGTATATAACCTCATTTATATTAAGTTAAAAACATCCTTTAGAAATGCATCAGTAAATAAAAACTATTTTTTAAAGTATTCTTCCTATCTCTTCCTCTGGTTTTCTTGGTTAATTTATTGACAAGGAGACACCGAAGCAAGGAACTGCTAATGGAACACAAGCAAACAAGTTTGGCTGGGCCACACACACAATGAACTTCAGTCTTCATGTTAGCCCTCTAGCCTTGTGCTTCTAGCTTACGTCCTATGAATTTAGCATGTACTCTAGTTTCCTCTAGATTGCACTTACTCATTAAAGTCAGGTGGACTTTCTTTCTACACTATCTTTTAATAGTTTTCTCATTGCTAAAGTTAAGTAAGGAAATTAGGAGTAAGGTAAGGGATAGAGAAAGAGAGAATGAAAGAAAGAAAAAGCTACAACATGATAAATGTTCTCCTAAAATAATGGTGCTGTTGCTGTACCAGGTCAAAGAAAATACACAATGAAGGGGACCAAAACATAAAAGACAGGATTCTCAAATATTTAAAAACGCTAATCATCCCCAAGTAGCCTATGCAGAACCGATTTCAAAACAGTTACTTATAAAAATTGATGTTGTTCCATGTGAACATTTTGTCTGTTATAAATATTTAATAACAAAAAAAGAGAGGAATATTCAATACCCACCCCAAAGAAAACTATATAGGTACAAGATTAAATTTTATAATCTTTATGAAGACAATAAAGCAAGCAATCAATATTTAGTTCGAGGCCAGACCTCTTCCTTGGTTAATTTTTTACAGTATATTCTTCCTTAGTGTGAACCCTCTACAGATAAAAGTTTGCTGCCCTAGGCCCACTCACCGCCAAATTCTCAAAATAAAGAAAACACCTTTCTTTCTCCACATTCCTTATAAGCAACTGGTCATAGGTTGCCTTCTAGGGGCCTACAAAAGTCTTCTCTCACATTGCAAGTAAGGAGTGTCCCCATATTTAAATTCTGTATCTCATACGGAATTTCCCATCCTAGTAGCATTCTTGAGATTTTTCTGTACCTCTTTAAAGGGAATCCAGCTGCTTCCAGGCTTTGCGGGATTGGAGGGTGTCTTCAGTTTTTCAAGAGCATTTTCAATTGCTTCACCATAGTTATCCTGAAACCACTTTTCATGAGGTGTCTCCGCAGGGGCCGCGGTGATGCTCCTCACATGCTCCAAAGCGAACACAATGGGCTTCATCAAAGCCGTGTGCTTTTCCCGCATGATAGCAATTTTCTCTTCTCTGGCCAGGGAGGCATAAAGAGTTTTACAAACATGGAACAGTTTAAATGCATCAAGTGCAGGGAAATACTATCAGAGAGTAAGCTAAATAAATAAAATACTGGCAAAATAACTTACTAACACAGCACTGTAAAATATCCAGCACATGAAAGAGGAAGCTTTTTTCAACAACTGGTACTGGGAAAACTGGACATCCACTTGCAAAAGAATGAAGCCAGACCCTTACCTTCCTTATACGACATGCGAAAAAATAACTCAAAATGGATCAAAGACCTTAAGAGCTAAGACTTTAAAACTCTTAGGTAAAAAAAATGTAGAGGAAAGGCTTCTGGCCGCTGGATTTGGCAACAATTTCTCAACAAAAGGCAAAACAGAAAAACCGGGCTACTATATCAAACTCCACTTACGTGCATCAAAAGATACTATTAAGAGACTGAAAAGAACGCGCAAAAGGGGAGAAAATATTTGCAAATCATACATGTGAAAGGGGGTTAATATTGAGAATTACAGAGAGAACTCCTAAAATGACAAAAAAAATTCCCAACAACCCAAATTCAAAACTGAGCAAAAGATTTGAATAGACATTTCTCCAAAGAAGCTATTCAAATGATCAAAAGGCACATGAAAAGAGGCTCAACATCACTGGTCGTTAGGGAGATGCGAGTCAAAACCACAAGCAGATACCACTTCACACCCATCAGGATGGCTACTATATAAAAAAACAAGAAATGACAAATATTGGCAAGTATGCAGAGAAACTGGAACTCTTGAGCACTTGTGGCAGGAATGTAAACTGATGCAGGAAAACAGCACCATTTCCTCTGGTGGTTCCTCTGTAATTCAAACATAGAGTAACAGTATGACCCAGGCAAATCCATTGGATCATACACAAAATAACTGAAAACGGAGTCCAACAGATACTTGCACACTGATGTTCACCAAAAAGCAACCCAAATGTCCAGAGAGATGATGGCATGAACTAAATGAGGTATATCCATACAATGGAATATTATTTGGCGATAAAAGGAAATTCTCACATATGCCACAACATGGATGAACCTCCAAACATGCGAAGTGAAACACGCCAGGCACAAAAGGACAAATACCTTTGATTCCACTTACATGAGGTACTCGGAGGAGTCAAATTCAGAGACAAAAAGTAGAATAGTGGTAAAGAGGGGCTAGGGTTAAGGAGCCATGGAAGGTTAGTGTGTAATGAGTACAGAGCTTATGTTTGGGATGAATAAGTTCTGGAAATGAACAGGAGTGATAGTTGCACAACACTGGACACACGCTTACTGTGACTGAATTACACTTAAAACTGGTTAAAATAACAAACTTTATGTCTTGTGTATTCTACGTTACAAGCGGGGAGGGGGGCAGGGAGCAAATTTGTTTTCAGAGTAAAAGCGTATGAAAACGTACTTGCGTAAGGTGTTGTTGTTCTGGACTCTCTTCACCTCATCTTCCAGCTGCTGGATTCGTCTCAGGACATACATATGTTGCTGTAACAGAACTCCCAACCAGAGCTCATCCCAGAGAACAGTGACCCTGCGCAGCTCAGCCACAAGCATCTGAACCTGCGACACATGGTACATCCAAATACGCTCAGCTACAAGTCCACACACCTAGCACAGTTCTGCAAACACTAGGAATTACAAGTTCACTGTGTGCATCTTTGATTCATTCTACGAGCAGAGAACCTTGATTAGTGATTCTATCAGTACTGATTTATAAAACCGGTACTGACTTGTAAAAGCTCATTTAGAGTAAAAACTCTAAAGGTTTTTTTGTTCTTCAAATACTGTTTCCATGACAGTGTTTATGGATGGGTTCTAGGTTGTTTTATGGGGAGGGAGAGGATATAATAAAAGCTGTTTTAAAACATATGAATTGTGCTTTTCTGTACCTGTAACACCATGGTTGGGTTTGCAGAGGACAGTTTATCGACAATTTTGCTGTAGCAATCCTGCATCATGGCCTGGTCTTCATTTAATCCACTTTTAGGTTCATCCTTGTTGCTATCCTGAGAGGCAGGAGGACTTCCTCCCTCACATTCAGAAACCAGCAATTCTTCTCCTTGAATATTGCCAAGTAAAGTTGGAATTGCAGAGGAAAACTTATTTCCTATGAGAAAATGCAAGAATAAGGTACACTTTGGAAGTTTCTCCTATGCACATATGTTAAGAAAAACATCAGTAATCTATTTGACTCCAAGGGCACTCACTTTAATTTGCCTTCTGTGCATTAAAGTGGCCAAAAATCATGGATCTTCTGCCTTGTATTTATTAATATTATAAGCAAATAGAAGATAAATGAAAAAATAAATAAATGAGCCTCAGCACACAAAGCTTTCTCACAGCCAGAGCCCTCTGAGCTTGGTTTCCTCCTTATCCACCATTTACTCAGCTCATCAGGGAACCTGATTTCTCCAAGCCTGAATGGGTTACTGTAAGGCTGAAGGTCGCATGTAAAGAACATGCCCCACTGTGGGACTCAGCAGTTACTATCTCAATAAACCGTAATTATTATTATTATTATTTATTCTCAAAAAAAGTACGAACTCCCCAACGCTGTAACATAAAGCTCAAAAAGTTTACCTAACAGACATTCCTTGCAAAAGACTTTCTATTTAGAGCACAGTAGCAGTGTTTTAATACTCCATACCTGAAGCCTGTGATTCAGTACTAAGTGATATGGTGCCCACTATTGCAGGGTACAGTATGAGATGTGGGGAATCTTGAGCCACTCGGCAGAGGAGGTTGCAAATACTCTGGCGCACATATACTTCAGGATGGTTTAAGCGTGAGAAAAGCTGTGGAATAATTCCTTCAGGATAAGAAGAAAGAAAGATACTTTAAAGTTATTAAAAACTGTCAACACAGTAGATGCAAACGTGTAAAACCTGACATATGTCAGCATCAGTTCTAAGAGCCTCAAATTCCTCTCTGTATTAATAACAAAGAACTCCTGATTTGCACGTTTGGTTAGGGTACAGAGCAATTCAACAATGTTCTGGCCAAATGTATTTTCTAAGAATGCCTGTAAAAGACAGACACAGATCATTTTTTAACACCCGGCATATAAAATTTTTTTAAAAGTTATTTTCACCAGGATCTCCAAAATTCATCTTGCATGCATAAAGCTCCTGCCTCTCAGCCTTCTAGTTCTCTGAAAGGTGGGAGACAAGAACATGTAACGTACAGGTCACATATTCTATCACTAGTGTAGCTACTCTGTAACACATTCGAATAATAAACATGAAGGAACTACCATTTTTTAAATTGTCTTCTATCTCCTACCCAGAAATAATTTTCCTGAAACATTTTATTTAGACCCTTACCTCTCCATGGAGCAGTAGGTGTTGTTTCCAAGCCACGTTCCAGATACTGCCTAAGCTCGCCGGCATGTTTCACGAGCAATCTGAGCAGGCGCAGGGTGGCCATCACAATCACATCATCAGTGCTCTGCTCTGCTCTGTGACTTAAGTGTAGCCTAGGGTCGTCTTCATCTAAGGGAATCTAAGGGCAAAAGATGAAAGGCAGAAACAAGAATACCGTTTTCGTCTGCTAGGTGAGAGACGTCAAAAACACTTTCTCAGAACAGAACAGGGTGCTACCTACCTGCCCAGCGTTGAGTTTAAGGAAGGTAAAATATGCACTGCAAGACAGCTTGTACAGGCTGAAGATTCGATCTACAACTTTCCTCCACACTTTAATAACTCCTTCTGTTGCACTTTCATCAAGTTCTGAAAGCCACGGGCAGCTTGATATTAACTGACGCCAGATAACATCAACCATGTCGTCTTCCTCGTTATCTTCACCTTCTGTTATCTGAAGCGTTATATCTTCATCCTGAAGAAAATTTGGGCATAAAATGCTATTGAACACAAACTGAAAAGGGGAAAAAAGGTATATGATTTTCCTATTCTACAAAAGCATTTTTCTCGTTGATGAAAAATTCAATTACTTCACACTTAATTCTACACATGCTAAACCAGTATCAATACACTCCTCTGTATGATGTTTTACTAACGTAGCTAATGAAGACGACTCCGGTGTTTTGCACCTTAAACGCTTCCAAATTATAATGTGATGTTCTGCCGGCAGAACATTAAACATAATCTGTTCAGAAGGTTGAGGCTAAATGTTCACAGAATTCACTCACAACAGACCCTGCTCTCTTCATAGTACTGGGCATGTACAGAACACCAGCTCTGGCAGACAGCGATACATGCTGAAGTCCAGAGCAAGACGAGGTTAGGTTAGCAAATAAAATCCCAACTTTTAAAGTCTGTATCTACTCAGTAGTTGTGACATTCTAGAATTGACAGAACTCTGAGCAGAGAGGGAATAAATCCTACAGCTCGTTTAGTTCACTAGGTTTCAACTCTGGCTGTGAAGTACAATCAATCACCTAGTAAGCTTAAATACGTGCGCACATGTCCCACTCAGCTATCTGGGGTGGTATGCAGGCCCTCGTGTAGTTTAAAAAGGTCCCAAGCTAGTGTTAAGAACCTAATTTCTGATCAAAACACCTAAAAGAGAAATTTCATTCCCATAAAGCAAACTTCACCTATTTTAATAACAGGACCTTAAAGAAATGATTTCTCAAGAAATTACATTTTTCTTAGAAAAGTATCATAACTCACTTTCATTTTAAAACTCAAAGTTCTGATTTGTAACAAAAACTGCCTAAACCCTATTCAATATTTAATCAAGTATATATATGATCAACCTCCTCCAAATCAATGAATTAAAACAGTGATCCTGACACCATTTCTCCCAACACTACATCATATTTTCCTTGCCTGAATCCCCGCTGGCCGACAGACAGCCTGTCCAAGAATACCATAAATCCTCTCTTTTTCTTCCTCAGTTATAGTGTCTGGAAGCAGATTCTGAACTTCAGATTTTTCTCTAGGCAGCAGACGAACACCTTCTCCCTGACTATAAAAATAAACAAGTCACTAGTTGCAGCTATCAAAACATGCCATGTCAAGTTACCAAAACCTGTCAGCAGACATTTTCTGTCTCTATTTTGCAATGCATTAGCTAAGTTACACATTTTGACATACGTACCTGGCATTGTCAACTACCTTTCTGCCCCACCTATAAGCCCAACTAGCCAATGCTGCCCAGGATTTGGCTACTTCAGGTGCCTGTACTGAAGATAGGTGATACAACTGTCCCAAAATGAAGTCAGGCTCTCCAACTCCAATATGCACTGCCATGATGGACAAAAAAATAAAAATAAAAATAATGAAAGAACTCAGCAATGCTACATTCATAAATTTCTAATGGCACTCCCATTAACATTTTGGGGTTTTATTATCTGTAAGCTATCAGTAAGTTCCAGAATATTACAATGCAAAATTTGACAAAGGAACACATTTCCTACTATGCTTTTTGAAAAGGCTAATAAACTGAAATCAACCACTCAGCTTCCCAAGTCGGCTTAAATTATCACCCTGTAAACCATATAAATATCTTTCATGACACTTTAAATAAAAACAGTTCAGGTGTAAATTATGCAAAGAGCCTAAATGCCCATCAACTGACGAATGTATAAAAAAATTGTGGTTTATATACACAATGGAGTACTACGTGGCAATGAGAAAGAGTGAAATATGGCCCTTTGTAGCAACATGGATGGAACTAGAGAGTGTTATGCTAAGTGAAATAACCCATACAGAGAAAGACAGATACCATATGTTTTCACTCTTATGTGGATCCTGAGAAACTTAATAGTAACCCATGGGGGAGGGGAAGGAAAAAAAAAAAAAAAGAGGTTAGAGTGGAAGAGAGCCAAAGCATAAGAGACTCTTAAAAACTGAGAACAAACTGAGGGTTGATGGGGGGTGGGAGGGAGGGGAGGGTGGGTGATGGGTATTGAGGAGGGCACCTTTTGATATGAGCACTGGGTGTTGTATGGAAACCAATTTGACAATAAACTTCATATACTGGAAAAAAAAAAACAGTTCAGGTGTCAGATGTGTTGTGCAACGTCTTGAATTATGGATATGACTGGTTACTTCCTTGTGATTAGATTAAGCTAAAGCATTCTGGGAAAAGTAATACATAGGTGATAAGTATACAATCTCATTCAATCAGAAATTCATGAGGTAAATGTCTTTATCCACAGTTCAGAAGTAAAGAAATCACCTGCTAGAATGTCATATGCCAATGTAAGATTTATAATAGTCACCAGACATATCCCTTATATCAAGACTATATAATATACAGATGAGAATGATTTCATAAGACCAATGTAAGAAATCAAAGTCCTATGCTTCATAACAACAATAGTGAAAGTATATTCTCATGCTTTGGCAAAGAGGTTAATTATCTCCCACTCTGTAAAACATGGACAACGGTACCTACCATAACAGGCTCTCTAACACTGAATTAACTACCCTATTTGTCAAGTACCCTATTATTAGCACTAGTGTCAAAATGTGAAACTTTCATCTTTCAGTAGTTTCTGTGCTCTATCACCCAAGGAGACCACAGGCTACTATTATCTGTCTTTGTTGCTCCTTCTAGTGTGTGGTGACATTTAGCTTTCTGGGGCAGGGCCGTCTTGCCAGCAAAAACATCTAAGTGCATAAAAGCACCGTGGTTAGGGAAGGCCTGGTGGGCAGAGTTTTAAGTGACTTGCACGGTAGCATTAGATACTACAGAAATGTGTTTTACTTACTTC
Organism: Felis catus; assembly: GCF_018350175.1. NCBI lineage: Eukaryota > Metazoa > Chordata > Mammalia > Carnivora > Felidae > Felis > Felis catus. The sequence goes on along the minus strand of NC_058383.1, from coordinate 26,593,996 downwards.
CAGGCAGTAAAATACACTAAATTTCCATAGAAACAATTTCTGTGGCAAATTACAGCCAGTATAATATTGTAAACTTTAAAGCAGGGAGAAAGAACTTCTAAAATTAATATTTAAAAAAATTTAACATTCATTCATTTTTTGAGGGACAGAGAGACAGCACAAGCAGGGGAGAATCCAAAGCAGGCTCCAGGCTCTGAGCTGTCAGCACAGAGCCCAATGCGGGGCTCAAACTCATGAAACACGAGATCATGACCTGAGCCAAAGTCGGACGCTTAACTGACTGAGCCACCCAGGCGCCCCTAAAATTAATATTTTAAAGCTAATAAAATAAAGATATCCTACCTGTAGATTCGCTCTCTATCCGAGGATATTCTTCTTCCATCGTATTAACAGATGGCAGTTCTATTAAAGCGAGTATGTTTTTAGACAAAGTAGAAAGACCTGTGAAGTTTTGCTGTTGCTGAGCTCTATAAACCTGTTTCAGCTGCCCTGAAATTTCTTTCCATTCTGCCTGGATCCATTTAGCTAGTGTCAGAATGGACTTGGCAACCGCATATTCAGCTTTGGCAGACTTGCAGAAAGATATGGCACAAGAACTCAACATTTCCATTGCGTGTGTTGACTGGCCTACAGAAAACCAAAAATCAGACCTTAGCTTTATATGCAAACGATTAACAGTATTTCAGGGTAAAGTGACAATGTAAATTCAGTGGTAATCAATGATCTCCAGAAACATTTCTTACTTGAATACACCAAAATTACCTCTTTTAAAAGCCCCAAATTATAGAGATAAGTCAATTACAGGTAATTTATTATTCAGGACACAAATGTTGTGCCACAGCTGAAAAAAACCCAACTTTTATTGCCTTACATCATACACATTAACATTCATACACATGATTTTTATTTTGTCATATACTAACCACAGTTCATTTTACTAACCTGCTGTATACAGCAATTTGGTTTTTTCAATGTCAAGTTCAGGCCCCCATTTTTCATCCACTTGACCTTGAGTTGATAGTTTTTTAAAATGCTGGACTAAATCCTGAGCAGTGGTAGTCTTTCCCAGCTGAACCTCACTACACTGTGCCAGCAGTCTTGTTGCAAGTGACACATTCCCTCGTTTTCTAGCAAATTTTGCTGCTGTTAGACCTAATTCCATCAGATGGCTTCTAATTGGAACTGTTTGTTCTGGAGAGAAGAAAACGTTTCATTAGTCCTTGATGGGTCTAGTCGCAGACTGCACGGAAACATGGCCAAAAATTCTTCCCCAACTATTTATTTTCCCTTCCCTACCACCTCCTTAAATCAAGATAACTCATTTTTCACCGTCTTTAAATCCCTAGCAGCTAGCATGGTGCTTGGCACACAACAGACAATAAATGTTTATTGGAATAAATGCATACAATGAAGCTGACAAAAGTAAAAATGATTCACTCTAAGAGATCGGCTTTTCAGTTTCCAGATCTTTTTAGTAAAGGGCTCAGGCCAAAGGGTGGGAAGTGACGGTAAAGCTAGACCATCCTCCTTCATGTAGAAGTACCCTCTGCCCTTTTATCACGCCATTCTCTCCGAGTTTACTCCTACCTTTCTGATGAACCCTCAGTCTCCTTCCTCTCTACTACCCATCCATTAAAACTGATATTCCTAGGGGTCGATCCTAGGCTTTCTACTCTTCTTACTCTGCATATTCTCCCTGGACAATATCATTTGCTTCTGTAGTTTCAATTACCATGCAAATGCTGATGACTGTGGAGTCTTCATCTTGAGCCCAGACCTGACATCTGAGTCCCACCTGCCTACCAGTTCACCTACAGTCAGGCATTTCAAGGGTACTTCAAACTGTGTCAAGTTAAATCCATTTCCTGCCACCCTCCAAACACTCTACTTCCTTCTCCTGTTTTTCCTTTCTTGAGGAACATAATCAACCTGGCTACCTGAGCAGATGCCTGGCAGCCGTCACAGGACTTCACTTTCAGCCCTGCTATCACATCTACTTTTTGTCTATCCCTATCACACTACCTTGGTTACCTTTAGCAGGGACTTTAGCCTAATGGGTCCCTCTGCCCCCAGTCTTCTCCTCTTCTAGTCCATTCTCCAACCTGCAACTGAAGTCATCTTATACAAAGATAAATCTGAACACTTAACGTCCCTCTGAAGGCTTCCCACTGCCCAGACAAAATCCCAACTCCTGAATTTGCCTTGAAAGGCACTGATGCCTTACATTTCATTCCAATCTCAGTCTCCTTCAGCTTCCTCTCTTCCCATTCTCCCTTAGGCAAACTGAGTCACCTAAGAATCTTTCATTATTGCCACTGGCCTTCCCATGTTTTTTCCAGCCAAATGGCCCACCACCTTCCTTCTCATCTCTACCTCCCTCGGGTATCAGATTAAATGTTACTTCTTCCCCAAATCCTTTTCCGACTGATTCTTAGGTTTAAATCGGTGCTCTTGTTTTATGTTCTTTCAGCACCATGTACGTGGACTTCCATTCAGCACACCACTGCTGTTCCTTGTACGACGTAAGTTTTCCCTGCTAGACTCTAGAATCCCTTTGGTCTTAGGAATGCAGAAAACAGTCTTGGTCACCATTACATCCCAACTTCGAGCACAATACCTGGCACAAAGCACACTTGCCAAAGAAAAAAAGGCAAGGCGGAGTGGAGTTTTGTCTCAAATATAACCGCTGAGTTACTGACTTTTTATTCCCAATTTTAAAACTTGTTCAATATGGGAAGGATGAGAAAGAAGATGGTATTTGTAGTCCTACTATATGCCATGCTCTGCATCAGGGCTTTTATATGCCTTATCTCATCTCCCATAATCCTTACAAGAATCTCCTCAGCAAGGCAATACCCAGAACTGAAAGGGAATGTGACTCAGAAGTTTAATGACTTGCCCTAAGGTCCTTCCATTTGCAAAAGTTGGGCTAACGATCCAACCCAAATATATACAGCACTGAGAGTCCAGGAGAGTCACAGTTCCCAGTAATCACTCTGCAATGCGAGTCCACACCCCAACATTACCTTACTTGAAATTATTATTTTTTTTAATGTTTATTTATTTTGAGAGAGGGCGAGAAAGAAAGCGCACGTGGGCGTGCCAGTGGGGAGGCAAAGAGAGAAAGGGAGAGAGAGAATCCCAAGCAAGCTTTGTGCTGTCAGTGTAGAGCCCTGACACGGGGCTTGATCTCACAAACCGTGAGATCATGGCCTGAGCCAAAATCAAGAGTTGGGAGCTTAACTGAATGAGCCACCCAGGTCCCCCTGAAATTTAATACTCAAATGTATTCAGTAATCTTAGCTACCGCAATTTTCAACTACAATTCTACAGAATTCTGGCAACTTTTCCATTTTCAAGCAATAAATTGCTAACACCCTTTTAACATAAGAGACGTTTCTTTCTTAAAAATGAGATCTACTAATATTTATACAAATACTAATTGTCAACTCATTTGGAGTGTTTAAAACTTAACATCCACAGTCCATTATATCTGACAAAGAATTCATATCCAGAACAAATAAACAAGTTTATGACTTGACTAAAAACGGACAAGATTTAAACACTTTAAAAAGTAAGATACATTTGGGATGAGCACTGGGTGTTGTATGGAAACCAATTTGCCAATAAATTTCATATAAAAAAATTTAAAAAATAAATAAATAAAAATAAAAAGTAAGATACACAGTGGTCACTATGCAAATGAAGAGGCTCAATCTCATTAATCATCAGGAAAATGCAAACAAAACCGCAATGAAATACTACTATACACTGGTGCCAGGTGACTAAAATTAAAGACCAACACCACCAAAGATAGAGACACAAGAAGAAATGTAAAATGTACAAACACGTTCTAAGAACTCGCCAACTTATTTTTAACGTTGAACCATTACGACCCAACAATTTCACTAACAGGCATTTACTCAAGAGAAACACAAATATATGTCCACCCAGAGACCTGTACATGAATTTCACTGCGGCTCTACACATAATAGCCCACATTTTAAAACAACTCCAGGATCTATCCAAAGAACCAGATAAATTATGGTGCATCCATCAAATGGTCACTACTCAACAACACAAAGGATCACACTACTGATACACGCAACACAGGTGAACCTTGAAAATAAAGTGCCGAAAAGAACCCAGACACAACAGAGTTGTATGATCCCATTTATACAAAACTTTAGTTAAGACAGGTCTAATCTACAGTGACAGGAAACAAATCAGCACTTGCCCAGGACAGGACACATGGGAGAGGCGACTGGGTAGAGGCATAAGAAAAACTTTTTGCGGTGATATGAGTGTTCTAGATCTTGAACGAACTGGTGGTAAAGATCTGTCAAAACTCATGGATCTGTACATGCCAAATGTGTAAATTATATCTCAATCAAAGCTATTTAAAAAATCCAAGCTAATTACCTTTTATCTTCTCCAACAACTGACTCTGGTACATGGTATATCTTAAGGCCTGCATCCACGGCCTCACATCATGCTGTTTACATGAACGCAGAGCTTCACTGAAGAGTGGAATAAGACAATCCTGCCAGAGAAAAACCAAAACTACTTAAGGCAAACAGACTCCATGCATGTTTGTAGACCGAGTTAACCTGCATCCCCTTAAACGAGCCACTCAGCTCTACTTGTCTATTCAACTCCCCCCTTTCTTCATTTTATCTTCTAATCACAAGAAGAAAAGAGACAGTCTAAGATACATCTTTGCTTTGCCTTAAAAAGAAAGAAAAAATCAAGTCCAATTTATCAATAAAGCATATTTTTATAAAAATAAACACAAGCATATTAACTATAAAACAGAAGTTAGATTACAGAGAAACATAAAACTACTACTTTATTAGCAGATTTTCAAAGATTCTAATTCCCTTGGGAAGGGCCCATCTTTGGTTAAACTGTCCCCTATCTGGGAGAAGGATGGGGTGTCTTTTTTTTTTTTTTTTAAGTATGTTCTTCATCCAACATGGAGCTTGAACTCAAGACCCCGAGATCAAAAGTTGCATGCTCTACCACCTAGCCAGCCAGGCACCTTGCGGGTATCTTCGCTAATCAAATCTAAAATTTGTAACACCTGTCAAACGGAAATATATTTACATACACTCTCTTCTTCCAAAAACAAACAAACAAAGCAAAGGAAAAAATTAAGCAATTTGCTGTCCTTAAAACTCTCTATCTTTGGGGCGCCTGGGTGGCGCAGTCGGTTAAGCGTCCGACTTCAGCCAGGTCACGATCTCGTGGTCCGTGAGTTCGAGCCCCGCGTCGGGCTCTGGGCTGATGGCTCAGAGCCTGGAGCCTGTTTCCGATTCTGTGTCTCCCTCTCTCTCTGCCCCTCGCCCGTTCATGCTCTGTCTCTCTCTGTCCCAAAAATAAATAAACGTTGAAAAAAAAAAATTAAAAAAAAAAAAAAAAACTCTCTATCTTTACTTCCTCCGTCTGCCTCATACACTTCTCAAATGAAAATGTGCCTGAAAATGGCATTTTGGATTTCTGTATTTACTACCTTGTCCAACAAATGCTACAAATACTATTTTAAAAATTAAAAAAAAATTTTTTTCAAAGAAATCTTTTTCTACACAAATGCCTATTAATGTTCACAAAAATATCCTGATAAAAATACACACATACACACCTCTGTGGAAAGTCTGTTAGAAACTGTGTTCTCCAGAGCAGAAGAGCAATACAGCTGTAAGGTACTTAGAACTGGCAGAGACTGTGAAACCGTTAAAGTAGAAAGTCTCAGGGGTCCAATAGCTATGCGGGAGGTTTGCTTCAAGTACTTTACCACATTTCTGAAACAAAATATATACTGTTAATTAACAAATGAGATTTTCCAGCCGGTAATCACTGAAGAGATAAGGCAGTTTGATAAGATGCTACCACAGTGGCATCCAAAGAGGGGAAAGGAAGAAGAGCTGTCTGCCCTTTAGTAAAATGACACAAGCAAGTCAAGACATGCTTCTGCGGATTTCTACAGTTTATTTAGTTTCAACCTCTATATATGCTGGCAAGGGGCACTCACGTTTCACGCGACTTCTACAAGGAAAACGAAGCTATCATGACTAACTAGCATTGTAGTGAACTGTTAAGTGATTCATCGCCAAGTACGTACATTCACCATATGGTACACATAGCGCACATTAACCTCCTTCGGATTAAACTTACTCAGTTATGGACTGCCACTTCTGGTCTTGTTCTATATGGTTTAAAGCAGTTGCCAAACAAACAGAACTTCGCAACAACTGAACCTCAATCGATTTCTGAAGTTCCTTTGGATCTGGGCTTAACATGTTAGGAAGCAGTTTTTTCATATCTACAGAGAAGTTAAATAAATTCTGTTAAGTTGTTTTTAACGTGTTAAGAATGATAAGACATTTTAACAGTATTAAAAATTTATCACTGATGAATACATTCTTTCGTATTTAAGCTCAGCCAGCTGAACACTATGATGAAGCATTTCTGAGAGCTATATAAAAGTCACAGTCTGCATTCAAATTACATCTCACACCCACCCGAATCAGCTGATTTCCCAAGTTCGAAAATCAATAAACCAACATACGCTACATTTTAAAGGGGCAAATCTACACCTATTTTGCAAACCTTACTGAATTCGGCAAAGCAATGCTAACACACAAAGTACTCACAATACTAATTTTAGTGTAGTATTTTACAGAATGTGCCAGTTGGGGTAAAGAAATTAACGAACCACATTAAGACGCTAAGAAAAATATTTAGCTTAAACACTGAACTTTTTCAAACGTGGCCAGATAAATCTCCAAGTCTTATGACAGTCTTTTTAAGTTAGATTAACTTTAATTAAACTGTTTCCATTTGCCAAATCAAATGTAAGTAAAACAGCCCTACATATGTTCCTTCGCATGGGACTCTGCCCCAAAATAAATGTACAAAAACCTCCCGTTTTTCCAGTAAAATACTAAGCCAAATATTTTGGGCAACTTGTCCATAAAATACCTAATTTTAAGATTATTATCTCAAATACCTATTTTCTCTTTTGATCCTCCAGCAAGTAGATTGACATTTTCTCCTGGTAACAATTCTAACTGCTCAGTACATTCAACAAATTCTCCAGATTCAAAACTGCTTAGTGATCTGTAATTAAAACATCAGTTAGCTTACATCACACCCTATCCAGCCTGTGCAATCATTCAAAAGAAAGGCAGAACAAATTCTGGAAAAAGCCCAGTTACACAGCATTCTTTTGGTGAAGTTCCTTCTACGCAGGCCATCATTTTATTTCTATTTTGAAGATGGGACTACCAACTTAATTAGCACTAAAATTGGAGTGGCAAACCGGAAAGCCACAACTATAGACATTCAGTTTAGCACGCTCACCTGTCCTCTTTTTGTAGTCTGTTATCCTCCGGGCCCATCCAACAAACTGACAGACCGCTGCAGGGCAATGGCAACATCTGATTCTCCCCAAGCTACTTCTCAGTTCCCTACGCGACCCCATTCCCTACCTAAAGCCTAAGCCCCTGGAGGGCTCCTATCCTACTATCTCAGGACTCCATCCTCGTCCTGCCTCCTTTCACTGCTGGCCATCCTCCCTCTCTCCCTTCTCCAACGTGTCTCACGGAACCTGTTTCTCTTCTTTCAGAGAATTCTTCCTTTCCATCTCCTCACCTTATCTGAAAATGGTGGCACCTCTGAAACCCCTTTAGTCCTGCAGCATCCATGTGAGGAGAGGCCTTCTCCTAGCTCCTTCCGGCTACTTTCAGATCACTCACTCTGTTCCCATTCCTACTACAGCTGATTTCCAACCAAGAAGATGACTTAGTTTCTCATCTCTTTCTATTCTATTAATCTCTCATCTTTTCCTGTCCCTCTCACTGTGTCACCTGCCTTACAACTCAGCTTGAAGCCAGCACTGGAAATATGACATCAATAACTGCACCTGCCTCTACTGTATAAGCTCCAAGCCTGGATTAAGGTAAATGCCAGCTTCTCACGTAAGCTGTAACTGAAGAACTGTCGAGGTTTGGTGACAGCACCCTGATCATTCCGGCCACTACTGGATCTGAGTCCTCTCCAGGGGCAGGTTCCCGTGTCCCTCCCCACTATACTCTACAATGCCCTCACACTGTCAGCTAATGATGGACTCCTCGAAAAAAAAAAAAAAGACATAAAACAAAAAGCCCAACCATCTATCCTCTACCCTTTCATTTCCTCTCCCCTTACCTCTAATCCACCATCTATCCACTCCCAAAACAGTCTATATCCAACTTCCGCTGCTCTCCTTGAGGCATAAAAAAAGTAGAGCCCAGTTGATCCTTCAATGTTATTTATCCTGTTTCTTAAACCTCTGCTTTCCTGTCACTCTTTCCCGTGAACTTGAAAGAACACTAAAACTCTCCAATATTTCAGGTAACTACGCAACATTCTCCTCCAGCCACAGCCTCCTCCTCTCCTTGACTTCAGGAAAAACTCACCACCCAAGTAACCTAACTAAAGCTTTCGATTTTCAACTTTCTCCACCACTCAATAGTACTACTCAACCCAGCTGCTTCTCGTGATCTCTCTCTACAAAGCTCTTCTTGCTTGTCATCTCTGGAGCTTCTGACAAGACTGACTATTCCAGTCTGCTTCTCCTCCATCTTGGACTTTTCTCTCCTCAGTGTCTTTCTGTTTTTATCGGTGGCTTCCTCTCCCTTCCTGGAACAAAGATGCTCGTAAGGATTCTGACCTTGGCCTTCTTTCCTTTTCACTCACCCTTCTCCAGAGCTTAATCTGTGATTTCGTGGCTTACAAAGGCTCTGGAGTATAAAGTGTGAAGAGAAAAAAAATGTCTTTTACTGTCACCTATATGCTAATGAACCCCCAAATCACTCTCCAGCTTAGACTTTTCTCCTTTGTTCCAAATCCAATTCTTAACTGCTTACTACTCTCCTCCGCATGTTTCATATACACCGTAAAAACACCTCCTGGTTCTGTGTGCTCCTGCTTCAACTAACAGTGTCTGTCCTCCCTCCACCTTTGTCCCACAGATAAATGGTCTACATGCTGCCACCCCTGTCGTCCACCTCCAGTCTCTTCCCAACAGCAGGGGGAATGACTAAGTCAAATCACGACATGCCTCTCCTGTTCAAATCTCACCTAAGATTTTCCATATTACTGGGAGTCAAAGTCCTTCTCCCAGTTCCCCATCTACCCTCTATCCTGATCTCCTATTATTGACTCTGCTTCAATAATAGTGGCCTCTGGGCCACTTTCTGGGCCATTTCCAGAACACTCAAAGCACATTATTCTTTCATCAGATCTGTTTCCTTAAGTCTTCGCCCAAATGTCATGCTGATGGCATTCCCAACCTTGTCTATCTGCCTGTGTGTCCCTCTAGAAGGGAACTCCTCAAGAGTCGGAATTCATGTCTCATGAGGTGCTACACCCCATTGCCTGGCACATAGTACATGCTCAATGGAAAAATTACCCATTAACCCATTTGCTCCCTAGAAGCTGAGCTCCACAATGGGAAGGACAGCTAACGACTCCTGTGTCCCAACCTCTTGGGGGTACACAAATTTTGATTTAAGAAATTCAGTACATATATTTTGGTTTTTGTTTTTTAATTTTAATATTTATTTAAATAATATCTACACCCAATATGGGACTCGAACTCATGACCCTGAGATCAAGAACTGCATGCTCTACTGACACAGCCAGCCAGGGGCTCCCAGTACCTACATTTTGAATTAAGGGATTAATAAATGCACAGAGAAATATGGAGATGAAAAGAAAGGGAGCTGATTTTATAAATGTTCATAAACTCTGTCCTCTCAAGAATATTTTTGAGAAGTTCATTTTTTTCTAATGTTTCCTTATTTTTGAGACAGAGCATGAGCAGGGAAGGGGTAGACAGAGAGGGGGACACAGAATCCAAAGCAGGCTCCGGGCTCCAAGCTGTCAGAACAGAGCCTGACGTGGGGCTTGAGCCCACCAACCGTGAAAAGTCATCAAACGTGACCCTTCCTAAAGCAGTAACAAATTTGCTTTCACTCCTTTTGATTTTAAAACCATAAGCTCTGAGAATGAAGATCAAATGACCGTTTCAACAGTTAACAAGTCTGTTTTCCACCGTATGAGTATCTTCCTCACATCTAATGCTGGTTTCTCGTTGTAGTCATTTTTTGAACAGCAGTATTACTAGAACTTCAAACATGCTGCAGTAGTAGATGGTACCAATCTTAATATTTTTCTGCCACAGAGGCAGACTTTAAGGTTGCTGAAAATTTATTTAGCTGAAAAACAGTCCTTACTTTATGTAGTTGAAATCAGCCTTTAGGTTGAGAGAAGTGCTGCTGGTACTCTTTTTCAGGTCGTGGATAGCATTCTGCCAGTCCTGCACGGCAGCCCAGTCCGCAATGGAAATGTAACACTCACAAGCTTTATTTCCCAAATAATTTATAACCTCAGGGGAAGAGTCCGTTGATTTGGATAGCACAGTTTTCCTGGATTCACCTGAGTAAATGTATTTTATAAAACAGAGAGATCCAGGGAAGTTATAAATATTTTAATGAGCAGAGAAATCTAAACTATACAACAGGATCATTAATACAAACTATCTGAGCGTATACGACTTTTTATTTAAATCCTGGACGCTCACCATTCAGAGAATGTTTGGGGCTGGCACTGTTTCGCCCAGCGTTGGCCAACGTGAGAACGGATTTGTCAAAGCTGGAGACGCAGCAATCGACACCTGTCATGGCACACAGGTGCTCCTGGTACTCCACAGAGGCCTTCTCAAACCTTCAATGCAAATTCAAACAGTCCTTACTTTTAAATTAGCCACAGACTTCATTTCCAAAAAAACTAAAAAAAAAAAATTAATCACTCAAACTGAGCAGAGATAACGAATTAATTATTTTGTGTGGGGTGGGGTGCACGAAATTAGATTTTTTCCTCACAACAAATGAAAATAAATGTACACACTATTAAAGTTTTTTTAAAGGCAGTATAAAATAACAGAAAATATTAAGTATCTGATCTCATTATATGCCAAGGCTAAGTAGAAGAACAAGTTTTAAAAAAGAATTCATAAAGTAACAGATACTAATGGTGTAATTTAAAACTTCCAGGTATGAAAAAACACCATAAACATTAAAAACAAATTATAAATCAAGAAATTAGACCGCATCAACAATCCTGCTCTATCAGTATAGCAGGATTTCCTATACTTGACATATCAGTATAGGAAAATATGAGAGGCCACGAAGACAAAATCTCTTGTTTTTAAAAATCACATATGGTCAATAGAACTTAAGGGGAAAGTTATATTAATCATTACTAAAAACATAAATTAAAACAAATTATCTTCACTGATGATGGTGGCAGGGGGGTTGTTTCTCAGTGACCCTCACTATTCACAACAGCAAAGGGAAGGGGTTACTCTATCATTAAGGATATAAAATGGAATCTCTTTTCTGTACAATAACTTTGCAACAGTATGTATCATAAGCCTTAAGGTCTGTAGCCTTTCTTCTAGTAAATCAACTTGCAGGAAATGAATTCAAAGAAAAGAAACAAATTTATAAGCTATAGCTTACTATGAAGAATTAAGTGCCATGGTACATTAAGATTAGTAAAAAACATCAGAAACAACCTTACTGTCCAAGAATAAGGAAAGTTAAATTATGGTGCACTCACAAAAAATACAACTGCGTCATTAAAAATAACATTGTAGAATATTTAACATGCCAAAATATTTTTTTAAAGGTTAGTGAATAGAAAAAACAAAATGATGTGAGTAGCAGAAACACAGCCATTTCTGAGAAACATGGGGAGAAGACTGTATATAAAAGAAAAAAGAACTACAGAGGCACGTACACCAAAACTAACAGTTATCCCTAGCAGATGTAATTATGAGTTCTTCTATTTTTCCCACATTTTCCAGACTTGGGAAAACGGACATAAATATACACAGTCTGCTGCAATACATATTCATTTACCTAGAGAATGAGTGCACAAGGCTAATGAGCAAGCCCTCTAGCCATGAAGGACAGTTTGTACCAGACTCTGACAAGAAAGGTTATCAATTATGACGCAAGTAATTGGCAGATCTTATTTTAAGGAGGATTTCTTACTAATCTGTAAGTAAGAAAGGCATCTAAGTTTTGCTGTTAAAGAACAGACTAAAGATGACTCCTAGTAAAGTGATTCACAGCGAGTTTCAATTGCTGAAATTGAACAAAGCTGTTTTAACATTTAACTACAATGTTATCCAGGAATACAGAGGGTTTAAATGTAAAGATATCCCATTACCTATTTCCTACCTTCCAACTTACCTCCCTTCTGCCTGCTGGGCCACTGAATTAATCCAGAGAAGATTCTTGCCAGCAATGGAGGATGACCAGACAGCAATTCCCTGTATGGCTTCAGGACAATGCAGCTCACACAGAGCTTCTACCACCATCATGATGGTTACTTCCAATTCATTCCCCTGGAAGTTCATTCAGAACAATTAACCACAGACCTCAATACCATTAAAATTCAAGCATCTACTAAATTTACAACCATTGTTCACAACCGAAGCCCATTTAAAAGCACGTGTATTTAACAATTATTTTTACAACATTACATTATTAGCTTAGAATTCTTGAAATTTCACATATACTGTGGCTACAAAAGGTAACTGACACAAGCTTAACAGCAGATGGTGTCAGGCTTTACAAAGTAAAAAAAAGTTACCCAAATTTAAACTGTGCTATCTGTAGGAGTAACATATGCAGTAAATATAAAGCAAAAGTCAAATATAAATAACCATGAACTAAAGTATGATTAATTTTATGTCTGAATATTGCCTACTGCTATTATCGAATTAAGAAACATTTGTTATTTTTGGATTCCAATTGTTTATTGAACCCATTTATAAACGAGCACTCTTCCCATTCATTATAACATTATTATATACACTTCTGCATACATTAAAAAACTACTACCTGCACTCTCCTGTACATTATAGTTACTAAAAATGATTACGAGAACTATTTCTTCTACAAGTTTCTTAGAACTACCTTTAAAGTTCCAAGCCCTTAAACATTTGACATGTTCTAAGCACAAAATATGAATAGTGACTTGGAACAGAAATTTTAACTTATTTCATTCATAGATTAAATCACAACCAAGGAATTAAACTCAACTTTTTCTAATCAACAGATTTAAAATTAACTCCAGATACACTTTACCTGAGATAGATTTGTCTTCATTTCTGTAAGCAAGTCAAAGCCATGCCTCACTGTCACAGCAGGCTGGCCTGCCAACAACCCAACCCTCATAATGGAGAGTCGGATCCGCGTCAGCCAGTCTTGACAAGTTTGGCGATTGGTATAGAAAAAAGTCCTAATGACCTTTAGAATAAAGAAAAAGAAGAGCTCACGGTTGGTTAAAATTTTAGGTACAGACGTCTCAAATACACAAGACTACTGGGATTTCAGCTCTGCACACACTGCCAGGCTTGACCATGAAACTGCTACAAAGCAACACTCAACCCACTGGAACCAACCTTGGGAGGTGACGTTAATGCGTTAGCGCACCCCTCATATGCATTATACATTAACTTCTCCAGATTTTCCAGATACTGCAGAAGAAGAACAAGTCTAAGCTGGTTGCTACTGTGGCCTTCATCATTGTCTGCAGTTGTCCATTGACTAACATCTTGATCGGGGTTTAACGTGTGAGCCGCGAGACTTCTAATGATACCTTAAAGCAAAGACAGAATTCCATATTTAAAAGACATCTCTAAAGATTCTAGAAGTTAGAGATAATTTCACAAATTCCTATTTGTCAAGCATCCTCTCTAACCTACCATTTAAAAACAAAATTCACAACATTAAAGGTCTTTTATTTTAGGGGGAAAAACGTTTTAACACAAATCCCCTAGTTTTTTTAACAAAAAAAGACATCCATGCTGTTGTCAACACAATTATTCAATGAAAGGTTATTTTAGCAAATATTATCTGAAAGACTGATCAATTATTGAGGAATAAAAAAAGCATATAACCTCAAATCTCTGAACAAAGATAAGAAACCCTTTTGTTTTTAAAGGCTATTTATTTTGAGAGAGAGAGAGAGAGAGAGAGAGAGAGAGAGAGAGAGAGCGCGAGCGAGCACACGCAAGTGGGAAGGGCAGAAAGAGAGGGAGAGAGAGAATCCAAAGTAGGCTCCACGCTACAAGTACAGAGTGCAAAGAGGGGCCTGGTCCCACAAACCATGAGATCATGACCAGATCCGCTATCAAGCCTATGACACTTAACTGACTGAGCCACCCAGGAGCCCCCATCATTTCTTAACATAGGGTTTAAAGGTACTTCTATCACCAAGTTTGAAAAAGCACAAAGCCACTTACCTTCAATTGTCTGGAACGTATCCTGAGCTCTGCCCAGTGGGGTTCTCAACTTAGAAAGCACAGTGAACTGTGCTGCTTCCCAAATAGCCCACTGCCAAAGGACGGCATCTGTCTTTAGAAGATTTCGGGGAATTGTTGATTGGTCACGCTTATCCAGTCTCTGGCAGCTATAGAACAATCTTTCTAACCAATTGTCCTTCCTGGGAAAAGTAGTTTCATATTTAACAGACAATGACAACTTCATTAAATAAAAAAAAATAAAAAATAAAAAAATTTGCAAGGGGAACAGGCGTAGGGGACTACAATTTTTCCTAGTTCAAAAGGCAAAACCCTTAACACTGAGAAGCATTATATCCCTACCTTTCATGCTGAGGAGGTCTTTTACAGTTAAAACAGGATGGGGTACGATGTGGAAGGATTATTACGGTAAATGGCCCATGAGAATTTGGCTATCAGGATAAAACATTCACTGCAACTCAGCACCTGCAGAATGACTATGTCCCCAGGCCTCTCCTCAAGCATTAATGACTCAGTCAGAATAGTTAACTGTCAAACATATTTCATCACTCAATTTTAAAGCCCATTTTTGTTTCTTCAGATGCTATCTTCGAAGCAATTCTTCCTACTGCTGGAAACTAAAATAACCCATTTGAGAAGATATCACTTTCTATTCTGCCACTCCTGACATATTCTCTCCAAAAATGGGTGTAGGGTCAAGATATTCAAGGACATTTAAGTTGCTTTTCCCAGATGAAAGAGTCAAAGAAAATCTTACCCTGTTCTATGAGAATTCCCATATAAAATAAAACTAATAACATCAGAGAAATCTTGTGGGTGGAATGTGTTACTCGGTGCTTTACTCATGTGACTTCTTAATGCTAAAGAAATTTCTTGAATTTCTGTGTGATTGTTATTGCTGTAGACAGAAAATAAAGTCACTGTTACACAAAATGTTTTAGTGAACAGGCTAGTTCATACTGTAAACGGGCTATTTCCTTGCCAACTAAATGCAGAAGTAAAAAAATAAAACAGACTTCAAAACAGACACTGAAATATTACAGTTTCAAAATCAACCTAGTAAAAAATAAAGATTACAGTTGAGTTTTTCAAGTAACTCAACTACTAAGAAACACATTTTGGCACCCTATTATATAAATTATTCGGTACTTATTACCATAAGCTTCTAAGTTTATAAAAAATATTAAACTTTGTTTCTTTCTTCTAGACCTGGACAATTTGATCCTTTGACATGTCTTCAGTCACTGAGAAGTGCCACACAAGATGTGACACTGATTCACTAATAGGCAATTTGTCGTTTCTTAAACTGAAGGACTACTAGGCAGTTAAAACATAGTGGGAAGGGATGTGTTTGTTCTAACACAACTGTTATACCTCAAGACAACATCTAAAGGAATTGACTTCAACAGCTTTCCAAATGCTTGTCGAATGCGAGTTCCACTGTGGACAAGCTGAACACGGCAAACATCAACACACCTACAAAAAAACCAAACAGGTAACAGAAAGAAGTGCAGCAACAGTTCCAAGGTACTAGGACCAGGGTCAGAAGATAGAAGCTTTAGTCCATACCGCTGTAGAAGATCATCTGGCAAGGAAGACGACAAAGCATGTAGACTGCTGCAGGCTTGCAGACAGATATTCATGTCTTCAACAAGAGCTATTAACAGGAATTAAAAGATACTTTCAGTTTGCCACAAGAAATCACATGCCATTACATCATAACTTCCTGAACACACTCACTCGTTCAACAAATAGTGAGCACCCACACTACGGACTAGGCACTGCTCCTGCCTAGAACCATCACTGGCAGTAACAGCTGGGAAAACGATACGTTCAATAAAACCCACTTAAAGTTACTAGTCTTCACCCAAACCTTTTTCTGAAGGAAATTTCAAAAGTATATGGAATGTATAAATATTTTTGTAAGATTAAAAATGTGACAACCACTTAAAAACAATTTATTTTTCATGTATTAAGAATACCAAAATTTGGGGCACCTGGCTGGCTCAGTCGGTTAAGGTTCCGACTTTGGCTCAGGTCATGATCTCACAGTTTGTGTGTTCAAGCCCTGCGTCAGGCTCTGTGCTGACAGCTTGGGGCCGAGAGTCTCCTTCCAATTCTATGTCTCTCTCGCTCTCTGTCCCTCCCTGCCCACATGCACGCATGCACACACTGCCTCTCTCTCTCTCTCTCTCTCTCTCTCAAAAATAAACAAACATTAAAAAAAATAACAAAAGCTAAGACAGATTATGCATCTGCCCCGAGATGGGAATTATACATTTCATGTTATGAAAATGTTCAAGTGACTATCTTTCTCTCATTTTACTAAAGACCCCTTTCAAGTGTAGATTAACAAAATCTTTAAAAATCACAGAATCTTACTGTTGGCTAAAAGGCCTTTACAAAATTTATGGAAAGATGGAAGAGAGAATAAAGGTGCATATGTTTCAGACTTCTTCATTAAAACAGCCACTTCCAAAGCCCACGTCATTAACAGTTTCCTGAAACACAAAATATACAACTGATTTTACATTAAAGAGAAAGAGAGAAAGAGAGAAAGAGAGAAAGAAAAGCTTTAAAATAATCTATTCTTCTTACATTGGTTTGCTTTTGGCTTTTTAACTATCTCAAGCAACAGAAAACAAAAATTCAAACTATAGAAATTCCTTTGTCAAAAAGTTGAATGCCTTTTAAGAAAATCTCCCCAAACCAGAAGGTGTAGCACAGAATATAAAAAATCTGTATAGGTACATTCTTCTACACAACTGCAGGCAGGGAGGTTTCATTCAATTCTTTCAGGAAAGAACAAGAAATCCTGGATTAAATAATAAAGCTGTATTTTCAAGTGTGTCGTAACGAAGAGGCTGCTCTACCCCACTGCCTTAAGGCTGGATTTCTTATCCTCAAATTATGTAGCTAAGTTAATGAAAGTTAAGAACACCTCATATTATGAAATTAGCACTTAGTTACCTTGTGTCCTGGTTAAGATTATCTTTCTTAAGCAATATTCCCAGGAGATTTAATATAATTGAGAAATGTTTTTTTGTAGCTGTAGTTACAGTACTAATCACAGCTCCATCAAACAAAGACGGGGACGAAGAACTAAGACTACTAGATATAAAGTGATCGTGCCTGGAAGACAAAAGAAAAATCATCTTTCATCTCTCATTTTTTTAAAAAAAGCAGTTCCAAAGTCAACACTTTCAAGTGCCCATCTTCCCTCATAAAAATTAAAAAGAAATTATTTTAAGTATCCGTACAGCACAGTACCTGGTACAATGAGAATACAACGTGTAGAGCACTGCATACTGAATGGCAGGGAAGTGAACAGCCAAGTCACCGTGCACAATCATCAGATTCTTACTCAGGAGGGCAAAGACAGTTGGAGACAGTGCCCACATCTGATGACGTAAAAAGAGAGTAAATGTTTGTTTTCTCCAAGACACGCTGTCCTTCAAAATATGTGCACACATTTTTAAAGTCTAAAACCACAGATTTAAATCCAGAAACAATCTAGTGCATTAAACCTGGGGTCAGCATTCACTTTTTGTGAAGAAAGTAAGTATTTTAGACTTTGCAGGTCAGGTGATACCTCTGTTACAATGGTCACCTCTTCAACTCTGCCAGGGCGGTGAGAAAACAGCCATGGACAAAAACATAAATCAGAGTGGCTGTTTCCAGAAAAGTTTCCTTACAGAAACTTTTTCTACATACCATATTTACTACATACCACATTTACTACAGTAAATATAGTATATATATACATACAATACTATGCTATTTTTATACATACTATAAATCCTTGAATTTAAGTGGGAATGTGAATTTAAGTGGGAATGTTAAGTGGTATGTGAATTAAATGTCAATGAACATTGTTTTTTAAAAAGAAAAACAAAAATAGGTATTGAGCTGTACTTGGCTCACGGGCCAAAGTCTACTAATTCCTGATCTAAACAAAGCACTCGGTCCCCTTTAGCATACTAGACTAGACTGCCTCTCCTCAATTTTCCATCTGCTGCAAATGGCAAGGTGCCCTGTCCAATGAGAAAAAAGGTACCTCCTAAGGTACCACTCTAAGCCTTTTCCATCTTTCCCTTTTCCTTCCACGGCCAACATACTCCATTCCACCTGACTGTCCCTTCCCCATACTGTTTCCAGAGTGCAAGACAAAAACCTCCTCAAATCTATATACAGTAAGAAGTGCTCAACAATGAAAGGTTAGGGTCCGAGTAGAGTTTACTGTCTCCTTCCAACATCTGCCGTAAGGAGCAGTGAAAAGAGGAGCTACACGCGGAGCGACACAAGGCAATCTGGTCACGAGAGCATGCAAGTATAAACATCCAATGTTGGCTTTTCCCTCTCTTCCCTCTTAGGAAACTTTATCTCTTAATTATATCCTATTATTTTTTATTAGAAGCAATGTTTTTCAATCCCTCAAGGTCTAACAGAAGGGGAAAATATACATATCAGCAATAATTATAAAAAAAGCAAGGTCACTTCAAATTTCTTAAAGGAAAGTTATCTTTATTCTTTTCCCCAAAAGAAAGAATATATGAGTATTCCTAGAGAAAAGTAGGCAGTCAAAAAGTTAAACCATCTGTAAGCACTAGCTTTAGTGAACAGAAGGAGTAAAGCAGGGAAGAAGGAGCTGTGTATTAAAAGAACTACAGAAATTTGAGCTGTAGAAAATGTTGACAAATTTTTTATAGGTAAGCTAGAGTCAACAGAAATTCATAAAAGACATTTTCCTAAAAATAAAACAAATGTGAAAAAAATCTTTTCAAAGGCTGTCAAGGAAAGGAAGAAGAAAACGAAATCTAACGACAAGAAAATATTCCTGTCAATTTTAATTATCCAGGCATGTCCTAAATATGGCACTTTGTTCTACACTGACTCCAGAGACACACCGACATGATAACAGTAAATGAAATAAACATGCAATGACAAGAGACTTAAATGAGATTAAAACAAAGCCACTACAAGTAAAGACTCACCCCAATTAGCGAGTTTTTGGCATTTCCAATTGTAGTCAGGGCACTGAGGTCAAATATAACTACAAATTTGGCATTGTCTACATTGAATACATGATTTTTAAAAGCCTCGTGTTTTATTTCAGAACAGGCATCAGGAAGTTGTAGACTATGTAGCAGATTGTTTAGGGCACAAGTCATTTCCCCCAGAATTAATTTATAGGCAGTCTCCAAAACAGGAATGTTCTTCAGGCTAAGCACTGCTTGATAAACAGCATGGGCTACTGCAACAACCTTCAAAAGAGAATGCAGGAGAGTGATAACTAAATGGAAAATAAAATTACTAGCTGCCTAATGTGATGATACAAATCAATTTGAAGACCAAGAAATTCACTTTCCAGAACATCAGAGACCTTAATTTCTTTAAAAATCCAACCTTAAGGAACCTACATGCATCAAAAAGTTTATAAAAATTTTCAGAGGCGCCTGGGTGGTTTAGTCAGTTAAGCGTCCAACTCTTGACTTCAGCTCAGAGGGTGGGCTCCCGCCCTGTGTCGGGCTCTGCGCTGATGGTGCAGAGCCAGCTTGGGATTCTCTCTCTCTCTCTCTCTCTCTCTCTCTGCCCTTCCCCAAACATACGTGCATGGCATGCGCTCATGCATGCTCTCTCAAACTAAATAAATTTTAAACATTTTCAAAACCTTATTAGAGAGAAAGGGTCCTCTAAATTAAGAGTTCATAAAAGTATCAAAACACACACAAAAAGAGCAATTTGTTAAAATTGGTTTTTCAACAACTACTTGGAAAATCTGTTGCGGTTCTGACTGGGAGTCAGCTGAAAAGCTAATAGTTAAATTTATGACATACACAGTACTTCTGAACTTATAACTTTAAAAAGATAGCTGCTTGTTTTATGAAATTTTAATAAAACTTGATAAAAACAAATTACGGAAATATGAAAAAAATAGCTGCCCATCAGTCTGACAATCAACAAATACTAAGTTAAAGGCATCATTGTAATCATTGTATTTTAAATCCAGTATTTAGTTCACTCAATTTCATTTATGTAGCCTAATAGGCAACTTAGGTCAACTCTTCAATGACCTAAGTTACCAGAAGTTCTTATCAGGTCATCACTTACCTCCTTTTCTTTATGATAACGCAAAAATAGTAGTTTAGATGATGGTATAAACAGTTTTTCTACAAATGACGATGGCAGTTTTGTATTTATCTGTTCAACAATCTAAAAGAATAAAACAAAAAGAAGTGAGCTATCAAGACACAAAAGGACAAGAAACCATTTTTAAATGCAAAATGCTAACAGAAAGAAGCCAATCTGAAACAGCTACACACTGATTCCAATGATAAGACCTCGTGGAAAAGGCTAAACTATGTATACAGTAAAAATATCAGTGGTTACCAGGATTCGGGAGGGATGAATTGGTAGAGTACAAGGGATCTGTAGGCAGGAAAACCATTTAGTATGATACTATAATGGTGGCATTATTCATTTGTCAAAACCTTAGAATGTATAATCCAAAGAGTGAACCCTAAGGTAAACTATGGACCTCACTTAATAACCTGTCAATTTGGTTCATCAATTGTAATAAATGTATCACTAAACAAGATTAGTTAATAATGAGGGGAACTATTGTGGTAGAGAGTATGGGAACTCTGTACTTAACGCTCAATTTTTCTCTAAAACCTTAAAAACTATTCTGAAAAATATTAATTAAAAAAGTAATATATCTAAACTATATTTTAAGTCCTTAACATTGTAACATTTAAATGTTGAGACACTTAAATAGGATACATGTATCTACACTTAAATATGGGCATTTTTTTACATTGGCAATTGGCAGAAATATTCAGCAGAATATCAGCTACAATTTGCTTTAAAACAATTCAGTTGGGGATGGAAGCACAGCAAGGAAGACAGAGAGTCAGAGGCCTAGAGGAAACCAGATGGACCATGTGTTTCTAATTATAGAAATAATACAAAGATTCATTATGCTATTCTATTTTTTTAATACCCTTCAAAATGTCCATAATAAAAGACGGAGAGGAGGGGAAATATTTATGGTTAAGGAAAGAATAAACACTATAAAACAAGTTTGATTTGGGAAACAAAACAGAACAAGGTCTTTCAAAACAGCTATCAAGTACCGATACAGTATTTATCATGTGTACTCGATAGTCTTATGTGAAGGACAATGTTTCATCCAAAAAAAGAGAGACAGGGAAAAAAGCTATATTAAGATCAAACACTAAAAGTAAACAGATAACAGAGCAAAAGCAAACTAGATTATGTAAATACGACTAATTAACGCACTCTTAAAAGAACAACAACCAAGGCCTTCACTTCTACACTAATTTAAGGGCCTGAATGAACAAACATATTAAAAAGCAACAAACAAGAATTCACATACCAATGTGAGTAAATTCAAGACTGAGATGATATAATCTGTACCGCATGTCTGGCAATTCTCCAGTTGATCTAATCCATATGTAATGACCATGTCACAATGTATAGTCATGCTAGGATCCAAGCTGCCGAGCAAAACACCAACACACTCATTAGCAGCTGTCAACACAGCCTCAGAAAAAAACACTTGGTTTGCAGCCGTCACACATCTCATTACTCTGTACAGAACCTGCAAATGGGGAGAACAAGCAGCTTTTTAAAAAAATTCACATGCTTCCACAGAGTAAAAAAAAATAGTTTCTATTTAATGCAGTTTGAACTGAAAATTAACTGCCTGCCTTGTCAGTAGTCTCTTAATATTCTAGCTCTCAGTGGCTGAATAACAAGGGTATCTTTAGTAAAATACACACAATGATCTTGCCTAAAAAATTCTAAAGTACTACTGTGACAGAAAATGGAATTTGCCATCCTCTATTTCTTTCATACCCAATTTCTATCACCCTCCCTCCCCCACCTAAAGTGACCAAATGGCTGAAGCTCAGAATTTTTATATTCATGAAATACACCAGTACTGAGAACAGTAACAGTATTAACATGGGAATAAACCAGCCATGAAAGTAATCTTTCTCCATTAAAGCACTTAGGCTTTTGGTAATCAATCTTTTAAAACTAAACATCCTAGTCACCTTAGCTTATGAAAGTTCATGTACTGATGGCCTCTTTGGAAACAAAACTCTCATTCATAACATACAATACCTATTTGAGGATTATGAAAATCATGTAACTTCCAACCAAAAACCCCACTAAACAATAAGCATCACTATTAATGTACTAAATTTCTAATAAAAGTAAGTTAAGAAAAAGCCAACAAATTGACACAGTATATTTTTCTGTAATATTCAATAATCACTACATCCAGGCTTCAACCTATAGGTTAAAAAGGCCTAGAAGACCTTCATAAAAGACCTTCATAAAAGAATATATTAAATATATAACTACCCTGGGAAAGGACTGTTCTATCCTTTTGTTATATATCTGAGTTTATTGCCCTTATTTCAACACTAACAATCAAGCCTGAAGATATTAAATCATCTTGTTCAGGTTTAAACTATCAAAATGCTGGTTTTAATTATCTTCAAGATCTGACATTTCTGCTCAAATACACAATTAACTTACCAAAAATTACATATACAATTAATATCCTATTTTATCTAGCAACGTATTCAACAGAAGTAAATAAACATGAGAGTTTTATCCTAACAATAAAATTTTAATCATTTAACCTTTTATGACTACACCATGCATGTTTCTCCCTTCTTATTCAAGCACAGCCAGTGACAGTTTCCCTTCTCATTTCTATCAGACAGAGCCACTCCCTAGACTAATACAGTGCAGCTCACGTTTGGGGCTGGTGAAGAGGGGCAATCACACTGCCTCTTATAACTGATCTCACACTACTATGTATTTAACTTCTTATAACTTTATAACCTTTGATGTCAGGCTATCAAGTTGTTTCATTCTGCCATGCTCAGAAAAAATTACTTTTTGAGGATTTCTCTGTAATGTACTATTCTTATTATGCTGAAAAACTAAACTCAGTAGTTGAAAAGCAAAATTATTAATTTTATGAAAGATTTTAAAAGAATATTAAAAGAACAAGAATAATGCATTTATGAAGGATCTCATGAGATAAAACTTTGCACATTTTAAAATGCAGTGTAGCCTTCGTCTCATATGGGGGTGGGGAAAGAAGAGGGATACAACAGGATTCCCTACTTTCCTGGTGATTTAAGAAAGCAGCCACATATGTACCTACATACTAAATAAATGAAGAGTTAATAACACAGTTCACAAGTTAAAGAGAAACATTTACAATACACAACCATTTTATTTTTGAATGATACTTAAAAGTCCTAAAGACACTTACATCTGTTACATATGCCTCAGTAATTGGAGGACCTCTAATTGGGCTGAAGCGTTCCCCAATGCTCCTCACTACAGTACTGAACACCCGGAGAAGAGCTGCCAGCTTTGGTAAGGACACAGACGGAGGAGGAACATCTTCATCCACCGACTCCCCAGAGGCCACATGGCTGAGGTCCTAGATGTGAAATCACAGCACTCTTATTTAAGTAGGACATTGTTCAGGGCGCCTTGGTGGCTCAGTCAGTTGAGCATCCACCTTTGGCTCAGGTCGTGATCTCACAGTTCGTGGGTTTGAGCCCTGAGTTGGGCTCTGTGTTGACAGCTCAGAGCCTGGAGCCTGCTTTGGATTCTGTCTGTCTGTCTGTCTGTCTGTCTCTCTCTCTCTCGGCCCCTCTCCTGTTCATGCTCTGGCTCTCTCTCTCAAAAATAAACATTAAAAAAAAATGTTTTTTAAATGTTTAAAGTAGGACATTGTTCAAAAAAAAACCAAAAAACTCCCATTTTTAAAAGTTTATTTTAAAGGTTTATTCATTGAGACAGAAAGAGAGAGAATTCCAAGCAGGCTCTGCACTGTCAGCTCAGAACCTGACGTAGGGCTCAATCCCACAAACCATGAGATCATGACGTGAGCCAAAATCAAGAGTCAGACACCCAACTGACTGAGCCGCCCAGGTGCCCCAAAAAACTCCCAATTTTTAAGTCAATTAATTTTGTAATAGATTTTTACAAATAAAGTAATTTTAGCCTATCAGAAACCAGAAAAAGAAACATGAATCTAAATGTAAAAATGAATTTGACTTCTTGAATTAACAAGCCAATATTTAAATAAGCCAAAATAACTTCAACAGATTAAGGAAATAACTTCTCATACCAACTCAGATAGGTATTGAGGAAAAATTAATTCTAGTACATATACTCTGTTACATACAGGTATAAATGAAGCCAGAAACTTTTGCCATTCCAGAATTGGTTTCTGCCAAAATCTTACTCCAGGTATTCTTTGAGCCACTCAACTCAACAGTAAGTATCCCTACATGAACACCATGCACACAAAGAGCGAAGGGAAGTGAAGTGTTAAAAAATTATAAAATCTGGTTTACAAATCTAGTTAAGGAGAGAAGATATACTCAAAGAAAAAGATAGGCAAAAAATAGGATACTAGAACCCACATACACCTACATATAATTAGGCACCGAAATAATTGAAGGGAATGAGATCTTATAAATACCAGAGGGGGGTTGGGGGGGGAGAGAACTGTTACAAACTAAAATGGGCAGCTTCACTGATACAGATCAGCTTTAAAGGCAGGCCAGGAACAAAGATATTCTAAGTGTGGAGGCAAAGAAACACATACAAGCAAAATACTCCCTTCATTCTTCTCTGAAAGGCTCAAAATAGCAAAGACAAAGCTGAATCATTATGGGAGCCTCAAACACCACACAAGAATCATGGCAGTTCTGAGTAGAGAAGAAACACAGAGGTTCACACAGGACATGGCCGATTTAAGTCATGAGCAGTGGGCCAGGAAACCCAAGACCCAATAACAGAGACTTGAGCAGGACCCTTAAAGTGGACGCACTGCACTTATACAACTGCAGAGTGCTGAAGCCAAGGCTTATCCTCCAAAGCATGACCCAAGATCCTCAGTGTATGTGAAAGAAAAGTCTTTAGAGGCTTGTATACAATATCAATTCACTTTACTTTTAATACTTTTAGTAACAGAAAATAAAAATGAACTACAGAAAATGTCTTCAGAAAACTACTAGCAACCAGAATTATTTCAAGTTTTGCAAAATAAGTCCTGCTATTTTTCTTTCAGTCTTTCCGGTAATGCAGCTGGTAACTTAAAAACACCATGTAAGGGACACGTGGGTGGCTCTGTTGGCTGAGCATCTGACTCTTGATTTTGATTCAGGTCATGATCCCAGAGTTATGGGATCAAGCCCCACTTTGGGCTCCACACTGAGTATGAAGCCTGCTTGAGATCCTATCTCTCTCTCTCTCCCCTCTGCCCTTCTCCCTGGCTCACACTCTTTAAAAATTAAAAAACAAAAACACACATCTAAAAAAAAAAATTAAAATATTTTAACTGTCTTGTAATTTCTATTCAAACGTCAAGTGGTCTGAATTATTTTAAAAATAAATCTACGTGTGTCTGAATGGGTCAGTCGGTTGAGCATCTGACCTCTGATTTTGGCTCAGGTCACGATCTCACGGCTTGTGGATTCGAGCCCCTCACTCAGTCTTTGTACTGACAGTGTGGAGCGTGCTTGAGATTCTCTCTCTCTCTCTCTCAAAATAAATAAATAAACTTCAAAATCAATCAATAAATCAATCAATCTAGCACTGTTTAAGATTTCTGTCTTGTTCTTAACTGAAATCTTAGGAAATAACTCAGGTTTCTATATACTCACCTCAGCATATGCCTCCATATCCTCTAGAAACTGACCAAGAAGGGTGGTAGAAAATGCAAGATCAGCCACCCAAAATGGCTCTAAACTCTGCAACCATCCTAAGAAACATACAAAAATTTTGAAAAAGAAAAACAAAAAATCCAAGTTAAAAATAGTATCTTAAAAGCCTTGTTTTAAAAGTTAGGACTTTCAGGTTGTATATCCTTAAAAAATACCTTATTTCATAAAATTAGGACTGTTAACTGTTAAATAAGCTGATCATGATTACCAATGTCTTTTAACGCTGCAAAAATGAACAGTCTCCAGAAATTAAAATGTGTTATCTGCGTCCTTATTTTTCATATTGTCACTATACACGTGGCTTAGAGTAAAATGCCACAATCTACCACCAGCCTGGCTTTCTACTCCAGAGCCACAACCACCCACCAAAGGTGTCCACTCATCTCCCCAGTGGAAATGGGTCAGACCCACTCTCAGTGTCATATCCTATGTTCAGCAGGTTATGGCACCAATTAAGCTAAGAGAAAGAAACCATTAGCACCTGAAACAAGCCAAAATGTCCAAACGAATTGTGCTAGTCATTCATTTAACTCAAAACAAATGAAAAAATTTGTCTTTATCATTTAGAGTTCTCCAAACGGATCCAGAAAAACAGGTCACAAATATCCAGGATTTCATTCTACACTTAGGAGTACTGCCCCTGCAACACCACCTCCTACCAGCACCCACCCCAAGTGACTAGGGCGAAGTCCTTTCAATTTCTCACAGGTGCAATTACAACCTATCTCTACCCTCCCCTACGAACTACTAAGTACACAATCTTGCTTTGAAAGGACAGATTTTGCTAACAAGCAATGTTCATTTATAATAACCAAAATATTTCTGGGAAGCAATTCTTTTTCTTACATTAGGAAAGAAATACTATTAACAGCTGGACTCTGAGGAACCAGAGCTCCTTCCCACAATACTTAAATGATTGGTATATGCTGAATAACTTACCAGACACCTGCTGTGTAAGTGAAGGTTTCTGAGTATGATCTATATGCCATCCAACTAATATATCAACTGTATCCTGTGTGGAGACACAGAGAAAAGGGCTAATCATTTTAAGGTCTAACTGCTATCCCTCCTGTGGACCATTTCAGAATTTCAGAGTAAGCAATCCTAGCAAAAGTGTCTGTGTTCGACCTATTTGACATTATATAAACTTGGGGGGGGGGGGGCAGGGCAAGAGAATAATGGAACTTTGTTTATGACCTTGAGGAAGTATTTTTTTTCTTTAAATATTTTAAGGCATTAATGTCAGAAAGTACAGATAGTATTTACAAAAATAGTTATTACTGGACCATTCTATCCTAGACCCTCTAGTATCACTGATTACACTTTAACAATCAGAAGCTTTGTTTTCTCTGATTCCCAAGGTCCCTATACATACAACCAACCCTTCACATCATCACCTAAACAGAGAGGGTCAGGGAACTCACCCTAAAATTAGTGCTGAAAATATGAGGGTAACATCGAGCCACCAAAAGAATGCACTTGACACATTTGCAAAGTAATTCTGGTGTATCCACGTTTTCAAGAATGGACTGTAGGCTGGTCATTACAAGCTAAAAAATAAAAGTTTTAAATCATGAGTATTCAAAACACAGAGAAAACAAGCATACTGGGTTCATTATTTATTAGTAACTTTATCTAAAATTGACTATAGTACCAAAGAAAACAAAGTTCACAGTTTTAGCTCCAAATAAAGTTGAAAGCATTTCATTCCACTAAGATTAGGCTGAAAATAAGTACTGTTTCATCGTATTTAATGTCTCTTAAAATATTTCCTAAGTAACGTCCATTCACATTATTCCTAAGTGCTCTGCTTAATACCATGGACTTGATTATATTTCAAGTATAAAACTAAGATGTGCTTGGAAAACTTTTCCTTAAAGTACTACAATTACTCTCCAATTCAAAATCCATAGCAAATTTTATGTAATTTATGCTTTAAGATATTAGCACTTGGGGGCGCCTGGGTGGCGCAGTCGGTTAAGCGTCCGACTTCAGCCAGGTCACGATCTCGCAGTCCGTGAGTTCGAGCCCCGCGTCGGGCTCTGGGCTGATGGCTCGGAGCCTGGAGCCTGTTTCCGATTCTGTGTCTCCCTCTCTCTCTGCCCCTCCCCTGTTCATGCTCTGTCTCTCTCTGTCCCAAAAATAAATAAACGTTGAAAAAAAAAATTAAAAAAAAAAAAAGATATCAGCGCTTGCTTCAAATTTGAAAGACACAGAGATTAACATGGCCCCAACACATGAATGACAGACATGTGGGCTCATGTCACCACTATATACCGTTCTATTTTTTAAACAAATGTAAGGCAGACCACTGATACAATTATCTTGCAGCTGTCAGAAACCATTTTTTTTCCTAAAAAGAAAAGCTCTTCTTTACCAAAAAAAAAAAAAAAAAAAAAAAAAAAAAAATGAGGTTGCAACTATAGAAAAAATGCTAGAATTGGAAAAGCACCTAACATTTTGCAGTTAGAATCTATATGGGTAAAGAATACGAATGGGTGCCAAAATCACTGAGTGAAATATACTAAAAAAAAGGATATTCAGAAGGTGTCAAGGTATCATGCCCAAATTACTGACCAATTACAAAGGGAGAAAAACAAGCCTCCACAATGGGAAGACTCTGGTGGTCATCACCTCAACCAGGTGAACACTCTTTCCCTCTGACAGTAAGACAATCTGCAGTTATGTGCCTGCTGGTGGTGGGTTGCAAGAGTAAGGATGAACCCATGAAGGACTCATGACCAAAATGTTTAAAGTCAGGAAAGAGCAATCAAACACACAAAGTAGAACATTCCAAAAATAAGAACAAAAAGATGTAAGCCATTCTAATTGAGTGAGAGTACAGAGGCACGCTACCAAACAATACACGGGTCCTGATGGAATCCTGGGTCAGGTAAGACAAAAGCTGTAAAAGGTATCTTAACGGCAGAAGTTTAAATTTGGACTGCATTCTGTAATAAAATTTTCTTAGGTATAATAATAATTTTGTTGTTACATAAGAGAATAGCCTTATTCTTATAAGATGCATGTTGAGGGTGAACTATCGTGAAGCGTGTAATTTATTTTCAAACGGTTCAACAAAAAAGTATGCGCTCCTGTGTGTGCAGAAATAAAACAAATGTAGCAAAATGTTAGTAAGTAACAAATCTAGATAAAGGACATATGGGTATTATACTGGTCCACGTTTTCCCATGGATTTGAAAATTTTCAAAACAGGGGCACCTGGGTAGCTCGGCTGGTTGAGTGTCCAACTCTTGGTTTTGGCTCAGGTCAATCTCATGTTTGTGGGATCAAGCCCTGAGTTGGGCTCCTTGCTGACAGCCTGGAGCCTGCTTGGGATTGATTCTCTCTCTCCCTCTCAGTCCATCCCACTCGCGCTCGTCCGCGCACCCTCACACTCTCTCTCAAAATAAATAAATAAACTTAAAAAAATAGTTATAATCTTTTTTTTTTTAAGTTTATTTTTGAGAGAGACAGAGACAGACAGCACATTAATAGGGGAGGGGCAGAGAAGGAGAGAATCCCAAGCAGGCTCCATGCTGTCAAGCTCTGTGCTGTGAGATCATGACCTGAGCTAAAATCAAGAGTCAGACACTTAACCGAGTGAGCCACCCAGGTGCCCCAGAATGTAACTATTTTTGAAAGTGACTTTAGTAAAATAAAGCATATCATGAATTGTAAAGAGCGCATATAAATAAAAGTTAACTGATATTCTCAAACCATACCAAACTCTAATTTTTAAAAACATGATTAGTCAACAAAAATTTAATTGCTTGTAATTTTGCTCAAAATTAAATTGAGAGTGATCTTTTAATATATTCAGATACACCAAAGTGAAATAAAACTAAGTAGTTTTGGTTTTCATTTATACAAATTTATTGTATATCACCTGGAGTAAGAATTTTTGGCACATTATCAAACCTAAAAAGTCCTAGAGTGAGTGCTGCTGTTCAGTTTGTCTCCCTCAAAAACCATTGAGTGTCCTCCTATCCAGCTTCCTCATCAAGTCTCTATTTTCATATCAGCAAATGATTCTGTTACTAAGCAAATTCAAAGGAAAGCTTCAAACATGCTAAAAGATTAAAAAAAAAAAACAAAAAAAAACCCAACTTTTTTTAAGTTTTTTATTTCAGTAATCTCTACCCCCAACATGGGGCTCGAACTCACAACCCCGAGATCAAGAGTCATATGCTCTTCCGACAAGCCAGCCAGGTGCCCCTAACTTATTTTAAATCTACCTTTAATGTGTATCCTTCACTCAAACTCAGAAAGAGAAATGTTACTCATATCATATTTACTACCAGTAAATAACCCCTTTTCTAAGTTTCCCTTCTCCAAGCTTCCCTCCAAAAACATTGTTGGGAAGTTGTTAAAAAATTTTCTTCCTCAGTACATCGGTTTTCCCCTTCATTCTTACCTGCATTACAGATGAAAAGGCTTTCTTTTCTCCTACAGTCTCTAATGCTTTGTAGGTGGCACATAAGTAGAGGAGTTTAACTTCATCTTTTGTAGATGAGCTAAATTTGCTAAAAATCCATTTGAAGATCTTCTCAGCCTCATAGCTCAGAGAAGCACAAAGAAGGCCAAGACAGCAAGCTCCCTCCTGTCTCAACTCCTGAAGCAATTTGCTACTGTTTATTTCAATGCAAACAAAACAAAACACACAAAAGGCTTAACATTTCAAAGATGACAAGAATGACACATTTTACAAAAGAATGTCTTCAATGATTTTTCAAATTTTTCTATTCAAACTACATAAAAGGTTGAAATTTTATCTTTAAATGTGTTCTCTATTCTATCCCAGTGCCCAAAAGCATCTTTGTTAGACATTAGATTTTCTTTTGCAGGATCAATTATTTACAAACAGTAAGGAAAGGGCCAGAGATACTAAAATTCAGCCTTCAAATTCCATCTCAAACTACATTAAATGATTCACAGAAAAGGGCAGCAACAAAGGATCAGATAAAACATACTACAAATAACTATATACAATGTAGTGTTCAGTAGGTAAGGACTATAAGATAGGAAATGGTAACAGTTAAAAAACGCAACAAACTTAAAAGGATAACAGCACTGATTTAAGTATATTAATAACTATATAAAATGAAACCATCAAAAAGCAGTAAGGTTCGTGACCTGCTGAGATGAGTTTTTGGTGCTTTCCAACACTGCAATTCTTTGGGAATCACCATACGAAGAATAGACTGCACACCTTTGTGGAGAACCCCAGTAGCCTCGTAGAACAGATGGTGTGAATGCACTGTTGCCCAAAGAAGGAAGCTCCCTTTCACCTCTATTCTCTAAGCAGTTTCAAAATTCTCTAGTTTACAAAAGGTAATTGCATTCATTCATGCCAGCATTAAGAGTCTACGTCATTCCACAAGTCAATGCTCAATTACTCAGTCAAGTTGACAAATTAGGGGAAAAAAAAAAAAAAAAGAATGGCATTTCTTTTCAAGTGGATTCCATTCATACTCAATGGAAATTAACATATAAATGCTTTAACACCGATAAAGATGGCAACACAATGAAACATTAAGTAGATATTCATAAATGAAGCCACCAATGAGTTTATCTTCTTGTATATTTTTAAATAATTTCTAAAAGTGCATTTTAAAAACTTCAAATTACCCATAGTTACTTACCTTTCATTAAGCACATCATGTACAGCAGCCAAGATATTATCCAATTGTTTAACTAGTACCTTTAAAAAAAAATTTATAAAAAATTTGAATTCCTATACTTTCAGTAACACTGTATACTTTTTACTCATGTTCCCCTCCAAATTCTAATCAAACAGCACACCTTCCTTTTCTTATTATTCCCAGTCCCCAATTATCAGGAGTGTTACAAATTTCCATTCAGATTCTGAAATGTATCCGTTCCTATGTACCACCATGATCATCAATGAAAAAATAAACTCAAAAAGCTTTTTTTACTTATGCTCAAAAAAAAAAAAGTGACAGATGGAGAGGTGAAAAGATAAATGACAAAGCAACATGTCACATATGACACACATTAATGACAGAATTTAGATGGCAGACATATGATATTCAATTTCAATTTGCCATATATTTGAAATGTCTCATAATAAAATGGGGGGGAGGCAGAAAACTTATTTGAACCAAATATTATTTGACTCACCATGCCGTTCTCATTAATCTTTTCCTGCTCCACATCAAGTTCTTAATTTCACATTAGGAGAATTACTCAGAGTGTATTTGTAACTGCTCCTGAACGTTTTTCTTTCAAGAGTTTTTCCATTTATTTAGCCCTGGCCACTAGGGCATACCTACCCATGAATATAATATGTAACCTCCACCCCAACTTCACATATGAAAAACAAAGAGACGGTCTGTCCTAGCATACAGAAAAACAATTCTGAGGGCAACAAAATAAATGGACTAAACATTAAAAGCACTTTATTGCAGAAGATACCAATGTAGATCCAACAATGGCAGGTAAATTACACAGCAGGGTCATTAAGTTCTCGATCACCATAACACAGGCCAAGTCAACCAGGAATAAGGAATCCCTGCCATTTTCTCCTTAGAAGCAAATCTTTTCCCTTCTTAAACCACTCCAGGTAGCATTATCTACTTTATTATGGAAACACAAAGTTATCAACATTTCTATACTGTACTCACCAACTTATTTTCTGGTTGCTGAATAAATTCTTTCAACTGCTTTACAGTAGCCAGTCTTCGGTCTCTGTCATCTTCCCGGGTGATCCTCCGAAGAAGATTCGACAGTCGAGACTCATCAGAATAAGACATCGATCGCTCTGTGAAAATAAGCATTTGTTTCTCAGTGAGCATCCCTTGTCATTAAAAAAGAGAAGAGAAGGGGCGCCTGGGTGGCTCGGTCGGTTGAGCGTCCGACTTCGGCTCAGGTCACGATCTCGCGGTCCGTGAGTTCGAGCCCCGCGTCGGGCTCTATGCTGACAGCTCAGAGCCTGGAGCCTGTTTCCGATTCTGTGTCTCCCTCTCTCTCTGCCCCTCCCCTGTTCATGCTCTGTCTCTCTCTGTCTCAAAAATAAATAAACGTTAAAAAAAAATTAAAAAAAAAAAAAAAAGGGAAGAGAAGTTCTGGTTTGCCACTTCCCTAGCAGCGGCATGCCTTGTACATGGTAGCTGGTGATCAGACATTTGTTGAACTGAACGTGTGATTAAGGTTCACAAAAACGTTAACGTGAACAAGAGACAAACAGAAACCCTCCAGCCCAAATATTTCAAAGTACGTCAAAAATCACAGTACACTGAACAATAAAAGTTCAACTGAATGCAGGTCCCATCACACTTTTATTTGTCACTATAAACCAAATTCCATCAGAGTGCTGGGTACAAAGCAGACCCTCAAAAGATAAACCTAAGCAAACACCTCATTCCAGAGGACCAGCTGAGAGAGAAAAGAGGATTAGAAATTGCTTTCTTCAGATCTATTCCAAACTCTTCAACATCCAGCATAAGTACAGGTAAGAGACTTCTACAGATTACGGATAAAGTCTCGACCGGGCAGAAGGAGGCTATATGCTTCCATTTCTCACTTGGTAACCAGTGGAGGGAATTCTCTTGGTCACATTATCATCATTTTCCTAAGACAAAGTTTTTGTGAACTGCAATCACACATTCAGTTCAACAAATGTCTAATCACCAGCTACCACGTGCATGGCATGCTGCTACTAGGGAAGTGGCAAACCAGAACTTCTCTTCCCTTTTTTAATGACAAGAACAAATAAGAAAGCTCAAACAACGCTGGTTACTGCCAATAAAATACATTTAAGTACTAAATTTTTCTTTTTAAATTTTCAGCTGTGCATTGGTTATTGATTAACCAATGTACAGTCAAAACAAACTAAATTAAAGGCTCTGATAGTTTCATTTCTAAGGCATGAAAAATTTTCAATAATAAAACTAATTATCTGAGAGAAGGATAGGATTTTTTTAAGACCCCTGGCCCAGTGAGTAGTTCAGTAAAAATGGACACTGAAAATGTCATTAGGTTAAAAGCCAAGAAAACTAAGCTCCATTTACAACTCTGCCACTGGCCAAGTTACTTAACTCTGAGCCTGCGAGGAGAAAGAACTGGACTAAATTAAATTAGCTTTGGGGTCACCTTCTAGCTTCTAGCATACCAAGGTCAAGGACATCAAACACTTTTTAAAAATCAGCACACCCTTTGACTAGTGGGTCCACATCTGAAAATTTATCCAAAATAAATCATTTTTTAAAAGCCATACACACACACACAAGCTGTATGCATAAAGATACTTGCCAAGATACACACAACACACACACATACACACACCCCATGGAAACAAATGGTCATAACTAAAGGACCTAAGAGTGACTATATCCAACAAAGTTTTTACGTCAGAAACTTCAAAAATTTCATGCTTAGCTTTACCAACAAAATAAACTTCTTCTAGGGGCGCCTGGGTGGCGCAGTCGGTTAAGCGTCCGACTTCAGCCAGGTCACGATCTCGCAATCCGTGAGTTCGAGCCCCGCGTCGGGCTCTGGGCTGATGGCTCAGAGCCTGGAGCCTGTTTCCGATTCTGTGTCTCCCTCTCTCTGCCCCTCCCCCGTTCATGCTCTGTCTCTCTCTATCCCAAAAATAAATAAATGTTGAAAAAAAAAAAATTAAAAAAAAAAAAATAAATTTCTTCTAGAAAAATAATGATCATCATTACCTGTAATCATCATTCAAGGCACTTTACCTATTCAGCGGGGCTGTGTTACAAGGCAGAAGGTGGGATCCATTTATTTAACTTTAGAAAAGTGCCCACTCCTTTTATAACCATATTGCCTACAGACCCTAGAGTTAAAGGACTTGTAAGAGCCCATCACACACCATACATTCATCATCTACTATAATCAGGAAAATCCCTTCTTTAGATCTTAGCTAGTATTCTAATCTTAAGAGAATTCTCTGGAAAGTGTAGTCTAAAAAGTATTAAAACCTTTCCTATGAGAATTTAGTCTAAGAAACAGTTCACAAAAGAATGCCAACAATTATCACCTATACATGTTTTTCAACTTGAAGTAAACTAACCAACTCATGTATGTGCAAAACATTAGTAAGAAATAAGGTGGCCAGGAAAAAGAGGAGATTTGTGGAGGCATTTGTGACTGGTCCCCAGTTTGCCCAATCTTACCCTGTGATTTCCTCATGTCTTTGATGGCTAACGCACGACTGCCATGCTGAATACTGGTGAACTCAGGGCTGGTCACATTGTTAACTCTCAGCTCTTGCCCCAACGACTTCCGACCATAAGTATTTTCCCCAGATCCTCCATTGACACTGTAGCCACCTACAACCAGCAATATTTACATTATTTTAATAGGGCTCTTTGTTTTACTCAATCAATTCCCGATAGTCCAGGATCTTACAACCCCTCTGCAAGCAGCTCAACCAGCCTCTGTTTCTCCTACTCTCCCCCTGTGCTGCCTGCCTTGAAGTCCTTTTGGTTTCATTCTGTGCACCCAAGGAAGAAGAGAAATGAAAACCAAAGTCAGATTTTGCACTTTAAAACTTTTTAGGGGCACCCGGGTGGCTCAGTCGGTTAAGCGTCCGACTTCAGCTCAGGTCATGATCTCACAGTTTGTGAGTTTGAGCCCCACATCAGGATCTGTACTGACAGCTCAGAGCCTGGAGCCTGCTTCAGATTCTGTGTCTCCCTTTCTCTCTGCCCCTCCCCCGCTCACATTCTCTTTCCCAAAAATAAACATTAAAAATTAAAAAAAAAAAAAAAAAACTTTTCAGGGGCACCTGGGTGAGTTAGTCGGCTGAGCATCTGATTCTTGGTATTGGCTCAGGTCGTGATCTCATGGTTGTGAGATCAAGCCCAGTGTCAGACTCAGCAATGGGCATGGAGTCTACTTAAAATTCTCTCTCACGCTCCCTTTGCCCCTCCTGACTCATGTGCATGTGCTCTCTCTATAAAAATTACCAAAAAAAACTTTTAGAAGTTTAGAGGACAGACTAGTCAGGAAACCTCAGCCTTTATGATAATAGTGTATTTTGGGCAGCAAGGAAACCACGTTATGTGTATTCTAATGTATGAAAAGAATTTAAAAAAATTAAAAAAGGGGGGGGTGGCCCTGGTGGCTCAGTCAGTGAAGCATCTGACTTCAGCTCAGGTCATGATCTTTTGGTTCACAAGTTCAAGCCCCATGTCAGGCTCTGCGCGCTGACAGCTCAGAGCCTGGAGCCTGCTTCTTGGATTCTGTGTCTCCCTCTCCTTCTGCCCTTCCTCTCTTTGTTCTCTCTCTCTCTCAAAAATAAACCATTTAAAAAAATTGTTTTAATGTACGAAAAGAACATTTAAATTTTTTCTTTTTTTGTTTTAAATGTTTGTTTATTTTTGAGAGAGAGAGACAGAGCACAAGTGGAGGAGGGGCAGAGAGAGAAGGAGACACAATCTGAAGCAGGCTCAAGGCTCTGAGCTGTCAGCACAGAGCCTGATGCAGGGCTCAAACCCATGAACCACGAGATCATGCCCTGAGCCAAAGTCAGACGCTTAACCGACTGAGCCACCCAGGTGCCCCACATTTAAATTTTTCTAAATGAAAGGGGTAAATTTATTATGAAGTTTCAAAAAAAGCACTGTAAAAATATTTATATTTAAAAAAAATTTTTTTTGATGTTTCATTTCTTTTTGAGAGAGACTGAGCGTGAGTGGGGGAGGGGCAGAGAGAGGGAGACACAGAATCCAAGAAGCAGGCTCTAGGCTCTGAGCTGTCAGCACAGAGCCTGACACGGGGCTTGAACCCACAAGCTGTGAGATCATGACCTGAGCTGAAGTTGCATGCCAAACTGACTGAGCCACTCAGGTGCCCCAATATTTTTATTTTAAACATATTAAAAGAAAAAAGTAGGGGAGAAAGAAAGAGGGAAAGAGGGAGCAAGAGGAAGGCTGGTAGGTTAAAAACCAAACAAACAAAAAAAAACATGCCTCTAACAGTAAGAAAGCATATATACCCTTTTCGTCATTCTGAATGTCAGTGTGAACTCTGGTATCATCGTGCCTTTGCCGAGACACCACAGCTGAATTGGAAGGTTGCAGTCCATAAGAAGAAGGCCCACCCCTATCTCTGGATGAAGAATATTTTAATGTATCTGGGTCGGCTGATGCACTGTCAGTTCTGTAAAGAGAGAAGAGCATGAGATTAAACTTTAAACAAATATTTTAATAGCCCAAATCATACATCTTTTCATTCAAGACTCTCCTACCATTCTAATTTTTTTCATTACTATTATAAATAAGCACTCCAATTTCAAATGAATCTTTCAACGGGGAAAGGATTATCAATGAATGAAATGCTAGCTTTCAGCCCCTTCCATTTTATAGACCCATTCAGACACACACATAACTACCAGGATTAGAGTGACCAACTCATCCTGCTGTGCTTGAAAGTTAACGATTTTAGCAGTGAAATCTCGTGTCTGAGGAATCCCCTCAGTTCAAGGCAAACTAAGACAGTTGGTTACCCTGGTCCACGATTCTCTTCACATGATGTGATAAAAGGAATTCTTCCTAAGCTCTCCTCCTAGGAATGGTTAATCAGTGGGAAAATTACCATCTTCCCAGTCGTAAAAATAAAAAGCACAGGCAATATATCAGGCAAGGGCAATGTGACATTCCCTCTCTCTCTCCCCTGAATTCCTAACTTGATTATTTGGTGGGAAAGTAATTATAGAATGATATTTGAAGGCAAGCTCGATAGGATATAAGAAAACATTACCCAGAAAATAAGATTATTTTAACATACTGGAGACTTCACTGAAGACTCCTAAACTCTAGAGACTACCTATTAAAATTATAAAGAGTGAGAAAAATAAAAATAAGGTATCAGTAATCCAATGAAGCTGAATTAGAAGGCTGCAGTCCATAATCTACTTAAAAGTCAAGTACTGTCTAGAATAATCGCTGATACTTAGACATTAATAAACAAGTAGTGCAGGCCAGGGTAAGAGTAGTCCTTATCCTTACGTGAGGATCAGCTCTATGCCTCAGTGTCCTCATCTGTAAAGCAGGGAGCTGTGTTTCATGATTTCTCATGAGCCTTATTCCTCCAGCCATCAATCCTAAAGCATCAAGAAATAAGACCACACTACTCTACAACAGCATATGACAATACCAAGAAAGAAGCTCCTGTCCTATTGATACTACTTCAGAAAGGAGTAACTTCCTTACAAATAATCACTTTTATGATATGTACTAAAAACACCTTCTGAACCCACAATTATTTGGGAAACTTAAGGATACTGCCCAAGAGCAGTAACTAACCTATTTCTCAACCCCCATGGCTCTTCCCTCATATATAAGAGTGACTTCAGTGTTTGTGTATATATTTCAATTTATCATCTTTTCTCCACCCTCACCCATAAAAATACTAATCATGCAACTCTGAATAAGCTTAAACACCCTGATCTATATTTAAACCACTGTTAATACAGAATGCAAACAATAGGTCCAATGAAACTTGGATAAGTGACACAAATCTAAATTATTCCTAAAGTCTGTTAATCTGAAACGTGATAAAATTTCATAACCTTAGCCTACTACAATAACTAAGGCTCCATAATGGAGTATCTTCTTCAAACATTCAGGGTTCACTTGTCGACAAGGCTCAGTACTTCCAAGGTGTGGAAAAATAAAATTTATGGAATTTCAAGAAAAAAAATGTATGAGGATTTTTTTTCTAAGCATACTAAATCTGTAAGCATTCAAATACCATTAACACAAAATGGAGCATGAGAGCTTTTTAAAACGAATGTAATGGCATCCCCCGTGTTTCTAAAAATAGCACACTGAGTGCGTACCTATAATAAACCATTACATACCATAAATTTCTGAAAGGGAATTGAAAAATAAAAGAGAGCTTAAGAGCTTTTCGGACAGATTTTGAACTCGTCTATACACATGGCACCTAGCACAACCTGGAAAAGTAAGATGTTAGCAAGATAACAAAAATCTACCAATATTTAAATATCTGAATTTCCTGCTTAAATTATGTTTATATATTACATATACTACTTTTACCATTAAGAGTTAAGTATGTGTATCACTTTTCTGGTGACATAGCAGTAAACATAAGGCAGCAGAGAACATGAATTAAAAAAAAGATCTGGGCTCAAATCCCAGCTCCACACTGAAAAGGTAAGTGGGACTGTGCACAAGGTACTTAGTCTCTAAGCCTCAACTGTTTCTTGCATAAAATGGAGATAATACCTATCTAATGCATAAAGTTGTTGTGAGGCTTAAATAAGATAATGGATTCGTAAGACATGCTTAGCTTGCAGGGAATGCTCAAGGTTATTAAGACCATAACACTAAATAAACACAAGATTTCCAGTCTAACAAACAAATCATACATTAGTTCAAGAGCACAGGAATACAATTAAACAAGCTTTCACATCCAATATATAGCAGCCGATTTTAAATTCTTCATGGAACAAATTAACCAATCTGCTACCAACAAAACTTCCCAATTTATTAGAAATACAGGTTTTAAAATCCCATGAGTTATGAACACCAAGTATCCCACCCCCATCCCCCACTGGGAGTCTGGGTTTTCAGAAAAGAACAAAGATATTCACTGGGGTGGAACTACTGTCTCAGAACTGTCTAAAAACTCACTAGTTGCCAAGTTCTTTTAATACAAACTGATTAAAACATTTCCAACCAGAATTCAAGTTATAGGTAGTTTGAACCCCAAAGCACAAAATGGCTCAGCATTTATATGAAATCTCCATTTTTTAATATCTAGACTGCTTAGGTCTCAAAAAAAAGTCAGTATCCGGCTGTTAGCACCAACAAGACCACCCAGTCCAATAAATAGAAAACTGTTAACGAACGGAAATGAGCACTTAAAATGAAGCAATCAAAGGCATAAAATACAGATTTGAATTCAAAGAGGCAGGCATAAATGTTAAGCCAGTTATAAGAGCTGAAAAAGCTATCATCTGCCAGCATTAGTGTCTCAGTTTAGTGATAAGAGAAAATGTATCTGTTAAAACTAAGAATCATACTAGCAAGGATCCAAAAATACCTCCACAGCCCCTTTAATACTCTAAAAATATTATGGAGAGAGAGAGAGAGAGAGAAAAAAAAAAAGAAATGCATAAATTTCCCCCAAATCATTAAACTGAAGTTAAAGCCTGATGTACATGCCACATGAGAGGTAAGTTTCTAAAGCTCATACCTCAAAAATCGCATACTGTATAATATGGAGCCTTTGTGATGTTTTGCATCAAGTCAATCTGTAAGACAGTAGTTACAATATTAGTGAAGACAGTGGGTTAAAACATTTGTTGTTCAAACATGAAGCAAATATCACTCATGGGTTAGGTGCTTTTAGTTGTACTATGGCCCTCTAGGGTTCATATGCTGAAGCAAAAACTGAGATGGAAAGCCGCTCTATGCCTTAGAAGACAGAGAAGCTTAAGGTGGATACCAAAAACTTTTTAGTTACATAAGAGAATTTAAATGTTAACTATAACATACAAATCACATGCAAATCTCGTTACCGCTCATTTAGTTAACTATTCTCAACATACAGAAAAAGTAATAAATCTGAGAGGTCATTCATTTTGAATGACGCACATCCTCAGACCTCACATCAACAATCCAGCATGTGCTAGGGGACAGTATCTCCTGGCTACATGTGGTCTTATCCAGTTCTTGTAAGCACTAAAAAGCAACCAAAGGGAGGGGGGAAAAAGCACCACTCTCAAAAGTATGAAGTCAGGGAATTCCCTATCATGAAGCATTTCCCAAAAGCACCCCAAAATGACTTGATGCAAACACCACACCTAGTGGTGCCACTGGAATAAGCATCATATTGCTTCAAGTTGTTTTTAAGTAGGCTTATGGAGGGATTTTGCTCTCACAGTGAGATCTAATTTGTAATGGATATCAACCAGGAAATGAGATTTGCACTTAAGCCAATGAGGTGGGAATGCGTTTATTCCCTAAAGCAATGGTGCACAAAGATAGTGTCACTGTCATAAAGTAGCTGTACAATATGCTGGGAGTTCATCGTTAGTAAAAGTTAATACACTTGAAAATGATTTATCTTTTACAAATAAATTCAAGGTTATCCCTATGATGCCTGTTACTCACCTGGATTCAGACATGCTTTCATGAGGGATACAAGACAAGGTGAAACTATGCTCTAAAATATGTCAATGGCTACAAAATTCATTTGGGAGGCTCACGACTTCATTCTTTGAAACTCTTCCCACAAGATAAAATAATTCAAACTTAGTAAAAACAGAACTGAACCAGCATGCCGAAATTATGAGTTGACTTCAGTTTGGCAACACTGAAATATTAACAGTTAATAGAATTTCTTATATTATCTATAACACCAAATCTTAATTATCTATTAATGAATTCTTTGTTACTCATTTTTAATCACCAAACTCTCAACTAAATAGCCACTGAAGACTCAAAATATAAAAATATATTTATTTTTGTAAAATTATAAATAATTTCACTTTGCCCAATACAGGTCTGGCCTTTTCCCTCAGCCTCTGGAAGGTAATCTCTAAAGTCTCAGAATGTCGTGCCTAGTAAAAGTGTCCTTGTTCACCTGGAGGCTTTGGGACACACCAGAAAGTATAACAATGTGACTTATGAGGGTGAGGGGGCTTTGAGTCACATGGATCACTCAACCTCCAGAAGGTCTGGAAACTAATTTTCTGCATGTGAGCAACTGATTATGTATGGAGTCCAAATAAAAAACTCTAGACACCAATGCTGGCGTGAGCTTCCATGGTTGGTAATACTCTGCATACTATCTGTCACACATCAACACCAAGAAAGTAATACTGTGCTCACAACTCCACAAGGAAAGGACAATTGGAAGGTCCACATTCGTAACTTTCCTGGACTGATGTATAGGCAGTAGTTGATTTTAATACTGAATCTTTCACCTGTAATAAACTGTAACCATGAGTATAACAGCTTTCAGTGAGTTCAGTAGTCCTTCTGGTGACTTAACCAACCTAAGAGTAGCCTTTGGGACCCATGAACTTGGAAATGGTATCAGAAGTAAGAGTGGTCTTATGGACATTGCTCCTTCTCACTCTGCATCTGTATTTAAAATCACTGAATATACTGTAACCCAAAATCCTAGATTGTGAATTTTGTTTTTTAATACCATCTTAAGAAAACATAGTAAAGATTTGACTTCAGCATAATTTCCCTACAAGTCATCTCAAACACCCTCTATTGACAGACCTCTAACCAAATTAGCCAGAAGGGACAAAGCAACTCTAAAAGGGCACATCAGATTTTATCCTTTGCTTCATGGGCACAATTATCCTCAGTGTAAAGACTGATCAACAGAGCACCCCCAGGTAGTTCCCAGACGACAACTAGGTCTTCAACACTGCCCATGTTTCCCTAATCAGGGTTCTCTCCTTCCCCAAACAGTTTTCAAGCTTCCTGCACCTTCCTCCTTTCCCCAGAGCTCTTCCAATACACAACTTTGCAGATTCCTGCTTCATGCAAAATACAAGCCATTCTACAGCACTCTCAATAGCAAGGGCTAACAGTTTTGAGCTCCTACCACATCTGGTAGGCAACTTAGATCAGCAGTTTGCATGTATCTAGTATTTCATTTAATCTTTAACATAATCTTATTGTTATGATTAACTCATTACTAAAGAGAGTAAGTTCCCCTCTTACAGATGAGGTAACTAAGGTTCCATAACTGACCGAAAGTTGCACATCTGGTAAAAGGCAGACCAAGACCTCAAACTCTGTACAAACTTTCAAGTTCTTCAGCACTCCATCAGTTCTTGCCAACTTCCTTCCAGTAAATCCACAAATTCACCCATATCTTCACACACAGCCTTTCTTCCCATCACCCTCACATAATGAACAAGTAAACATCCTATCTACAGTAACCTTCTGGATCCACACATTCCCCCTATTTTCTGAGGTATGCTGTGGACTCCCACTTTCCTACTGCTCATCATATCACCAACACATGAGCATCCTCAAGTCTTTCTTTTAACAACAACAAAAATCAAAATCTTGGGGCATCTGGCTAGCTCCCTCAGTAGAGCATGCAACTCTAGACCTTAGGGATGTTAAACTCTAGATCTTGTGGGATGTTCAAGTCCCACATCAGGGCG
Source organism: Felis catus (assembly GCF_018350175.1). Taxonomy (NCBI): domain Eukaryota; kingdom Metazoa; phylum Chordata; class Mammalia; order Carnivora; family Felidae; genus Felis; species Felis catus. The sequence goes on along the minus strand of NC_058383.1, from coordinate 26,550,666 downwards.
GGGAGCCTACATTAAAAAAAAAAAATCTTAATTTCCTTTCTCCTAATTGTCTGGACTCTTCACAGCTAAAACTCTTGAGAAAAATTTATCTTCCTTATCTTCATTCACTTTTCAATTCACTGTAACCTGGGTTCCCCCCTGAGCACTCCAATGAAACTGTTCCTACCAAAGTAGGAGCTGCCACCTGTGGCCTATTTGTCTCTAAAATCCCATAATCTCTTTTCAGATCATCTTGCTCAACATCCCCTGATGACTTACTTTGGACAATTGTTTATTCACACTCTTTCTCAATACCTCTCTCAAGATTTTTTACGCAACTTTAATTCCACTGACTTTCTACTTTCTCCTAGTCCAAATACTTTCTTCCTCCTTCACTTCCTTCTTTCACCTTAGATTTCATGGTCTATCATTTCACTTATTATTGTTTTTATTTCTGCTGTGTTGGTTGTGATCTCTCTTCTTTCATTCTTGATGTTATTTATTTGGGTCCTTTCCTTTTTCTTTTTGATCAAACTGGCCAGTGGTTCATCAATTTTGTTAATTCTTTCAAAGAACCAGCTTCTGGTTTCATTAATCTGTTCTGTTTTTTTGGTTTTAATAGCATTAATTTCTGCTCTAATCTTTATTATCTCCTGTCTTCTGCTGGTTTTGAGTTTTATTTACTGTTCTTTTTCCAGCTCCTTAAGGCATAAGGTTAGGTTGTATATCTGAGATCTTTCTTCCTTCTTTAGGAAGGTCTGGATTGCTATATACTTTCCTCTTATGACCACCTTTGCTGTGTCCCAGAGGTTTTGGGTTGTGGCGTTACCATTTTCATTGACTTCTAAATACTTTTTAATTTCCTCTTTAACTTCTTTCTTGGTCCATTCATTCTTTAGTAGGATGTCTTCAGTCTCCAAGTATTGGTTACCTTTCCAAATTTTTTCTTGTGATTTCAAGTTTCATAGTGCTGTGGTCTGAAAATATGCACGGTATGATCTCGATATTTTTGTACTTACTTAGGGCTGATTTGTGTCCCAGTATATGGTCTATTCTGGAGAACGTTCCAAGTGCACTGGAGAAGCATGGTCTATCATTTCAACAACACTCTTGCCAGTCACCTTAACCTCCCTTAATATTTTCCTCACACCGATCTGCTAAAACCCCAACCCTGAATAACCCAGTTATCAATTACCCATCATTCCTAAGTCATCACCACACTCCCAGGTCCTCTGATGTTCATCTCCCATTCTCTATGTGCACTTTCCAGACCTCCCCATTCCCTTTGGATTCCAAATTGCTCTCCTAAACCTCCTACACACACACGCGCGCGCGTGCACACACACTTTACTTCACCAAGAAAAAAAGATACCATAACACATCGACACCCAACTCTAGGCCTTGATTAGGATCCATCTACTTCCACCTTCTCGTAACTCTGCAAATACCCTTTATCCTGTGGAATCTACCTTTCCCACTGAACAATGGAATCTTCTCTCGACACATGTAAAATTTTCTAATGTCTCTCACTTAAAAATACAAAAATATGTTTAACAAATAATACAAAACAAACAGAAAAGCTCCATCCATCCCACCTGACACCACCAAACAATCTGCCTTCACTTTCTGCAAACTAAGAGTTGTCTCTATTTCCCACCCTGTTTCTTCACCTCTACTGGCACCTCAACCCACAATGATTCAACTTCTGCCCCATCACTTTTGGCCAAACCAACTATGACCTCCAGGATGCTAAACCCAAGATAGCTCAGGCTTTATCTTACTCCTCAGAGGCTTTCACAGGGCTGCTAAGTGGAGTTAAGCAGGTTGTGGCCCCCAGAAAGGTGTCTTGCAGAGAAGAGGTGGGCTGAATGAAAACTTCTTTTTAAAATTCCTACAATAACCCTGGGCACTCAGATCCCAAGAATTCAAAGTAACCAGATTCTTCTCTTCCTTTGGCTTATGGGACATTATACTCTCTATTTCTTCCTACCTGGTTCTACTTTCTTAGGAACCTCTGAGGGCTTGTTCAGCCTTCTCTACCAAGCCACTAAATCTTAAGGTTTCTCAAAGCCTGACCTTAGGCCCTCTATTCATCTCACTTTGTGTTCTCTCACTCAATCCATACCGATGGCAATATTTACCAGTGTTTGACAAGGCCTCCATCACTGATGTCCACACTGAGATCTAGATCTATGTACTCAACTTTTAAAAATTTTTTTTTAATGTTTATTTATTTTTGACAGAGAGAGAGAGACAGAGCATGAACAGGGGAGGGGCAGAGAGAGAGGGAGACAGAGAATCTGAAGCAGGCTCCAGGCTCTGAGCTGTCAGCACAGAACCAGATGTGGGGCTCGAGCTCACAGACCTCGAGATCATGACCTGAGCCGAAGTCAGATGCTCAAGTGACTGAGCCATCCAGGTGCCCCATGTACCCAACTGTTTAAAAAACAATCTCGGGGCATCTAGGTGGCTCAGTCGGTTAAGCATCTGACTTAGGCTCAGGTTGTGATCTTGTGGTTTGTGAGTTCATGCCTCGCATCAGGCTCACTGTTGTCAGCAGACAGCCTGCTTCATAACCTCTGTCTCTGTCTCTCTCCCCCTCCCTTGCTTGAGCTATCAAAAAATAAAATAAACATTTTAAAAAATATATTTAAAAAAAACAATCTCAATGTTCTAATGCCTCAAATACAACTATCTCCTTTCCTCCTGGAATCCTCATTTTAATAAATGGTACCATCATCTAACCACTATTTTCTAATAAATGGCACTATTTGATCAGCCAGACAGTATGTCTCCCACTTCCAATGCTCATCTCCATCCCACCTCCACATTCCAACATTATTGTTATAAAACACAAATCTGATATCTTCTCGCTGCCCTTATCCTATGTACCTTACTTCCCTTTTTAGCTATATCTCTACCAACCACCCCTTTTATACTCCATGTCCATCCATCCTAATCTTTCACAGCCAGAGGGAAAAAAAAAATCACCTTGCTCAGCCAGTCTGCCTGGAACAGCTTTGTCCTCACCCCTTGGTGACACTAACCAATTTATCTTTATCCTCCAAGCCTCAGCTTTACTTTGAAAAGTTTCTGATTCCCCTAAGTCTGGCTAATAGTCCCTGCTATATAAGTGCTACCAGAGAACCTAATAGTTCCTTTTGAGAAGTGTATTTAAATGTATTCTGCCAGGAGACTGAAAATACCAGAAGGGCAGGGGACTGTCCGTGTTGCTTATCATATATTCCCACTGCCTAGATGGCATATAAATTACCTGTTGACTAAACGATTGCTGTCATAACTGAGGCCCTTCTCTCAACCGTGGAATACAGTTCCCTAACCTAAACCAACACTAACTTTTCTTCAACCCATACTTCCTCTCCAGAGCATTCTATTAAAATCAGTATTTTCTTGATCATTTAGTACAAGAGCATTAACTAAGAGCTAATGACTCTAAAAGGCAAACTAAGACGGTTCCAACCCTGTAAGAATTTATAATCTAGAAAGAAAAGAACTGTAAAGTCAGTAGAAGTTCCCATTAGGAGTATAATATGCTCTGTGATTTCAGAAACAATCCCAATATTCAACTCCTTCTTCAAACTCTCAAAGTGTGCACCACATTAGTTTGCACTTAGTAGTTACATACTAGCTTCAATTTGATTGCTTGTTTGAGATGTGAGCAGAGGGTACTATCTTATACCACAAACTTTCATAGGGAAAAGAGAAAAATATAGTGGTTGCGGCAAAGGAGTACAGACTAGATGAATACCTTGGTTCAAACTCCATTACAATTATTTAAATTAAGTAAAAATTTATATCTTAAGTTAAACTTCCATAACTAAAATCTGATCCATGCATATGATCTTAAGAGAAACTTATAAACACAAAAAGCCACCAAAAATAGATTCGGGCTTGCTTCAGCCATATAGGTAAATGAATTCTGAATTTTTTTACCTACTTAATATGCGCTTTTAACACCTTATTTATTTTTGTCACATGAAAGGACACTATCAAGAGAGTGAAAAGACAACTCACAAAATTAGCAAAATTGTTTGCAATCATGTATCTCATCAAAGGCTAATATCCAAAATACATAAAAAATTCTTGGGGTGGTTCAGTGGCTCAGTTGGTTGAGCGTCCAACTTCAGATCAGGTCATGATATCACAGTTCGTGGGTTTGAGCCCTGTGTTGGGCTCTGTGCTGACAGCTCAAAGCCTGAAGCCTGCTTCAGATTCTGTGTCTCCCTCTCTCTCTCTGCCTTTCCCTGCTCGTGGTCTCTCTCTTAAGAATAAACATTAAAAATGTATATACTATAACAAAATATATAAAAAATTCTTATAACTAAACAACAACACAAACAATCCAATTTTTAAATGGGCTAAAATTTTGAATAACTATTTTTCCAAAGATAAAGATAGCCAAAAAGCACATGAAAAATTGCTCAACATCATTAGTGATTAAGAACATGTAAGTCAAAACCACAATTAAGAAATCACACCCACTAGGCTAACCATAATTTAAAAAAATAAATAACTCGTGTTGCAAACATATTGAAAAAATGGAACCCTCATACATAAATGATGGGAGTGTAAAATGGTACAACCACTTTAGAAAACAATTTGGCAATTCCTCAAGAAGTTAAACAAAAAATTACCTTTTGACCCAACAAATCCACTCTTAGACATATACCCTAAGAGCTGAAAACAGATCTTCTCACAAAAACTTGTACATGAATGTTCACCACAACACTATTCACAATAACCTAAAGGAAGGTGGAAACCCAAAAGTCCTTCAAAGGATGGATTTAAAAAACATGGTATAGGGGTGCCTGGGTGGCTCAGTGGTTAAGCGCCCCTCTCCCAGTAGCGCTCTGCCTCTCTTTCAAAAATAAACATTAAAAAAAAAAAAAACAACCAACCCACAGTATATGCAGACAGTGGAAGATTATAAATTCCACATGAGATTCCATAAAAAGGGAGCGCCTGGGTGGCTCAGAGGGTTAAGCATCCGACTCTTGATTTCAGCTCAGGTCACAATCTCACGGGTCACAGGACTGAGGCCTTCATCCAGCTCCATGCTGACCTGCTTGGGATTCTCTACCTCCCTCTCTCTCTGCCCTTTCCCTGCTCACTCTCTCTCAAAATAAATAAACTTACAAAAAAAGAAAAGATTCCATAAAAAGGAATGAAGTACTGACACCTACCACAACACCGATGAACCCTGAAACATTATGCTAAGAGGCCAGAACAAAAGGCTACATATTGTATGATTACGTTTATATAAAATACCCAGACTAGGCAAATCCACAAAGTAGATGTGTGGTTGCGAGGAGCTAAGAGGAGGGCAGAATGGGAAGTGACTGCTTAAAGGGTACCGGGGTTCTGTTTGGGGTGATGAAAAGTTCTGGAACTAGACAGTAGTGATCGTTGCACAGTGTCATGAATGTACAGTTGGCTCTTAAACAACACGGGTTTGAACTGCACCAGTCCACTTACATGTGGATTTTTTTTCAATACATACAGTACAGTACTATAAATGCCTTCCTTATGATTTTAATATTTTCTTTTCCCTAGCTTATTTTATTGTAAGAATACAGTAATACACAAAACACACAAGATATGTTAATTGACTATGTTATTATGAGGCTTTCAGTCAACAGCTGCCTATTAGTAGTTAAGTTTCAGGGAAGTTATATGCAGATTTTCGTGTGTGTGTGTGTGTGTGTGTGTGTGTGTGTGTGTGTGTGTAGGGGTGTTAGGTCAACTGTACTCAGCACACTGGACTGTAAAATGGTAAACTTTATGTCCATTTTACCACAATTTTTTTTTAAATTTATGACATTCTTGGGGTACCTGGCTGGCTCAGTCACTGAACCATGCAACTCTTGATCTTAGGGTTGTGAATTTGAGCACCACGTTGTGTGTAGAGATGACTTAAGAATAATAATAATAATTTAAAAACCTTTAAAAAAAATATATGGCATTCCTGAAAAGATAAAATTATAAGAAGAAACAGACCAGAGGTTAGTTAGCAAGGACAGAAAGCAGGCCTGACAAGGGCACAAGGAAATGTTGCAGGATGATGGAACGATTCTATAGCTTAACTATGGTGGACACGTTTACAATATTACATGTATTTATCAAAACTCAAAGAACTATACAGCTTGTAAATTGTACCTCAATAAATCTTTTTTTTTTTTTTTTTTGAAACAAAGAAAGTACACAAGCAGGGGATGGGGCAGAGGGAGAGAGAAAATCTTATGCAGGCTCCATACTCAGTGCAGAGCCTAATGTGGGGCTCAATATCATGACCCTATGATCATGACTTGAGCTGAAATCAAGACTCGGACGTTCAACCGACTGAGCCACCCAGGCACCTCAATAAATCTGACTTTATTTTTTTATTTAAAAAAAATTTTTTTTAATGTGTTATTCTATTTTTGAGAGGGAGAGAGAGAGAGCACAAGTGGAAGGAGGGACAGAGAAAGAGGGAGACACAGAATCCAAAGCAGTCTCCAGGCTCTGTCAGCATAGAGCCCAAGACAGGGCTCGAACCCACGAACAGTGAGACCAGGACCTGAGCCAAAGTCGGATGCTTAACCAACTGAGCCACCCGGGTGCCCCAAATCTGCCTTTATTTTAACATTGATTTATTATTATTTTTTGTTGTTGTTTGAGAGAGAGCGAGTGCACAAGTGGGGGAAGGGCACAGAAGAGAAAGAGATAAATCCCAAGTAGGATCCACACTGTCAGCCCAGAGCCAGACATGAGGCTCCAACCCATGACCCATGAGATCAAGACCTGAGCCGAAAACCAAGAATCAGATGCTTAACCGACTGAGTCACCCAATCACCCCAATAAATCGGACTTTAAAGGCAACAGTTCTTTACAGTGAAGGCACAGAAGGTAAGGAAAAGACTGTTGATTTATTCTTAATACTTTAGTATTTCAGGTCTTATATTGCCTACCCATATTTAGCCAATCTAAATAGAAAAGCAAAATATGGCACCAGCTTTAAGTCACTGTGCTTTCCAAAGAAACCAAAGACTGTTAGTGTCTGAATTAATTAATCAGGTCTAAGAACAGGAACTTAGAGCTCAGAAAGGATTAACCTAGCCAAGGTACAGAAAGAAACAACAGCATTTATATCAGTAAAAGACAAATGTTACCTACATTAGTTAAAAAAAAAGTTTCTAAATTTCTAACAAAATAGCAATTTCATTCTTTATCAATGCCTGAGAAATACCTGAGATAGCCCCTATAGCACTCTATTTTTTTAAGAATGAAATGCACAAGGAAGGAAGGAAGGAAGGAAGGAAGGAAGGAAGGAAGGAAGGAAGGAAGGAAGGAAGGAAATGCACCATAAATTCTTAATATTTTAGTGTCTACCCATTTTGATACCATTCAGAATTGTGGCTAAATTCTTATTAACTGACCACTGAGAAAGCAGGAAAAAATTAAAGAGTCAAACCACTAAGGCTGATAAAATCAGAAAATCATCGGCTGAGACAAAAACATGAGAAATCCACTGCTAATTTAAGTATTCTAAGGTTCTTTACCTCATCTGGCATAAATTCATACCTAACCAGGTATTAAAGAATAGTGGCAGTTATAAAATCTGGTATGCTTTGAACCTCCAATACAAATGTGAATTTAGGGTTCAGTATTTAACAGAAATAACTTTGTTTATGCTAAATAATAGCTCACCTAAAGGCTCATGAATCTAACGCACCAAGTTAATTTAACTCACTTTCTCTTGGCCTTTATTTTTAACCAACGCTGGCTGACTGCCTTAAAAAGAAACCCTGCTTCAGCTCCCATTTGTATCGCTTATCCTCCCCTTTTGTCAGCAAGTCCTGGAAGTACTTTAGAAACATCCCATTCAGCCTGGGAAATTGCCAACATTGAAAGGAAATCTCTCACTCCATGACCTCCCTAGCAGAGGAAGGACAAAAAAACTGAAAGTCTACAAAGAAACATGTCCACCTCTTCACCCACACCCCCAGGGCTCTCCAGTTAAATGCCAAACATACAGCCCATTAAGACAGAGAAGGTTAGAGAAGAATCACTAAGTGTTAAATACTATAGAAATCCTAAAAGGAAGAGTCTGGAAACCAGAATGGGACTCTACAATCAAGAAAAAGGCAGTGTTTTATTAATATAAAAATGTGTGCGACCATCTTTAAAAAGTCCTGAGAATAGGCAAATACTGACTATAGAGTTATTCAGATAAAATTCCTCTAGCTAAAAGATTCAAGCACATCCCATCAAGGGATTGACATGCTTGTGAGATTCTCCAACAACTACATATTTAAAATTTTCCCTTTAAAGATAATTCTAAAAAGCACTGTGGTGTCTTTTAAAAATAAATGTACTGTGTAAAAGATAAACATCATTACCACCTTTTTTTTTTTTTTTACAGGTGACACTGGTCAAGAAAAATGATGTGGTTGCCAAAAATTACTTGTAACACATTAAGAAAATGTTATGCAATTTAGACATAGTTAAAAAAAACTATTACCAAGTTAGGCACTACTGCCTAATGGTATGATACACCCTACAAATCTTGGGCACAGTCAAGGTTTTAGAGTATCAGAAGAGCAATATTCCATGTACCCCTTAGTAACATATCTTAAATATGATGGTAAATATGGAAAAGGCACTTACTGAGTTTCATATTCCACACCCGTGATTCTTAACAAAGAGGAAGTTATTAACAGAAATACTTTTAGAGCATTCTCATATTATACACATGACCCCTGCCCCAACCCTCTTAAAAAATAAATGTACATAAAAAAAAAAAAAAAAAAAAAAAAAACCTTAGAAGAGAATTTAAAACACCTTGGTTCTATGTCTAACTTTACCAACATTATACGAAGACAACAAGTAGATTTTTTTAGTAGGGCCCCATGCCCAATGTGGGGGCTTGAACCCATGCCCCTGAGATGAGGAGTAGGAAGCTCTACAGACTGGGCCAGTCAGGCACCCCAATACAAGTAGCAAATTTTAAATGGACTCTGATTCCTCTCAACATCTCCAATAACACCTACAAGACCGATCTCCTGAGATATCCTGGGGTGCAACAGTAAAGAAACATACTACGTGTAATCAGGGGTAAATATGTACGATAAACTCTCTACTTAAGTACTGGGACTTCTGCTTTAGAGGCGATCTTGAAATAACTACTTCCTATCCTTGAATATAAATAAAAAGATTCGATAGACAAATCTCAAAAAATATAGTCCCCTAAATCAAGTAGCTGGGAAAGAAAGATACTTTTCAGAATAATCACACTATTCTTCTAACTATAGGAAAATTTATTAAAGGAAGACAGTTGTGGTAGTTACGGAAACATAGTAGAAGCAGCAATCAAGTGCTAGGAAACAATGCTCCCACTGTGCTCAGTAGTAGCAAGAAATATATTGAGGTATTTAAAAGTATTTAGCCTTGGGGCACCTGGATGGCTCAGCTGGTGGAATGTGCCACGCTATCTCTGGGTTGTGGGTTTGAGCCCCACACAGGGTGTAGAGATTACTCAAAAAGATATAAGACCTTAAAAAAGAAAACTATTTACTCTTAAGTTTAAGAAAACTATGAAACAGTTCAAAATGATCACTTAAGCGACTTTTTCTCATTAGATTTTACACTAGACACACATTAATCAGTTTAAGTGTTTTTAAAATAAAAAACTTTCATAATTCCCTTTTACAACAAAGGAGAAAAATCAATGTTTCTAAATATGAAGTTCTGTAGAAGATGCATTTACTCATTTTAAGTAAATTTATCGCACCATAATTTAAAATAGTAAAAACTCAGGATAGCATAATAATGTATATGTCTCACAATGATATAAAATTTATTCCTATCTTTGTTTAGAAGGTACATGTGGTTTATTTATTTTTTTAATGTACTCCAAACTGTTACACTGGCAGAATATATCCTTGCCATGATTCCACGATCCATCCTCCCTACCCCCTTTAAAACATTAACCAGGGCGCCTGGGTGACTCACTTGGTAAGCTTCTGACTTTGGCTCAGGTCATTATCTCACAGTTAGTGGGTTCAAGCTTCGCATTGGCTCTGTGCTGACAGCTCAGAGCCTGGAGCCTGTTTCAGATTCCGTCTGTCTGTCTCTCTCTCTCTCTCTCTCTGCCCCTACCCTGCTCGTACTGTCTCTTTCTCTCTCAAAAATAATCAAAAAAAGTTTTTAATAAATAAATAAACAAAGCATTAATACCTGCAATGCCTGGGTGGCTCAGTCAGTTAAGCATCTCTTGATTTCGGCTCAGGTCACAATCTCACATTTTCATGAGTTCAATCCCTGCTTGGGATTCTCCCTCTTTCTCTGTTATCCCCGACCCCGCCCACCGCTCACCCAAAATAAATAAATAAACGTATAAAAAAAATTAATACTAGATGGTGGGAGAAAGGGAGAGCAACGCAGCATTCAACTGGTGTTCTTAAAGAATTAGTTCTTCAAATTCCAGCTGTATAATAAAAGTTAGGCAAGGTACAAACTACCTTTTAATCTACCTTTCTTTATTTAATTCCATTGGCACCTGCCCTCTAATTTATGCAAATAGTTACAAAGAGGAGATTTTTTCCCCTGGCTCATAATTTTAACAGGTATCAAGTTCTTAAAGTGTGAATAGTAAGACACAGAGAAAAACTAGACAATTATGCAGATTCATAGTCAAATTCCTCATTAGCCAACTTGACATAGGCTTAGATTATGGCAGCATACTAAAAAATGTAGCAAGAGAACCACTATTATACTGAAGAGCAATTAACTGCATAACCACCAATTTAATAGATATCAGTTATATATCACAATATTTCATATAAATAATATCAAACATCATATATGCCACATCTAATAGAAATTTAACAATGACATGTGCTCCCATTCATATATCCCATTCCCACGTAAATAGAAAATAAATCCCATATTTATTTTATGAAATAAAGTGTTATTTCATAAAATACTCCTTATGAAATTCTTAGAATGACTACACACATGCATACAAAGTACTAGAAGAGAAAACTGAACTAGTGCGTGTGTGCAAGTGTGTAGTGAATCCTGAAACTTTCTGAGGAAGAGGTAAAAAAGGAGGATCTTTAAAATTCCAGATTTGAATCAGACATGGCAACATAAACAGCATTTGTGTATCACTTCAATAATTTTGAAAGTAATTTTCCAAACTTTAACCTTCACAACCCTACATCTTAGGGAAGGCAAGAATTACCTCTTCAGGGCAACAGCTGGGTAGTGTCAGTACAAAGGACTTTTGTCTACCCGTTTTTAGTCCACTGTTATTTTCATGACACCAGCCTCTCCTAAGATAAATATTTGTGAAGGATCAATACTAAAAATGCACATATTCTTAAAAATAAATACACCTGAGAGAGGAACATAAAACACCCTAGTTCTATTTCTAACTTCTCCAATGCAATTACACTAAGACAGAAACCAGATTTTTAAATGAACTCAAAGTGGGGAAAACAGCACTACTGGTGTAATTTTTATATCCTAATAAGAACAGTAAAAACGGAATACTAGTATTACAGTAACTCCACAAGACAGGCCACTTAAACAAAAGCTTCCTGGGACACCTGGGTGGCTCAGTAGGTTAAAGCCTCCTGACTCTTGATTTCAGCTCAGGTCATGATCTCACAGTTCATGAGTTCAAGCGCCGCACAGAGCCTGCTTGAACCCACAAACTGTGAGATCATGACCTGAGCCAAAGTCGGATGCTCAACCCACTGAGCCACCCAGGCGCCCCAATACGAAGTGTATCTTACGGTAGATTCCTTTTTTCTTTTTTTTTTTAAAGTAAACTCTACCCTTAACGTGTGGCTCAAACTCAACCCTGAGATCAAGAGGCTCATGCTCTACCGACTGAGGCAGCTGGATGCCCAGGTAGGGTCCTTTAAACCTGACTGAAGAAGAAACACTGGATCAAGTTTCATAATCCTGTTGTTGGGAAACCTGCTACATTTTCATTTTTCTTCATGTGTACCCAAAGAATAGGACAGGCAAGAAAAGCGATCTTTTGAGGACAGAAAATCCAGGATGTTTTCAATTGAATATATATATTAATTTAACTGCACCAAATGTGATACTGGTTATCATCTTTGGGATTTTTTAATCAGAATCTAACCTAATCACAGTCCCATTCTATAGAGGACAAAAATTTGACATCTTTCCTAAAATTAATAGGTTTTTCCGTCTGAATTCTGGCAAATCTCAGAAAGCCAGCATAGAATCTTGTCATTAGGGCAATGAATCTGAATGAATCTGAATGTCCAATCAAAACAAGGAGTCTGAAAATAAAGCATTACACTTCAGATGAGGAATTCCAGCGGTCATATTATCAGGAATATAAACTAGGGAAACCTTCAAGAGGCTGAACACCAAGAGTTGTTCATGGGTTGCTTCAAAGAACTAAATATGCCAAGATCACATTTCAAATTTGTTCAAACACACACACACACACATAAACACACCCATCTTTTCAAATCAGGATTAGGGGCAACTGGGTGGCTCAGTCAGTTAAGTATCCAACTCTTGATGTGGGTTCAGGTCATGATCTCAAGGTTTCCCAAATCGAGCTTGGGCTCCAAGCTGGTCATTGAGCCCACTGGATTCTCTCTCCCTCTCCCTTTGCCCCTCCCCCACAGGCACACATGGTCTCTCACTCTCAATAAATAAATAAATAGAAGATTAAAACGCTAAAGAGAAGGTAGTAAAAACAAATTTTCAATGAACAAAGTCAAATAAAAAGGAAAAATTAAATTCAAAGAGCTTCAGTAAAAAAAAAAAATGGTGCCAATGCTGTTATACATGGAGGAAAAAATGAATATTTGTCAGTATATGTATTAGTGGAGGCTTCTCCCTATTCAACAGGAAAGGTATTAAGTATTTTGGATGCTACCAAAAATAAAGATCTAATAAATACTAAATTAAACATTTTTTAATTAAAAAAAATTTTTTTTGTTTATTTTGAGAGAGAGTGAGAAAGCACGTGCTTGCACAGGGGAGGGGCGGAAAAGGGAGACAGAGAATGCCAAGCAGGTTCTGCACTGTCAGCACAGAGCCCAACACAGGGCCTCGAACTCACCAACTTCAATATTACAACCTAAGCCGCAATCAAGAGTTGGACACTTACCAGAGCCACCCAGGTGCCCCAAAAGAATATTTGTTGAAAACTTGCAGACAAATACATGAGTACATAATTATCGCAGGCCACTGCAGAGCCATTAACAATTTCTTGTGAACCATAAGAGCACTCCTGAGGTTCCTTAAGATGCTAAAATAATGTATAAGGGAAAAATGTAGTGGGGGGGGGGGGCGCTGAGTGGCTCCATCAGTTAAGCTCCATCTGACCAGTCAAACTCTGCTGACCGACAGCACACAGCCTGCTTGAGATTCTATCTTTCCCTCTCTCTGCCCCTCCCCTGCTTGCGTTCCCAAACGCTCTCTCCCTCTCTCAAAATAAACATTTAAAAAAATGTGTTTAAAGTAGTGCTTCTTGTAAACAAAAAATAACTGAGGTAGTTCCATACCAAAAAAGAAAAAAAATAATTCTGACACCAGAAACCTCTCTGAAAAAACGTCTTTTAAATGAACACAAAAAGCCTTTAAGAGGTTTTTAAATAATAAACATGAGATCCTAAACATACTATGTAATATGAATAGCAAATTAAGCTCCAAAAAAATGATTTCCAACAAGAATACAATTCCCTTCTTTGAAAGGGTGTGAAAATTAATATGAAAGAAGTAATTTACCATGTTGGGAAATCTGTTGATTCTGGGGGAAAAAAATTTTTTTTTACATAAGCTCTATACCAAAGTGGGGGGTCGAACTCAGGACCCCGAGATCAAGAGTCATATGCTCTACTGACTGAGCCAGCCAGGTACCCCTGATTCTGGAAAATTTTGATTTCAGTCATTCCCCAATCAGCAGGCACACAAGGACTCAGGTATTCTACTGGAATGACAGAAGGCACAACCCAGTGCTTAACTTTTCAGTGATCAGATTGTTTAAATAATGTCCAAATAGATACAATAGATACGGGATAAAATGTCAAGGTGTAAAAGAACTTTTTTAAAAATATTTTTTAATGTTTATTTTTGAGAGACAGAGACAGAGAGAGAGAGAGAGAGAGAGAGAGAGAGAGAGAGACACGCACACACACGCGACCACTAAGGTGGGGGGGGGGGCAGAGAAAGAAAGGGAAACGCAGAATCTGAAGTCATCAGCACAGAGCCTGACACCGGGCTTGAACCCACAAACCTTGAGCCGAAATCAGACACTTAGCTGACTGAGCCACCCTGATGCCCCTGTAAAAGAACTTCAAATATGTGAGCAAGGTATTTTTTCAAGATGGATATTCATATTCTTTCTTAAATGAACATATTCTTCCTTCTGTAAAAGATCTGGCCATCTCAGTCTACTAGAACACTGTCTCTTTAAACCCGTTCAATCAGCTTAATTTACTGCTGCCTCAGGCTAACCAGGCTGCTATACCAGGAACAGTTCCCTTCAAAATGCCTCTCATAGCTTCTGTGTTGTAAGCTAGAGTTAACACTAAACACAAAAACAAACTTGCAGAATTTCATTTTCATGTATTTACTTGAGGAAGAACACTCAAATATAGAGTGTATACTTTTTTTTTTTTAAATAAGCTCTAAACTCAACGTAGGGCTTGAACTCACGATGCTGAGATCAAGAGTTGCATGCTCTATCAACTGAGCCAGCCAGGTGCCTCTAGAGTGTATACTATTAACTAGCAGGTAAATTAAAAGGGACGCAGAGGTCGAACCATTATACAAAACGCATGCACATATGAAGGCTGTTTTTTGGAGGAAGACACACATGAAACTTTCAGATAGTTGTTAAGTGCTATGAAGAAAACCCCAGATGAAATGTCAGAGAAAGCTGCTTCTCAGTGAGGGGGTGACATTTAGGCTGGGACAACAGAAGGGCATCCAGGTCACCGTACTCTGAGAAGAGCAATCTATGCAGTAGCTACACAGCAAGAACAGTACATGCAAAGGCCCTAAGGCAGAAATGAACTTCAGGAGTGCTTTAGGGCAAGTAAGACACAGAAAGGGGAGAAAAAGACAGGCTCAGCCCTCAAGGACTTAAGAGATCAATCACTGAAGTGATAAGCAGTTGGCTTTCACTGTAGACCTGTTGTAACAGAAGAGGGATCACAGAGGGCAGAGGTAGCCAGGCAGGGGGGTTAAAGGAAGTACAAGGTTTAGACTGGGGAAAAGCATGAAAAAGAAAGCAACAATAGGTATCAAGATGGTAGAGAAAAGTCCATGAACCTGTAGCTGATAGGACTAAACTCAACCAAGAGCTCTCAAGTGTCCTAAGATGCCTAAAAAAGTTAACAAGGGAGCCTCCCCCTGTTTTTACACAGGATCTTTAGATATCCCAAGAAAATATGTGTATAGCAAAAGAAAAAGAACAGAAAAGAACATGACAAGATTACCAATCCACAGAAACTATAAATTGGTAATAAGTCCTAAGAATATTCAAAGATTTCCTTTCTACAGCAAATTTTAAGGCAAGATCTACCCATACACTCTGCCAGTGTGGTGTTTTTTGTTTGTGTGTATGTGTTTTGTTTTGAGGGGCGGGGAGGAGTGTAATCCATCTGAAAAGTCAATGCTTATCTGTATCCTAAGTGGGGTCATGGTTACCCAGGTATATACATTTTGTCAAAATTTATGGAACATAAGATCTATACATAAGTAAATTTCATCTAAAAAAATAACAGTCCAGTATAAAAAAGTATTCAAAAAGTACAATCAACTAATACAAGTGGAGGAAAACTAACACTATAAAAATACAAACGTCTCAATAAGAATAGGTTACACTCTACATTAAAAAAAATAAAATAAAATGTAATAAGCTTGAGTATTTCACATGGAAATTAAACCAAAAAATGTCTGTAATCTTTACTGTTCCGCCTCTACACAAAAGGGGATGTTTTATTTTGTAGCCCCCAAAATAAAATGGGTTCTGAAAAACTTTCAAGGGGGCGCCTGGGTGGCGCAGTCAGTTAAGCGTCGGACTTCAGCCAGGTCACAATCTCGCGGTCTGTGAGTTCGAGCCCCGTGTCGGGCTCTGGGCTGATGGCTCAGAGCCTGGAGCCTGTTTCCGATTCTGTGTCTCCCTCTCTCTCTGCCCCTCCCCCGTTCATGCTCTGTCTCTCTCTGTCCCAAAAATAAATAAATGTTGAAAAAAAAATGAAAAAAAAAAAATGAAAAACTTTCAAAAGCCAAAGACAGGTAACCAAAATAAGAAGAGACACCAACCAAATGACTACTTGTGTGAATCCATAAAGCAAGGGCCACTGAAAAGAACCCCAGGGATTTATTTTAGGTGATTAGAGTAAGAAAGGCAAGTAAGCAAGCGTCTACTATATGCCAGGCAGTGAAGGCAAGAAATCTCAAATCTAAAAGTTGTGAGAATTCAGATAAACCAACAAACAAAAAGCAGAAACAGACCCATAAATACAGGTAACAAATTGATGGTTGCCAAAGGCGAGCAGGGTGGGGGAATAGGCAAAATGGGTGAAAGAGAGTAGGAGATACAGGTTTGCAGTTCTGACTTACTCATTAAGTCACCAGAATAAAAGGAATAGTGTAAGGAATACAGGGGAGAAAAAAAAAAGATTGTGAGAATTAACTGTTCACAAGACACCACAGACCACACTCCATTTTCTGTGTATGAACATTCCATCTAAGTGTCCTAACCTAAACTGAAGTGTGAGTAGATAAGTATCACTGTAGTGATCATAATCAACACCAGAAAACACATGAGGGGCTTTTGCTTATGGAAATTCCCACATACTGGGCTGAATACTTCTGTATGAATTTAAATAATGATTTATAAACAAAATATTCAGGTCCTTAGCAGTCTCTGTAAGGTATGGATTCAAGGCCCACCATACAGCTCCAATATAGCTCTTGAGCTATATCTCATCTGTATCACTCAAAAGTACCCCATCCTTCTCATCAAACTGGAAATATTTTACCAAGGACCACTTGCTTATTTTACTTTCTTTTTTGAGACCCCTCCCCAATTACTGTCAAAAAAGTACAAATCAATTTCACGGCCCCACTGCCCCCTATTCATCTGTATAGCTTTACATCCTGACTCTCCAGGTTTTAAACCCTATTAATTACACATAAAAATAATTAAATCAAAAATTATATACCACTTCATAACCATATAATACTTCACCATTTCAAAGTCTTTTCTCCCATATTAACCTATAACCTCCTTAAAGATAGTGGCTCTATCAGTCATAAAAATCCCTAAAGGATCAATATTTCCTAAAAGCAAATATTTTCATTGAATTAGAATATTACATAATCTCCTGCTACTAACATGCGCTCCAGTTATACTCCCAACTAGAAAGGAACCAAAACAGAAGAGGTAAAAGAGGTTCAATTTAAAGACATAACTGCCAATGTTTCATAAAGCATATGGTTTATTTTATAATGGAAAAAACAAACTCTCCCCACAAATTAAACACCCATACACAGTTACCTGATAAACCTCCATAGCGTACTCGAAAATCTGCAGTACAGAATTGGTAATCGTTACATTCTATTAAACTAAAGCTCTATCTTTAGTTATAAAATACGTAACTCCACTTAATTTTTCCTTTATGTATTTCACTATATCATGTACCTATGGACATCAAATAGTATACAGACTCATAAAAAGCTAAACAGACAGAACCACCTGGGTGGCTCAGTCAGTTGAGCATCAGACTTCAACTCATGATCTCCTGGTTGATGAGCTCAAGCCCCACACGGGGCTCTGTGCTATCAGCACAGAACCTGCTTTGGATCTTGTTTCCCTCTCTGACCCTTGCTTGTGCCACCTCTTAATAAATAAACATTAAAAACAACAACAATAAATAGACAACTCTGGTTTCAAAAATCCAGCTTCTCACAATGCCAGACATACCAGTTTCTGACTTTTCTTTTTTTTTTTAATTTTTTTTTTCCCAACGTTTATTTATTTTTGGGACAGAGACAGAGCATGAACAGGGGAGGGGCAGGGAGAGAGGGAGACACAGAATCGGAAACAGGCTCCAGGCTCCGAGCCATCAGCCCAGAGCCTGACGCGGGGCTCGAACTCACGGACCGTGAGATCGTGACCTGGCTGAAGTCGGACGCTTAACCAACTGCGCCACCCAGGCGCCCCAGTTTCTGACTTTTCTATCTTCACAGCACTCTTCCTATTTTTTGGTCTGTGACAATGGAGGATAAAGGTATTTGTACTTTTGAGAACTTTAATCTGTCTACATTCTACCAAAAATGGAAGCTATTTTTAAGATACAGTTTCATCATTAGAGAAGTGTAGAAAGATGACAAGTTTGGGCACTGTAAGATACCCATTGTAAATCTGTTAAATAAAGTCCTAAGATTCCAAAGTACAGAAGCAAAATCTTGTTTTCTCTTTACCTGAATGCTTCCTCTTGTTTGAACTGATCTTTGACTCCAATGTCAAATTAGTCATGCCATTTTGGAGTATTAAAGTGTATAATAATTATACATTTAATTTTTAAAACAAGTCATTCTGATCTCTATCTTGATTGGTACAACTGGAAGATCATATTCCAAAACAAAGTCAAGAAAAGGACATACTTTGGCTAGTGGCAATGATAAAACTACTCATTTGCCTAATCATTCATAAATCTTAATTGACACTAGAGTGAATGAAGAGGAAGACTATCAACCAGTGCTATATGAATGCTTTCTGCTAAAGGTATGCTTCTAGCAAAGATGGGCTTGTTCTGTTGCCATATGACACTAGTCTATTCAGCCACCTGGAACACTTCCTGTCAGTATGTGCGAAGTATCACGTGTGGCCATGACTGACTCAACAGTCGGTTTCCAGACTGACAAACTAACACGAAAAGAAACCAACAAGAATTGCTTTAATTTTTTTTTTTACCCTTTATTTTTGAGAGAGACAGACAGACAGACAACAGACAAGAGCGTGAACAGGAAGGGGAGAAAGAGAGGGAGACACAGAATCTGAAGCAGGCTCCAGGCTCCAGGCTCTGAGCTGTCAGCACAGAGCCCCACGCGGGGTTCCAACTCACGACCGCGAGATCACGACCTGAACCTGACCTGAACCGAAGTCAGACGCTCAACTGACTGAGCCACCCAGGCACCCCAAGAATTGTTTTAAATCCCACTTGTTCAAAAGTCTAAATCTAAGAAAAACAAAATCAGACAAGTAATGGTATAGAAAGACAAATAATTTTTTTAAAAACCAAAATAATTCACATGAACCATAAGGAATCTGCCTACATTTGAAAATGTTTAGAAAAATAAATCTCCATTTAAACAAAGAGGAAGATGAAGTTCCATTTGTCAGTTAACTGGAATCTGTCACCTTTCTGAAGAGGAGACAGAATAACCCACCACAAACTTATGAAAATTTATGATTGACAAACAAGGTTCTTTACTTTTTAACAAAACAACTATGGCAACCCCACAGATAAATCAAGTTCTGCTATGGGGTACTGTCCGTCCTTCTCTGTTCCCTCTTCTACAAAAAAAGTTAGGTATTTCCAACATCCTAACCAACTGTTACTCTGTGTAACCAACTACATCTCACAGTATCCTCTACCTAGGCATAAAGTTCTGAGACTTGGTTACAGAGCCTAGCTTCACAGAAAGCTACCACCGTCCCCCCAACAAGCACACCACAGCCATGAAACAGAACACATAAAAGAAGATGGACAATATTAATAACCCACATACATATTCCATAAATATATAACCCACTCTGCCTCATATCTGTCAAATGCAGTCAACTGACCCCAGCAGGGGGCTGCAACTCTGCTTCTCCATTTATTTAGAATTAAAAGTTACAAGTTATTCTTTTCCAAAAGCTCTAGGACTATTCGTGAGCACTTTATTTAGTCCTCTAAAGGGATGCTTTTTTATACTTTACATATGCTGACCACAATACTGAAAAATAATGGGAAATCTACCATCTAAGGCTGTCAAATGTCAAATTCAAGCTCATTTAATCATCTAATTTACTAGATTCGAAAACAAAAACTACTTCACACATTTCAATGAAAGTACAAAACTAAGAATGCCAATTACAGATAATTTAATTACTATCAATTTACTTAAACTAGTCAGTTGATAGTACATAAAGCACTCACAAACCCTAAGTGGTAAAGGACAAGTAAAGCTGTACTTTTCAATTTTTTTAAAACTATTTAACATCTCAATTCAAGAGTCAGGCATTAACCTTACACACAAATGTTCTCAACAGACACAGGGTTTGGGAAGATATATTAAACAGAGTAAGAGGTGTACCACCCCTCATCCAAAAGACTTTTCCATCCTCTTAAAATGTTACATTCTAACATCTGAACAAATTATTATTTCCAGCACTACTGAAGTTACATATAACCACGAGGAAGGAAGTCATCCCAAGTGTCTTAACACGTATTTCGCCAGTTTCAGGACAATCATAATTCAAGTGCGCTTCAAAGTATGAAAACTCCATGAATCCACTAACCCTAAAACCTTATATACATTTAGGGAGTTCTTTTAGGCACTCACACCTAAATTAGGCACAAGTGCCCCATGATTAATCAGAAAGACACAAAAACTGTATATATATATATATATATATATATATATATATATATATATATATATATATATATATATATATATATATGTAAAGAGGTGATGCTCCTAATATGTTCAATTCCAAAAAGGCCCCAAAGCAGTCTGAGATCAAATGCCCTCCATGCAAGAGAAAATTCTCTACTCCTCTTAGTGCCTGCTCAACAGTCCAAGTATGAATTGCTCTCCACCAGGGGAACTGCCCCTGCACTTGGGGAAAACTTCATTTCCCAGGACCGGGGTGGGTCAGCCTCATTAACACAGTCACAATCTCATTTCACGCCCCACAACTGCCCTGCCTAAAGTCACAATAAGGCCTTGGAGTGTTTGGGGGTTTTGTTTTTTGAAATATTAACACGTGGGGGGCTCACAGAAGAGAATCACAGTTAAGAAGCTCTTTTACGTGGGTGCTGAGAGTGTAAGGGACCAAGGGAGTGAGTGGGTAACACAGAGGGTCCTGGACTCCCAGGATTCCCCAACTCCAATTCCAACTTGGTGGGTGGTAACCAGAGTCCCCCACCACCACCATGCCCCTTTCTTCACCCTCCTTGACCCAACTCCTAGGCCAGTGCCTTCGTTGGGCGCCCTGGTCTCAGCCCCAGCCCTGGGGCTGAAATGCGGTGGCAGGGAGACATTTAGGCCTCGCCTCCCAGAGGCCTTCCTCCCCGAGCAGGGGCGGGAGGGGACCCAGGAAGCCGCGCTCGGTTCCTGGGGGGGTGGAGGGCCTAGGCCGCGCCTCCCAGCCGGATGGCCCTAGGCCTCGGCCCGCCCGAGGCGGGGCCCGGGGTCGGGGCGGCGGGCTAGGCGCCGGCTCACCCACCTGGGTTGCCAGTCATTCCAGCTCCGTGGGTACTTGGTGCCGCCGCCGCCGCCGCTGCTCAGCCGAGACCCCGGGGCTCTGCGGCTCATTACCTTCCCCGACACGACATGGCCAAGCGCCGCCGCCCAAAGAAGCGCGAGTCGCCGCCCGAACCGACCGCCGCCGACACTCCGCTCCCGCCTGGGGTTGAGGAGGAAGCCGAAGAGAAGAAGAAGGAGGAGGAGGAGGAGGAGGAGGCGGCGGAGGGCGGGGGAGGCGGACGGCCGTTCCGGGTTCCGCCTGAGCCCGCAGCGCAGGACGAGGAGGCGGGAGCAACGCCGCGAGGGGGAGGCGGAGGAAGGGGAGGCGACGTTTCTTCCAGGGCCGAGCGCGGCCCGCGACGCCGGGACCCAGGAGGAAGAGGACGACGAGGAGGAGGCGGTGGCGGCGGCTGCTCACGCTCACACAGCCACGGCTTCCCCGCCTCCCGGCTCCGCCCGCCGCGCCGCCGCTGCCGCACGGCATGCTGGGAGCGAGGGGCGGTGTCGGCGCCCGCCAGGCCAGGGGAGAGGGGCGGGGCCGGCTACAGGGGGCGGAGCCGGGCGGGCGCGGCGAGCGGATCGCCCTCCCGCGCTCCGGACTAGCTTCCACTCCCTGCGGACCGTGCCAAGGTCCCGGCCCCGCCGCGGGGGATCATGGGAGAGGGGAATCTCCGCCACCACCCTCAAACACACACCCTCCCAAACACTCTCCAGAAAGCATTAGACCCCCCGAGGGCTGGGCAGTCAGGTGTAAACAGACATCCAATCAAGGACCCGGGGTGTCTCCGCGCGCGCACACGCACACACTGGCGGGCGTGCCCTTAGGCTCACGTGGGCTCACTTTCCCCACCCTATTCGGTAAAAAGTAAAAATAAAGAGCGGGTGGATAGTCCCCTACCCAGCCCCCTCCGGAAATGTGCCCATGGAGTCCTTTCACCTTGACCATCTCTTCCCGGTGTAAAAAACTAAACTAAGTAGAGGGAGAAAAGGGAATCCCCTTCCGCCCCCCCCCCGCAATGCCTGTCCCCTGCAATGTGAACTGTGCTTTCAAATCCTCTCACTGTGTAACATTTGCCCACCTTCCCCACCAGAAAAACCTGGCTGGTAGGGAGAGGGTTACACACCTGAGCACTTTCCCCTGCCCACAGTCCCCCCGGAAAGATTTCACGAAAGCATCTGACACATGCTGTGGTGCAGATGCATAGAGAAAAGCCGAACAAGATGCACATCAAACAGGTTACAGGGGAATTACCTTTGGGGACGATAGTCAAAAGGGTCTTCACATTTACACAGAGAGTCTTAGCCTATTTTATGTTGCAAGAAGTCAGTTTTTACATACTACCTGTGTAATTAAAAATGGTTACCTAAGGGGCGCCTGGGTGGCTCAGTCGGTTAAGCGTCCGACTTCGGCTCAGGTCACGATCTCGCGGTATGTGAGTTCAAGCCCCGCGTCGGGCTCTGTGCTGATAGCTCAGAGCCTGGAGCCTGTTTCAGATTCTGTGTCTCCCTCTCTCTCTGGCCCTCCCCTGTTCATGCTCTGTCTCTCTCTGTCTCAAAAATAAATAAACGTTAAAAAAAAAATTTAAAAAAAAAATGGTTACCTAAAGTTCTTGAAGATCATAAGACTTAGGTATTTCCACACCCACACCTCCTCAACCTTGGGGTCCTTGCTTATTATGCCCACCAACCCCTCACTAAGGTATGATCCTGCCAGATCTAAAAGATGAAAAATTCGTTGGGACTCTCTCTTACCTTCTGCCTCTGCCCCCCCCCACTCCTCCCTCCACCCCGTGCATGTGTGCTCTCTCTCTCTCTCTCAAAATAACTAAATTTGAAAGACAGAGAGAGAGAGAGAGGAAGAAGGAAGGAAGGAGGGGAGGAAGGGAGGAAGGGAGGAAGGGAGGGAGAAACCTCTGAACCTCGGAACTGGGGCTGATATTTGACTCAACACAGAAATTCCCACTAGGTCAGACCCAAGCCAAGGTCACGAAGTGTGTTCAAAAAAAATGAACAAGACCTACATCAAGAGGGATATAGCTCAGGTACACACTCCACCCCAAAATTTGCCCATACCAGCCTACCTCCCTCTTGCTGACAAGAGGATATGAGGCAGTGTTCTACCTGTTTGGAATAAGAGGCCCTATGAGAGGTGTCCTTTCTTCCCTGTTTATCCTTCTCTCTTTCCTATTCTCCTGAGAGAAAAAGTCCCTCTTCAATAAGGTCCCAAGATTAGGGTCCCCTCACTCAGTATGGTCATCTCTGGGAGACTATTATTCTTGCCACAAGGTATTTGGGTTCTATTTGTTTGTAATTACTGTTTAATTACATAAGCAATAATGAATACATTGTCCTCATATGACTTTTGAATATTATACAGCCTAATTCTGATTTATTCTTTCGTTCAACATTCAGCAAAATTTATTGAGCATCTACTAACTAGGTATTTGGGGTCAGGACAGTAATCAAGACTCCATCTCTGTCCTAAAGGAACTCCAGGAGTAGGAGTCAGAAAGATACATCTATTCTTAGAAATGACTGAAATAGTTATTTTTGCTCAATTTCCTCTCTCTCCAGACCTATCAATCTGACCAGAAAGGCCCCTCTCCCAAAGCCTTTTCTTAATTGTAAGTTCTGAGATTCCTTGGACCTGCTTTCCTCAGTTCTTGCACTTTTTTAAAAAAAATTTTTAATGTTTATTTTTGAGAGAGAGACAAAGTGTGAGTGGGGGAGGAGCAGAGAGAGAGGGAGACACAGAATCTGAAGCAGGCTGCAGGCTCTGAGCTGTCAGTACAGAGCCCGATGCGGGGCTTGAACTCATGAACCCTGAGATCCTGACCTGAGCTGAAGTCGGACGCTTACCGATTGAGCCACCCACGTGCCCCCAGTTCTTGTACTTTTTATGCTCCAATGAGTTAGTGCTCTCCTCCCCTCCGATCCATGAGCAAATGGCTGATGGGGCCAATTAATCATTTTTACTTCCTTAAATAGTTTATTGTAACAACGGTACAGTAACCAAATTATGTTAGATTCCAAAATGATTTGCAGCACAATAACTAGAACCTTAGACCCCTAGGAAAAATGTCAGGGCCCTTTAAACTTTTCAAATTACAGAACAACAGCAGAGTAATTCGAGGATGGGCTCTGGGTTCAGATTCCAACTCCTCTGCTTGAAACTGAGGGAGTATCAACAAGGTCCTGACTGTCACAGTGCCCCAGTGTCTCGTCTCTAAAATAGAGATAATAGTACTGACTTCCTAAGACTATTGAGAGAATTAATTGAGATCTCACATGTAAAGGGCTTGGCACGGTGCCTGCCGCACAGTTAACAATCAATAAATGTTAGCTAGAAATCAGATCTACTGATTTCTACAACTTCTCTGAGGCACATGGCTATGTGGATAATATTTGATCAATGAAGAAGGAGAAAAAAGGAAGTAGCTGTCCTAGGTTGCCCCCAGTCGCTCCATCAACTGCTTCTTGTTTGTCATTTTTTTTGTACTTCTCCTATAGAAATAATTAACCCTCAAAAGCACTCAGTGTTGGCAAAGGGGTGGTGTGAGGACACAGACGGTCAGGGTAAGTGTCATTTGGCAGCAACTTCCTGGAAAGCAATTTAAGAGTATGTATACAAAGATTTAAAATTGTTAATACCTTTCCCCCAGTAATTCCTCTTCTGGGAATCTATCTTCAGGAAATTTCCCATGCTGCAGCTAAAGTGGTTTCTTTCTTTCTTTCTTTCTTTCTTTTTTTAAGATTTCATTTTTAAGTAATCCCTACACACGACATGGGGCCTGAACTTACAACCCCAAGATCAGGAGTCACATGCTCTACCAACTGAGCCAGCCAGGTGTTCCAGCGATTTTTTTTTTTTTTTGGTTTATTTATTTTGAGAGAGAGAGAGAACACACTCATGCGAGAGAGAGCAAGGGAGGGGCAAAGACAGAGGAAGAGAGAATCCCAAGCAGGCTTGGACTCTGGGCTCAATCTCACGAACTATGAGATCCCAACCTGAGCCGAAATCAAGGGTCAGACGCTTAACCAACTGAGCCATCCAGGTGCCCCCTCCAGTGATTTTCTTTTTAAATAAAAATCAGATCATTTCACCATCCTACTTAAAATCCATTAATGGCTTCCTATACTTCTTAAGATTAAAACTATGAGCCTAAAAGCTGATTTCTCCTACATTGCAGACACCCTACGGCAGCTTGTACCTGGAACAAGTTCCTAATGGTGGGTATCAATTTTGCCTTCATAGTAAACTCCCCACACCTAGGCTGCACCCTGGACCAATTAAATCAGAATCTCTCAGTGTCAGCCCAGGCATCAGTATTTTTTTAAAGTAATCTCTGTGCCCGATGTGGGGCTCAAATTCACAACCTTCAGATTAAGAGTTGTATGCTCTACCAACTGAGCCACCCGAGGGTCCCCAGGAATCAGTATTTTTTCTTTTTTTGAGGCTTCTGCAGGGGATTCTAATGTGCAACCAAGACTAAGAAACACCACTTTCAAGCCCTGACAAAGTTATTGGTGTCCCCCTACACCCAACCTTGCCTCCCAGCATATGTGAGCTATAAAAAACAATTTTCTTTTTTTTATGGGAAATTTTAAGCATTTCAAGTTTTTTTTTTTAAGTTTATTTATTTTGAGAGAGGGGGAGGGAGAACTTCAAGCAGGCTCCCTACTGTCAGCACAGAGCCTTATGTTGGGCTTGATCCCATGAACTGAGAGATCATGACCTCAGCTGAGATCAAGAGTCAGACACTTAACCACCTGAACCAGCCAGGTGCTGCTATAAAAACAATTCTAAACCACTGGAGGAAAAGAAGTGAAAGCCCAGTTTTTCCCATGGCAACTACTTGGATATTTCAAAAAAAATAGACCAAATGTGATCAACTCTCAAACTTTCAAAAAATGTCATCTTGTTTCTTTCGGTGGCTAAGCTTCATGGTTCCATTAGCACTTCTCCCCTTCCACTCAGGTCATCGGGACTGATTCTCTGTTCGCAAAGCACACTGAGCCTCTCCAGACTCTGGGCTTTTGTGCTTGCTGTTCCCTCTGCCTGTAATGCCATTCCTACACTTGTTCCCATCAGAGTTGAGATGTGGGTAAGGTGAGGAAAGCACCTGGGGTACCAAGTTTCAGGAGGCATTCACTCTTAAGGTCATGCAAACACTAACATTGCACAGGCATAGACCAGCAAGTGAATGCCTCCCTAAATTTGGGGGGTCTAGGCACTTCATTTGCCTCATCTTAGTCCTGGCACTGTTTTCCATGGTCCATCTCCATTCTCTTGAGAGGTTTTCCCTGACCTCCCTGCCCAAAAACCTAGCCAATGTCCTATTTAGGAACATTCTGTCACACACCCTATTTCTTTTCTTGGTAGCACCCATCACCATCTGCCAGTATTGGGTTTCTTTGTACAATTTATTATCTGTCTCACTTTTAGAATAGGAGCTCTGTCTGTGAAAGCAGAGTCCACACCTGTCCGTCTCTTCCCCCTCGATCCTCAGCACATAGCACAGCACCTGGCCCAGTAAACACTCAAAAAATAGTTGTGGTTGTTGTCGTTTGTCTTTTTTTATATGTTTTATTTACTTGTTTTGAGAGAGAGAGAGAGATAGTTAAAAGGAGCAGAGGAGGGGCAGAGAGAGAGGAGAGAGAGAAACCCAAGCAGGCTCCATACTCAGTGCAGATCTGGACACAGGGCTCGATCCCATGACCCTGTGATCATGACCTCCAAATTAAGAGTTAGACACTCCACTGACTGAGTCACCCAGGAGCCCCTAGATATGAAGAATTCTTTCTTTTTAATTTTTTTTAAACGTTTATTCATTTTTTGATAGAGAGCGTGAGTGGGGGAGGGGCAGAGAGACAGGGAGACACAGAATCTGAAGCAGGCTCCAGGCTCCAAACTGACAGCACAGAGCCCCACGCAGGGCTCAAACTCACAAACCGTGAGGTCATGACCTGAGCCGAAGTCGGACGCCCAACCAACTGAGCCACCCAGGCGCCCCAAGAATTCTTTTTTTTTTTTTTAATTTATGTTATTTATTTTGAGAGAGAGAGCACACACATGAGGGAGGGTCAGAGAGAGAGAGAGAATCCAAGCAGGCTCCACTCTGTCAGCAAGGATCCCAATGCAGAGAAAAAAGGAAGGAGAAAAGACCTAAGAAGAAAATGTATCAAATGTACTTAATATCGATGTCCTGTGATCATGGGATCATGGGTGATTTTTTTTCCTATTGCTAGCTTCCTAATTAGAATACAGACATGGTAGTTGTAAAACAAAATTCTTTACAAAGTTAAAAGTAGGGATTCTGTAAATATGTGTTGAACAAATGGACAAAGAATGGATACTCCCAGGGTGTGGCAGTGACACACACAAACCAATTAAATAAACTCTGGCCGAGGTATAGGGTCTTAGCACTAATAATAGTGACCAACTCTGGTTAATGTTTATTGAGCATTTACTAATGCCAGTCACTGAGCTGAATGCTCTGTGTAGGTTACTTCATGGAATTCTCCAGAACCACCCTAGGATGTCAGTATCTCCGATGCCAGCAGGAACTGAGCAGCCTGCCTAAGGTCACACAGCTGGTAACAGGCAAGGACTATGACATGCAGGGACAGAAGAGACAGATGGTCCTGACCTCACATTCATCATAGGCCTCAGATTTAGATCTTGAATGTTATTGCCTAATGAGGTTATACACAGAGTCCTGGAGAAACACTGATGGGAAAGAAGTCCGGATTTTAAAATTGTGCACCCTGGGGCGCCTGGGTGGCGCAGTCGGTTAAGCGTCCGACTTCAGCCAGGTCACGATCTCGCGGTCCGGGAGTTCGAGCCCCGCGTCAGGCTCTGGGCTGATGGCTCAGAGCCTGGAGCCTGTCTCCGATTCTGTGTCTCCCTCTCTCTCTGCCCCTCCCCCATTCATGCTCTGTCTCTCTCTGTCCCCCCCAAAAATAAATAAACGTTGAAAAAAAAATTAAAAAAAAAATTAAAAAAAAATAATAAAATAAAATAAAATTGTGCACCCATGGGGCACCTGGGTGGCTCAGTCAGTTGAGGCTCAGGTCTGACTTTGGCTTAGGTCATGATCTCACAGCTTGTGGGTTTGAGCCCTGCGACGGGCTCTGTGCTGACAGCTCAGAGCCTGGAGCCTGCTTGGGAGTCTGTGTCTCCCTCGAGCTCTGCCCCTCCCCCACTCGCTCGCGCGCGCGCGCGCGCGCGCGCGCGCGCGCGCTCTCTCTCTCTCTCTCTCTCTCTCTCTTTCTCTCTCTCTCAAAAACAAATAAACATTAAAAAAATTTTTTTAATTTAAATAAAATTGTGCACCTTTACAAAAAATAAATACATAAAATAAAATAGTGCACCTTGCTAGTCCACACCCCTGTAGGGCTTATGCATGAATCCTTCCTAATAAATGATAATTATTACCTGGTGAATAAGTAATTATATTGCATTGTTGTTTTTCCCCTTGTGTTAAAAGTGTTCAGTTGTAAAAACAGAACTCTTAAAATAGACCATAAGTTTTGTGCCCTATTTGCTATTTCTTATACATTCTTATATTTCTTTAATATTTTTTTTCAACGTTTATTTATTTTTGGGACAGAGAGAGACAGAGCATGAACGGGGGAGGGGCAGAGAGAGAGGGAGACACAGAATCGGAAACAGACTCCAGCCTCTGAGCCATCAGCCCAGAGCCTGACGCAGGGCTCGAACTCACAGACTGCGAGATCGTGACCTGGCTGAAGTCGGACGCTTAACCGACTGCACCACCCAGGAGCCCCTACATTCTTATATTTCTTAAATCAGAACCTCAAAAACTGAGTTGACCTGAGCCTTTAGCTTCTAAAAGACCCTGGCATCAGAATTTAAACATAGACCAAACCCAGAGTCCTCAACCACTGGGATTTTTCTAGATAGATCTTCCACATTTCCTAGATAGATACTTCAATTTATATCCTGAGTAAATAAAAGGCAAGGCTCTCTCTCTCTTTTGTTTCCTTTGATCCTTAGATCTGGCACAGGATTAACCCCAATCAGGCACAAGAATTGAGGAACCCCATTCTCAAACAGTAGACTCAAGTACAAGAGTGATTTTTCAAACACACTCTTAAAAGCAAATTCCCAGCATAGAGACATTAAAGCAGATTTTAAAAAAAGAAAACCCTCAGCCCTCTTATACGTGCTCCCAGCTAGGAAGTCTTTGTCACAGGTCAGGCTCCCTCACTAAGGGCTATTTTTGAGTTTTCAAGTCGGTGCTTGGAGGAATTTGGCTGGGAAACTCATGACACATTTGAAATCTTCACTCAGGCTGCCTCAGCTTGAGGCAAGGGCCAAGCTTCTATGAATCAGGGCACAAGCCGTGCTGCCCAGTGGCTCACGCATTCTCCAAACAATTAAATGGGAGGACGATGATGCCCAGCCAAAGCTATTTGTGACTTATAAAGTGGAGAAAACACAGGGTGAGATCCTCCAGTGTGGCCCTGCAGGTGCCCAAGGATTTGCACAGCCACTACTAAAGGAACCCGCTCCTTTGCTTCCGAAGATTACAGCAATATCAAGGATATATGTCAATAAAATGCAGATTATGTAAAAAAATTTCCAACTCTAAGTCATTGCCATCTATTGTCGGTACAGTTATCATTTAACATTTTAAAAGGCTATCCTGTGTATGTTTCTTTCTTTAACATTTTAAAAGGCTATCCTGTGTATGTCAATGTCTTTCTTTCTGAAGAATTGGGTTGAACGGGGGCAAAACTTTTTATTTTGAATGTTCGTTGACAAGTGCAGTTGGGCCAGAGATACTGCATCTTCCTTTCTCTCTGGCATTTTTTTCAAATGTTTATTTATTTTAGAGAGAGAGGGAATGAGAATGAGAAAACAAGGGCAGGGCAGCGAGAATGGGAGACGGAGAATCCCCAGGAGATCACGACCTGAGCAGAAATCAAACACTGGATGCCCAAGCGTCCAAGCGACTGAGCCACCCAGGTGGCCCTCTCTCTGGCCTCTAGTAGGCGTTCCTAGCAGTCTAGCCCTGGGTTTCTTCCTTGTGTTTTGATCCCTGAGTCTTTCCCTGAGTTCCTCACCGGCAAAAGCCTTCTTAAATATCTTGCCTAAAGTCAGGGCCCACCAAGATCGAGTTAAAGAGAAAGGATATTGGGGCACCTGGGTGGCTCAGTCGGTTAAGCAAGCGTCCGACTTCGGCTCAGGTCACAATCTCACTGTCCTTGAGTTCGAGCCCCGCATCGGGCTCTGTGCTGACTGCTCAGAACCTGGAGCCTGTTTCAGATTCTGTGTCTCCCTCTCTCTCTGACCCTCCCCCGTTCATGCTCTGTCTCTCCCTGTCTCAAAAATAAATAAAACGTTAAAAAAAAAAAGAGAGAAAGGATATTAATGTGGGCTGGGGACAGGAAGAGGAGGTGGGCAGATGGAGGTTAAAGTCAGGGTAAAGGAGAGTGGCTCCTGGAGTTTTTGTTGTCACTGCTTGGAAGTTACCCAAATCTGACGATGATGGTCATGATATACCATTCATAGTAACAGTAACTAACATTTGTTGGGCTCTAACTACTTGCCAGTCACAGTGCTGAGGGCTTTACATAACTAGCTCAGTGCTCTGGTTATAGGCAGAGGCCTATAAAGGACATGAGTTGCCAAAGGTGACATCGCTGGTGAACAGGGTTGAAATTTAAACCCACATGTGGTTGCCTGTCTCCATGCTGCCCCTCTGACTGACTTCAGCCAACAATCAACTCATTCTGTCAACTTGTACGAAGAGTCCATTTTCTTAAAAACAATCAGGTATCACAGTCGTTTTTTTTTTTGTTTTTTTTTTTCTAATGTTTACTTATTTATTTTTTGAGACAGAGACAGATCACTAGTGGGGGAGGGGCAGAGAGCGAGGGAGACACAGAATCCAAAGCAGGCTCCAGGCTCCGAGCTGTCAGCACAGAGCTGGACGCGAGGCTTGAATTCATCAATTGTGAGATCATGACCTGAGCTGAAGTCAGATGCTCAACCGATGGAGCCACCCAGGCGCCCTGTTTTGCTTTTTTTTTTTTTTGAAATTTTATTTTTAAGTAATCTCTACACCCAACCTGGGGCTCGAACTTACAACCTTGACATCAAGAGTCACATTCTCCACTGACTGTGCCAGCCAGGTGCCCCAGGTCTCATAAGTTTAATTCATTTTTTTTTTTAATTTTTTTTCAACATTTATTTATTTTTGGGACAGAGAGAGACAGAGCATGAACGAGGGAGGGGCAGAGAGAGAGGGAGACACAGAATCGGAGACAGGCTCCAGGCTCTGAGCCATCAGCCCAGAGCTTGACGCGGGGCTCGAACTCATGGACCGCGAGATCGTGACCTGGCTGAAGTCGGACGCTTAACCGACTGCGCCACCCAGGCGCCCCAAAGTTTAATTCATTTAAGTTAAAGAGTTAAATTGCAGGGGCGCCTGGGTGCTCAATTGGTTAGGCATCCAACTCTTCATTTTGACTCAAGTCATGATCCTGGGATTGTGAGATGGAACCCCTAGTCAGGCTCCATACTGGATGTGGAGCCTGCTTGGGATTCTCTCTCTCTTCTCTCGCTCTCGCTCTCGCTCTCTCTCCCTTTGACCCTCTTCCCAGCTTTCACTCTCTCTCTCTAATTAAAAAAAAAAAAATGTAAGAGTTAAATTGCCTACCAAGTAAGACAGGGATAAATATTTCCTTCCAGAGCACCTCTGAAATAGAATTTTTCATCCTCGTTAGTGGACAGCTGTATGTGTCATAACAGAAACAATCCCTTCGTCCTATGCCAAGGAAGCAAATGAAGGCTTGTTCTGGAAGGTCTTTTGTGCTTCCACAAAATGATTCGGATGATTTGAAGGTCACACTGCTGGCATGGCGTTTGGACTGTCCCCCAAGCATACCACCTCTTAGGGGACCCTTCCTGCTGAGCCCTGGAAGAAGCTTCTCAGAAAAAGCATGATTTCAGGTGGCTTTTGGATGAAGGGGAAGCAGATGGCCGAGTATTACATCACCTTTGGTAAAGGAAGCAAATTCGAAAATAATAGGATGTAGAAAAATAATAGCTTAATCTCCAAATCATCAGTGAGTGTTTGGGAAGTGTTTATTCTCAGCAAATACCAGGGAGAGAAGAGAGCTAGCAAACGAGAAAGCCTGGCCCTGTGCTACCATTTTAAAACAGAACCCACCTTTTCTGCCATTTTGTTAAAATAATAATGAACACTCACCCTAATTATATTTATTTCTTTTTATATGTATATATATATTTAATTTTTATTTATTTTGAGAGAAACAGAGCCAGTGTGAGTGAGGGAAGGACAGAGAGAGAGGGAGAGAGAGAGAATCCCAAACAGGCTCCATACTGCAAGCACAGAGCCCAATATGGGGCTCGAACCCACAAAACTGTGAGACCATGACCTAAGCTGAAACCAAGAATCGGATGCTTAACGGAATGAGCCACCCAGGCCCCCCTTATATTTATTTTTGAGAGAGAGAACAAGCAGGGGAGGGGCAGAGAAAGAGGGGGACAGAAGATCTGAAGTGGGCTCTGTGCTGACAGCAGAGAGTCTGATGCAGGGCACGAACCCACAAACGGTAAGATCATGACCTGAGCCAAAGTGGGACGCTTAACTGACTGAGCCACCAGCTGCCCCTATATTTATTTCTAACCACCACTATTTCTCAAGCTCTTTGAGGTTATTTTATTTTATTTTATTTTAGAGAGAGAGAACGTGAGTGTGGGAGAGGGGCAGAGGGAGAGAGAGAGAATCTTAAGCAGGTTCCACACTCAACATAAAGCCTGACACAGGGCTCAATCCCACGACCCTGGGATCGTGACCTGAGCTGAAATCAAGGGTGCCCAACCAACTGAGCCACCCAGGTGCCCTGCTAGGAGGTAAATATTATCAAATCCTTTTTTTCATAGGAAGAAACTGCACTCAAAAAATGCAGTGAGTTACCTGCCTCAGGCCACACAGTTTGATAAGTGGCAGAAACTGGGGTACCTGATGCCAAAAACACCCCTACCTAAAAACCACCTAAGGGGCATATAAGGAGTACCATTTTTCTGACTACATTATAATGTATCATGAAATGATGATTTCATGATGCGTAAAATTCTAAACACCTAGTCACTCTTACCAGTGAAGTATGTTTTGGAGAACCAGGCTTTAATTTTTTTTTTCTTGATATATATTCATCTGGAAAAACTAGTGGCAGGTACCCCAGAAGGATAGTAGCAGCTAAAAACAATTTTTTTTTAATGTTTATTCTTTTCTGAGAAAGAGAGACACAGCATGAGTGGGGGAGGGACAGATTGAGAAGGAGACACAGACTCCAAAGCAGGCTCCAGGCTCTGAGCTGTCAGCACGGAGCCCAATGCAGGTCTTGAACCCACAAACCGTGAGATCATGACCTAAGCTAAAGTCAGATGCCCAACCGACTGAGCCACCCAGATGCTCAGGGCATGTTGCCCAGATGCTCAGGGCATTATGTTAAAATAATGTCTCTTTGTTATATTCTCTAGTTTCTTAACTTTTCTCTATTTGAAAAACTGTTACATTGCAAAAACTCTTTCTCAAACAATTCTCCTCTTCTGGTAGATCTCTGTATCCCTGGAACACAGGATGCCTTCCTGTGCCTACTGTAGTTAAAGTCCAAATTCCATGTCTCTTGCTCCTCAAACCTCCATGAATAATGAGATAAATGGATTACTATAGCCATCGTATTCAGCTAGAAAGCATTCTGTACGTATACACATGTAGCGTGTCATCTGTGCAGTACCACGTGACCCCACACTTAGAGAAGCCTTAAGTTTGCCGCCATCTTGAAATACGTCAAGGATTTTGAAGAAGGGGCTCTGCGTTTTCATTTTGCAGTAAGACCTAAAAATTATGTAACCAGTTCTTCCTGGTACAATGGGCATGGCACAGGGGTCAGCAAACTTTTTGTATAAAAGGCCAGAGAGTAAATATTTCAGGCTGT
This sequence comes from Felis catus, assembly GCF_018350175.1. NCBI lineage: Eukaryota > Metazoa > Chordata > Mammalia > Carnivora > Felidae > Felis > Felis catus. Next base: position 26,516,151 of record NC_058383.1, on the reverse strand, counting down.
GCAGGCCATGTGATCTCTGTTGAAACTACTCAACATTGCCACAGTAGTGGAAAAGCAGCCACAAATAATGTCAACGAATGAGTGAGCCGTGCTTCAATAAAAATCTAATTACAATGACAGGCAGCTGGCTATATTTGGTCCACAGGCTACAGCATGCCTATCCCTGGTATAGCACCCTCTTTCTTAAAGACATATTATGGCAAAGTAATAACAATAATAATCACAGCATAGTCCATCTTCTTATATTATTTTAAAAAATATTTAATGTTTATTTTTGAGAGTGAGAGACAGAGTATGAGTGGAGCAGGGGCAGAGAGAGAGGGAGGCCACGGAATCTAAAGCAGGCTCCAGGCTCTGAGCTGTCCGCACAGAGCCCATCCAACATGGGGTTCAAACTCACACACTGTGAGATCATGCCCTGAGCCAAAGGCAGACACTTAACTGACTGAGCCACACCGGTGCCCCATGCACAGTCCATTTTCCACACACAGACGATAGGAATGTGTTCCTTGGCTGCTGGGAAGCCTAAACAGGGGACAACGTGTGAGGATGGGGTACCTGCTCCTTCCATTTGTCTGTGTAGATCTGCTCTCCATCCTTCTCCACCCTGCTCTGGGCCCCAGAGGTTGACCTGTATGGACTGCAATGGCAGAATCCTTGTCCTTGTCTTCTGCCAATAGGAGCCACCACCAGATGGGAGAGCGGGAGGAGAGTGATATGTGGATGTTTATTCCTCCAGGTTTGTCCCTGCAGCTCACCTAGAGGTGACTGCATCCCTCTACTGAAGGCCACAGTTCCTTACACATCGCTGTCTTCGTCCACCTGTCTTTTCCAGGGCCCAATGGTGAGAGAGGCTCCTGGCTGTTACTAGCCCTGGGTTACTGCGTCTCCTTTGTTAGTTCAACAGAACTCTTCCCACCCCTCTGTAGATAGTTCCTTTATTAAATTTTCTTCCTATTTCCTTGACTGATTTTACCATATGTTTCCCAAAAGCACCTGACTGATACAGTGAGGCAATCACTTCAGCACAAGCCACTACCACTCTTGGAGCTGAAAAAACAAAAGGTGCTGCCAGAGCCCACAGCCCTGGTCACACCTGATGGAAGATGTGGGCCAGGTCTTTCCGCTGGGCACTGGAGTCACAAAGGTGATTCAGGGGCAGAGGCAGAGAAGGGGAGAAATGCCCTGGCCTCTCTCCTCCTCCTGCCCTCCAGTCTCGTGCCAGTGACTGTCATTGGTTGAACCCGCCAGGAGTCAGCTCACGCGAAAGCCTAGGAAATGCAGCCTTCAGGGATCAGTGTCTTGCATGGCAGAGCAGAGTAGGGGAGGAGTGGGGAATGGCTGAGGACAAAGTCCCAGGCTCAGCACAGGAAGAAGAGGTTGTCCTCATAAATAAGCAAACTTTCAGAAAGCTATTTGGAAACAGTATTGAGAACATGCGTTAGAAAGATTTTATAAGGGCGCCTGGGTGGCTCAGTCAGTTAAGCATCAGACTCTCGATCTCAGCTCAGGTCTTGATCTCAGGGTTCGAGTTCAAGCCTCACATTGGGCTCCATGCTGGGCATGAAATCTACTTGAAAAAGAGAAAGAGGGGCGCCTGGGTAACTCAGTCAGTTAAGAGTCCGACTTCGGCTCAGGTCATGATCTCACATTTCGTGAGTTTGAGCCCTCCAGCAGGCTCTGTGCTGACAGCTCAGAGCCTGGAGCCTGCTTCGGATTCGGTGTCTCCCTCTCTACCCCTCCCCTGCTCATGCTCTGTCTCTCTCTCTCTGTCTCTCTCTCAAAAATAAACAAACATTAAAATATGAAAAGAAAGAAAGATTTCACAGTCTTTTCCAGAAAAAAACACTTAGACTTTATGAAAGGGGTCAGTAGATTAAAACATGAAGGATCCCTCTGTTGGTTTAACTTTTCAAATATGTGGCAGAGTTCATTGACTAGGAAGACCCTGATCTCTTTATCAAAAGTTCCCAATTTAATCTAATACCAAAAGTAGAGGCAATGAAAGGAAAAGTAGATTAAGTTGGACTACCTACTACAAAATTAAGAACTTCTGTGCATCAAAAGACATTGTCGACAGGGGCGCCTGGGTGGCTCAGTCGGTTAAGCCTCCACCTTCGGCTCAGGTCATGATCTCCCAGCTCTTGACTTCGAGCCACGCACCGGGCTCTGTGCTGACAGCTCGAGCCTAGAGCCTGCTTCAGATTCTGTGTCTCCCTCTCTCTCTGCCCCTCCCCTGCTCCTGATTTCTGTCTCTCATAAATGTTAAAAACAATTATTTTGATTAAACAAAAGAGACTATCGACAGAGTGAAAGTGAAACCCATAGAATGGGAGAAAATATTTGCAAATCATATATATCTAAAAATGGGTCAATATCCAGAATACATGAAGAACTCCTACATTTCAACCATGACAAAAGAACAAGCAACTCAATTTAAAAAACGAGCAAAGGACTTGAATAGACATTTCTCCAAAGAAGAAATGCACGTGCAAAGATGGTCATCATCTCTAATCATTACATAAGTTCAAAACGAACCCCCAGGGGCTCCTGGCTGGCTCAGCTGGTAGAGCATGTGACTCTTGACCTCAAGGTCATGAGTTTAAGCCCCACATTGGGTGCGGAGCCTACTTGAAACAAACAAACAAACAAACAAACAAACAAACAAACAAACAAACACAGTAAGATACCACTTTCTGCCCAGTAGGATGGTGATGATAAGTAAATAACAAACAAGCAGAGAATAACAAGTGTTGGTGAGGATATGGAGAAATCAGAACCCTTGTGCGTTGTGGGCGGGTGTGCAGTACGGTACAGTACAGCAGCCGCCATGGAAAACAGCGTGGGAGTGACTTGACCAATGAAAAAGCAGAAGTATCATATGATTTGGCAATTCTACTTCTGGGCATATACCGGAAAGAGTTGAAAGTGGGGAGTCAAACAGATCATGTGCACACCTGTGTTCAGAGCAGCATTATTCACAATAGCAAAAGGTCCAAATGGACACCCAAGTGTCCATTGATGGGTGAATGGATAAACTACCATTTAGTTTATATATGTTTCTACATACATATATAACATATGTATGTATATATGTATATACATGCAGTGGAATATTATTCAGACTCAAAAAGGAAGGAAAGAAAGAAAAAATAACAACAAGGAAGGAAATTCTGACATGAGCCATAATATAGATGAAACTTGAAGACATTATGCCAAGTGAAAGAAGCCATACACAAAAGGATGAATACTGTGTGACCCCACTCATATGAGGTACCTAGAGTAGTTAAATTCATAGAGACCAAAAGTAGAATGGTGGACGTCAGGGGTGGGTAGGGTAGGAAGGAGAGTTGGGGAGTTATTATTTAATGGGTGGATTATGTCACGGGAGGATGAAAAGGTTCCATGGTGGTGATGGTAGCACAACGACACAAATGAACTTGATGCCATGACTACACATATAAATGATAAATTTTATGGTATGTATGTTTTAGCACAATTTAAAAAATGAAAGAGAGAGAGAAAGAACAAGTCGTGGGAACTAGCACTACTGTCTATTTAATAGCTCTGCCTTCCTAATGTCAACAGGGAACGAAAATAACAATCTCTTTTATTTTTGATTTTCTTGATTATGATTTTTTTTCATCTTGCATAATAGAAACTTTTATTTTACCTTACTTTAATTCTACTACAGTTAACACGCAGCGTTATATTAGTTTCAGGGGTACAATATAGTGATTCAATAACTTGATACGTGACTCAGTGCTCCTCATGGCAAGTGTTACTCTTAACCTCCTTCACCCGTTTCACCCATCCCCCTACTCACCTCCCCTCTGGTAACCATTAGTTTGCTCTCTACAGTTAAGAGTCTGTTTTTTGGGTTTTTTTTTGGGGGGGGGTTGGTTTGTCTCTTATTTTATCTGTTTGTTTTGTTTCTTAAATTCCACATGAGTGAAATTGTAGGCTATTTGTCCCTGACGGCACTTAAATGGCCCTCTCTCTCTCTCACACACACACATTTTTTTTAATTAAAAAATGAAAATAAAATAAAAGAGAGGATGTGGAGAAAAAATAACCCTCACACACTACTGGTGGGAATGCAAACTGGTGCAGTCACTGTGGAAAACAGTATGGAGGTTCCTCAAAAAGTTAAAAATAGAATTGCCATATGATCCAGTAATTTCACTACTGAGCATTTACCCAAGGAATACGAAAACACTAATTCAAAAAGATATATGCCCCCCTCCTGTGTTTATTGCAGCATTATTAAATCTTTTTAAAAAATGTTTACTTATTTTTGAGAGTGAGAGAGAGAGTGCAAGCGAGGGAGGTGCAGAGAGAGACAGACAGAGGACCACAAGCAGGCTCCACCCTGACAGCAGAGAGCCTGATGTGGTACTCGAACTCACGAGGCACAAGATCATTACCTGAGCCGAAGTTGTGACGCTGAACTGACTGAGCCATCCAGGTGCCCCTGCAGCATTATTTATAATAGCCATGTTATGGAATCAACCCACGTGGCTGTCAATAGATGAATGGATAAAGATGTGCTGTATATACTGGGGCACCTGGATGGCTCAGTCGGTTGAGCATCCGACTTCGACTCAGGTCATGATCTCACAGTCCTTGGGTTCAAGCCCCGCATCAGGCTCTGTGCTGACAGCTCAGAGCCTGGAACCTGTTTCAGATTCTGTGTCTCCCTCTCTCTGACCCTCCCCTGTTCATGCTGTCTCTCCCTGTCTCAAAAACAAATAAAATGTTAAGAAAAAAATTTTTTTAAAACAAACAAAACATGTGCCATCCTCAATCCCCATCACCCATTTAACGCATCCTCCTGCCCATTTCTCCTATGTAGGTATGTATTTATTTATTTTTAAGTAACCTCTACACCCAACGTGGGTCTCAAACTCATGACCCCAAGATCAAGAGTTGCATGTTCTTCTGACTTAACCAGCCAGGTGCCTCTACAGATTTTTCTTACGTAGAAAGAAAATTATTTTCAGGCAAAAAGCCTGAAATAGAAGAAAATTATTTTCAGAAATAATTTTTAGATTAAAAAATATTGCTGGCACCAGTTGTATCCATCAGAACAGAGTTTGGGAAAACTTTTGAAACCTAATTACCTATATTCAAACTCTTTGGAAGAAAGAACATGTAAATAAGAGTGGTAGCTTAGAGGTACCTGCCTGGCTCAATTTACAGAGCATGTGACTCTTGATCTCTGAGTTGTGAGTTCAAGGCCCATGTTGGGCCTAGAGCTTACTTAAAAAAAGGGGTGGTGGTGGTGGTAGTTTAGATTGATAGTTTCCAATATGGTAGCCACTGGCCACTTGTGGCTATCGAGCACTTGAAATGTGGCTGGTTCCCACTGAGATATACTGTAAGTAAAATATTTACCAGCTTTCAAAGACTTATTGCCAAAACTAGAGTGTAAAATATCTTTTTAATAATTTTTATATTGATTATATGAAGTGATACTATTTTACCTATATTGGGTTAAATCAAATATACTATTAAAATTAATTTCATTTATCTTTCCTTTTTTAAAGGTGGCTACTAGAAAGCTGAAAATTATATATGTAGATCAAATCATGTTTCTGTTGGACACTGCTGTGCTAGATAAAGGATAAGAATGTATCCTTTATTGAGCACTGTCTAAGGGATGACACGGTATCTGGGCAGCTCTAGAGATACAAGCTATCCCATGGTCATTGGTTAGTTCATTATAGTTTCTGCTAAGAATTATCTCCCAAGGTATCCTCATAAGACCTAACCTTTCTACCCTTCAAGGCCCATATTAACTCTTACATATAATTTATTTTTACCTAAGAACTTAAGGAACTTCTCAGTTTTCTGACCCTATGGAATTATACCACTCATTTTGTCATGTAAGTGCATCAAGTCTTAATTTCCCAATCAAACCAATATGAGCAGTTTGTAAAAGTTTTGACTTTGGGGGTATCTAGCTGGCTCAGTTGGCAGGGCATGAGACTCTTTTTTTTCAACGTTTATTTATTTTGGGGACAGAGAGAGACAGAGCATGAACGGGGGAGGGGCAGAGAGAGAGGGAGACACAGAATCGGAAACAGGCTCCAGGCTCTGAGCCATCAGCCCAGAGCCCGACGCGGGGCTCGAACTCACGGACCGTGAGATCGTGACCTGGCTGAAGTCGGACGCTTAACCGACTGCGCCACCCAGGCGCCCCTGAGACTCTTGATCTCAAGGTTGTGAGTTGGAGACCCACACTGGGTGTAGAGATTACTTAAAATAAAATCTTTAATTAAAAAAAAATAACATAAGTTAAAAATTAAAAATAATAGAAATTTCTGATTTGGGGTGGGGAAACACACACAAGAAACCAATGCATTCTGCTAGTCTAAACCCACAACAGACATCAATAATCAATCACAAGACTATATCCAAGACAGACATTAAGAATCAATCACAGCATATGCTCCCTCCAAACCCACTGAAGGTCTTATTATCATTTTCAATACAGAGCTCTAGGCAGCTACTTCCCACTGATCAAAGTTGTCATGAGAAAATTATTTGTCACCTCTGTAATAGAATCATTTAGGGAATAGGGTTGACTGAGTAAATAAAGCAGAGAGGCACAAGTTTAAATTTCTCTCTCTCTCTGTATCGCAGGCTATATAACAATAAAATGAGGTCAATACATGGATTTCATTAATAGTGTGTCTGAGTATGTTATTGTTGCCTGATATGAAGTATATGGGAATTCTCATGTTTTTATTCAAGGCCAGGGATGTTGGGAAACATGTTGTCTGTCTTCCTTGACATTTTTTTCCTAGTGGTTACCATCATTCTCTCCTGAAGTGGGTACAGAGCAAAGGGTAAGATCATCATACACAAAGGCAGGGTCTCCAAAGTGTTTCAAGGAACACCAGTGCTGTAGGATGCTAAGAAATATTCAAGAAAAAGTGAATTCTCCAGTCTAATAAGTGAAAACACTGAGTTTATAAAAAATTAAGGGGTGCCTGGGTGGCTCAGTCAGTTAAGCTTCTGACTCTTTTTATAATTTTTTTAAGTTTATTTATTTTTGAGAAAGAGACAGAAAGAGTGAGGGGGGAGGGGCAGAGAGAGAGGGGGGAGAGAGAATCTTAAGCAGGCTCCACACTGACAGTGTGGGACTCCAATGCACAAACCAAGCGATCGTGACCTGAGCAGAAACAAAGAGTCAGACGCTTAACCGACAGAGCCACCTAGGCTTCCAAAGGTTATGACTCTTGATCTCGGATCAGGTCATGATCTCACAGTTCATGAGTTTGAGGCCCACATCCGACTCTGAGATGATGGTGAGGAGCCTGCTTGGGATTCTGTCTCTTCTTCTCTCTACCCCTCCCCTGCTTGTTGCTTGTGCTCTCTCTCTCTCTCTCAAAATAAATAAATAAACTTAAAAAAAAATTAAAGTGAGGCGTGCCTGGGTGGCTCAGTCATAGGTTAAGCGGCCGACTTCGGCTCAGGTCATGATCTCACAGTTCATGAGTTCAAGCCCTGTGTCGGGCTCTGTGCTGACAGCTCAGAGCCTGGAGCCTGCTTCGGGTTCTGTGTCTCCCTTTCTCTCTGCCCCTCCCCTGCTCACGCTCTGTCTCTCACTCTCTCAAAAAGTAAGTAAACATTAAAAAAAAAAATTAAAGTGATTCACTGTTACTCTTCTAGTATGCTTCCCAGTTTTTTTGACATAGAGTTCCCGTTTTCAGGACCTACGTTCTGATAAATTTATTTTAGGAAATACTGTTCTAAGGACTCTGCTGATTTTTTTTTAAGTTTATTTATTTTTGAAAGAAAGAAAGTGTGAGTGGGGTAGGAGCAGAGAGAGAGACAGAGGGAAAGAGTGTGGAGCCCGATGTGGAGCTTGAACCCAAGAACCATGAGATCATGACCTGAGCCAAAGTCAGATGCTTATCTGACTGAGCCACCCAGGTGCCTCAGTGATGTTTTATTTTTGAAAACAGGGTGAGGGGGGGCAGTGAGGGTGGTGGTAAACATTGATGCTAGTAATCACCATAGTCTTTCCTTTATTTTAAAATTTACTTCTTCAAACACAGGCATTGGTAGCCATCAGTTATCTGGCGGTAACAGGTGATAGATATCGTTGTGGTTACTTAGAGTGGAAGACAACTAAGTCATGGTCTGATCCAACCCCTGAGTCTGCTGACGAGGAACCTGGGGCTCAGGGAGATTCAGTCCACTGTGCCAGGTCACCGCATGCATCGATGTCTAACAAATTGGAAAGCTTAAAAAATATATAAATGGTTAAGATATGAAGTGGCCCAGAACTATCACTTCCATTATCTCCGGCCCTTTAGTCTACTCTCATCTATCATTTGTTTACTTGCATCAGAAAATAACATTTTGTAGAAAGACCATGAATGTGGATACACTTGTTTCACCCATTAGAGAGAAGAGATGTATTACAACAAAGAGCACTAGATCTCCAGAGGTCTCTCAGCCTTCCAGAGAAAATCAGGCGAAGTGAAAATTCATGCCGGAGTTCTTTATGTTAATGATGATACTGTTCAAAGAGCTTCGCTGGCGTGGAACTCTAGAGTTCTGGACATAATTTTACCTGCTCTGAGTTTATAGTGTCCTCACAATGTGGGCCCTGTGACCAGTAAAAAAAAGTTGACAGCTGGGGTTGGCCTCTCCATGGAGAGATTTGCAGAATGTGACAACTCAGCCAACCTCTACTTGGGGCTTAATTCCACACTGTCACTAATAACACCAAAGAGGCCACATGGCATGTGTTTCCCACACCCCATGGCTTCTACTCTCATGCAGCCCAAACAACTTGTTTTCTGAAAAATCTAATTGGCATTGACCTTTGCTAGGTCATGGTCCATCAACGTCAGCACTATTGGCATTTGAGGCCAGCTAATTATCTAGGCGAGGGCTGTCGTGTGCCTCACAGGGTGGTTAGCAGTGTCCTGTGCGCCCACTTACTAGATGCCAGAGCAGCCCCCAGCTTGTAATCAAAATATTTTGATTACAAAAATAAGTAAACAAATAAATAAAATATTTTGTAATCAAAATATTTCCAGATATTCACAAATGTCCTTTGGGGGACAAAATTGCCTCTGGCTGAGAACCACCGTTTCATCTTATATCAATCTTTTTTAATGTTTATTTATTTTTGAGAGAGAGAGAGACAGAGCGTAAGCAGGGGAGGGGCAAAGTGAGGGAGACACAGAATTGGAAGCGGGCTCCAGGCTCTAAGCTGTCAGCACAGAGCCTGACACGGAGCACAAACTCATGAACTGTGAGATCATAACCTGAGCCGAAGTCAGACACTCAACCAACTGAGCCATGCAGGCGCCCCAAGAACCACTGTTTTAGATGAATCTAATGAGAATGACTGACTAGAGAGTTATTTTCCTATTAGATGGTGAAGTTTCTCAGATAAGGGACACAGGAAACATGTGTTAATCATCTTTGTATCTTTCCTCCCTGGCACATAGTAGGTGTTCATTCACTGATTTTATCCCACAAGTATTTACTAAGAACCTATGTGACACTCTTCCAAGGGGGAAGGGATATAGCAGGTTTCAAGAAGTTTACAATACAGAAGGGGGAAGATAGATAATAAAAACATAAATAGAGGCATAAGTAAATATATAGGGCAATTTCAGATGCTAAGTGCTTTAAAGAAAAGAATATGGATAAATATGAAAGAAGCCTGCCTTGGCCAGAGACTCCAACATCAATTGGAAGTAAGTTGGTAACAGGATCCAAAAATAACAACGGATTCAACAAGATAAAAGTCTGTTTCTCTCTCAAGGAGATAACAATGGATTAAACAAGATAAAAGTTTGTATCTCCCTCAAGGAGAAGTCCAGAAGCAAGTTATCCAGTTCTGTGAAGGCAGTGCTGCTCCAACAAGTCCTCAGGGATCCAGACTTCTATTTTATTGATCTGCATACAGCCTCCATTTCTAGGGTTAGCTCATCAGCTGCTCCAGCTCTAGCCATCATGTCACATTCCAGCCAGTAGAATGAATAAAAGGGGGGGGGGGCGGGGGAAGGCTATGTGCCAATGATTTTTTTTAAGGATGGCTCCTGGAAACTGCCACATTGTATTTCTGCTTGGATTGCATTGGCCAGAACTTAGTCATATGGTCATAAATCATCAAGGGAAGCCGGGCCATTACGGGTACAGCTAAAAATAAGCGGTTCCATTTCTGTGGACAAGGGTGGAGAAGTGTCTGCCAGAGATGGTCAAGGAAGGCCTTTCTGAGGAGGAGACAGTGATGAGAAGAGAGAGGCGATGAGAAGAACTTTCTGGCTAGGGCCCTCAGTTGCTACAAGCCTGGCATATTTGACAGATAAAAGTAAGGCCAGTCTGGGGGAAAACAGGCAGACACAAGATCCCACAGAGCTTTGTGGGGCATTGTAATACGTCTGGGTTCTATTCACCGGCGACGGAAAGCCTTTGGAGGGTTGTGAGGAAGGGAGTTTGTGCTTTCAGATCACTCTGGCTGCTGTGTAAGGATAGAAGTGGGAGAAGTAGGAAGATAGTTCGCAGGCTGTTGGAGTAGATGTGATAGTGACTTGAACTGACCTATCGTGTGCACATGGTAAGAAGTGATTACACTTTGCCTACGATGCTGTGGGATATTGGGGGGCCTGGATGGCTCAGTCGGTTAAGCATCCCACTCTTGATTGTGGCTCAGGTCCTGATCTCATGGTTTGAAGGATGGAGCCCCTCATGGGGCTCTGTGCTTGCTGCACAAAGCCTGCGTGCTGCGTGGGATTCTCTGCTTCTGCCCCTCCGCTGTTTGCACCCACGTGCACGCGCGCTCTCTCTCTCCCTCTTTCTCTCTCTCACAAAATAAATAAATAAACTTTAAAATATATATAATGCTATGGGATATTGGAGCCAAGGCACATAGGCCTCCATGAGGGATAGGATGTGGGGGGTGATATAAAAAAATTAAGATATTTCCCAACGTTTGACCTGAGCAACCAGTGTGTGATTTATTGGTATAGGAAAGGCTTGGGAGGAGGCAAATTTGGGTCAAAAGTTCTGTTTTGAGCCTGTTAAATCCAAGATGTGTATGAGATCTCCAGGGAGAAATGCCAGGCTGGGAGCTGGATATGTAAGAATGTGGCCTGAAATGCAATTTTGAGAGTCATCAGCCTAAAGATGATGCTTTAAGGGTAAGTGTGAAATCAGTGCTAGAAATAATTGTCTCAGGAAAAAAGGAAAGTTCTACATGTTGAAGTGCAATTAGACAAATTTAAAAAACCAAGAATCATCTATGTTAAAGACCCTTAAACATCCGTATAAGCCCCCTTCAAAATCATCAAGTATGCAACTCTGGCTCTTGGTATTCTAATTAAACCTGCCTGAGAATTCAAGCACAGCTCACAAGGAGCAAAAGGCTTTGTGTCATCATTGGTGGAAACGACCTGAAAGAGCTTCTCTGATGCATTTACATCGCATCAGTGCTGTTTTCTGCTTTTTTAAAAAAAAAAATTGCAATTGTGGGGAGGCCTGGGTGGCTCAGTCGGGTAAGCGTCCGACTTCAGCTCAGGTCACGATCTCACAGTTCACGGGTTGGAGGCCCTCATCTGGCTCTGTGCGGACAGCTCAGAGCCTGGAGCCTGCATCTCATTCTGTGTCTCCCTCTCTCTCTGCCCCTCCCCCATTCATGCTCTCTCTCTGTCTCAGAAATAAATAAACATAAAAGAAAGAATGAAAATATCTAGCCTCAGAGAGATTGCGTGTCTTGCTGGAGAACTGGGTCTGCCTTTCCTTAGACTTTTCAACAAGCGTAATTATTCAGGAAGCCTTACTCTATACGGTGCATCTCACTGAGCTCTCCCATTTCTTTACCTAAAGGTAGAAACCCTATGTCATTCTTCTTTTTTTTTAACCAACTATGGTTTCGGGCTTATAATGGGTGCTCAAATATTTATTGACAGAATGAACTAGAGACACGGATATGACTACCCAAAAACAACAGATTCATTAAAGGGGTAACATGGAATTCTAAGAGTCCTGGGATATCATTTAGTCTACAGGTCATTACCTGGCTGGCCTCAGGTGGTCGATGGCCTCAGAAATGTTTTGAGTGGTTTCCAATTTCTGCAAAACACAAAACAAAACAAAATCAAGTTATATGAGCTTCCAACATTCAAAAATTGGGAAATTGAAGACAACAATCCAGATTTTTTTTTTTTTTTTTTTTTTTGCTTCTCTTGAAATTGACAATACTGAACTCACGTTCCCACAGGTCAACAAGGAGAAAAGGGCTGAGGAGGTGATGCCCTAAACTCTGTTTAGATTTCCACCTAGGCTTCTGAAGCCATTTGAATTTGTAACCTCAACTGTCACACTCCTTTATGGAAGTGATAAAGCCAGGTCCTGCACAGCAAAGTGACTTGCTAGAAGGGGGTCCAAGCATCCTCACTCCCAGCCTCTTGCCACACCCTGCTGCCCAGGAAGCACAGGCAGCCTAAAAATCTGTGTTTGTCCTGACTGTGCATAAACACATACACACAGAGATGAGTGTACAGCCAAGGCTAATTCTCAAGACGAGGAAAAAGACTAAAAATGTAAATTGGGTTAATTTCAAAAATCTTGTCAGTTAAAAAAATTACAGTAAACTTTCTATTGCACTTGGTCACAAAGTCAACCTTTTTAAAAAAATTTTTTTTTAACGTTTATTTATTTTTGAGACAGAGAGAGACACAGCATGAATGGGGGAGGGGCAGAGAGAGAGGGAAACACAGAATCGGAAGCAGGCTCCAGGCTCTGAGCCATCAGCCCAGAGCCCGACGCGGGGCTCGAACTCGCGGACCGCAAGATCGTGACCTGAGCCGAAGTCGGACGCTTAACCGACTGCGCCACCCAGGCGCCCCTAAAGTCAACCTTTTTTAAAAAAATGTTTTTAAAGTTTGCTCCTGAAAAAAGCAATGTTTTTTTAAGTAATCTCTATACCCACTGTGGGGTTCGAATTCATGACTCCAAGATCAAGAGTCACATACACTTCCGAATGAGCCAGCCAGGAACCCCAAAGCTGGCCCATTCTGATCTGAAACTCTCTTTTCACATTGTTTAAAGAAATAATAGGGGTGCCTGGGTGACTCAGTCGGTTGAGCGTCCAATTCTTGGTTTTGGCTCGAGTCATGATCTCACGGTTTGTGGATTCAAGCTTCATATTGGGCTCTGCACTGGCAGTTCAGAGCCTGCTCAGGATTCTTTTCCTCTCTCTCAAAATAAATAAACTTAAAAAAAAGAGAAATAATAAATCTGGGTTAATATTTATTCCAGTTCTGAGCCAGCCATGGTTTCACTTTCTACATCATTCAGTAGTGATCTGGTGCGATGGTGAGAAATGAATGAAATAAGAAACTGGAGGGTGGGAGAGTAAGAACCAGCTGGCTCATGGGGAGGCCTCCTGGGAGCAGTTATTACATAATGTGGTGCTTAATAATCTAGTGAACTGTATACCTCCAGAACACATCCAAATGTTAATTAAAACGTTTCTTCCTTCCTTACTCATTCTGCAGGGCCCCCTTGAGGTGCTCATTGAATTTAATTCCTCTCTCCGGGTTGTTCTCCCCTCCCCCAACCAGGGCATCCACTGATGGGGGAGAGGGAGGGTCACCAGAGAACCAGAAAAACAAAAGCAACAACCTTTGGACCCAATTGGGTAAATCATTGATCTATAAGTCAGAAACACTTCAGATGTGTTTTCTGTTCTCCAGGTCAGTGCTTGTCACATTTCTATGTGCTTCCCAGTCACCCGGGATCTTGTGAAAGTGCAGACAGCTTTAGCAGCTCTGGGTTGGGGCCTGAGACTCTGCATTTCTAATAAGCTCCCAGGTGCTGAAGCTGCAGGTCCGGAGACCACGCTCTTGGGCCTCCAGGCCCTAGAGTTGACCACTGGTTCTCAAACCTGCCTGCCCATTCAAGTCACCCCAGCGGATCCCGGAGAACTACTGATATCTCGGTCTCCTTGGCAGATTCTGATTTAAAATGTATGGGTGGAGCCTGGCCGTTCAGAGTTTTCAAAACTTCAGGAGATTCTAGTACAATGCCCAGTTGGAGAAGCACTGCCCCAGACTAGAGCAAGCTTTAGTATATCTCAGGGTCACCCCCAGGGTTTGTTAAGACACACAGATTGCAGGACTCCACCCTGCAGGGTTTCAGTTGCGGTGGGTGGGGCCTGAGAATTTGCATGTCTAACAAAGTGCTGCTGATTCTGCTGGTGGGCTGGGAGAGAACACACAGGGGTGCTGTGGGGAGGAACTGATCTTCACTTAAGTACTTAAATAAGCAAGAATGACCAGTGCTTGGAAGCTATGTTGGCTGTCCTTCTCTTGTCACCCAGAGAGGATTGTCAACCAGTTACACCCAGCCTAGGATCCACCTTTATGCCCCAAGGCTCGTCAGTTCCCCAGCTGGTTCACTCTGTGTGGACAGCTCCTTTTACGAGAGTTCAGGCCAGTTGTAGCCACTGTAGAATAGACGCTGGTGGCCTCATCCCTGGAGAGGTGGTGCTGATGGTGAGGGTGAATGCCTGGCCCTGGGCAAACTGGAGATTTCCCACCAAGTCTGGATGGTGGTGGAACATTCTCACTTGTTTTGGTAAAAGCCCATGATTCCATTCCAGAGGTGCTTTCGTGGCTCTGTTTCTTGGGCAAAGGGTGGAAGAGCTCAGCTGTGACCATAGGAACATTGAGAAGGGGTGGGAGCAGTAAGAATTCATTCTCTCATGGGAACAAGATGGAAGTATGCCCAGGGCACCTGGGTGGCTCAGGCTCCTTGCTGCCAGCATGGAGTCTGGGTGGGATTCTCTCTCTGTCCTCCCCCACTCCCTTCAAAATACATAAAAAAACTAAAAAAGAAGAAGGAAGAGGAGGAGAAGGAGGGGGAGGAGGAGGAGGAGAAGGAGGAGGGGAGGAGGAGGAAGGGGAGGAGGAGGAAGAGGAGGAGGAGGAAGAGGAGGAGAAGGAGGAGAAGGAGGATGAGGAGAAGGAGGAGGAGAAGAAGGAGGAGGAGGAGAAGAAGGAGGAGGAGGAGAAGGATGAGGAGGGGAAGGAGAAGGAGGAGAGAAGGAGGAGGAGGAGAGGGAGGAGGAGGAGGAAGAGGAGGAGGAAGAGGAAGGCGGTGCCAGCTCCACATCGAGGGCCGTTCCTAAAAATGTTGAGCTCCTTACCCCAGAGTTATTTTCCAAATCCATGTAATGTTTTTGCTAGCTTTTAATTTTTTTTTCCAGTTTTTGATTCTTTTTTTTTTTACATTAAATTACATGCTAGAGATTTACAACTAAGCTTCAAGACAAAGCAGAGGTAAGGCCTAGCAGCTTTTTAAAAAATACTCATTTTGGGGGCACCTGGGTAGCTCAGTCGGTTGAGCAACTGACTCTTGATTTCCACTCAGGTCATGATCTCTCAGTTGTCAGTTTGAGTCTCGCTCAGTGCTGATGGTACTGAGCCTGCTTGGGATTCTCTCTCTCCCTCTCCCTCCATGCGCTCTCTCTCAAAATAAATAAATAAACTTTAAAATAAACATTCATTTTTATCTTCTCCAAATACATTCCTTTACTTACCTATTCATTTTCTTAAAAAAAATTGTTTTTTATTTTTTAAAATTACTTTATTATTTTATTTATTTATTGAGAGAGAGAGAGAGAGCACAAGTGCACAGGCAAGCAGGGGAGGGACAGAGAGAGAATCCAAAGGAGGCTCTGCTCTTTCAACACCGAGCCTGACTTAGGACTTGAACTCACAAACCATGAGATCATGACTTGAGCCAAAATCAAGAGTCTGACACTTAACCGACTGAGCCACCCAGGCGCCCCTACCTTTTTCTTTTCTTTCAGGGACATTTTCATAACCAGTAGTTTGAGTTAAGTAGCATTTTTTTAAACTGAAATAAATTTTATACATAACATTGTGTAAATTTCAGGTGTATAACATGTTGATTTGACACATTCCTGTATTGTCATATGATTGCCACTGTATACTGACAATTAGGACCTATAATTATTTCCTTTTAGTGGTGGGAATAACTAAGATCTAGTCTCTTCGCAAGTTTGATGATTATGATACAGTATTGTGGTCTATATTCACTATCCTATACATTAGATTTTTAGGACTTATTTAGTACCTGTTGCAAGTCTGTTTAATCCTTACAGAAAAATAACCCTGGAGAAAGAAACTACCATTTATTAAGTGCCTATATGTCTCAGGGATTCCACAAATTTATTTGCCTTCATTAGCTCATGGATTGCGGTAGAAAACTCTGCACTGGGATTATAACTATCTGGAATTTTTTTTGGAAAAATATTTTTTCAAGAAAAATAGTCTGTTCAGATAAAGCATTCTCACAGAGAAAATAATGTAGACGCTGAAGAAACATGTAGAGCTGTGAATGTATGTGGGCCATTAAGCCACAGAAATTTTCTAGACCTCCCCTGGTGGCCATTAAAACTCCTGCTGAGAGCTAGTTGGTTAATTCCATCACAAAGTTTTAGCTATCACCTCTAATGGTTTTTACCAGACCAATGGGGGAATCCCAACAGGGTTAATGGGCAGTAAGGTTAATTTTTGCCTTCTGGCAGAGGCTTTAAGAATTTTTGTTTTGGTTTGTTTTGATATATATATATATATATATATATATATATATATATATACATACCATAAATTATATAGTAGAATGAAGCCACATATTAGGCAAGGGACCATCTTTTTTATTTTTTATTTTTTTCCACCAAAATACTGTCAAACACTGGCCTTGAAAATGACTACGTTTAGGCGCACCAGGATGGCTCAGTAGGTGGAGCATGCGACTATTGATCTTGGGGTGGTGAGTTTGAGCCCCATGTTTGGTGTAGAGAGTACTTAAAAAAAACAAAACCACTGTGTCCATTTCACAGGTCTGTTTGGGAACTACTCCATACCTGGCACTGGGTTTATAATGGTGAACAAAGTAGACACAACATTTGCCCTCAAAGAGCTTCATTGCTGGCAAAAGAAAGAAATACTACAAGTAAATATATAACCCCAAGCTGAGTGTCGAGCCTTGTCTCTTTGTTGTATGGATACAACCCCAAGTTGTAGATATGAGAGAATAACAGGAAGATAACTTGCATGGGAAGTCCAGGGGAAGTGACTTTAGCTGGGCCCTAGGGGATGAGAAAAAAGGAGCTAGGTGAGGAGTTCTGGTGGGGGAAGAACATTACAGCTGGAAATGAAAGGTCCTTGAGGTAGGAAGGAACTTGGCAACTTCTGGGGACTTAAAGAAGGGCTGTGTAGGAGACAGAGTTCTTAGGGTTCTCCAGGGAAAGAAAACCAACAAGAGAGACAGAGAAAGACACTGGCTCACACGATAATGAAGGCTAAATCCCACAATCTGTTGGAAGCCCAGAAGAGCTGGTGGTGTAGTTCGAGTCCAAACGTGAAGGCCTTAGAACCAAAGGAACCAGTGGTGTGAAATGGGGCCAGTGGCAAGCCCCGTGAATCAGGAATGCTCATGGTATAAGTCCCCATCTCAAGAGGAGACAGATGTCCCAGCTCTACACTCAGGTAGGGGTAGAGAATTCTCTCTTCCTAAGGCTTTTTCCACTCCGGACTTCAACCCATTGGGCTAACGCCAACCTGGAGGAGGGCAATCTGCCTCACTCAGTCTACCGATTCAAATGCTAATCTCTTCCAAAAACACCCTCACAGATTCGCTGAGTAATGTTTAACTAGATGTCCACCTGGAGAGCCCATGGCCCAGGTCAAAATTAACCATCACAGAGGCTGATGGCCAGAAGAGGCAAGAGAGGAATGCAGGGATGAGTGGTTTGTACTGGTCAACTTGGTTATGTTGGAAAGAGGTCTCCTAGAATCCTTTTCCCTGTTCGATGTGGCCGAAAGAGGCAAGAGCAGGTGCAGCAGCACCGTCCCTGAAAGTCATCGTGGTTGGATGCAGTGGTAGATGGTAAGATACAGAGATGCCTGCAGGTTCCACTGGCCTTTGCTCTCCTCCGCTCTACATCCAGCTCTTGCCCTGACCAACAGCAGCCCCTGTCCCACCACCAGATGCTTGGTGGCAACAGCAACACAGAGGCACAACCTGCCATAGAGCCTTCCTTGGCTGTTCTATTTTGGTGGCCAAATGTGCTTGGCTGCTCAGACCGACTGGCCAGTGCTTCCTTTGATCTCCTACTTTCCCTCCTGAATCATTCCTTCCCTTACTCCTCCTTCAGCTCTGTGAGGTCTAATTCCTAGAATGAATCTCTTATCCCATAACCTATAGTGATTCTGGGTTGAACCCTCACTGATACAATGGACCAGACCATGTAGGCCACCGTAAAGAGCAGGAGAAGCTATCACAGACCAGTGGGTCAGGCAGCTGGCCTACATCTGTGCGTGGGGCTCCCTTGACCACAGCCAGGATTCAAGTACCCCAGGATTCTAAACAGAGCAGGGCAGTGTGCAGAAAAAATTGCCATCAGACTATTCCCAAATCTGCCCCATGACCGGTTCCCTCTGCATTCTGGCAAATGGTCATTATGATTTTGCTCCTCAGCCCTGATGAGAAGAGGTATTTTTCTCTAACAAGTAGAAGGATTAATGAGCAGGGAAAGACTCCAGTCCCTTATGGCCAGTGTTTAGAAGCAATAGCTTTGGGGCAGGCACAGGAATATGTTAAATGATTAGACTTTTTTTTTTTAATGTTTTATTTATTTTTGAGAGAGAGAAAGAGAGCAGAGGAAGGGCAGAGAAAGCGGGAGACTGAGGATCCAAAGTGGGCTCTGTGCTGATAGCAGCGAACCCAATGAGGGGCTTGAACCCACGAACCGCAAGACCATGATCTAAGCCAAAGTCGAACGCTCGACCGACTGAGCCACCCAGGAACCCCATAAATGAACTGGCTTTTGGACCAAAAGCAGCTGGAAATCTGCCCTCCTTTGGTGTGTATGTACAGGGCTCCAGGGATTTGCATGTGTTGATTGGCTGAAGGAGAAAGTAGTGGCTACACTTCAGAATCAATGGGGGGGAGGGGAGGTAGGGGGTTGGGTGTGCTTTAAAAATATGCAGATGCTCCACTGTAGACCATGTAAATCCGATCTCTGGGGGTAAGTTTTTGTTTTTGTTTTTGTTTTTAGTCCAAAGTGATTTCTCTGAAGCTTTTTTTAGTCCAAAGTGATTCCAAGAATAGCCAGGGTTGAGAACCCACACAACCGGAGTGAAGAGGTCACAAACAAGGGACCCTGTGGGCCATGTCTGATCCAAGATGTGCTTTGATGGACACTATCTTCTTTCAGAAATTTAAATTCACCGCTAATATTGAAACAGAGAGACTGCAAAGACAAACATGAATTTCCAGCTTCCTTCCTCTGAAAACATGCAAGGATTGGCAATACTGGGCCGCGTTCACACATGGCAATGAGAGTTAAGAACAGACTGAGAGCTTCCTTTAGGAAGCCCCAGCCTCTTCTGTTAGTCACAGTCCCTACTAACTGCGAACGTACTGCCCGGCCTGTTCCATTCACCTTATTATCTAGCCCTCTGCTGTACACACTGCATTCGGGGACCCCGCAGAGATCAGACGCGGAGGTCAGCCAACTAGAGCCATAAGGCTAGATCTGGCTTGCTGTCTATTTTTGTATGGCCTGCAAGCCAAGAATGGCTTTTACATTTTTAAATTGCTGGGGAAAAAAGCAAAAGAATAATGTTGCATGACACATAGGAAATCAATACAATTTCGGCGCCCATATTGTAGCACAGAATAAGGCTGTGCTCATTTGTTTATGTGTCTGTGGCTGCTTTTGTGTTACCATGAAGAGTAAGTACATAGTTGCAGCAGAGATTGCATGGTCTGAAAAGCTTTAAAATATGTGCGATCTGTCCCTTTACAGAATAAGACTGTTAATTAAGAGAATAGGATTTAGAATGAAAGAAAGCTAGGATCCAGTGTTAACTATGTGAGAGAATCTGGGCAAATGATACCACCTCTCTGTAAAATGCAGAAAAGAAATCCTACCCAGCAGGGGATTGTGAGGATGTAGATTAGATCACTAGGCATAGCCCACAGCCCAGTGCCTAGAAAGTGGAGAATAAATTGTAGCCCATAGGAAAGTGAGACTGGGCATCACCTTGTGAGATTGATACTGTTTTTCAATGAGTAACAGAAAAAGAACCAGAGTCATTTGCCTAAACAACAACAACAACAAAAAAGAGTTCATTGCTATTACCTCAAAGCGGTTACACTATTATGTCATTAAAGTCATTTTGCAATCATTCAAACTGAGCCATTGTTCTGCATTAGGTATCTTTTAAATGTGAACACTGTGATATTGACCAAATACAAAATCACCTTTATACTCATAATTACTAACTATTGGCTTTGTCATCATGTAAAAGCCTTAGAAATAATAACCCTAGATAACCTTAGAAATAATATTTATGTTAGCATAAATAACAATAGGATTTCTTGAGAAAATGAACTGTCCATACTGAGTGAAAGCTGTCTTTTCTGTATTGTATATTTTACATTTTTGAAATTCATTCCATATCCAGGAGCTGATATTTTCACTTAATTTAAAAAAAAATTTTTTTTAACATTTATTTATTTTTGAGACAGAGAGAGACAGAGCATGAACGGGGGAGGGGCAGAGAGAGAGGGAGACACAGAATCAGAAGAAGGCCCCAGTCTCTGAGCCATCAGCCCAGAGCCCGACGCAGGGCTCGAACTCACGGACCGCGAGATCGTGACCTGAGCTGAAGTCCGACGCTTAACCAACTGAGCCACCCAGGCGCCCCTGATATTTTCACTTTAAAAAAAATGCATTTTGGGCACCTGGGGGGCTCAGTCAGTCAGTTAAACATCTGACTTTGGCTCAGGTCATGATCTCACGTTTCGTGAGTTCAAGCCCCACATTGGGCTCTGTGCTAACAGCTCAGAGCCTGGAGCCTGCTTCAGATTCTGTGTCTCCCTCTCTCTCTGCCCCTCCCCCACCGCCGCACACACACTCTCTCTCTGTCTCAAAAATAAATAAACATTTAAAAACATTTTTAATGAATTTTCTTCTGTTTGAGCAAAGTTGACCAAATAAAATCCTTGCCTATAAGTATTTTTAAACTAATTAAATCTCCAGAACTGACCATGCATATAAAATATACGTAACATTACATTTACCATTTTAGCCATTTTAGGGGCGCCTGGTTGGCTCGGTTGAGCATTCAAGTTTGGCTCAGGTCATGATCTTATGGTTTGTGGGTTTGAGCCCCGCATAGGGCTCTGCACTGACAGCACAGAACCTGTCTGTCTCCCTCTCTCTCTGCTGCTTCCCTGCTCAAGCTCTGTCTCAAAAATAAGTAAACTTAAAAAAACAAAAAAACAGGGGCGCCTGGGTGTCTCAGTTCCTTGAGTGACCAACTTCGGCTCAGGTCATGATATTATGGTCCGTGAGTTCGAGCCCTGCATCAGGCTCTGTGCTGACAGCTTGGAGCCTGGAGCCTGCTTCCGATTCTGTCTGTCTGTCTGTCTGTCTGTCTCTCTCTCTCTCTCTCTCTCTCTCAAAGAATAAATAAACATTTAAAAAAAAAAACCCTTAAAGTGTACTATTGTGTGGCATGAAGGACATTCACCGTGCTGTGCAGCCCTAACTAATACCTAGTCCCAGAGCTTTTCATCACCCTAAAGAAACCTGGTACCCATTAAGCAGTCACTTCCCATGGTTCCCCTCAGCCCAGCCCCTGGCAACAGCTAATCTACTTTCTATACCTATCAATTTGCCAATTCTGGACATTTCATTTAAGTGGAATCATACATTGTGTAGTTTTTTGTGTCTGCCTTCTTTCACTCAAAAGAATGTTTTCAAGGTTCATCCATGGTTGTATTGTAGCATGGACCAGCATTTCGTTCCTTTTTGTGACTGAATAATAGTTCTTTTTTTTTTTTAACGTTATTTATCTTGAGAGAGAGAGAGAGAGAGAGAGAGAGAGAGAGAGAGAGAGAGAGAGAGTGGGGGGGGGAGGGGCAGAGAGGGGGAGAGAGAATCCCAAGCAGGCTCTGTGCTGTCAGCACAGAACCCGACACGGGGCTCGACCCCACGAACCATGAGATCATGACCTGGGCCAAAACCAAAAGTCTAACACACCCAACCGCCTGAGCCACCAGGCGCCCCTGAATAATATTTCATTGTATTGATATCCCACATTTTGTTTATCCCTCCATCTATTGATAGACATCTGGGCTGTTTCCCTTTGGGACTGTTGTATATAGCTCTGGGATGAACATTTACATACATGTTTTGAAACGTGTTTCAGGTTTGAAAACCTGTCAGAGTTCTAGTATCAAGACCCTTTGAGACCTTGCTGAGTGTCTTCAAAAAAAAACGAACCAGTTGATAAGGACAGTAAAAGGACTGAGCCCTGGGTGGAAGGGTCTTGATAACAGATTTGCTTGTTTTTGCTTCACGCAGGTCTCACCTCCGGGAACGCAAGTGCCATGAGGGCCAGGACTGTAGCTCAAGGACTGAGGCACCTTGAGAGACTGAACAGACAGACACTGGCCAGACCTTATATAAAAACAGAATTCTGACCCTCAATCTGCAGCCCAGGAAACCAACCCATTGTCTGCAGTAACCAGCCTGGGAGCCAAACAACAGCCCCTGGAACAACCGTCCCCCAAAGGCCAGGGCTTGATTAGTAACTGACAGCTTCCCTAATTCCTATCTCTGCTTCTAGCTTAGGACCAGCTAGAGAAAGCCAAATGGGTACCCCTAACCAATCACACGGCATGCCCTTCTTCTAGTTAGCCCACTTCTGACTTCCCCATGCCAACAGCCTCCACTGGGGGCACAGCTGGATCCTTCCTTCCTTCATTTACTTATGAAAAAATTTTTTTAATTATTATTTTTTTTAATTTTTTTTTCAACGTTTATTTATTTTTGGGACAGAGAGAGACAGAGCATGAACGGGGGAGGGGCAGAGAGAGAGGGAGACACAGAATCGGAAACAGGCTCCAGGCTCCGAGCCATCAGCCCAGAGCCTGACGCGGGGCTCGAACTCACAGACCGCGAGATCGTGACCTGGCTGAAGTCGGACGCTTAACCGACTGCGCCACCCAGGCGCCCCTAATTATTATTTTTTAAGTAAGCTTGACACCCAATATGGGGCTTGGACT
This sequence comes from Felis catus, assembly GCF_018350175.1. Classification (NCBI taxonomy): domain Eukaryota; kingdom Metazoa; phylum Chordata; class Mammalia; order Carnivora; family Felidae; genus Felis; species Felis catus. Next base: position 26,492,997 of record NC_058383.1, on the reverse strand, counting down.
GACAACCCTGAGATCAAGAGTCACATGCTCTATGCACTGAGCCAGCAAAGCGCTCCCTGCCCCCACCTTTTTTTTTTTTTTTTAACAATAAAGCTTTCCCTCTCCTCTGTCTGCCTTTGAGTCTGTGCCAAAACACAAATAATGGGGGCTGACTCGCTTGCTATAGCCTATATAGACAGCTCTGAGTAAGGAGCATCTGTTTGTTCTCCTTTGGATAGTCTTTGTCCATTTGCACAACCTCCATGCCCCGGGCAGGGCCTGACACACAGACCATGGTGTGAATGCACAGGGCTGAGGAAGGGCCAGTGTGTCCCTTTCACAGTGCCCTGCTGGACACTCAGGCCCACAGCACAGCCACAGGCTCTCTCTAGAACTCTGGCCCTGCCCCTGCAGCGGCCAGCCCACCACCTCTACCGGACATCCGCAAGCCCTGGGCCCCAACGTTCCCAAACCTACTGGTTACCGCCTCCCTCCTCTGGAAGCCCTTCACCTGCTTTCCACACCCAGGATCACCCCAGGGCCCTGCGTGGCACGTAGGAGTCAACCTACCTCCTCCCTCTCGTTCTCCCCAGCCTATAATCCCTCTGTAAGTCCTGCTGGTTCTACTCCAGAATGCCCAGCGAAGCCGCCCCTTCCTCTGGCTCCGTTCCTGGCTCATTCCTTCGTTGCAGCAATAGCTCAGAACTGGTCTAGCTGCCTTCAGCTTGGCCTCCTCGGAAACAGCCAGGGGACATTTTCCCAAACAACCCATTTCTGACCGGGAGGCTTCCCTGCCCAGCAGCCTCCCGTCACCATCACATTAGCGCCTAAACTCTAGAAAGAGGCTTTCTGGAGCCCCCAGACCCGGTCCCGGTCCACCCTTCCAGCTTCAACTCCAGGGCAGCTTCTGTTCTCAAAGTCTACGCTCTGCCCTCCCTGCCGTCCCCGCTTTTGCCTCCTCTGGGCATTCTCTCCCCCTCCCCTTGCCTTGGCAGGTGGCTCCTCTTTTTCAAGCTTCACTGACTCACTGCCTCAGTCGTGAAGCCGCCGCGGTGCTGTTGCCACGATCCCCTCCGGACACCTGGTCACTCTGGGCTCATTACACTAGGATGAGACGTGCCGGTCGGTCTCCTTCCTTCCCCTCAAGTGTGTAAATTCCGTGAAGTCTGGAATTTTTGCTTTTGACCTTTGTGGTCTCAGAACCAAACGTGATGCCTGGCACATGACAGATACCAAAATGTCAATATTTGTTGAGCAAATGAATATTTGCAAAAAAAAAAAAAAAAGAGCTGTATCAGGGTTGGATTACTCAACAGAGTTTAGGGCCAATAGCCAAAGAGGGGAATACCCTCCCCCACCCCCACCCCACAAGAATTTGGTATTTGATACGTGGATAAAAGCAACGATGGTGGCATTCTGAGAAAATAGAAAAAAGGAGAACTTTGTATACATTCTTACATTCCTTTTGCTGTCTGGGGTTCCCCCCCATTATTATGTTCCCAGTTTTAAAGATTTTCTTTTTAAGTGATCCCCACCATCCAACACGGGGCTTGAACTACAACCCTGAGATCAAGAATCTCATGCTCTACGAACTGAGCCAGCCAAGTGCCCCTGACTTTTTTTTTTTAAGATTTTATTTTTGGGGCACCTGGGTGGCTCAGTTGGTTGAGCATCCAACTTCTGCTCAGGTGGTGATCTCACGGTTTCTGAGTTCGAGCCTCACATCAGGCTCTGTGCCAACAGCTCAGAGCCTGGAGCCTGCTTCAGTTTCTGTGTGTGTGTGTGTGTGTGTGTGTGTGTGTGTGTGTGTGTGTGTGAAAAACAAATAAACATTTTTTAAAAATTAAAAAAATACATAAAAGTTTTAAGTAATCTCTATACCCAACATGGGGCTCGAACTCATGACCCCAAGACCAAGAACCACAGGCTCTACTGACTGAAACAACCAGTGCCCTGAAACTTGCTTTTGAGTCAATTTTAGCAAAATATCAAGGATGAGCAGGTACATAACCTTTTATTTGTTTTGTTTTTTTTTAAGGACCCATGGGAGAGATTTCTTTCCTATTTCTTCCCCTCCTTCCAAAAAACATCTTACCTTCTATTAAGTAAATATGTTTTTATCATGTGTTTCCCTCTTTGCCTAGCTTCTGTGAAGCTCAGAGCCAAATTTGTGGCCCATATTTTATAATTATACAGTACCCAAGTGCATGCATTTCTGACTGCTAACTTCTCGGATTATTATTAAAACTTTATTTTTGGGGCGCCTGGGTGGCTCAGTCGGTTAAGTGTCCAACTTCGGCTCCAGACATGATCTCATGGTTCGTGAGTTTGAGCCCTACGTTGGGCTCTGTGCTGACAGCTCAGAGCCTGGAGCCTGCTTCAGATTCTGTGTCTCCCTCTCTCTCTGACTCTCCCCCATTCATGCTCTGTCTCTCTCTGTCTCAAAAATAAACATTAAAAAAAATTAAAAAAACCTTTATTTTTCTTCTTGTTTCAATTAAGCCTTTACTTTTAATTTTTTAAAAATTTTTTTGCATTTATTTATTTTTTGAGAGACATAGAGAGACAGAGCACAAGCTGGGGAGGGGCAGAGAGAGGAGGAGACACGGAATCTGAAGTAGGCTCCAGGCTCCGAGCTGTCAGCACAGAGCCCGACGTGGGGCTCAAACCCACAAACAGCGAGATCATGACCTGAGCCAAATTTGGACACTTAACAGACTGAGCCACCCAGGCACCCCATTTACTTTTAATTTTTAAAAAAAATTTTAAAAGTTTATTTATTTAAGTAATCTCTGTACCCATCATGGGGCTTGTACCCACAACACCAAGATCAAGAGTCTCATGCTCTTCCAACTGAGCCAACCAGCTGCCCCTAGATTTAAAAAAAAAAATTTTTTTTAATGTTTATTATTTTTTTTTTAATTTTTTTTTTCAACGTTTATTTATTTTTGGGACAGAGAGAGACAGAGCATGAACGGGGGAGGGGCAGAGATAGAGGGAGACACAGAATCGGAAACAGGCTCCAGGCTCTGAGCCATCAGCCCAGAGCCCGACGCGGGGCTCGAACTCACAGACCGCGAGATCGTGACCTGGCTGAAGTCGGACGCTTAACCGACTGCGCCACCCAGGCGCCCCTGATGTTTATTATTTTTGAGACAGAAGCAGAGGGCGAGAAGAGGAGGGGCAGAGAGAGAGGGAAGCACAGAATCCAAGGCAGGCTCCAGAACTGTCAGCACAGAGCCTGACGCAGGGCTCGAACTCATGAACCCTGTGAGATCATGACCTGAGCTGAAGTTGGACACTCAACCGATTAAGCCACGCAGGCGCCCCCCTAGACTTTATTTTGTAGAGCAGCTTTACACAAACAGCAGGTTTACAGAAAAAAATGAGCAGAAAGTACAGAGAGTTCCCATATATTCTCTCTTCCCTTACATTTCCTCTCTTATTAGCAATTTGCATTGGTGTGGGACCTTTGTTATAACTGATAACCCAACGTGAGTGTGTTATTGTTAACAAAAGTTCAAAACTTACATTAGGGTTCACTCCTTGTAGTGTGCAGCCCTATGGGTTTTAACAAATGCAAAACAGCATGCGTACACCCTTTCGGTATCATACGCACAGAATAGTTTCATTGCCTGAAAAAATCCCCTGTGCTTCAGCTATTCGTCCCTCCTCCCACCACCTTACTGTTGGTTTTATTGGTATCTTGAACCATGTAAGAAAAAGGATGAAGAGGAATTATAATCATCTTATCCTATCATCCTCCTATGAAAAGTTTCAGATACCCCTGAAGTTCCAAAAAAGGATACAATGAGTAGCAGTGGTTGAATTGTTAATGTTTTGTCATTTTTGCTGTCATTTATTTATTTTTGTTTTTACTGAACTTGTTTTTTTTTTTTTTTTTTTTTTTTTTCCCAGAACCATTTGAAAGGAAGTTGCAGGCATCCTGGACACTTGGTCCCTAAATACTTCAGCATTCACGTTGTAGGAATAGAGACATTCTCCTACATCATCTCTGGGCATTATTCCACCTAAGGGAATTAACAACAATTCTCTACTGTCTCCAGTATCCATCCACTTCCAAATCTCCCCGGGTGTCTTCAAAATGCCTTTAAGACTGCTTCGTTTCCTCAAACCAGGATGCCATTAAAAGTCACCTGTGGGGGGCACCTGGGTGGCTCAGTCGGTTGAGCGTCCGACTTCAGCTCAGGTCATGATCTCACAGCTTGTGAGTTCAGGCCCCATGTCGGGCTCTGTGCTGACAGCTCAGAGCCTAGAGCCTGCTTCGGATTCTGTGTCTCCCTCTCTCTCTCTCTACTCTCCTCTGCTCATGCTCTGTCTCTCTCTGTCTCAAAAATAAATAAACATTAAAAAAAATTTTTTTTTAAATTCATCTGTGGTAGGGGCACCTGGGTGGCTCAGTCAGTTAAGCATCTGACTCTTGATCTCAGCTCAGGTCATGATCTCATAGCTTGTGAGTTCGAGCCCCACATCGGGCTGCGCTGACAGTGTGGAACCTGCTTGGGATTCTGGCTCTCCTCTCTGGCTCTCCACCGCTTGCACTTTCTCTCTCTCAAAAAATAAATAAACACAAAGACAGAGAGAGAGAGAGAGAGAGAGAGAGAGAGAGAGAGAGAGAGAGAGAGAGAAAAATTCACCTGTGGCAGGTATTGTTGTCTCTTTACTCTCTTTTTATCCAGAAAACTCCTTTCATCTCTTTCCATCATCTCCTCTTTCACACTGATGTAAAAAAATTGTATAACACACACAAGTTTTGCCACCTTAATCATTTTAAACTGTGCAGTTCAACGGCAGCAAGTCCATTTACTTTACTGTGCAGCTAACACAACCTTCTGTCTCCAGAACTTTTTCATCTTGCAGAACTGAAACCGTGCACCTGTTACACATTAACTTCCTGTTTCTCTCCTCCTGGCCTCGGGCAACCATTGATCTACGTTCTCAATGACATGGACTTTTATTTTTTGACACAAAACAGACTGTAATTATTTAACGTATATATTTGGACGAGTTTGAAGGTAAGTTTACATCTGTGAAACTGTCCCCGTAAATAACTAGAGCCATAAACGTAACCACCACCTCCAGAAGCTTCCTCTCTCCTTCCTTCATTTAGTGATAAGAACATTTAACATAAGATCTACCCTCTTAACAAATTTTTAATGATATAATACAGGGGCAGCTGGGTGGCTCAGTCAACTAAGCCTCAGACTCTAGATTTCGGCTGGGGTCACTATCTCATGGTTCCAGAGATCAAGCTCTACATTGGGCTCTGTGCTGACAGCGTGAAGCCTGCCTTGGGGTTCTCTCATTCCCTCTCTCTCTGCCCCTCCTCCACTCTCTCTCTCAAAAATAAATAAATAGGGGTGCCTGGGTGGTTCAGTCAGTTAAGCACATGACTTTGGTTCAGGTCATGATCTCGTGGTCCATGGATTTGAGCCCCATGTCAGACTTTGCTAACAGCCTGCAGCCTGCTTTGGATTCTGTGCCTCCCTCGCTCTCTGCCCCTCCCCTGCTTATGCTCTCTCTCTCTCTCTCTCCCCCAAAAATAAATATTAAACATTTTTCAAAAACATTCAAAAAATAGGGCTATCCCCTTAAAAAGAATATCATACAGATATCATACACTATCATTAGCTGTATGTGCTATACATTACATGCTGTATTATAGATCTCTGGGACTTTTCTGTCTTGCATACCTGAAACTCTTCCCTCAGACCAACACCCTCCTGGATTCCCCTTTTTTCCAGCTCCTGGAAACTACCATTCTACTCTCTGCTTCTGAGTTTGAGTGTTTGGGATTTCTGATAGAAGTGAAAACACCTAGTATTTGTTCTTCTGTGTCTGATTTCACTTAGCATAATGTCCTCCAAGTTCATCTAGGTTATACAATTAATACCAATCCTTTTTAAACTTTCCCCAAAAGTAGAAGAAAAAGGAACACTCCCAAACTCATTTTATGAGGCTGGCATCACTGATACCAAAGCTGGACAAAGACATTACAAGAAAACTACAGGCCAATATCCCTGATGAGTATAGATTCAAAAATCCTCATCTGGTATTAGCAAACCAAATTCAACAACACATTATAAGAATCATATACCCTGACAAGACAGATTTATCCCTGGGATACAAGGATAGTTCAACATACCCAAATCAATCAATGAGCTACACCACGTTCACAGAATGAAGATAAAAATCTCATGAGTATCTCAACTGATGCAGAAAAAGCATCTGATAAAATACAATATACCTTTTCATGATAAAACACCTATGAACAAATTAGGTATTTAATGGGGCGCCTGGGTGGCTTAGCTGGTTAAGTGTCCGACTTCAGCACAGGTCATGATCTCACGGTTCGTGGGTTCAAGCCCCGGGTCAGGCTCTGTGCTGACAGCTCAGGGCCTGGAGCCTGCTTCGATTCTGTGTCTCCCTCTCTCTCTGCCCCTCCTCAGCCCATACTCTGTCTCTGTCTCTCAAAAATAAATAAACATTGGAAAAAATTTTTAAAAATTAGGTATTTAAGGAATTTACCTCACCACAAAGACCATGTATGAAAAGGTAACATCATACTTAATGTTAGAAAACTGGAAGCTTTTCTTCTAAGATTGAGAACAAGACAATGATGCCCACTCTTACTATTTCTTTCTTTTTTCAATGTGTATTTGTTTTTGAGAGACAGAGACAGAGCATGATCAGGGGAAGGGCAGAGAGAGAGGGAGGCACAGAATCCAAAGCAGGCTCCAGGATCCAAGCTGTCAGCACAGAGCCTGACGCGGGGCTCGAACTCATGAACAGTGAGATCATGGCCTGAGCTGAAGGCAGACACTTAACTGACTGAGCAACCCAGGTGCCCCTACTCTTACTATTTCTGTTCAACACAGTACTGCAAGTCCTGGCCACAGAAATTAGACATGAAAAAAGAAATAAAAGGCATCTAAACTGGAAAGGAAGAAACAAAACTATCTTTTTCCAGATGACATGATCTTATGGGAAGAAAGCCCTAAACACGCCACAGACAGACAGACAGACACACACACACACACACAGTGATTAGAATTAACAGACAAATTCAGTAAAGTTGCAGGATAGAAAATCAACATACAAAAATCAGTAGTGTTTCTTTACACTAACAATGAACTTTCTGAAATGATTGACATTTACCTTTAAAATAATCAGGTCAGTTGTCATGAAAGATGTTCCACCTTCCAAATGTGTCTGGCCCCTTCCTGGTGTTGACTCTCTCCCCTGTCTTTCTGGCAAACTGGAAAGTTACTTCTAGAGCCTTGACTCGATTCAGGCTGTTTTGGGGCAAGAGCACTTCATAGGTGACCTGTCCCTCAGAGTGCATCCCATCAGGAAGATACACGACATTACAGCAGCAATATTTTCAAGGGATTAAAGGGGCTGAAGGACTTAGTCTGGCCTTGAATTGAGTTGATCTCTCTACAGTTGATATCTAAGTTGATCTCTCTACAGTTTCTATAGTTGTTTCCAGCAAACTTCATGCTGAATTTTTCTCCCAGCCACTGTATCCTGCCTTCAAAATCAACATTAATCTTAGCAGCCAAGGATGAAAAGGAGATATTCAATTAAATCAGCTGCAAATGCCACCCTCCCCCCAACCATCTCCTGTTTCCTTCTCCCACATTCAGAAGACTGCTTTAATCTTAAGATGGGTTTTTATCCTTTACATTTTGATCACTAAATGGGTAGGAAGTTCTTTGCCTTGATGTTCTCACCCTGGTGCATTTTCCTCCCGAAGGTGTTAAAGTAGACAATTTCAGAAAAGTTCAAAGAGCCATCTTAAGATTTGGCCTCAGGTTCAATCATTATCTCTAGCTCATTAATCAGAAACATGAATGTCTAAATTGGCTTAAAATCTGCGCACAAGGAAACACACATGGAAAATACTCACATATCTCTGTGCCAGTTTGCAAAGGTTGGTTGGAGTAAGGGGCTGGTAATAATGATTATAAAAATACTTAGTATTTACTGGTTATCCCCTACATAGCTGGCTGCATGGAGTTTTTTTTTCCCAACACCAGGTCTCTGATTCTCCAATACCAACTGGCTGTCCAACAATTCAATTCTAATGCTAACTGGAGTAAGTGTCCGATCCCACAAATTAAAGGGCTGTATCCCACAAGACTGTCCCCACTTGTTTTTTAAGATTTTATTTTATTTTATTTTATTTATTTTATTTTTTTTTTCAACGTTTATTTATTTTTGGGACAGAGAGAGACAGAGCATGAACGGGGGAGGGGCAGAGAGAGAGGGAGACACAGAATCGGAAACAGGTTCCAGGCTCTGAGCCATCAGCCCAGAGCCTGACGCGGGGCTCGAACTCCCGGACCGCGAGATCGTGACCTGGCTGAAGTCGGACGCTTAAGCGACTGCGCCACCCAGGCGCCCCAAGATTTTATTTTTTTTAATGTTTATTTTTGAGAGAGTGAGCAGGGGAGGGGCAGGCAGAGAGGGGGACAGAGGATCTGAAGCAGGCTCTGTGCTGACAGTAGAGAGCCCGATGCGGGGCTCAAACTCACAAACTGGGAGATCACACCCTGAGGCAAACTCGGATGCTAAACAGACTGAGCTACCTAGATGCTCCTAAAATTTTATTTTTATTTTTTATTTATTTATTTTTAAAATTTTTTTTTTCAACGTTTTTTATTTATTTTTGGGACAGAGAGAGACAGAGCATGAACAGGGGAGGGGCAGAGAGAGAGGGAGACACAGAATCGGAAACAGGCTCCAGGCTCTGAGCCATCAGCCCAGAGCCTGACGCGGGGCTCGAACTCCCGGACCGCGAGATCGTGACCTGGCTGAAGTCGGACGCTTAACCGACTGCGCCACCCAGGCGCCCCTAAAATTTTATTTTTAAATAATCTTTACACCCAATGTGGGGCTTGAACCCACAACCCTAAGATCAAGAGTTGCATGCTCTAAGGGTGCCTGGATGGCTCTTGATTTCAGTTCAGGTCATGATCTCGCAGTTCCTGAGTTCAAGCCCCCAAGTCAGGCTCCCTGGTGACAGCAAAGAGCCCACCCACTTCAGATTCTCTGTCCCTCTGTCTCTCTGCACCTCCCCCACTCACACACTTTCTCTCAAAAATAAAAAATAAATAAATAAAATAAATTTTAAAAAAAGAGGTGCACGCTCTACTGACTGAGCCAGCCAGGTGCCCCAGGACTGATGGGGGTGGGGGGTTGGAGGGATAGGGGTCAAGGAGCTGATGGCCAAGAAAGAATTCTTGAGGTGTCTTTGGTGCCAAAAGGTGATTTCATTAGAACACAGGGACAGGACCCGAGGGCAGAAAGAGCTGTACTGGGGTTGTGAAGAGGGGCTGGTTATATACGATAGAGTAGGGGGAGGCAAAGTCAAGAGGAAGTTTCTTAAAGAGATTTTCAGACGCTAAAGACTCCCAGGATACTGGAGGCCTAGCTCTTGTCTAGCTAAGGTTATTTTCCCCTCTAGCAAAGCTTTATCGTTAAGACAGTAAGTAGGGAGTTCCTGGAGACCAGGCTGTTGATAAGATTGCCTTTTTCTTTAATTTACTGAGCTATTTGTAAACTGATGGAGACTCTTTATCAGTTAACTGTTGGTTTTATTTTTCTTTCCTTAGTCCTGGGGCAGCCAGGAGCGCCTGAGGAATATCACACAGATCCCATTTGGCAGAGGGGGGCGGGGCAGGGTGTTGTTAGCTCGGGCTTTTAGCTTGCCTTATGCCCCCTCATGAGGACTGCCCCCAACTTAGATGTGAGGCACAAGCTCTGAGTCACCCACAACTTGTGACCCACTGGCTACAAATTTGGGGGTTCTCACAACTTCCTCCTGAAGTTTAATAATTTGCTAGAATGTTTCATTCAGGAATATACTTCACTTATTTTTATTAATTTATTACAAAGGATAAAAATCAGGAACACACCAGTGAAGAGATGCACAGGCAACGTATGGAAGGAAGGGTGCATGGAGCCAGCGTCCGTGCCCTCCTTGGGTGCACCGCCCTCCCTGCAGCTTGATGTGTTCACCAACTTGGCAATTCACCCAATTCTGGAACTCTGTGTTCCAGAGTTTTTATACAGCTGGATCTCCAGCTCCCCCTCCTCTCCCCTCCCTGGAGGGGAGGTTCCCACCCTCTAATCACAGGCTCAGGTCTTTAGAATGACCAGCCCCATCCTGAGGTTATTAAAGGGCCCCATCCATTGTCACCTCATTAGTAGAAACTCACATTTGATGAAAGGGGCTTGTTATGAATAACAAAGGATGCTCCTATCTCTCTGGAGATTCCAGAGTATTTGGAGCTCTGTGCAAGGAACCTGGAACAAAGATCAGATACATTTCTCCTTTCCTTTCTTTCCTTTCCTCCTTTCCTTTCCTCCTTTCTTTTTTCTCTTTCTTTCGAGAGACAGAGTGTGAGCAGGGGAGGGCCAGAGAGAGAAGGAGACACCGAATCTGAAGCAGGCTCCAGGCTCTGAGCTGCCAGCACAGAGCCTGACACAGGGCTTGAACCCATGAACTGCAAGATCATGACCTGAGCCTGAAATCGGATGATTAACCGATTGAGCCACCCAGGCACGCCCCAAATACATTTCTTATTCTATCACACTAATACATATTTTCTGATTATCTACTCTATTCCAGAGACTGGGTCAAGTGCTGGAGATACAGTGGGGGGGGGGGAGGGGACAAGAAATGCATGGTTCCTGCTTTCATTGAGCTTGTAGTTTAGTGGGGGAGACAGATAAGTAAATAGGCAATTACAATTCAATGTAATTAGTGGTATTGATTGAAAGGGCAGGCCTACGCTGGCCGACTCCATCTTGTTCTGTGTCCTTCACCTTGACCACACCTCCTCCCCTTGAGTAATCCCCCCCTCACCTGCCTAACAAGACTCAGACCCTTCCCCAGCCAATCGGCTGAGGCCATAGCCATTACCTCACCAACTGCCCCTGGGCCCCAATAAAACCTTTGTCCTTTTGAAACTCGCTCTCTCTCCCTGGTATCTCACCACCGCGGCGGTGCAGGTAGGGGATTGAGCTCGAGCTAGCTCGAATAAAGGCTCTTTTGCTTTTACATCAGACTCGGCTCCCTAGTGGTCTTTGGGGATCACGAATTCTGGGCATAACATTGATGAGGGAGCCTAACTCAAGCTGAAGGCCAAGCACAAGGTAACAACACAGCCCCCTCCACCTCCCAGGTAGGATGTGTGTTGACGTCACTCAGGCACTCCTGGCTGCCCAAGAACAAAGGAAAGGACAGAAACTAAATGGTTGAACTGCTAGAACTCACAAGAACTGAGTCTCCACCAGTTTACAAATATCTTGGTAAATTACAAGAAAAAGACAATCTTATCAATAAACTAAGCTCCAAAAACCTATAGCCCCAACATTACCCTCCGCTCCACAGTGATGTGGGGGGAAAAGACAAGAGGGAAAGGTAGATCCAGGAACTCCCTACTGTCTTAATGTTGCTGCTTTGCTGGAGGGAAGGGTAGCCTTGGCTCGACAAGAGCTAGGCCTCCAGCAGTCTGTGAATCTCGTTTAGTATATGAAAATCCCTTTAAGAAACTTCCTCTAGACTTTATCTCCCCCGACTCCATAATATATAACCAGTCACTCTTCACGACCCCAGTGAAGCTCTTTCTGCCCACGGGTCCTGACCCCGTGCTTTAATAAAATCACTTTTTGCACCAAAGATGTCTTCAAGAATTCTTTCTTGACCATTGGCTCCAGACCCCCATCACTCTAAAATCCCATCAGTATTGTTAAAGAAAAAAAAAAGACATCAGACCCAAAATGGAGCCACTTGTGCTAAATCCCATGTCAGCAAAGCAAGACTTAATATCTAACTTAACTGCAGCTTCAGCCTCTCCCAGGAATGTAACCTTGAACCAGTCAACATGGAATGACCTGGGTCAGTGTTAGTGAGGTAATCTGCAGGATAGAAGCCTCCTTCCCTCTAAAGAAGGTGACCTTCCTGAAACCATCTACTCTTGGTTGGAAAATTTCCCTTTTCTGCCTATGAAAGACTTCCATTTGTACAGCTCATTGGAGCTTCTCTTTGTTTGAGGGGTGTTCTGATTCATGATTCATTGAATGAAGCCAGTTTGCTCTTTCAACTTGCTTGGTTGACTTTTGGTTTTTAAGAGCATGAAGAAGAGGGGTGCCTGGCTAGTCCACTGGGTAGAGCATGTGACTCTTGATCTTGGGGTCATGAGTTTAAGCCCCACATTGGGCCTAGAGCTTACTTAAAAAACAAAACAAAACAAAACTATGATGAATAAAGTATTAAAAAAGTGGTAGTACATGGAAGACCACTGAAGGGGTAAGGATAAGGTCAGGGTTACGTAAGGATAAGAACAGAGCACTTTACACTGGCTCTGAACACAGAATATTCACATGTAAAAGAATGGAGCTGGATCCTCATTTACCACTATGTGCAAAATTAGCACAAAAAGAATCAAAGATTTAAATGCAAGAGCTAACACAATAAAACTCTTAGCAGAAAAGATAGGGCAAAACCTTCACCACATTGAATCTGGCTATGTTTTTTTGCTAGGACACCAAAGGTGCAGGCAACAAAAGAAAACATAAATGGATTGTTTTCATAAAAATTAAAAAATATTTGTGCATCAAAAGGCACTGTCAACAGAACGAGAAGGCAATTCACAATATGTGCAAACCGTAGATCTTTTTTTTTTTTTTCAAGTTTATTTATTTTGAGAGAGACAGAGAAAGCGCCAGGGAAGGGCAGAGAGAGAGGGAGAGGAAAAATCCCAAGCAGGCTCTGCACTGTCAGTGCAGATCCGATGCGGGGCTACATGTCACAAACCGTGAGATCATGACCTGAGCCGAAATCAAGAGTCATACGCTGAATCGACTGAGCCATCTCGGCGCCCCTGCAAACCGTGTATCTGACAAGGGACTAATATCCAGAATATACAGAGAACTCCTGAAACTCAACAGCAACAAAACAAACAACCTCATTAAAAACTGAACAAACCGGGGATGCCTGGGTTGCTCAGTTGGTTAAGCATCCGACTCCTAGTTTCGGGTCAGGTCATGATCTCACAGTTTGTGAGTTCCAGCCCCACGCTGTTAGCACGGAACCTGCTTGGGATTCTCTGTCTCTGTCTCTCTCTCTCTCTGCGCTTTCCCCACTCACACTGCCACTGTCTCTCTCAAAAATAAGTAAACTAAAAAAAAAAAAAAAAAAAAGAACATAGGACTTGGATAGACATTTCTTCAAAGAAGATGTTCAAATGGCCATTAAGCACACAAAAAGATGCTCAATATCATTAGGGAAATGCAAATTAAAACCACAATGAGATATCACCTTCCACACATTAGAATGGCTATTCTCAAAGGAAACAGAAAATAACAAGTGTTGGCAAGGCCGTAGGGACATTACACCGTGTATTGATGGCGGGAACGTAAATTGGTTTTGTCGCTATGGAACACAGTATGGAGGTTTCTCAAAAAAAAAAAAAAATTAAACATAAATTTATCATATGATCCAGAAATTCTACTTCTGAAATTCTGAATTTCAATGCTTTCAAAGAATTGAGAGCAGGGTCTCTAAAAGGTAGTTTTACACCCATGTTCTAAGCAGTATTATTCACAATAGCTAAACCAGGGATGCAGCCCAGGCATCCATCCACAGACGAATGCATGAACACAATGTGGTGTATGCAGACTATTCAGCCTTAATAAGGATGGAAATTCTTTTTTATTTATTTTATTTTATTTTTATTTTATTTATTAAAAAAATTTTTTAACGTTTATTTATTTTTGAGACAGAGAGAGACAGAGCATGAACGGGGGGAGGGGCAGAGAGAGAGGGAGACACAGAATCGGAAGCAGGCTCCAGGCTCTGAGCCATCAGCCCAGAGCCCGACGCAGGGCTCGAACTCACGGACCGCGAGATCGTGACCTGAGCTGAAGTCCGACGCTTAACCGACTGAGCCACCCAGGTGCCCAATAAGGAAGGAAATTCTGACACATGCTGCAACATGGGTGAAATTGGAATTCAGTGTGCTAAATGAAACAAATAAGGGCGCCTGGGTGGCTCAGTCAGTTAAGTGTCTGACTTTAGCTCAGGTCATGATCTCAAGGGTCATGAATTCAAGCCCTGCGAGTGGCTCTGTGCTGACAGCTCAGAGCCTGAAGCCTGCTTTGGATTCTCTGTCTCCCTCTCTCTGTGCCCCTCCCCTGCTAGAGCTCTCTCTCTCTCTCTCTCTCTCTCTCTCTCTCCCACAAATAAACATTAAACAATTCTTTTTGATGATTAAAATGGTAACTTCTATAGTGATATGTATTTTCCCACAGTTAACAACAACAAAAAAGTACAATAACAGGTGTTGAGGATGTGGAGAAATTGAAACCCTCAAATACTGCTGGTGGGAGCGCAAAATGGTGTAGCCAGTTTAGGAACAGTCTGGCAGTTTCACAGAGAGTAAACATAAAGTTACCATTTGACTTAGCAAACTCCTAGGTATATACCCAAGAGAAATGGAAACATATGTCCACATAAAAACTTGTACTTACATGTTCATTGCAGTTAATAGGCAAAATATGAAAACAACCCAAATGTTTCTCAAGTGATGAATGGATAAACAAAATGTGGTACCTCCATACAATGAAATAATACTCATCCATAAAAAAGAATGAAGTATTAATACATGCTACAATATGGATGAACTTTGAAAAGATTAGGCTAAGTGATAGAAACAAGACACAAAAAGCCATAGGATGTTTTTTTAATTTTATTTTTCATTTTTAAAAATTTACATCCAAATTAGTTAGCATATAGTGCAACAATGATTTCAGGAGTAGATTCCTTAGTGCCCCTTATCCATTTAGCCCATCCCCCCTCCCACAACCCCTCCAGCAACCCTCAGTTTGTTCTCCATATTTATGAGTCTCTTCTGTTTTGTCCCCCTCCCTGTTTTTATATTATTTTTGCTTCCCTTCCCTTATGTTCATCTGTTTTATATGTTAAATTCCTCATATGAGTGAAGTCGTATGATATTTGTCTTTCCCTGACTGTTTTCACTTAGCATAATACCCTCTAGTTCCATCCACATAGTTGCAAATGGCAAGATTTCATTCTTTTTGGTTGCCGAGTAATACTCCATTGTGTGTGTGCGTGTGTGTGTATATGCCACATCCTCTTTATCCATTCATCCATTGATGGACACTTGGGCTCTTTCCATACTTTGGCTATTGTTGACAGTGCTACTATAAACATGGGGGTGCATGTGTCCCTTCGAAACAGCACACCTGTATCCCATGGATAAGTGCCTAGTAGTGCAATTGCTGGGTCGTCGGGTAGTTCTCTTTTTAGAGTTTTGAGGAACCTCCATACTGTTTTCCAGAGTGGCTGCACCGAGATGTGGGGTGGGGAGTGGAGAGAGAGGGAAAGAGAGAATCCCAAGCAGGCTCCACACTGTCAGCCCAGAGCCTGATATGGGGCTCGATCCACGACCTTGGGATCATGACCTGAGCTGAAATCAAGAGTCAGATGCTCAACCAACTGACACCCAGTGCCCCATAGAATATTTGAGTCTATGTATGTGACATGTCCAGAATAGGCAAATCTATCGAGACAGGAAGTAGGTTGCCAGGAACTGGGGGAGGGAGCAAAGGGGTATGACTGTTAATGAGAATGATGTTTGTTTTGGGCTAATGAAAATGTTCTGGAACTAGATAGTAGTCATGGATGCACATCTTTCTGAATATACTAAAAACCACAGAATTTTACATTTCAAAAAGGAAAACTTACAGTATGCAAATTAGATCTCAATTTTCAAAACCGAGGAAAAAAAGACTCACCTGGAGATCTTGTTAACATTTAGATTCTGAGTCATTAGGTCTGGGGCTAGGCCTGAGACTCTGCATTTCTAACTTGTTCTTGGGTCATGCCAACACCGCTGGTCTTGGTCCGTACTAAGTGGCAAATCTAGGCTGTAGCCCCCTCTTGATTTAGCAAGTAAGCTTACGCTAACACAACAGCCTTACCCCCTGAGCTTCTGAAAGGGTAGCTGCCCAAGAACAGAACCCTGAAGTCCAGGGAATTTTAGCTCCTTCGGTCAGTCAGTATAATACACACAGTCACTGTAATTGGGCAGTGTCATGAGATCAATGTCTCCTGCTATGCAAACAATGTCTGTGGTGTGGCCTGGGCGTTTACAAGCAGCAAGAGCCCATTATACAGCAGTCGCCTTGTATTATAGCCTCAGCACACACATAAAAGGTACAAATAAAATAAAGGGGGAAGTTCACAGACAGATTTGAGGTACTGTTTTGTACGACTGAGCAAAAAGTCAGTATTTTGATAATTTCCATAAATCTAACCCTAATCCCATGCCAGAAACCTCAGCTCTTTAAATTTTAAGTCCATAGCCCATGCTGCTGAGGGCTGATTTTAATTTCTTTCTTGAAGCCTGGAATAATGTGATCAACCCAGTGGAAATGATTGAATCCCAGATGAAAACCTATTGAAAGAGGCACAGACCAGAACCAAAGGCCAACTAACACTCAAAGAAATGTCTTCCTTTTCCAGAAATGACACTGTGTGGAAGTGTAAAAAGAAAGTGATTGATATTGAGTATCTAATAGGTACCAGGCACTCTTCCTGTGTTACTTGTTTATATTTGTTAAGCATTCTCTCAAGTACCAGTAACAATATGCGACCATAATGGATGCATTCCTTAGCTATATTGCTAGATTACGACCAATCCCCCAATCGACTCTCACTGGCATATGCTAGCCGCTATGTTTTTTTCTTGCTCATTCACATCAGTGAATTGGCTGAAGGTGACTGGGGTCGGTTGGATTTAGCACCAAGCCATGGGTTTAAGTCTTACTTCCCACATCTCTCCTGAGATCTGCAGGTTTCTTGAGTTGTGTTCCTTTCGTGGAGATGGTTAGGGGCATAAGACGGCAAGCCCAGATGCACAAGCATATTTATTTTAAGGCCTTGCTTAGCATTTTACCAGCCAATATCCCATTAGACAATGCGAATCACGTGATGAAGACCAAAGTCAACACAAGAGGAAGGACACCTTCCATGAGGCTAGTGTGGATGGATAGTTTTACTACGGAGCAGGAGATACTTGGGGCCAATCTTCCAGTATACCTCTGTGACTTGGCCAAATACGCTATATGTTTTCCTCCAACAGGGAGTCTGAAAGCAGACAGCCCGTGGCTGGTGAAATGTTCAATCATAATGCCACTCCAGGCCTTTCCTCTTTCCTCTCTGCCTCCTTCGGCATGCTGGATTCTGCCTTCACGCAGAAGTTTCCAGGATTGTGACATGGCTGCTCCATTTCCGGCCCTCTCTCTGTATTGCCAGCAGGAACAAACACGAAGTAAGAAGGGACTGGGCCTGATTCCATGAGGCAAAAGCTTTCCCAGAAGCTTTCTTCAGATTATCAGTCATTGACAGGAACTATGTCATTTGGGCATCATGGAAATGAACATACCCTTCAAAGGCCCACTGCTGCTCCAAACAAAATCAGGGTCTTTTCAGGAAGAAGGGGTAACTGACATAGGGTAGGCAACCACACTGTTCAAATCTCACAAAGATCCTCTGAAATAAGCATTATTCCCATGTCAAAGGATGAGGAAATCTTGGCTCAGAAAAGTTAAATTAACTCACCCAAGTTGCCTCAGCCAGGGTACAAGGGTGTAAGAGGATGGAGATTTGAACATAAGGCAATGTCCATCATGATGATTTCATAACAAATCACTCACGGGGCCCCAAACACCTGCATTCTGGTCTTTCTCTCCACCACTAACGCAAATGTGTGACTTTGGACATTTCAGCCGATCTGAGTGAGTCTCAGGGTCTCCATCTTTCCAATGTCCAGGTGAGAAAAAAGGTAACTTTATCAGTTTTTTTTTTCAAGCGTGAATGTTGTGTGACTTTGTAAGCGGTTTCTGATGTCACTTATGAAGACACAGACCCTTCCTCCTGGCAGTTTTTTCAGCCATTTATTATACACTTGAGGTTGGAGAGTACATTGATCCATCATGGCTTGTTAATGTCAGAGTTTGAGTTTGTTATCTCTCCAGAGCATTTCTTGGGGGCACCTGTGTGGCTCAGTTGGTTGAATGTTGAACATCAACTCAGGTCATGATCTCAGCTGGTGAGTTCGAACCCTATATTGGGCTTGCTCCTGTCAGCACAGAGCCTGCTTCCCTTCTCTCTCTGTCCCTCCGTCCCTCCCCCACTCACACTCTCACTCTCAAAAATAAATGAAAAACTTAAAAAAAAAAAAGCACTTCTTCCAGCTCTATTCAATTACTTGGCAATCTATGGAAAACCAATATCATAGGAAAATTGATGTTTAGATGAATACAGCCATCATATTCTCTCCCAGAGCATTTAATGTAATAAATTACTTCTCTCTGGCCTTAAAAGTAACAACAAAAAAACTAAACTTCTTTTTAGTGAAATAAAAAAAATTTTTTTATGCACGGTTCTCATCAAAGACAATTAATCCTTTTAGAATATTTCCTATACATGTATATAAATAAATATGTGTAATATGTATAATATATAGCCTTATATTTGAGTGGGATAAGATTATTTTGAATCTGCCTTATTTTCCTTTTATATCTTATCCATGGCAAGAAATATACATTATATCATCACTTGGAATGTCTGCTAACATTCCTTTATTTTATTTTTTAATATATGTATATATATATTTTTAACATTTATTCATTTTTGAGAGACAGAGTGTGAGCAGGGGAGTGGTAGAGAAAAAGAGAGAGACACAGAATCCGAAGCAGTCTCCAGGCTCTGAGCTGTCAGCACAGAGCCTGATGCAGGGCTCGAACTCACAAACAGTGAGGTCCTGACCTGAGCCAAAGTTGGACGGTTAGCCAACTGAGCCATCCAGGTGCCCCAATATATATTTTTAATGTTTATTTATTTTTGAGAGAGAGAAAACATGAGTGGGGAAGGGGAAGACAGGAGGGGGACAGAGGATCTGAAGCAGGCTCTGTGCTGACAGCAGAAACCCCAATGTGGGGATTGAACCCAAAAAGCGTGAGATCATGACCTGAGCCAAAGTCTGATGCTTAACTGAGCCACCTAGGCACCCCAACATTCTTTTATTTTATACAAATACACTGAAATTTGTTTAACTGTAGGCATTGTTTCCATTTTTTTTAATGTTAAAGAGTCGTAACTTCTCATAATGGGATCCATATAACTGGAGATATACAATATGATTTTGAGTAGTATATTGATGACTTATTAAATATTTAAATAGTTATATATTTAGGGGTACACGGCTGGCTCAGTTGGTAGAGCATGTGACTCTTGATGTCAGAGTTATGAGTTCAAGCCCCAAGTTGGGTTGTGGAGCCTACTTAATTAAAAAAAATTTTATATATTTATTTGCATACATAGTATGTATATTTGCATGTGTATTGTATATAGTCAGAAACAATGTAACTAGCCTTTTTGATAGTCATGTAATGTTTAATTTCAAGATAAAATTTATTTAACTAAATATCTTGAGTCAGTTAAAAAGACTAACAAAATGGTATGGTGGCACATGGATCGAACAAGACCACAAACTTAGTGCTTGAACAAGAGAAGTTTAGAAAACACTTCCATAAATGGTGCTGTGGTAAATATCCTGGGGCACATATCTCTGATTACTTGTCTGATATTTTCCTTGGGATGAATTCTTATAATTTTTCAAGTGGTAAGCACATTATTTTTAAATGTATGTTTATTTCGAGAGAGCGAGAGAGAGTGAGGGAGGGGCAGAAAGAAAGGGAGAGAAAGAATCCCAGGCAGGCTCCCCGCTGCCTGTGCAGAGCCCGATGCGGGGCTTGATCTCACGAACTGTGAGGTCATGACCTCAGCCCAAATCAAGACTCAGAAGCTTAACTGTGAACCACCCAGCAGCCCCAAGAGGCAGGCACATTTTTAAGGTTTTATATGTATTCTGCTAAACTGCCCTGCATAAAGGATGCCCCCATTTACCTTCCCACATTCTGTCCCACTGGAGTAGAAGCTTCATGAAGATACTTTGCTTTGTTCATTTTTGTAGACACAGCATTTGCAAAAGTGCTTAGAAAATAGGTTCTCAATAAAAATGTGCTAGATGGACTTGTCAAGAACTGTGAAGGGTCTGAGACCTTATTCTACCTGCGAGTTAACACGATGGCCTGCCGTGTCTTCATGGATGCTAGCAGATGGCACAAGACTGCTAGATCAGAGACAAAAGTCTATTACTCATTAGCAGCTAGCATTTGTGCCCGCACGCCAAGACGCAGTCCCAAAGGGCAGTGCAAAAGGGACAAGGGATGCCTGCATACACAATGAGATGCATTACAGAAAAGGAAGCTTAAGCTTAGGCCCCAAATCTTTCATAATGGGCAATTAACCTGCCTGGGTTTTTCCCAGAGGGAGACATTACTCGTCTACATTGGACAGTAAACAAAATTGTCCTTTGTTCTGGAAGGAGATACTACCTCTATCTTCCAAGGCTGTTTGTTGCACATGTTTTTTTGTTTTGTTTTGTTTTGTTTTTTAATTTGAGAGAGAGATGGGAAGAGAGCACACAAGTCGGGGAGAGGGGCAGAGGGAGAGAGAGAGAATCCTGTGCAGGATCCTCACTCAGTGTGGAGCCTGACCTGGGCCTCAACCTCACAAACCACAAGATCATGACCTGAGCCAAAATTAAGAGTTGGACACTTAATCGACTGAGCCACCCAGGTGCCCCATGCTATACATTCTTAAAAAAACAATCTGGAAAAGCTCTGTTCAAAAAATAGGCAGAACCTCTAGAGACCCATGGAGAATTGTTTCCTAATGATGTTCACCCATCATTTCCATACTATCTTGGCTTTTGGTAAATTCTCCCATGAGTATGCCATTCCATTGACCATTTTGATTAATCTGACCCACAGAAGCTGGAACCAAACCCATTTACCTTGCCCCAACAGCATGTAAATGCTGTTACTGTTTAAGGTTACTGCCAACAGGACTCTAAGCAATAGTATTGGCCTTGGCAATTCTCCCACCATTGGTCTTGGACCCAGCCAGCTGAACAAATCCCATAAATGAACAAATCCCATCTGGATCCACCTTAGATAGCCAGGTGGCTTTCTCCTTAAATTTTTGTACTGACCTTTCCTCTTGGCTGAAGGCATTGGTCCAGACAGCAGGATGTATTAGCAATTGCACAGATTCCCCTGTGGCCTGTAAAAAGGAAGCCTGGGGAGCTTACATCACCCCTAACAACTCTGGCCAGTGAGTTGAGACGGACCTGAAAGTCTTCCAAGGATGAGGTGGTATCATTTGATCACCAGCTAAAGGCAGGGACAAGTTTCAGAGCACCTGTTGTAATTGGATGACTTCCACTGCAGGGATCACTGCCCACAGGGTGTGAAAAATAATGAGCCAGCCATTGCTCTGGGAATTTTAGGGCAGCCTCATTTTGGACAGATCTCTGCAGATCTATGGAGGCTGTAGGATCTACTTGTGGCATTTCCTCAATACTTGAACACCTCTTATGACCATCCTTATGGTGTAAGTCCTGGAGTTTTCAGGAGAGAGACAAATTAATGCCTGGCTTCCACATAAGAAGTGCACATGGCACTCCCAGAAAGAGCGTTGCTTACTACTACTGGGGTTTCCCACAACTATCACACATGGAACCTACACCAGTCGGAGGGCATAGGATGACGGGGCCTCCAACATCTTCTCCTGGCCAGTTGGTAGACCTAAAGGCACCAGTACAGTTTGAATAGTCGAGGCACAGCCTGAGAGCACTCAGTCCAACCTGTTCTGTTCATGCCAGCAGCTGGGACATTTCTCTGCCCTATTCCCCCAGTGACTGAGCTATGGCTGTGGGAATGGAGGTAGACAAGAGGCTGACAGGTGTTTTGTGGGGGAGGTACAGGAGCTGGTACCAAGCCTGGCTGTTTGCAACAGACTTCTCAGTAAGGTTAAGGAGAACAGTGATAAAATCATTATCAGAATCTTCTCACCGGGGATGGCAGACCCAGTAGACAGATTTTAAGGCGTTTGCAGCAGTTTGGGAAGGAGGGCATTTTCCTAAGGAAAGCTCTAGAAGTAGCTCTGAAAGACAATGGATTGTTAACGTCCTTTCTTTTTCCATACCTCCGGGAGTCCAAGGTGCCTCCTCCCCAGCAGCCTAGATTTTTGCCCTTCCTCAACTGCCACAAAATCCGTGTGTCCATTCTGGTGACCTCACCTTTTCCAATCATCTCCTGCTCGCACAAAGCCCTCTTGTCTGAAAGGCTGGCAAAGGGACAAGGGCATTTTTATAAAACTTACAGAGAACTCCCATGGCCCCCCTTTAGGCTGTTATTGTAGGGACCTCAGTGAGCAGGGGACTCAGTTCATTATCCTTGTGATCTAGGGCCATGTTAATCCAAAAAGAGAGTCCAGGGGGCTAAAGCAGAATTAAGTTGGATCCTCCTTGGCCCTCTTTGGCCAGGTTTCTACCCCATGATGGTTAATTTTATGTGAAAACTTGACTGGGCCATGAGGTGCCCAGACATTTGGTCACACATTATTCTGTGTATATATTGGGTGTTTCCACATTATCTGAACATCTGAAGCAGTAGACTGAGTAAAGCTGATCACCCTCCCCAGTATGGGAGGGCCTCATCCAATCCACTGAATATCCTAATAGAATAAATGATTAAGGGGCGCCTGGGTGGCGCAGTCGGTTAAGCGTCCGACTTCAGCCAGGTCACGATCTCGCGGTCCGTGAGTTCGAGCCCCGCCTCAGGCTCTGGGCCGATGGCTCGGAGCCTGGAGCCTGTTTCCGATTCTGTGTCTCCCTCTCTCTCTGCCCCTCCCCCGTTCATGCTCTGTCTCTCTCTGTCCCAAAAATAAATAAACGTTGAAAAAAATTAAAAAAAAAAAAAAAAAGAATAAATGATTAAGTAAGAATTCTTTCTCTCTGCCTGACTGACTTCAAGCTGGAACACAGTCTTCTCTCTTTGGGCTGAGACTCGGAATGGAACTTACACCATCCACTCTTCTGGATCTCCGGCTTGCCTATAGCAGATCTTGGATTTCTTAGCTTCCATAATTATATATACACACACACACACACACACACACACACACACACACACACACACACTTGTGCTTTAGCCACCTGGACTCTCTTTTTGGATTAACATGGCCCTAGATCACAAGGATAATGAACTGAGTCCCCTGCTCACTGAGTCCCCCTACAACAACAGCCTAAAGGGGGGCCATGGGGGCTCTCCGTCTCTCTCTATATATAATTATGGAGACCAAGAAATAAAAAAAAATATATATATATATATACACACACACACATTTGTGCTTTAGCCACCTGGACTCTCTTTTTGGATTAACATGGCCCTAGATCACAAGGATAATGAACTGAGTCCCCTGCTCACTGAGCCCCCCTACAACAACAGCCTAAAGGGGGGCCATGGGGGCTCTCCGTCTCTCTCTATATATAATTATGGAGACCAAGAAATAAAAAAAATATATATATATATATACATACACACACATACATATACATACACACATATATACATACAATGATTTTATATTTTATATAAATACAAACTATTCTGTTTCCCATTGTTTCTGTTTCTCTGGAGAAACCAGACCCATACATTCCAGGAAGGGGTAGCCAGAGTTGCTAAAAGCCCGGAAATGGTCAGGATGGGATTCTGAATTTTCAAAGTAAGTCACTTCAGTATTCCTTTCATTCTGATCATTACTGGGGACATGGCCAAGAGGAGGAGATGGTCACTATCTGGGGACAGCTGTATTCAGAGACTAGACTGTCTGACTAAGGTGGTTGGACCACAAAGAGGTGAGGAGGGAGAGTCTGAAATATTTTTGAGTTGGATTTTGAGGACTCAGTAATACCAGATGCTTATGTATGACAGAGAGTGCTAATGGCTGAATTGTAACCCCTCAAAATTCGTATGTTGAAGTCCTAACCCCTAATGCCTTAGAATGTGACAGTGTTTGAAGACTGGACCTTGAAAGAGGTCATTAGGTAAAATGAAGTCATTAGGGTAGGCCCTAATTAAATGTATATATAACATATGTTTATATATACTTATATATAAACTACCCCGAGGCCCCCAAGGGCCACAAAATTTCTGCAGAAGCAGCCACTGTTTGCTATGTCATCCCCACCCCCTGGAATAAACCAGAAGTCAACATTGCAAGGGGGCAGGCATGAACATCATCAGAGTCACTAAAGACTGGGAGAATGCAATTTAGTGCGTCGTGACCAAGATTCTTCATTAGCTTCTCAGCATCCACTGTGGCTTGAGATTCATAGTCAGGTCACTCAAACCAATGCCCCCAAGTCTCATAAAGCAACAGAAATCAGGAAGATGAGGCTTTCAAGATAAATCCACTTCTGTTTTCTCTTTCTACATCCTGCAGATAAAAAGGACTCACTATTATTTCTTGGAAACCCCACTGCACTTCTGGGTCCCAAAGTAACATCACTCAACACAGTTGTCAAATTATGACTGGTTAAAACAACGTGTAAAACTTTGAAAATGGGCAGAGGTGGGGCACCTGGGTTGCGCAGTTGGTTAAGCATCCAACTCTTGGTTTCAGCTCAGGTCATGATTTCATGGTTTCATGAGTTCGAGCCCTGCATTGGGCTCCGCGCTGAAAGTGCAAAGCAAATCCCTGCTTGGGATTCTCTCTTTCCCTCTCTCTCTCTGCCCCTTCCCCACTTGTGCTGACTCTGTCTCTCTCAAAATAAATAAACAAACTTTAAAAAAAAAAGAAAGAAAAGAAAAAGGGCAGATAGACACTTGCAGAAAGAACAGAGTGACTCAGAAGCATCCAGCAACCCTGTAGATTCAATGTATCTCATGAGAATGAATGAAGATACAAGACTTGCCCAAGGCCACCTAGGCATAAGCTAAGGCTGGGACTCAACCACCGGGTGCCAGCTGAGGCTGTTGGGAACTTCTGCAGTACAGTATTGTTACCTGGAATTTCTTCCTTCCCCTAGTATGTGTCTGCCGGGACACTGCTTACACTAGAATAGAATGATTTCTTGACTTGTCTGTCTCTCCCACCTGACTTCAAGTTCATGTGACATATTATCTACTTGCCTATTGGTTTATTTTCAATGTATTCCCAATAGGATGCAAACTCTTATAAGGGCAGGGCTTTTTTTCAATTGATGTGAAATTCACACAAGTGAACCATTGTAAAGCATACAATTCAGTGGCATAAAGGACATTCACATCATTTTGCAAGCATCATCTCTCTCTCTCTGGTTCTAAGACATTAAACAGTCAATCCCCATGATCCCCTCTAACCCGGACCTGGCAACCACTAATCTATTTTCTGTCTCAGTGGGTTTGCCTCTTCTGGACATTTCATATAAATGAAGTCATCCAATATGTGTCTGGTCTCTTGACATGTTTTTGAGACTTACTATGTTGTATGTGTCAGCACTTCATTTCTTTGTATGGCTGAATAATATTCCATTCTATGGATAAACCACCTTTCATTTATTCATTCGTTAATGAACATTTGGATGTTTCTATCTTTTGGTGATTGTGAAACAGGGTAGGGGTTTTTTGGCCCACTCTTTTTTTTTCCAGGGCCTAGAATTAGGAATGAAAGGTGGGCCAGGTGTTATAAATTTCTATCCTCCCTGGTACATAATGGGCATTGCTAAAAGGCTTGTTGATCTGAGATCAAAAGAATAAATGACCAAAGAAGCAATTATGGTAGAAGGCACCGGGAGGGAGGAAGGGAGGGGCCCAACCAGAGAAAAGCTTTCTATTTTCTACCTTTTGAACTTGAAAAAATGAATCATGATGGCCACAGAGAGACATTTATATGCCTAGTTCTGAGGAAGGAGGTTATTTATTATTGGACAAGAGAGGCAAAATGATGCATTAAGATGTTGGGAGATTCAGAGTAAACCAAAAATAGATGGAGAAGGCAGTTTCTACCCAGGGGTTGAGCTCCAGGGAGAAAGCCATTGAAATCCAATTGCTTCCCCACAATGGACTTCATTAAATTGCTAAAATTACCAGGAGTCTATTGCAAAAAAAATAGAAAGGGCGAAGGAAGTAATTTCTCTTTAATTGTTGATGCAATTCGGAAGAAATTAAATTGCAATTATGTCATTTACTTATGAAGAGACCGAGTGTGAACACCCTGTGGGGACCCCTATCAGCCTTTTGAAAACAAGATGGCTTTTTGTTCGGGATGGTTCCCGCGGGCCCTCCCGGTTCCTTGGTGGGTTTGGCTACTTTGGCGCGCCCTCTCGTGGCCATGTGTGGAAGGTTCGGCACTTGCCCTCCGTCCCAAGAACAGGCTCCATTTGAGCTGCACAAATTAATTTACGGGTGGATCCGCAAATTAATTCACACTTAAACTGGAAAGTCCATTTCAGCATGTGCCACTTGGGGTGCAGGAAGGGCTGCCTAGGTCAACTAACGTGACATATTATAATTATAATATAATTATGATTACAGTTATAATTTCAAGTAGTTTTGAATATCATAATATGAACAGTTTCCACCTCTCACCAGCTCACACATCTCACTTGGGATCACTCGTGTATTTCATAAAATTCCAGAATTTTCCTATGCATATGCAAGCCTGTCGCCATTCCCCCTCCACCTCCCAAATGGGCTCACATTACATGTACCGTTTGGCGCTTTGCTTCCTCCTCAAACACTTCTTTTTTTATTTTTAAATTTTTTATGTAAGCTCTCTGTTCAACATTGGAGCTTGAACTCACGACCTGGAGAGCGAGAGTTGCATGTTCTGCCAACTGAGCCAGCCAGGCGCCCCTACTGCTTCTTTTTAATTATGACAGTGCAGCAGCAAATATCCTTGTATCTTTGCGTATCTGTGCCCATCCGTCTGGGCACGTTGCTATTGAAATGCTAAAGCTGAAGTGGCCACTGAGGACCGTGTTAGAGTAAGATGTTTGTTTCTCTCTCATATGCCAGTCTGCGTTGGGAGTCTAGGGCTGGAATTCTGGGATGAGAGATCTGGGGACCTAGTCTCCTCCTATCTCCCTGTTTTGCATTGAGCCCTCAAACACAGCTCCAACCTTATCCAAACAGCTGCTCTAGCTCCTGCCAGCTTGTGTACATTCCAGCCAGAGAGAAAAGGGAAAGGTGACAGTGGAAGGCATACTCCTCTCCTTTCAGGGCACAACCTGGAAACCACGCACGTTATTTTTGATCACATTTGATAGGTCAGAGTGCTGTCACATGACCACCCTGGCTGCAAAGGAGGCTGGGAAATGTAGTCTTTAGTTTGGATGGCCATGCATTCAGGAAGGAAGGTGAAATTAGTTTTCAGGGACAACTACCCCTCTCTGTCCAGAGGTGACGAGAGCGAGAGATGAGGCTCCAAAATCAAGTGCTGTCTTTGAGGAAGAAATAACAGGATTTGGTGATTGAAAGAGTAAAGGGGACGAGAACAAGGGAAGCATTTTAGATGACAGTGACGCTTCTCGCTTGTTATACTTTACAAGCCCCTCCACTCCACCCTGCTCAGAATCAACACCTCACCCAGGGAGTATTTCCCCTCAGCCACTGACACATGCCTCTCCTTCTCCAGAAAATACCAACCC
This sequence comes from Felis catus, assembly GCF_018350175.1. Lineage (NCBI taxonomy): Eukaryota > Metazoa > Chordata > Mammalia > Carnivora > Felidae > Felis > Felis catus. The sequence continues at coordinate 26,465,356 of NC_058383.1, read as the reverse complement.
CCTGATGATTCTTCTCTTCTACCCAGCTCATTTGGGCTGCTCTCCACCCCCAAATGTACTGCCAGCTGCTGTTTACTTAGGAAATGAAAACTAATTTTGGTGTTAGCTTTAGCACAACCTAATCTCTAAGCAAATCAGCTGCTGCTGCCATTGCACAAATATGAAAGACTTCAGAGTCAAATAGAAAAGACTTCTGACTTACAGGCTCTGTGAAGTTATGCCCACAGCACAATGGTACTGTGGAGTTAAAAATAGCTACTTCCCTTCTGAATTCTGAAAACACCATGTTCGTTGTATTTGCCTTTTCCTCCACCTGGGATGCTCCTCCTTTCAGGTCTCTGCCCCAACATCATCTAATCAGGGACAAGTGGCAAGCAGCCTTGGAGCCACTCCACTCCACTCTGCTCAGAATCACCCTTCCTTCTGCCACTGTCCTTTTCATCACAGTACCTTATTACCATCTGACAAATAATAGGTTTACTCTTCAGGTGGTTTATCATGTCTCCCCACCCCCTGAGTAGATTGCAAGCTCCTTGAGGGCAAAAACTTATGTATTCTGGTCACTGCTGTCTCTCTGGTACCTAGAACAGTGAAATACCTTGATGTCTATTTGCATAACCTCCAGTGCTGGCAAAAGTGTAAGACATGGGAAATAGACCCTTTGGAATACACTGCTAATGGCAATGTTGTTCAGAACCCATCTTCTGGAAAACAATTTAGCTTGATTCTTATTCTCTATGTTTATCCTAAAAATTTAATCAGTGACACAAATATTCAGAATATGCGTTGGCAAACCTTTTCTGTAAAAAGCCGGATCGCACATATTTAAAAGTTTGTAGGACATACGGTCTCGGCCACAACCACTCAATTCTGCAGAGAGTAGCCATAGGCAATATGTAAATGAATGCATGTGGCTGTGTTCCAGTAAAACCTTATTTACAAAAATAGATGGCAGATTGGATTTGGCTCACTAAGCTATAGTTTGCTGATTTAGATTTAGAACAAAATGCCATTTATAACAGCATCTATTGAGAATATCTGAAATAGTTAACAATTGGGAATTGACTGCTACATCCATAAGGTGAAACTGATGTAGCCATTCGAAATGGTATTTTCAAAGAAATCATGATGAACTGGGCATAATTCAGTTTAGAGCATAATCATGGAGATGAGATCAGTTTAGCCATTAATTAAGAGTTTGATCTCTGGAGTCAAAGAAACTTAAGCTGATTCCAAACTTGGGTGCTTCCTGGCTGTTTGAGTTTGGGCAAACTGCTTTATTTCTGGTAAATCTTAGGTTTTTTTCAGGGCACGTGGGTGGCTCAGTCGGTTAAGCATCCAGCTTCGGCTCAGGTCATGATCTTTTGGTTGGTGGGTTTGAGCCCTGCATCAGCCTCTCCCCTGACAGCTCAGAGCCCGGAGCCTGCTTTGGAGTCTGTGTCTCCCTCTCTCTCTCTCTCTCTGTAATAAACAAATATTAAAAAAATTTTTTTAAAAAAATCTTAGTTTTTTTGCATTTGAAAAGTGAGGAGAAGAAATTACCTATCTTGTAAGATTGTTGAGAGATGATATATACAGCATATTGCTTGGCATATAAGAAGTGCTTAACGTAATTGTTCTCAAGTGGGGAAATTCAAAATGGACTTGTTTTTATAGTCTCATCGGACTGCTGAAGCTGGAAGGAAGCCTTCAAGGGTAAGTGCTAAGGAGGCACTCAATAAATATGTGACAGCTTTGGCTTCCAAAAGACTAAAGAAGAATGCTGATTGGATCATCTGCAGTCACATGACCACACCTTGGACCAATCAGTGCGTCAGAAAGTTTGCTCACGTGCCTGTTCCTACAACAACGAGGACAGCAGTACCTGTGCACTTTCGCGTGTGCTCCACAGCTGCTCGTGGGCTTTTTCTAGCAGTACCTAAGTGTGCAGACAGTGGTGAAAATGGCATGTGGGGTCCCTGCCCTGGTGGGGTTTACAGTGGTCTTGGGGAAGTTGCCAGACTTTGGTATATTGTACCATTTCCCAAATCCGTAATCCTGGAGTTCACTTCCTGTCATGGCCCTATGTTCCTGGGGTGCGTGGCTAATGTTTCCATCTGTTGGAGCCCTTATATATGATGCAGTGATTTACAGTAGTAGGGGCTGAATAGCCTGCTGTGGGTCTCTTTGAAGATCTAATTCCTCGCCCTTGTTTTTTCTTTCCCTCCTCTTCCCCACCTAAAACTCCATTCTCTGCCTGTAGCCTGTACTCTCTGTTGAGTTCTGTCTCCCTCAAAACCACTTTCTCCAATTATAATTGCCCTTCTACCCTGATGATTTCCACCTAACATCTTTGCTTTACTCAGATTTTTATTCACAGTGTATTTATAATCAAATTCTACTTTAAAAGTTCCTTTTACGCCTAACCCTTCCAAAACCAATCTACTGTGTCCACAGTTATAGAAGTATTACTGGATGCTGGTAGAAAATACAGATTTCTTGGATTCTATTCCAGGCCAATGGACACAAATCTCTGGGAGAGGGTTTTTTTTGTTTGTTTGTTTTTTGTTTTTTTTTCCCTGAAGGTTAGTCTAACAAGATTTTTACAAGATGAACAACCAGGTTAGAGAATCGCTTGTCATCGTTGAATTTACTACACTTGTAATTTTACATTGGTTATACGTGTATGACTGTCTGCCTTCTCTGCAAGATGCTTGCGTGTTCAGTACGTATTTATTTTGAAAAAGAACCACTGACTGCCGACAGGACGCAGCGACGACGTTCCCACAATACACCGGCAGGTGGCACAAGAGGCTAGGCCATAGCTGAAAACTAAAACCTGTGTTCTCATTCATTGAGATCATGGGTGGGTTTGTATTTGTAAAAATGGTTTTGTACAAACGGTCCCACAAATTTGTGGGATGATTTCTGTTTATGGCGCATTAAAACCCCTCTTGGGGATCCTTTTAAAACTCCTTTAAAAATGGGAATGTTCATGAATTTCCCTGGAAGGGGAATGATTTTCCTCCAACAGTCTCCTCTATTAGGTATGTTTGAAGAGTACTCAAGTACTCAAGTATTTGAAGTGCATATTTTTATCTTAATTTATTTTATTATTTTTTTCAATATTTCATTTCGGGGATGCCTAGGTGGCTCAGTCGTTAAGCATCCAACTCTTGATTTCGGCTCAGGTCATGATCTCCTGGTTCTTGGGATCAAACCCTGCGTTGGGCTGTGCATTGACAGCACTGGAGCCTCTCTCTGCCTCTGTCTCTGTCACTCCCCCTTGCACGCGCACTCCCTCTCTCAAAATAAATAAATAAATAAATAATAAAAGATCTTATTTTTAAGTAATCTCTATACCCATCATGGGGCTTGCTCTCACAACTCCGAGATCAGAAGTCGCATGATCCACCAACTGAGCCAGCCAAGCCCCCTATGAAATCTGCATACTTCATTAAAAATTGTTTTAATGTTTTATTTTATTTTTTTGAGAGACAGAGAACAGGGGAGGGGCAGAGAGAGAGAGAGGAAGACACAGAATCCAAAGCTCCAAGCTCTGAGCTGTCAGTACACAGCCAGACACAAGGCTTGAACCTGCAAGTCGAGATCATGACCTGAGCCTAAGTCAGATGCTCCACCAAGGGAGCCACCCAGGCGCCCCGAAACGTGCATAGTTTAAAAATAGATACGTGATGGTATTGCCTGCAACCTTCCTGGGCCTCAATTCTCCCTTCTGTAAAATGCAATCAGAAATGACAGTTTCCAGACTCCTTTCGGGCATGAGGGAGGTTCTGGGTGGGGGCGGAAGGTAGAAGAATTCTATTTCTTGATCTGGGTGCTGGTTATACAGGTGTGCTCCAATTGTGAAAATTGATAAAGCTGTAAGCTTACGGTAGGTGCACTTTTCTGTGTGTATGTTATACATCAAAAGGTTTTAAAAAAAGGAAAATCAATAAAGGTTCAATATTTCCTATCACCGCCATAATGGATTATCACAAGTTTAGTGGCTTAAAATAACACAAATTATGGTACAGTTGCTATGGAAAACAGTATGTAGATTCCTCAAAAAATTATAAATAGGATTACCATATGATCCAGCAATCCCAATTGTGGGTATGTGTTCAAAATAATTAAAAACAGGGTCTTGAAGAGATATTTGTACACCCATGTTGATTGCAGCATTATTTACAATAGCCAAGGGTGGAGGCCACCTAAATGTCCGTCAAGTGATGAATGGATAAACCAAATGTGGTCTACACACGCAGTGGAATATTATTCAGTCTTAAAAAGGAAGCAACCCCATCATACCTACAATAGGAATGAACCTTGGGGACATTAGGCTAAGTGAAATAAGCCAGTCACAAAAGGATAAAGAGTGTATGATGTCACTTATATGAGGTATCTAAGGTGGTCACTTTTTTTTTTTTTTTTAAGATTTCAAAAATTTTTTAGAAATCTCTACACCCAGTTGTGGGGCTAGAACCCACAACCCCGAGATCAAGAGTCGCATGCTCCACTGACTGAGCCAGCCAGATGCCCCTAAAGTAATCAGCTTTTTAGAAACAGAAAGTAGAATGGTGGGGGTGGGGGGAGGAGCTGGGTGGAGGGGAAAATGAGGAGGGAGGAGGCTTCTGTTCAAAGAGGAGAGTTACAGTTTTGCAAAATGAAAAAGTTCTAGAGATTTGTTGCATGACAATGTATATATAGTTAACACCACTATACTGCACACTTAAAAATGGTTAAGATGGTAAATTTTGTGAATGTGTTTTTTTACACATTAAAAAAAAAAGTCCCCACAAATTTATTATCTTACCGGTCTGTAGGTCAGAAGTCCAAAAATGGGTCTCACTGAGCTAAAATCAAGATGTCAGCAGGGCTGTGTTCCTTTCTGAGGTTCCAAGAGAGAGTTACCTTCCTGCTCATTTGAGTTGGCAGAAGCCAGTTCCTTGCGATTATAGGGCCAAAGCCCTAGCTTTCTTCTTGGTTGTAAGCTGAGGGCTGTTTCTCAGCTTCTAGAAGTTGTCCCGTTCCTTGGTTTCCTGCCTCCATCTTCAAAGCCAGTGTTGGTGAGTTGAATCTCTCATGTTGAATCCCTCCTCCGCCATCTTTGAGGTCTCATGGGATTAGATTGGGCCCACCTGGATGATTCAGGCTACTGTGCAAAAGCCCTTTCATCCTATAAGGTAACATATTCACAAGTTCCAGAGAATTAGGATGTGGGCATCTTTATTCTGTCCTCCACGGGCCCCCTGACCATTGTGATTTGTGTCCACATGATGGCAGAAGAGAAGATACAAATAGGAGAATGGATGCCAGTATGGATTCTAATACAAATACAAAGGTTCACATTTATCCAGGGTTTATTATATGCCAGACACATTTCAACACCTCATAGGCCTCATCTCATATAATTCTTCTAGGAGGTAAATGTTATTATTTTATAGCCAAGGAAATGGAAGTCTAAAGTGATTAACCTATTTAATGTCATGCTGCCACTGATGATGGACTTACCGTAAATTTGGGATTTATATTCATACAGTCTGCATGCTTAATCAATCGGCTATCTGCTTGTTTCATAAATGTAATGATGTTGATGACAAAATATAATTAGGAGATTATACCTGTACATTTAAAAGGAATATCTATAAATAGTGAGTTCAAGAAGTAGGGAATTAGACACAGCACCACATTTATCTTAGAATCAAAGACACCGGAGTTCAGAGGGAGAACAAGTACTTATTCAAGGCCAGAGACGGAGGAACTTTTAGAATCTTAGTCTCTTCAGACTAGAGGGTCTTGAAATGGTAATCTTTTTCATCTGTCTACCTTTGGGTAGGACCTTATACAGCCTGACTTACAGAGAAAATCTAGCTTTGGGGCTCTATGTGGTGGTGATGGGAACGTGGTTATTAACATGTTTTTCTAATTATGTACGAAAGGAAGCATTCTCTCTGTCTCTCTTTTTTAAAATGTTTATTTAGTTTTGAGAGAGAGAGAGAGAGAGAGAGAAGGAGAGAGACGGAGCACAAGTGGGGGAGGGGCTGAGAGAGTGAGACAGAATCCAAAGCAGGCTCCAGGCTCTGAGCTGTCAGCAGAGAGCCTGATGCGGGGCTCCGACTCATGAAACGTTGAGATCAGGACCTGAGTTGAAGTCAAACGCTTAACCTACTGAGCCACCCAGACACCCCAGGAAGCTTCCTCTTAATTCTTGCTTGCATTCAGAAGGCCATGCTGGAGAAGACTCTCCTGCAGCCTGAGTCCTGGGTTTTACCCTGTGTCCAGCCCTCCCCATGTGCTTTCAGAGTAAATCCTGATTGGTCTAAACCTGGGCTTAGCAAGAGCCTGGTCTGGCCAAGGGCACATGAGGGGAGTCTGCTGGCGGCTTCTGGGAAAGGTTCTTTGCTTTTCAGAAGAGGTACACAAAGAAGAAAAGGCTGCTGTTCCTCCTCCCTGGACCTGTCCCTGCCAGCCCACGATGCTTGGAACTGTGGCAGCCATGTTGTGACAACACAGGTTAATCAGAGGAGGAGACGCGGGGGTGGCCGAGCAGATAGACAGAAGGACTGGATGACTTCGCTGAGCCACTGAACTAACTGGTCCTGGATGCTTCTGCTGCCGGAATTCTTACTTTTCAGCCACTGGCGGCTGGATTTTCTCTCACTTGCCGACAGAAGCCCCCCAACTGACTCACCCACTCACAAGTTTCAGTCTTTGTTTTCCCATTGGTCATGGTTTGTCTCAAGACGACAGTGGCACTGATGGCTGACCCCACTGCCTGCCACCCTTCCGAGGCTCTCTGATGTGTCTACTTACACACGATAGAATGGAGCATTAATTGAACATCTACTTCACACCCAGCACTGTGTGAGGCTCAGAGAAATAAAACGTCTGCTCAGGATCCCACAGCTAGTAAATGTCTGATCTGCACAACACAACACTGTTTCTCCCCTCGAAGGAAGATTTCTTACCTGTTCCGAATGCAGGAAGGGGTTCATTTAGTAAAAGACGATAATAAGAACGGCTTACTGGGTGGCTGCTTCCCTTTTCATACTGTGTTCTCTGGAAGGAGGTCAGTATGTGTGATTCACATTTGAAGAGTGCAGCATTCTGTTCTGCCTCCTTGCAGGCAAAGTATCTATATCTAAATTATGCAGAATTCGCTTGCCCAGGAGAATCTCTTGTTGAGTCTCCCCATTTATTTATTTATGAAATTATTTATATCAGTATGAACTTGCCTTTTTTCTTTTTCTTCTTTCTCTTTCTTTCTTTACTTTGGGTAAACATACTTTATTTATTTTGAGCCTCAGGTTATTTTAGCTTTGGCCACTGAGGCTCCTTCAGGTGGCTCCTGTGTCCCTTTGACATACCCCATCCTTGTGACTTTTTGTGTGACTATTTCCTTTTACTTTCTGGCACTACAAGGTGCTCCAGGCTCGGCTCATATGTTTCTTGGCCCTGTTCTAGCATCAGCCACCTGTCCTTTGGTTGGAGAATGGTATTAAAGACTGAGATCTGAGAACCAAATGTGCTTGTTGCTACTGAGGGGTTCCTGCTGTTGGTCCCCTCGGTAGACAGTACAAAGCAAAGTACCTGTTCACTAACCTGTGTATACAGTGTATCAGTAACTATTTCTACGTGGCGCCATCTGAACGTATATTAAGCTCAACGAGAGAGTTCACAATGATCTTTCCAATTGTAAACCATTGCCGCATGGATTATTCTAGACTTCTCTGCTTGTTTATTTAAAATCTCCTACTCCAGGGACACAAGGGTGGCTCAGTCGGTTAAGCGTCCAACTCTTGGTTTCAGCTCAGGTCACAACCTCTCGTTTCATGGGTTTGAGCCCCACAATGGGCTCTGTGCTGGCAGTGCAGAATCTGCTTGGGATTCTCTCTCTCTCTTTCTCTGCCCCTTCACCGCTTGCGCTCTCTCTCTCTCTCTCTCTCTCTCTCTCAAAATGAATAAATATAAATTAAAAAATAAAATGAAATCTCCTACTCCAATAATGAGAAGCTTGGTTTCCACCATTACTATCCATTTACTTAATTGTTCAATTCAAGCAAACACATATAGTGGTATGCCTTTGTTTTGACCAGCAATTCAACGTGTAGGAATTTGTCTTACTGAAAAACTCCCCCAAGAATATACAGATGCTTGTGGGAGGATGCTGATTGGTAGGCTGACTTCCTGCCAATATCTGACTCCCTTCCCTGTGGGAGGATTATACTTCTCTGCCATTTGAACCCAAGATTGGTCATGGGACTTGTTTGGTCCCCCCTGCCCTCACAAAAAAAATGTAAGCAGGTCACATGTGTCACTTCCTGTCAGTCGCTTCAAGCCAGTGTATGTCTTGTCACCTCTTTTTTTTTTTTTTTTTTTTTTTTTTTTCTCTCTATGCTATGCTGTCCTGCAAATTTCAGATAATGGCTGCTCCATCAGTCTGGCCCCTGGAGCAGAGCTGACACAGGGCAGGGCTGTGGCTGGAAATAATGGAAATGCATCATGAGCAAGAAATAAATCTTTCTTGTGTTCAGTTACTAAGATTTGAAATATTAATTACAGCAGCCTAACTTAGCAGCCCATCCTAGCCCATCCGATAGAGTTTGTAACCGTGAAATTGGGAGGGATGTGAATATCTGTCAATAGAGGACTAAGTTAATAAACAGGATGTATTTCAATAACAGTCTATCAGTGCAGCTCTGACCACAAAAAATGTCTGCCTCTATTATTGGGATGGAAAACTGTCCACATTGTTAAATGAAAACACAAGCAATTGGTGGACCAGTTTACTTAGTAGGATCACCTGCTGTAAAACAAATAATTTATGGACCGATGTTAGCATGTGCGTAGGAAAAAAACTCTGGAGGAATAAATACCAAACTGTAGCAGTGGCTGTCTCTACATTTTCGACTTCTGTACTTGAATTTTTACAAGTTCTGAGTCAAGATTCCCTCTGCTCTGGGCTGGATCTGTTTCATCTGTCAGTTGGCAGCCAGACTGGATTATGCAAATTGGCTTTCCCCTTGGATGGATTTGACAATCTACAAGGTTAAGTCTGGAGGCAAACATGTGGACTTGTTAAGTGGGGACAGGCTACTAAATTTGAGCAGAATTCCTAGAATTTTTTCCAAGCCCATCAAAAGCAAGGAATGTCATTAGCACTCATCTTAAATCCCAGCATAAACAATAATGATCACAAACTGATGAAGGCTTAGATCCTTTCTCCACCTCCATTTGTCACTTATGACTCTTGGATAATTATTTTCCCAGAAGAGTTTTATCAACAATAAGGAGACATGTTGGGAGTGGAGGGTTTTGTCTTTTTCATCTTTGAAGCCTCAGTACCTGGCTCTGGCTTGGCCCAGGATAGTTATTCAATTAATGTGATTCAAAAAATGTCATTTTCAATAATTATTTTTTTAACATCTATTTTATTTAAAAAACTATCATGCAGTAAAATTGACCTTGTTTGGTATGCAGATCAATGATTTTTAACAAAAGTTTTAAATGTTCATTTATTTATTTTTAATTTTTTTTTTAATGTTTAGTTTTGAGAGAGAGAGTGAGACAGAATGTGAGTGGGGGAGCAGCAGAGAGAGAGGAGGGACACAGAATCTGAAGCAGGTTCCAGGCTCTGAGCCGGCAGCATAGAGCCTGGTGCAGGGCTCAAACCCATGGACCGTGAGATCATGACCTGAGCTGAAGATGCTCAACTGACTGAGCCATCCAGGTGCCCCAGTGTTTATTTATTTTGGAAGGAGAGCACAAGTGGGGGAGGGGCAGAGAGAGAGGAAGACACAGAATCCGAAGCAGGATCCAGGTTCTGAGCTGTCAGCATAGAGCCTGATGTGGGGCTCAAACTCATGAGTTGCGAGATCATGACCTGAGCAGAAGTATGACACTTAACCTACTGAGCCACCCACGCGCTCCACAGATCAATGAATTTTAACATATGTATAGATTTCTTTTTTTTTTTTTAATTTTTTTTTTAACGTTTATTTATTTTTGAGACAGAGAGAGACAGAGCATGAATGGGGGAGGGTCAGAGAGAGGGAGACACAGAATCTGAAACAGGCTCCAGGCTCTGAGCTGTCAGCACAGAGCCCGACGTGGGGCTCGAACTCACGGACCGTGAGATCGTGACCTGAGCTGAAGTCGGACGCTTAACCGACTGAGCCACCCAGGCGCCCCGATATGTATAGATTTCTATAGCTACCACCACAATCAGAATACAGAACGGAATTCTATCATCCCAGAAAATTCCGCTGTTTTTCCTTTATAATTACATTCTGTCTCCCTCCCCATCCCTAACTTCTGGCAAACAATGATATGGTCTGTGTCACTATGGCTTTATCTTCTCAAGAATATCATATACATGTGAGCGTACACATTAGATAATACTTTGAGATTGGCATGTGTCATTTGTTTTTTGTTTTTTTTTAATCTTGAGAGAACACAAGCTGAGGAGGGTCAGAGAGACAGTGGGACAGAGGATCTGAAGCAGGCTCTGGCTGAAGCAGCAAGCCCCATTCAGTGCTTAAACTCATGAGCTGTGAGATCATGACCCGAGCTGAAGTTGGACGTTGGACGCTCAACCAACTGAGCCACCCAGGTGCCCCTGTCATTTGGTTATTTTTTTTTATTGCTGAGTAGTATTTCTCATTAATATCTCTTTTTCTTGAGCACCTACTATGTGTCAGGCTCTGTGCTAGGTATTGGGGATATAACAAAAGACAGGGCAGATATGGTCCCTATTGGTAGGGAGCTTACAGACAGCCTCATAGAACGTTCACAGAACGTCAGAGTCCTGAGAGGGCCCAGAGATAATCTCTCAGCTACTGAAAGTGTGGCCTTGGACCAGGAATATCAGCATTCCCTGAGAATGTGTTAAAAATGCAGAACCTCTAGGGGTGCCTGGGCAGCTCAGCGGTTAAGCATCCCACTTCGGCTCAGGTCATGATCTCCTGGTTTGTGAGTTCGAGCCCTGCATTGGGCTCTCTGTTGTTAGCACAGAGCCCACTTTGGATCCTGTCTCTCCCCCCCCCTGCCCCGTCCCTCTCAAGTACACTCTCTCACTCTCTCTTACAAATAAAAACATTAAAGAAAAATGCAGAACCTCTTACACCTGAAACTAAAGTAACATTGTATGTCAACTATTCTTTTTTTTTAATGTTTATTTATTTGTGAGACAGCGCGAACCGGAAGGGGCAGAGAGAGATGGAGACAGAGAATCAGAAGCAGTCTCCATGTTGACAGGAGGGCGCCCAAACTGGAACTCACAAACCGCAAGATCATGACCTGAGCAGAAGTCTGATAATGATCAACGGAAAGAGCCACCCCGGAGCCCCCAGTTATTCTCGAATTTAAAAAAATGCAAATCCTCGGGCTGCATTCCAGACTTACCAAATTACAGTTTATATATTAGCAGGATCCCCAGGTGGTTTCTTTGAACATTCAACTTTGAGAAGTTCTACTTTGCCCTCCACAGAGCACAGAGATTTCTACATCCTTGCCCAAGACCCATTCAGTCTTTGCGTGACCGCCTCCAGCCACGGGTCTTATTTTGCACTCCAGCCACCTGATAAGCAGCTCAAATTATTTGAATCCTTCTTAGTCTAAATAGAAATTCGCTTTTGTATAAATTCCACACCATGATTCTAGTTCTGACTTTTGGGTCAATCCAAAACACATATTCTTTCACCTGATATCCCTTTGGTTATTTACTGACTTAGTGTCCTTTTCTCCAGCCTGGATACTTCCAGATGCTACAGTCACCCTTTGTGCATCCTTTTATTCACCCACCTAGTCTATTTTTATTGGTACCTACTACATCTAGTCACTGAACTTGACCTACGTCCCTGAAATTTGGACATAGTTAAAATGGGTTCACTGGATATTATAGTTCTGCATATTCCTGATAAGATTTAAATGAAGGAAAGAAAACCTTTAATGTGGGTGTCCATGATTGGAAGACACAAGCCCCCAAATGCCAGATAGGTAACCAAGATATGCCATTTAAAGGAGGGTAGTAGCTGCTATCAACATCAGCCTATTGTTCCTGCCTGGGAGTTAAGTCCCACTAGTGCATCATCTTCTGACTTTTCAAGACAAGTCAGAAATGTGGGATTTGATGTGAATTTTTGGATTTTCAAATGTGTACAATTATACCAGTCAGGGTTATCAACTGCTAACAGAATTCTCTCTGGTTGGCTTAAGCAGACAAAGGGTTAATGCGAAAGGTATACCAGTTAGCTCCGAAAATTGACCTAAAGGTGGGGAGCTGGGCTCAGGAGACCAGGCAAGAACCATGAGAGCCCCAGCAGCTGGGACAGAGACAGGTAGTACCCAAGGAGGTAGCTAGTAAAAGGCTAGCATTGGTAGGTACCACGGCCCGTGGGACATTGGGCAATGCTCCCCTAGCCTATCAGTCCCACTGCCCTTGATGTCTTCCAACTGCCACCTCCATTTGAAATGCCAGGTGTGCTACGTAAGTTGCAGCCTCTGGGGCACATGTCCTGGAATTCCTGTTTTTGAGAGTTTAAATGCTGGGAGGTTAGAAAAAAAAAATGAGCACAACAACCATATTAGGAATGCCTTCGGCTGCAAGTTACTATCAACAACTGAAAACATAAGGACAGGGATGCCTTGCTAGCTTAGTCAGTAGTGTGTGTGATTCCTGATCTCGGGGTTGTGAGTTCGAGCACCACACTGGGCCTAGAGCTTACTTAAAAAAAGTATATATACAACAAATAAAAATAAGTTGCAAACAGAATGCCCTTCATCTCTACACATTCCAGAGTGTATTTCCCTAGTTCAAGTTTCCTCTTCCATGTAACTACAGAATGATCAAATTCAGGAAATGACACATCAATACAAAGATTTGGCTTTTTCCAATCTCCAGAGTGGATGACTGGCAAGAGAGAAAGGAATTGGGAATAGCCATGAGGGTAGCCAAATACAGCAAATTAATTTTGAAAAAATCCCACCATATAGAGTGTCTATGGACTGTGTCCAGCCTGAGAGCCACCCACTGACTTGACGGCTTTAAACTTCCTGCTGCACTATCTCTTTTGATTAGAATAGTAAGAATATAGGATATAAATTTCCACTTTTCATATTGATATCACTTACTTTCTTTTTTTTAAATTTACTTATTTGAGAGAGAGAGAGAGAGAGAGAGAGAGAGAGAGAGAGAGAGAGAGAGAATCTGAAGCAGGCTCCGCACCTGTGGAACCCGATGTAGGGATCAGACTCATGGAACCGTGAGATCATGACCTGAGCTGAAACCAGGAGTTGGACATTTAACCTACTGAGCCACCCAGGTGCCCCAATGTCATTTACTTTCTAAATAGTGTTGAAAAGAATCTATTGGAGGTAACCGGCAGGTGTAGGGACAGAGTATTATTTTCTCCAATTTTTTACTGAATAGATAAAAAATGAACAGGTTTTTTCTTTTTCTTCAATTTCCTTGTCATGTCAATTTCCTGAAAACCTTCCCTAAATGATATAATTATGTTGCTTTAAGTCTTACAATTTATAAGGCAATCAGAATAAAAGAGGGATATTGAGAGTTCTTCCTCATCTCCTAGAAAAATGAAATTCAAATCATGCTAGAGAGATAGGAAATGGTACACATGGAATATTTTTATATCATCCTTTTTAATGAAATGGAGGGTAGGAAGTAGTTTGTAAAAAATGGGTGCTACAGGGGCCTGGCCTCTGGTCTGCTTGGGGGTGTGGGGAAGATCATGTGGGGCTGGCTAAAGGGTGAGTCAGAGATGGGAGAGCAGTTAAGAAAGGAGGAGGGAGGCAATGAGGTTCCACGTGGGGAGAAGGAGAGACATATTGACTGTATGCAGCCTTTTCTTATCTCCAAACTGCACCCTCTTTTGCCATTTTTTCATCTTTCTTTCCAGAGGTGCCAAGTCCCAGACTAAAGGTTTAAGCAGAGAATGTCAAAGAATGGACTATAATACAGCTGGTTTCTCCACTCTGACAGGGAGGGAATTCTTTTTTTTTTTTTAATGTTTATTTGTTTTGGGGAGAGAGCAAGCACGAGTGGGGGAGGGGCAGAGAAAGAAGGCGGCAGAGGATCTGAAGCAGGCTCCAAGCTCCGAGCTGTCAGCACAGAGCCCAATGTGGGACTCGAACCCACGAACCGTGAGATCATGACCTGAGCCGAAGTCAGATGCTCAGCCGACCCAAGTGCCCCCAGGAAAGGAATTCTTATTGGAATTGGGGTCTCAGGGGTTTGGCAGACTTGAGGGTCTGGGAAGGGCAACACAGCTAGGTTCCCAGAGTGTCGGACCAGAAAAAGAGTACCAAGAATTGGGTTCAAGGAATGACCTATGGCTGGAAAAAAGAAAATTTAGGAAGGCACAGAATTTATCTGTATTGGAGCCACTAGTATGGACAAAGACTGCATAGTACGTGTGGGTATGGGAAGCCTGTGGTGAATTGCAGGTTTTGGGGCTAGTGGCAGGGTGGGGTGAGGGGATGGGGAGAAGGGAGAGTTTGTGAGAGGAGGGCTTGCCAGATTAAAGAAATGAAAGATAGCCTCTCTTTTCCTCATTCCATTGTTTCTGCCTTTTAAAACTATTCTTATTTGTGTTGACATGGAAAGAAACATCAAGGGAAATATTAGATGAGTTAATCTTTAATTAAGTCAAGCTGAACATAGGTATTTGGGACAAGATGATTTAAAAAATCTAGTTATGGGGCGCCTGGGTGGCTCAGTTGGTTAACTGACTCTTGATTTTGGCTCAGGTCATGATCTCACAGTTTGTGGGACTGAGCCCTGTGTTGGGGTCCTGTGTCACAAAGGGGGGCCTGCTTGGGATTCTCTTTCCCCCCCTCTCTCTGCCCCTCCCCTGCTGGCATGCATGTATGCATGCACACTCTCTGTAAAATAAAAAACTAAAAATCTAATTTAGGAGTTAAAGAGCATAGGGTTTGGGGTTTAGATAGACCTGAGGTCTATCCCGGGTCTTCTATTCCCTAGCTGTGTGACCAGAGATAAGTTACTTAACCTCTCTGTGCCTTAGTCTTCCTTTACAAAATAGGAATAGTAAGAAAATCTACCTTGTTGGGTAGTAGTGAGAATTACACAAGACAATGCATGCTAAATGCCTAGTACAGATTCTGGTGCATAGCAGGCCATCAATACCCCATAGTATCTCTGCTCCTGGTGACTTTAGGGACATCATTTAATCTCTTGGGGCTTCTGGAGTTCATTGTATGGAGAGATTAGATAAAGAATGGGAAATTGCCTTTAAAAATTACAAAATGTATTTGTAAACAGAAGGTTTTAAAAAATCATGCAAGGATACATAAATAAAGGGAATACATAAGCTAAAGGGATTTTGCTGGTCGCATTGAAAGCCAGGGGTCTGGAGGTCACCCAGAGGCAGCAGACATCCCTGTTGACAGAAGCTAAGATCTTATTCATGACCAGCTTTGAGCTCCCCAATGGCTTGATGATAGGAAACTGTGTGCGGGATATCATGAAAGATACTGTTAGTTGCTACTGGTGGACATTTCCCTTTCTTTACTTTTCAGCCAAATTCTGGTTTTGTTCAGGTATCCTGTGGTCATGAGCTTTAAGGAATCTGGCCATCTTCTCAGCCCCACTGAATGGGGAGTGTAAATCCTGACTATTTCGAGCCAATCACAGTAATTCTGCTTCCTTGGCCAGTGACTGGTTCACAAATGGGCATGTGATACCATCCTGGCTAATGAAGGAAAGCCTAGGGGGTTAGGCTTCTATGAAAGTTTTCATATCTTATATATGGACACAAGGAAGAAATATGTCCTCTTTTCTTGCTCTGGCCTTTGGATGTTGCTTTGTGGAGCTGTGATTTTTGGACCTGTGTCAGTCATTGTGCAACCATAAGAAACAACACTACATCTGGCAATGTGGAAAGCTCTAGATAACTTAGGTATTTGGTGATATTGTTGAACAATTAAGGGCACTCCCCCCCTCCATTCAGGCATCTTGTTATATGATTATTTTGTATATGGATCCTATTCTGCAACCTTGTTAAACTCATTTGTTCTAGTAGTTATTTTGTAGTTCTTTAGGCTCTTCTATATAAATAATCATGTTATCTGCAAATAGAGATTGTTTTACTTCTTCCTTTCTGATCTTTATGCTTTTATTTCTTTTTCTTACCTTATTGCAGTGGCAAGAACTGCCAGTACAAGGCTGCCTTGTTTATGATTTCATCTTGTTAGATGAGATTGTACTTTTATCATTGCTTAAGCCAGTTAAATTGGGTTTTCTGCCAGCTTCAATGCTTCCAGCTGAAAGCACTGTAGCTGATGCTATTATTAAAGGAAAGATTGATCCCAGAACACTTGGTTGTATGCAGATTGGAATTATGGTGATACAGACAAAATAGTAACATCTCAGGTTACCTCTGGCTGCAGACCTGTTGGGTTCCATTTGAAAATATAGCTTCTTAAAAGAAAGTTTTTTTAAGTTTATTTATTTATTTTGAGAGAGACAGCATGAGTGGGGGGGGGGGCAGAAAGAAAGAGGGAGAGAGAAGAATCCCAAGCAGGCTCCACACATCAGCGTGGAGCCTGATGCAGGTCTACTAACCCACAAAATATGATTGGAAACCAAGAGTCCAATGCTTAACCAACTGAGCCACCCAGGCGCCCCTGAAAATATAGTTTCTTTACTCCTGGGGAACCAGGCTATTCCCAGTGATGCCGAGAACTGGATTTGCAATAGGGTGACCTGATAAGGCCAAGATCTGTCTCATGGAGAAGTCTGGCTGCATTCCCCACACAATCGAGAAAGTACTTTTACGGCCACATGTTTCTGTGACAGGCTCCCAGTCTCCCAGGAGGAAGGCTGGAATTTGAGCTCACTGTTGCCAATTATCCAAAAAGGATGTGATCCAGGAGCACGATAAGGATCAACAGGGCTCAGCTGGGATTTGGCCTTCTCCAAGAGGAAGGAATAAAATCTTTGATCGGCTCCGAAAACAAAACTAAACAAAATCTCAGGCAATGGCAGACACAGTTCTTTGCTATGTATAAGCTTTTTTTAAAAAAGAAAGTTTAACCAAATGTTAAGGTTTTCCTATGTGGATCTCAGACTCCAGCGTTTACTCTGAAACCCAGTGTCACGTTCGAAGTACCTGTAGGCCATATGTGCTCCAGCAAGGGCTTCGGGGGTGTCAGGTGGTGGCAGTGGGCACGTTTGATCCCCACCTGCCGCCACACGAATGCCCAGACCCAGAGACTGCCAGTGGCTTTCTGAGCAGTCACTGAGAAGCCCTGCCAAAATATAATGATGCCAAGTAAGATGAACAGAGGGCGCTTGGCCTTTCCCTGCAGCGGCCGGCTTTCTAACGCCGGAGGCTCCGAGGTTCTCAGTGCCAAAAGCCATGCGGCAGCTCTTAACCTGGAGAGAAGGCACATGGGACAAGTGGCATTCTTCCAAAGCCTTTATTCGGTCGTTTTGGATAACCGCGTTTTAAAATGCCGGTGCTTGTCATGTTCTTTCCAGACTGACATTTTGGAGAAGGCGTGTCTAACTTTATAAATTTATGATGCAGCATGAACCATGGAGAAATCATTTCAAAGATGTATTCAGGCAGCTTCTAAAGGGCCACTCCCATGGCTGCTGACGCAGGTCATCCACGGTGCATGGATGGGGGTTATGAACAGTCAGGCCGTTTTGGGTTTGCCCTGGTTCTGACGAGAGCGGAGCTCTCTCTGGCCATATTTACTTACGGCTCTGCGGTCAGTCCAAAGGACACGTTCACAAGACTGCAGGCTGGGAAAACTGTTCTCTCTTGCGTGTTCAAATAGCTCCGTGTGGATAGCAATATCCTTTGTATAAGACAATAATATGAAACTCACAGGGGCATCTGGGTGGCTCAGTCGTTTGAGCCTCCAACTCTTGATTTCGGCTCAGGTCATGATCTCACAGTTGTGAGACTGAGCCCCACATCGGGCTCCATGCTGATGGTACACAGCCTGCTTGGGATTCTCTCTCCCTCTCTCTGCCCCTCCCCTGCTCTCTCCCCCTGCCTGTCTCTAAATAAATAAATAAATAAATAAATAAATAAATAAATAAATAAAAATAATATGAAGCTCACAGATCACCTATCATCTGTCCAAAATAGTGCAGACTGGGGTACGTGGCTGGCTCAGTCAGAAGAGCATGTAACTCTTGATCTTGGGGTTTTGAGTCCCACATTGGGTCTATACCTAGAGATTACTTAAAAATAAATAACCTTTAAAAAATTCCAGATTTTGTGACACTGTTAGGATGAACAAATGAATAGGTAGAATATTGTGGTAAATCACACAACATAAAATTGGCCATTTTATATTAAATGTCACTGAATTATACTCAAAATATCCACTCTATTACTAATTGCTTTGCTGTTCTTTTAAAAAAATTTTGGGGGCACCTGGGTGGCTCAGTTGGTTGAGCGACCAACTTCGGCTCAGGTCATGGTCTCGCAGTTCGTGAGTTCGAGCCCCGCATCGGGCTCCATGCTGACAGCTCAGAGCCTGGAGCCTGCTTCAGATTCTGTGTCTCCCCCTCTCTCTGCCCCTCCCCTGCTCATGCTCTGTGTCTCTCTTTTGCTCTCAAAAATAAATAAATGTCAAAAAGGATTAAAAAAATTTTTCACGTTTATTTATTTTTGAGAGCGAGGGAGAGAGAGTGAGCACAAGCAGGGGATGGGCAAAGAGAGGAAAAAGAGACAGAGACAGACAATCTGAAGCAGGCTCTGCACTGTCAGCACAAACCCTGACGTGGGGCTCGAACCCATGGGCCCTGAGATCATGACCTGAGCTGAAGTCAGATGCTCAACCAACTGAGCCACCCAGGTGCCCCAAAGTGCCTTGTTGTCATAGAATTTAGTTAAAAGTAGTTCATCCGGCAGCATCTTAATTTCCATTGCCAAAGCCAAAGTCAAGGTTGAAATGGACATGTAGACTTTCTGTTATTATGATTTTAAATATTATGTGTATTTAGTGTATACTGGTGTCTTAAACCTTTATCGGTTTTAACTAATTACAAGGTGGGTATTATCAGTATCCCCCTTTACAGGGGTGAGATCTCTGAGGTTAACTGACAAACCTGAAGGGCTATACAGCTTTGAACCCAGATAGGCTCTGGAGTCTGTGTGCTTAACCAACAGGTTAAATTGGCAATAATTACTGCTGTGTCACTTTTGGTACTGGCATTGATTGAGGGCTGACTGTGTGCCTTATACGTGTGTGTGTGTGTGTGTGTGTGTGTGTGTGTGTGTGTAGACTGAGAGAGAGAGAGAGAGAGAGAGAGACGTGTCCAAGGTCATAGGCTTGACAAAGCCAGGATTTGAACTTGGCTCCTCTGCTCTGGCTTCTTGCATTACTTCATGTTGCCTCTGTTGATGGAATTAGCAAGTGCAAAGTAGGAACTCAAGCCTTGCCAAGGGAGCAGGAAGTTGGGAACCAGGAAGATGGCTGGGCCTGGTCTGAAACCCAGCATCACTACACATCTGGGGACCGATTCAAAACCAATTCCAGAGAGGAACAGATGTTAACTGACTTCTTGTCTTGTCTTCTGTGGAAGCTATCACCAGGGAGGGACCGACCAAGATGTGTGGACACCTGGACGGGCAAATGATGTGGTGGCCCGTTGACTCAGGTGGTCAAGGTTAAAAGTCTGGCTTTATCACCTACCAGGTTTGTGACCTCGAACAAGTTCCTAGAGCTCTGTGCCTCAGTTTCCTCATCTGTAAAATGGTAAAAATAAATAGTACCTACCTTACAGGGTTGTAATGAAGAGTCAGTCATCTGTATGCATAGCGAGAGCCTTGTAAGTCACTGTAAAAGATAATGACAATTTTCTCTATCTGGTTGCATTTCCAGGGATGTTTTAGCACCATCCCTGTGATTTGGTTTGGACTGTCCCATCCCTTAATTCAGTTTGGACCCAAGTCCAAGCCACTGTGCTAATCAGGATCTTATCACATCTCAGTCAGTCCTCCCCCAGAGCAAGAAGGGAGCCCCTGGGTCCTGCTGGTCTCCTGCCACTGTCTGCGTGGCCCTTTGCTGGGGAGACAGAAACCAAATCCTTCCCAAAGATGCTGGGAAATTAGTTTAGCACCGTCTGCCGGTGTGCAGTGACTCAGAGGCTACCAACGTGGTGGGGCTCATGGGCTCGGGGGTTTGAACAAGATCGATGTTGTCATGAATGCAAACCGGGCCGAGTTTGCCGTGAGGCTGGGAGGCAGGGAGAGCCTGGGCCTTCTGCTTGCTTGCAGCTCTCTTTCCAGGTGAGCTGAGGTTTTGAGCTGCGTTGGCAGCTCTCACAATGATGGCAGAGAAGCCAGAGGGCCCTGAGGAGAGGCACTGGGGTGCCAGGGAAAGCTGGCCGTTGGCTGGACTAATCTGAGGGGGCCTCCATCCTGGTTGCTTACTGTGTGACCTTGGCAAGTAGCTTAACCTCTCTGAGCGCCCTCTCCTTGTCAGTCAAGTGGGGTTGCGGGGAGGAGGAGTGGGATGACGGATGTGAAGGGCAAAGCTTAGCACAGGACACAGCAAATGCTCGGTCATCACACCAGTTCCTAAGGTTGGGCTTTATATGCTCTCTGTCTCTTCCTTTCCTCAAACGTCCCCATCCCCTTTGGACCCTTCAAAACGACTCTCTGAAGGCAAACGTTTACCAAAAAGGTGGAGAAGGAAAGGACTGGGGGAAGTGTTGTGAGAATGTGTATGTGTATGTCTATGAGTGTGTAAGTGTAAGAAACAGAGGAAGGCACACACAAGGCAACACACACACATACACATAGACATGCACATACACATAGAGATGCACAGACACACATAGAAAGAGGGGGGGCAGAGGCAGACGGGGGGTCCAAACCCTAGCTCTGCCACTCATGAGCTGTGTGACCAGTCACCTAACTTCTTGGCCCCTCACCTTGCTCATCAGTACAACAGGGACCCTACAACTCCTTTATAGGGTTGATGTGAATGGTTGCACATAAAGCAGTTAGAGAGTCCGGTACATAGTAAATGCTCAGTGAATTGTGGCAGGCAGGATTCCAAAATGGAGCCCACGGTGAGCCCTCCCTATCCAATCCCTTCCCCTGGAGTGTGCGGGAGGGGGGACACGGGAATATGGCGAGGCATCACTCTGCCGATTCGGTTACATTATATGGCAAAGTAAAAGGGTGCTGTGGATGTAATTAAGGTCTCTAACAGGTTCAGTTTACCAAAGGAGAGATTATCCTGAGTGAGCCTGATTTAGTCACCTGAACCCTTAGAATGTAGGTCTAGAGGTCAGAGACACAAGAGATCAAGAAATTCAAAGCCTCAGCGATGCTCTCCAGTTGGCCTTGAAGGAGCCAACAGCCGTGTGTGGAGAGGACTGTGGGGCAGGGAACAGTGAGAGGCCTCCAGGAGCTGAGGCCTCAGTCCCACAGCTGTAATGAAGTGAGCTCTGTCAACAACCAGTGAGCACTGGAAGAGGACCCCGGCTTCAGAGGAGACCTCGGCCTCACTTTGACTTTGGCCAGGTGAGACCCAGACCCATTATGGAATCAATTTATTCTTTAAATAATTTTTCTTCTTTTAATGTTTAGTTTTGAGAGAGCGCACGCGAGCAGGGGAGGGACAGGAAGAGAGGGAGACAGAGGATCTGAACCTGGCTCTGTGCTGACAGCAGGGAGTCCAAGGTGGGGCTTGAGCTCACAAACTGTGAGATCATGACCTGACCTGAGCTGAAGTCGGACACTCAACTGACTGAGCCACCAGGGCGCCCCTGGAATCAATCTATCCACCCATTCTACAGCTGATAGCTGTTCAGATTGTGTTCAGTTCTGGTTGGCACTTTTACTTTGCCCTGCAAATTTTTTTTTTTTTTTTAACATGGACAATATAAAGCAGGCTGATGGTGAGAAATCCTGCCACATGGTGTTCGTATTATGGTCTGGTTATACTTGGGTAGGAACTTCCGCTGAAGCCACTGACACTGCGGCTCTGCCCTTGAACGTGGAGCTGGAAGGAGAGATTACCACCGGCTCCATCACTCCATGGATGGCAGAGAGTACAAGTGACCTCCCCGAAATGAAAGAGGAAAGAAATTACAGGGTAATTCCAGGTGGAGCTGGCATTAGGTCCAGGTGCCCCAGAAAGAGCAAGAGCTTTGGACTTAGACGGACATTGGTTCCAGCCACTCACTAGCTATGCGACCTGGGAAAACGCCTCGAAGCCTCTGAGCCTCAGTTTCCTCATCTATAAAATGGGGGACGCAGTAACGCTTTGCAGGAAGGGTTAGTGAGGTAATACTTTATGTGCCTGGCCCTCGGCAAGCATTCAGGAAAGGGGCTCTGATCGCCACCCCACCCCCAAGTCTGGGGTACCTGCCATGCACCTTGAGATCTCCGGAATAACAGGGAAGGGATCCCATGGTCTTGACAGCTTTTGGCAGAACTTCATGAGCGCCAGACTCCTCCCAGCCACTTCCCAGAGATAACTATCTATTCGTCTGGAAAGATTTATCTTGACTTCACTACAACGAGGAGCATATTATGCTCCTGTAACATTTCTCTTGGTGCAGTACAGGCAAGAGATAGTTTTTGGCAGGAGGTGGAAGGAATGTCCCAGAGAAAGGAAAAATCAAGAGCGCTGCCCACACTGCCCCTGGTCACTTTCTTTTTCTTTCCTTTTTTCCCTCTGTCTGCAGTCTCTTTCTTCATTAAGTCTTCTTAGGCCAAATAAGAATACTCTTTAGTATCTGGGAGTACACTCAAATTTTCAAATCCCTTCAACACGTGTTTTTCTTTTTTCTTTTGTAAAGTTTGTTTTGAGAGAGAGAGAGACAGGGAGAGAGAGACTCCCAAGCAGGCTCTGTGCTGTCAGCGCAGTGCCTGACGTGGGGCTCGAACCCATGAACCATGACGTGAGTTCAAACCAAGAGTCGGACACTTAACCGAATGAGCCACCCAGGCACCATGCTTCAACACATTTTATGTTTTTTAAAAACATTTTTTAAAATGTCTTATTTATTTTTGAGAGACAGAGTACGAGCGGGAGAGGCTCAGAGAGAGAAGGAGACAGAATCCACGAAGCAGGCTCCAGGCTCTGAGCGGTCAGCACAGAGCCCAACACAGGGCTCGAACCCGTGAACCACGAGATCATGACCTGAGCCAAAGTCAGACGCTCAACCAACTGAGCCACCCAGGCACCCCACATTTTGTCATGTTTTAACTTCACAGCAATTATGTACTTGGCACATGGCTATCACATGCTAATAGCTGCAGTCAGAGGCAATTAATAACTCATATAATTATATGATAATATAATGGCTAATATCCGTTGATCATTTACAAAATACCTAGCACTGTTTTAAGCGCTTTTATGGGTGTTAATCTTCCCAATAACCCTCAGAGGTAGATATTAACATTGATACCATTCTATAGGGGAGGAAACTGAGGCTCAGCCAGGTTCAGCAACTGGTCCAAAGTTGCACAGCTAGGAAACAGAGGAGCTGAGTGTTGAATCTGGGTGGGCACATTTTTCTCCCTTTGTCCCTTTGGATCCAATTGCTGTCCTCTGCTCCGTTCTGTGCTCTGGGACTCTGACCTCCATGACCTATTATTTCCTTGCTCTCTGGTTTCCCTTTGGGTTCAGCGGGTGGGAGGTTGGGAGGACAGGAAGAGACGAGGCTGTTTCTCGCCGCTGCCCGCCTGGCTGCAGTTCTGGACAGCCACGACTCTGGCGAGTGGCCCTCCCTCCACCGGCCTAGCTCTGGTGACACAGCCTCTCTTCTGGTACCCGTCGGGGTGGTGCGGCTCCCTACTGATGCCAGTCCTGCGTGTGATGCAACACGTCATCACGAGACTCGTTTGAAATAAACCTTGTACTGTGTGCCACATGTTTTCCTGGCTGAGACACCAGGCGATCCAACCTCAGAGCCTGAACACTCAGCCGCCACCTTACGTGGCCTCGACCCGACCTGGAGACGAAAGCTTTAGGATTCCCCTCGGAGAGGGAAGTGAGAGAGCCTGTAGTCCAATGATCTCATTTCACCAGTGAGAATACTCTAGGAGGTGCTGCACGGGGAAATGCCTTGCCTCTGACTGTAACAGATCCTGGGCTCTCATCATTCTGTACGGACCCACACACAGCTTCTTACTGCAAAGCACCTGTGATTTTTCTGTCTGGGCCACTCTGTGGCCCCAAGAATCTGCTCACTGAGCACTCTAGCCAAGCTGCAAGCGCTAGAGGACTTGTGTCCTTGAGGCAGCCTCAAGCAGTGACAGATAGAGGCTGGTGGACTAATGCCCCCAACTCCCTCACCCTTTAGGTGAGTTCTGTACAGTCTCCCGGCTGGGCTGGGCCCCAGGGGCCCTAAGTAGTAACTCCCTCCTGAATGCACCCGGAGTTGGCTTCCTTCCCTTCCCTGTCTCACTTCCTCAGGGTCTGCTGGTGCTTCCCGGGATCACCTTCCAAGTACACGACATGCATCAAATTCTTGTCTCTGGGGTCTGCTTCTAGGGAACCCAGACTAAGTTAGGGACCACCCAGGGTTTTCTCTTGCCCTGCACCCCCCTTTTGTTCTGAGAAGTAGACTTCCCACTCTTGGCAGGGGGGATAGATCTCACTCTCCAGCTCCAGGGCTTGGAAGTCTCCTATATCACACAGAGTACCCTGTCTGTCTGACCACAGGGATTCGTTCAAGGATGGACATATGTGATATTGTGATTTATAATAAGCAACAAATATTTGTTTTTCACCCACAGGCTCCTGGCTCACAGCTCCTAAAACCCTTGGATTTTCCTGGGATGAGAGGGATAAAGGTGTCTTTTGTTATGCTAAAGAGGGACCTTGGAAAGCAGCTAAGGATGGGGGCAGGCTGCCAGGGGAGCCAATCTTGTGAATAGAGCCTTGGAAATTTCAGTCCCACGCCTCTCTCTCACCCCCATCTCTGGGGAGGGGAGAGAGGCTGGAGACTGAGTTCAGCGGCCAGGGGCCAATGATTTAATCAATCATGCCTGTGTAATGAAGCCTCCATACAAACCCAAAAGGAAGGGTTCAGAGAGCTTTGGGGTTGGAGAACATGTGGTTTGGGGAGCTGGGGCACTGAGAGAGCATGGAAACCACCCCACCCCCCCCTCCTTCCCACATGTCTTGCCCTCGGTATCTCTTCCATCTGGCTGTTCCTGAATTCTATGCTTTTATCATAAACCGGTGATGTAGTAAATTTAACATGCTTTCCTGAGTTCAGGGAGCCTCTCCAGCAAATTCACTGAACCCAAGGAGGGGGTCACGGGAACCTAGCTGACTGGTCAGAAGTACAGGTGACAACATCGATTTGTAATTGGCATCTGAAATTGGGTTGGGGGGGAGGGGGCAGTGAGGATCAGTCTTGAGGGAATGAGCCCTTAACCTGGGGGATCTGATGCTATGTCCAGGTAGATAGTGTCACAACTGGCCAGAAGTTGTCCACCACAACTAGGACTGGGTACAGAGTCTTAGCATGTCACCCAAAGCCCCACTAATAGCGATCAACTCTAAGACTGCTGGTGGAAAGAGAAGCCCTCCTTCCATGGGGGCCACCCAACTCCAAGGAGAAGGGCAGTGGGACTGCTAGCAAACCCCTGCCACCTCTTAGGGAAAGTTTGTCTGTGAATGAAGCCGGCACCAAGCAAAACAGGGCTGAGAGAGACAGAGAACTTCCTGAAGACACTGTCTGCATCCCGGTTTTCTTAGTATTTAGATGTGGCAAGGCCAACAGAAGAGGTGATTGCCGTTAAAAAGATAACTTGTTATGCTCCCAGACCTCAAGAGAAAGTACATGTCGCAGGATGGGGGGACAGTCAGGGAAGTACCAGGGTCGGTCACCAGGTGGAGGTGGGAGGAGGGTCTGTGGGTAATAGCCTTTATTGTGGTTTCTGCAGGAAAAACAGGTGAGGCAGGGGAAGCACGTTTGGATAACTTCAGTGGACTCTGGGGCTGTCCCTGATGGTTGTCACTGGCCCTGGGGTGATGCGAGCAGGTATATGGTGGCCTGGGTGTGAGAAATGGATCAGGGAGGATGCTGAGGTATAAACTCTGGATTGGGTGGTTTGTACCCAAAAAGTGCATTTGGAGGGGTTCACCTGAGGAGTGAGGGGGACAAAGGAGGCAGAAGGCCCAGGCGAGGTGACGGGGAACTCAGGCCTGTTACTGGGTTGTGGAGAACAAAGTGTGTCCTGTCCAGCTATGCACGCAGAGCAGACGGTGAGGCAACGAGTTTGCAAGATAAAGAAACATAGTGAACACAGTCCCTGCACCCAGCTGTGTCTCGATTTTGGACTTCGTCACAGGAGCCGGTAAATTCCCTATTCTCTTGCAGAAGCCAGTTGAAGGTTGTCACTTGCCAACAGATAGAATCACACAGCTGAAGGCAGGTTTGGGAGTAAGAAACCAGGTATCTACGAGGCCAGTCTTGTTTTCCACTGTGCCTCTCAATGTGCTTGATGTGTTCCAAACACATGCCAGGTGACCCCTGGATTTCAACAAACGGTGTGGGTGACACGACTCTGCGGAGATCATAATGACATCTGGGTGATCAGCCACAGCCCCCGTCTCCGTGTTGACAGGAGAACAAGGGAACAGAGGTGTCCAGTGGGGGCAGTAAGTCCATAAGCAGAGGCTCCTTCACTGCAGTCTCCCCAGGACGACAGATTACAATTCCAGAAATGTGCACCTGCTCTGTATTCGGGAGACTGTTTTTTGTGCATCAAGAGACCACTTGAGGCCCTGTGAGCGAAGACATAATGGAGCTGAGTCACAGTCTGGGAACGTGAGGAACTAATGTCCTCAGATGGAGGTGACTTGAGGGCATTTACCAACAAAGCAAATGCCACGAGGTAGTGATGACATTGCAGTTAAAGGGTGCCTTCTTGGGGCACCGGGGTGGCTTAGCCGGTTGAGCGGCTGACTTCGGCTCAGGTCATGATCTTGCTGTTTTTAAGTTCAGGCCCTGAGTCGGGCTCTGTGCCGACAGCTCAGGGCCTGGAGCCTGCTTCGGATTCTGTGTCTCCCTCTCTCTCTGCCTCTGCCCCTCCCCTGCTCGCTCGCTCTCTCTCTCTCTCTCTCTCTCTCTCTCTCTCAAAAATAACATTAAAAACAATTAAAAATAAATAAACATTTAAAAAATTTTCAAGTGAGCTTTCCCATCCTTCAGGGTCTGCTATCAAAACAAAGCAGATACTCTGCCTCTCCAGAGGGTTTTACCCAGAGACCAGAAGTTCTCTGAATGCAGAAGAATTGGAAATAGCATATTGTGTTGGTTAGCACAAGGGGTTGACAGCTGTATCCAGGACTCAAAAATAACTGTGGCTCTAACAAGATGAAAATTTGTCTTTCTCAGGCAAAAGTCCCCAGCTCGTGTGGTGGCTGGGGGTGCAGGGTCCCCCCATCTTGTTGGCCTGCCTTCCCTGGGTGCTGCCCCATCTGTAAGTTCTAAGATGGCCACCAGCATGTCCAAATTCCAGACATAAGGGAGGGGGAGAAGAGGAAAAGGAGGGGCACACTGCTTCCTTTGAAGTCATGATACAGAAGTCACTCGTATCGCATTGGCCAGAACTTGGTCACAGGCAGCCATTATTCTAGGCAGCCCTGTGCTTAGCTAAAAATTGTGACCCTGCTCCTACAGAGTTGAGTTCCTCAGCCTTGGTGCCATTGGCATTTTGGGCCAGATAATTCTGTGTTGTGTGTGTGTGTGTGTGGGGAGGCTGTTCTGTGTGTTGCAGGGTGATTAGCAGTGTCCCTGGCCTCCACCCACTAGATGCCAGTAGCACTCCTCCACACTGTGACAACCCAAATGACGCATCTCCAGACAACAAGATTGTCCCTGCTTGAGAACCACTGCCACAGACGAAGGGGAGGGTGGATATTGGGGGACAGCTAGCCATCTCTGCCACCTACTAGCTAAGAGTTTTCATTTCTTTCCTCCTCACAAACAGAAGAGAGTGGTCAGTTAGGAGCACAGCCACACGAGGCAAGTGGACGTGAATTCAGATGCCACCTCTGCTGAGTACGAACCTGTTTCTGCCTGAGGAAAACCTGGCTGGTTGCTGGGCGCACGGACAGGAGATGATGCACGGACAGTACATAGCATGGGGCCAGTCACATAATGAGCACTCAGCGAATACTAGCTATCTACATGGAGGCTGGCTTGGTTTTGGCGGGGGTGGGGGAGGAGTCTTGGTGAACTTTTCTGGACGGAAGGGACACTTGGGTTGTGGGAGTTTGCAAAAGAGGAGGGAGACTGATGGACCATTACTTGATGGGGGAACAAAAGAATTACAAAGAGCCAGGTGATTGTTAGAAGGTAAGCAGCAAGGATATCAACACTTTCTTATATAGAAGACAGAACTGGGGCGCCTGGGGAGCTCGGTCAGTTAAGCCCTGATTTCAGCTCAGGCCATGACCTCACGGTTCATGGGTTCGAGCCCCACACTGGGTTTTTTGCTGACAGTGTAGAGCCTGCTGGGGTTCTCCCTCGCCCTCTCTGATTCTGTCTCTCAAAATAAATAATTAATAAACTTAAAAAAAAAAGAGCTGGGACTAGGTCCCTGAGTTCCATGCTAGTGTTTTGTTCTTTATCACTACAATGTGACTGGGTAACAGTGGTACAGCCGTTGATCCTAGGCCGATTCCTCTTCCAGGTGCAGCCCTCACTGACCTTCTGAATCAGGACTGGGTTCAGCTGCATAAAACGGGCAAGCCCGGTTGATGATACTTTATAAAGATAAAGCGCAGTCTCTCACATGAAAAAAATGTCTGGAGGTGGGTGTCCAGAGTTGGAAAGACAGCTTGGCATTTTCAGCAGGGACCCAGGTTCCTCTCACTTTCTGCCCCACCATCATAAGCATGTGCCTTTCGGTCTCAAGGTCATCTCATGGTGGCCGGTGGCGGCCACAGCCGCTGCTCTCCCATCCACGTGCCAAGTGGCAGGCAGGAAGGGACAGGCGCAAAAGCAAGACTATCATCTGAGCCAGCCCCTTTTGCTGGACAGTGTTACCAGAAACCCTAGCCAGCAACTTCTACTTCCATCTCATTGGCCAGAATGCTCCCTGAAAGGGACGCTGGGAAGTGTAGTTTTTTAGCCAGGCACATTGGCTCTCCAGGTGTCACCAGAGCTTTCTGGAAAGGAATAAGGGGTGGAATGGATGTTGTGTAGGCAACTAGAAATTTCTGCCTCACCTTCCAAGGTGGGAATCTGTGAGTGACCAAAGGAGAGGGTGATGGTGGTGGGGGGGGGGGGCATGAGCCAAAGAGAGGGAGGGAAAGAGAAAAAGGAGAGAGAAGTCATCTCTGAGTCACAGTCTGAAAGGAGGGATCGCTCCTAGGAGCTCTTTGTGCTGGGTCTTCTCCAAGTGGAGTAAGATGTCAGCAGGTACCATGTGAAGGTGCTTTCATTGTGGGATTCTAGCTAACTTCAGAAAAAAGGCCATTTGTTAGAAAGAAATAAGGAAGCCTAAAGAATCATTAAAAAAAAAAAATCAGAAAGGATCCTCAGGTGGAACAAATCAAGAGTCTTGTCAGTTCAAACCGTGTTGCTGTTGTTGGTAGGTCCTTTGACTTCAGACTCTAAGGCCTGGGAGAGAGCGTGAGGTTCGCCTTACCTGCGAACTGTAGGAGGACACTACAGAGTCTGTCTGTAGTGGGGGGAAAAGGGCTCCCCTAGAAAAAATTGGGATGTTGCAGCAGATAGAAAAGGATTTAGAGATCCGAGGGCCAGCACGACCAGTATCCACTAGCAGAAGTGATGGGAAGAGAGACTATTGTAGTTTATTAAGGGTGGGAGAGTAAGGGCCATGTTCAAGGAACATTCAGTTGGCCAGGGGTGAACAAGCAGGGGTGCACACGGTGGGAGGGGGACAAGGCTAGCGGGGTAGGTTGAAGCCAGACCCTAGAGTTCTTTGATAACCAACCCGAGAACTGTATATTTTTTATCAGGTGGGTGGGAAGTGTTCTTGCACAACAGGGCAAAGCAATCAAGCGTGAGCCATGCTATACAGATTGATCTAAATCGTCACATAAATGTGGGGAAAGTCTCTCTGGGTTTCAGGAACACTGGATGAGGGACTCAAATGCCACCAGATCACTCTCCCCCTCTTTTCCTCCCTCCATCCCTCCTTTCCTTCTCACCGCTTCTCTCTCCTTGGCTTCATTTTTCCAGACCATCTTCCTCACGTAGTTGAACTCCACGCAGCACCTATCACCTCCCTCAACTCACGCTCAGCTTTAACCGTGTGAGCCCTGAGCCTTACCTCCTCGGGTGCCAAATGGAAGAAGTTAGAGAGGGGTCCTGATTGGTTCAGCTCAGGTCAGGTGACACCCCCAAGCCAATCAGGTCCAAGGAAGCCCACCTGAAAGGAGAGAGCCTCTCCCATCAAAAGCCCCCCGCGGGGCACCTGGGTGGCTCAGCTGGCTAAGGGTCAGACTTCAGCTCGGGTCATGACCTCATGGTTTGTGAGTTCCACCTCGGCTCCGGCTCCGTGCTGACAGCTTGCATTCTGGAGCCGGCTTCAGATTCTGTGTCTCCTTCTCTCTCTGTCCCTCCCCAGCCCACACTGTCCGTGTGTCTCTCAAAAATAAATAAACATTAAAAACAGCAACAGAAATGCTGGAAAAAAAAAAGCAAGCAAGCACACCACAAGAGCAGGGCAAAGAGCATTTCCCAGGAGGAGGAGGGTGGTGGGGCCTTGTAGAGATAAAGCAGCGAATATCCACTTTTCTCTTCCTCCTGTTACTGTTTCAAGGGCATTTTGAGCACCTACTATGAGCCAAGCACTGTGTTAAGTGTTTTATATGGCATATCCCATTTTGCTCTCTCAACAAGCAGGTGTCGTTATTACCCCATTTTATATTTGAGCAAACTGAGTCTCAGAGAACGTTAGAAAAACTCGTCTGGGTTAGGCAGCCAGTCTAAGTGGCAGAGTAGGGATTCAACCCCATTCTGCTGAGCTCTGAACTATCCCATTCTGCCGAAGATCCGCTTTGGGGCCTCCCTCGCCTTCCTACGCAGGGAGACGTTTGGCAGGGTCACCACTAGCCCTTTTGGTGCCTTTATTAAATTAGAAAAATGCTCCCCTTCTTCAGGATGTGTTACCGTCATCTGCTGGAAATTGTCACTGCAGATATACAAATCTGCCCCCTCTGTGACGTGAATGATGCCCCTTTAGATGAGCTAGACCTTGCGTCGTTCATAAACCACCCAGCTCTGGGTGTTAATACAGGAGGCAGAAACTGTGGCCAGATGTTTATTGAATGGCAGGGACTAACGTGGATTCACTGGGACCGTGACTTATGTGGCCTCTGGAATAGGCAGATGTTTGGGGGAATGTCTGGAGCTGCTGGGTCTGGGTTGAAGAGACACAGGTCAGTGCAGAAGCTGGTTTCTCACTCCTATGCTGGGTCTTGCCATTTTGCTCTTGGCTACTGAAGAGGCTGGCTGTACGGGAGGACCCTCAGTCAGGTTCAGACTCTTCCTGGGTACACACGACTGACCCATGAACTTGAGCTCAGCTGGGCAGTTCTCAGGGATACAGATGTCTGTGACCTTGGGGGTGTGTAAGGGTATCTGGGGCTCTGGGATCCTGTAGCCACTGTGGTGGGAGGGGGCAGTGGTCAAGGCGGTAGGAGGTACTAAGTTCAAAAGTTCTGGGCTTGGTGCTTTAAGGGGCTGCGTGGCCAGATTCCTGGAGGAATCCCGGCGCTTATGTGAACTTACCTTGGGCTTTTTGGCCTTGGAACTCTTAGAATACCTGCTGGAGAATTTCGAGGCTTTGGAATTAGGCTGGAGCCCTGTCTTGGGGTATTCGTGATGTAGGTCACTGGTTTCATGAGTGGACAGTCATAGGGGACCGTCTTGGATGCATGGTCTGGGATGCTTGGAGGAGTCTGTGACAGGCTGGATGGCTTTGGTCTCAGCGAAGGCACCATGGGAACAACGCCCAGAGGTAGTGGGCTTGGTGGTAGTTGGAGGGTACCAGGGGCCCTCCGGGAGGGGGGTGCCGTGGGGACCTCGGGATTACTTGCTCTAAAGGAAATTTCTTGCCATGTACCTTTCGTCTTTCCTTTTGTCTTAGGTGAATGGCGGATGGGGTCTGGCAATGCCATTACATGGAACAAAATGGAAGGGGGTTTCATCCCTGAACGACTGCGTGAATCAGAGTTGCTCTACCAGGCTGGACCACTCACCTCTGAACTCTTACAAAAGCAAGAAATCAATAAACGTAATAAATAATAAATAATAAAAACGAACAAACCTAGAAATGACTGTATTTTGGGATCTCTTTGTTACACAGCTTAGCTTTCTAAAAGATTTTTTTAATGTTTATTTATTTTTGAGAGAGAGAGAGAGAGAGAGAGAGAGAGTTGGGAGGGGTGCAGAGAGAGGGGGTGGAGGACCCAAAGCAGGCTGTGCGCTGACAGCACAGAGCCCCACGCGGGGCTCCAACTCACCAACCAGGGACCAGAGCAGAGCGGAAGTGATACTTAACCAGCTGAGCCACCCAGGAGCCCCTACACAGCTTAGCTCATATACGAATATAGAATATATGCTCCTTTGTCCCTGCCTCCAAATCCTGTTTTCCTTCCCACTGCCCGCACCCTTTCTCCACTCAGCCCAAGGCAAAAGGAACACTCGTTTTGGGTTTCAGCCCAGTTCGCTTACGCCAGTTACTTACCCAGCCTGAGGAGCTCCTCTAGTGACGTCAGAGCAGAGTGGGGGCACCCATCCCTTTGGCCTAGAGGCTACCATGTCGGCCCCAGCCCGTGAGCACAGCTGCCTTTGTCACGGTCACTCCTGTGCCAAGAGTGTGATGTTCTCACAACAGTCGCCACAGGGAGTGCCAGCTTCCCCACGTGGCAGTCACAGAGGAAGCGTCTTACCTGGTGGCCGGACCTGGACATCAGCACCCCTCCCACCCCCCCACCCCCCGCTCACTGCACCCCGGCCGTCCAGGCTCTGAGTCAGAGCCCGTGCCCTACACCAGTAAGTGTGTAGATGCAATCACACTAAGAATGTGGAGAAAATGATAGACTTCACCCAGGAGTCGTGGGGCCACGGGGCAGAAGGGGCACATTGAGCCGGCCACGTCATTCCCCTAGTGGCCCGTGGTGGGTGTTTCTGTCTTCCCGTGTCCTTCAGCTGGGATGCCACTGAGCCTGCCCTCTGCATTTCGTATCTAGCTCCCAACCTTGGTGTCTGCCCTCTCTCGGATTCTGATTCAAATTTGTTATCCCATAGTGTGTGGAGGGGCTTCTCCGTCCCAGTCCACATCCAATCATCTGTGATGATACTAAATAAAACAGAGGCTCCTTTGTGGGTAAGACCCCTCACTCTGAAAGGTACCTTAGTGGGGCATGTTTTGTTATTTGAGCATGACCTTTGATGGAGGGGCATAGTGCGGTCTCATCCTGAAATATCACTGTATTTTACCTAAATAAATGTAGTCAAATGTTATGCAAACTAATGTATTTCTTATATAAATATAGAAAGATAAAGATGAATTTTCCTACCAGCTACTGAGACTGTAACAAATAGCACTCCCCCTATGCTGGACACCATTCGAAGTGCTTCACAAATATTAACTCATTAAGTTCGCCAAAACTTGCCATTTGTAAGGAACCGAGGCACAGAGAGGTTAAGTAAAATGCCCAAGGCCGCCCAGCTATTAATGGGAGAGCTGAGATTCACACTCTGTCAGTGCGACTCCAGAGCCTGTAATATGCTCAGCCACTATGTCATTTCTCTTTCCCTCGTTCTGAAGGAAGGAATAAATAGAGATTCCTTTTGTGCTTGCACTCTCCTAGGGTGTCTCTGCATTTTGAACGATGTACAAATTAAGTCACGAATCCAATTAAGGGTACTGGCTAAACGTATAAAATAGAAATGGCCCTGTCTCTAGGGCAGTGGCTTCTCATGGTCGCTCTAAGGAAGTGATCAGAATTTGGGCACCTTAGTGAGAAACCCCGGGAGGACAGGTATGTTCCAGCAGGGAGGGTACTGGTTTTGGAGTTAGCCAACTTGGAGCCAGAATCTTCACTCTGCCAATTACCAGTCATGAGACTTTGGCCAAGCTACTTAATGGGAATACTATTGCTTAACCCACAGAGTTACTGGAAGGCTTAGCCAAGACCACACCAATCCAGTGCCTGGCACACAGTGGGCTCACAAATAGCGCTGGCTCCCGGTATCATCCCTTTATTACAGTATGCGTCCCGCTCAGCTTTGAGCCCATTATTTTTATGTAAATACGTTTCTTCCATACCGGATTATAAACCCCTCAAAGGTTCAGGCTGGATATAATCCAGTGTTTTTAGAGGCACACCAGCCTGGTAGGCACAAGAATACGGTGATAAAACAGTGTACATTTCTTTAGATCCGTCCCATCCTGTGCTATGAAGGTCCAGATGGTCAATGCCTTCATGACTTGTAATGGGAGTCCCAAGGCACAGGTGCTCAGAACACAGACCTCTCAATTGTAAGGCCACTTCTTCCATTTGCTCTTCCTTTAGTGATGGGCTCTTGGGAGGAAGTGGCTGGGACCAAGGCCATTGAACACATCCCAACTCTCAACAGAAGCTGCCACATTGCCTCCGCAAAAGCTTCACAACTTAACCTACCCACCAGCGTGTGAGGATGTCCATTTCACTAGAACATCTCCAACATCAAATCTTTCCATTTTTTTTTAACTTTTTGCCTATCTGAAGGATAACACGTGGTATTTTGCTGATGTTTTGGTTCCCTTTACCTTACTATGGAGTCTGAGCATTATTTCGTAGGGTTACTGGCCGTGTGGTTTTCTAGGAGACACCTTTCAACAGTGAGGGGGCATGTAGCTCGGATGACCACGTTGGGACCTCTTTTTCATGTTTTCAAGTCTCTGCCTCAAGGCCTACCACGGGGCATGGGACAAGGCTGGAGTTCATTTGTGTCTGTTGAAAGGCATTGAATCTTTTTGCAGTCAGCAATGGTCTAACTAAGCTGTTCCCTGGGGTTGGAAACCCTCCAGCTCTAGACATACACAAAAACAAATTGCAGAGAGTGAGTGGAATAAGTATTTGAGCATTTCGGAGCCATGGTGGCCTTGATTGTTAGGCTGAGCGTCTTGCTGAGGGGCAGATATCTAGATTGACGGATCACAGGCTGTGGAGCCCTTGATGGACTGGACCTGCTGTGCTATTTGGAAAGTGTGCCCCCCAAAGATTCATTTGGAAGGTACAGAGTGAATAGTCCAAGGCTACTGCAGGAAGTGCTGCCTCACGGGACATGTGCTAGATGTCACCTGCTATGTGAGTCAGAGGCTTCTTGGCTGCAGGGAATCCAGAGGGACCAAGAGAAGCCTACCCTGACCACCAGCCCTCCATGTCATGCTCTTGTCAGCCAAACTGCCCATAAAAATTACCCATGAGTCCCTCAGCCTGGCCCTGGGATCTGGCTCTGGTTTGGTGCCTGCTACCCATGCCACACCCCCTCCCCAAACCCCCAGCCCAGGTCCCATCAACTGTTCTGTCCATTCCCTGCATCTTGAGTACAATTGTTCCCACTTTCTTGGCTGTGAGCACAAAGTTTGAGATCAGAGACCTCTGCAGTCAAGTAGTGGTCTCACGATCACGTCCTGAGTGCTGAGCATGATGCCTGGTATAGAAGAAGAACTCAATAATTAGCTTAAAAATAAATGGCTCCTTGCCACTCAAAGCATGGTCCCTGGATCAGTAGCAAAGGCATTGCCTGGGAGCTTGTTAGCAATACAGCATCTCAGGGCCCTGCTCCAGACCCTCTGAAACAGGATGTGCACTGTAAAAGACCCCCAGGTGATTCATATGCACCTGAGAATTTGAGAAGCACTGGCCTAATTCATAGACTTGTCCTGAAAATCGGTGACGTCAGGTGTGTACGTGCCCAGCAAAGAGCTTGGTATATCACAGATGTTCAAATAACATGAGTCATTTCTTTCTGTGTCCCTTCTGCCCTAAAGTGCAAAATCTCTGAAGCTAGAGACCATGTCTCATTTCCCTTGAGATCTCTAGTCGAGTTTAGCACCTGGCTTATAGTCATTCTCAGTAAGTTTTTTTTGTTTGTTTTTTTTTTAATTTTTTTTTTCAACGTTTATTTATTTTTGGGACAGAGAGAGACAGAGCATGAACGGGGGAGGGGCAGAGAGAGAGAGGGAGACACAGAATCGGAAACAGGCTCCAGGCTCTGAGCCATCAGCCCAGAGCCCGACGCGGGGCTCGAACTCACGGACTGTGAGATCGTGACCTGGCTGAAGTCGGACGCTTAACCGACTGCGCCACCCAGGCGCCCCATAATGTTTATTCATTTTTGAGAGAGAGAGAGACAGAGCATGAACGGGGGAGGGGCAGAGAGAGAGAGGGAGACCCAGAATCCAAAGCAGGCTCCAGGCTCTGAGCTGTCAGCACAGAGCCTGACACGGGGCTCGAACTCCCGGACCTTGAGATCGTGACCTGGCTGAAGTCAGACGCTTAACCGACTGCGCCACCCAGGCGCCCCTCTCAGTAAGTTTTTAAGTGCTCAGTAAGTTTTAAGTGCACTGGCTTCGTACAGTGATTTTTCAAATTGCAGGTTGCAATCCATTAGTGGGTGGGGAAATAAATTAAGTGGGTTGTAACCACTTATTTATTTTAAAAAATTTTTTAAAGGTTTATTCATTTTTCAGAGACAGAGAGACAGAGCGTGAGCAGGGGAGGGGCAGAGAGACTGACACACAGAATCTGAAACAGGCTCCAGGCTCTGAGCTGTCAGCACAGACGTGGGGCCCGACGTGGGGCCTGAACTCACAGACGGTGAGATCATGACCTAAGCTGAAGTCGGACGCTCAACCGACTGAGCTGCCCAGGCGCCCTGGGGTTGTAACAATTTAAAAAATAATTAGGGGGCACCTGGCTGGCTCAAGCAGTGGAGCACGTGACTCTTGATCTCCGGAATGTGAGTTCAAGCCCCACACTGGGCATGGAGATTACTTAAAAATAAATAAATAAAAAGTAAAATAGAAGAGAATAGAAAATGTCAAAGTGCATCACATGTAATAAGTTTTGGAGGTACCTGGGTGGCTCAGTCATTTGGGCAACCAACTCTTGATTTTGGCTCAGGTCATGATCTCACAGTTCGTGAGTTCGAGCCCCACATCGGGCCCCCTTTGGGTCCTCCCCACTCATGCTCTCTCTCTCAAAAACAAATAAACATTTAAAGTGTATTTCTTCCTGAGAGTCACAGTCTAACTTGGTCACACTTGGCCAAACTTAGCGATTCTGTGTGCAGTTTCTGGAATCAGATGCCGGTGGATCTAAATCCCACTTCTCCTATTTATTGACTGTGTGACCTTGGGCAAGTTACTTAACCTCTCAGTGGCTTCCAACTATGAACAAAGTTGTTATAAACATCCATGTGCAGGGTTTTGTATGGACATAAGTTTTCAAACCCTTTGGATAAATACCAACAAGTTTGATTGCTAGATTGTATGGTAAGAGTATGTTTAGTTTTAGGGTGGTTTTTTTTTAAGTTTTTATTTAAAGTCCAAGTAGTTAACACACAGTGTTATATTAGTTTCAGGTGTACAATATATTGATTCCACAATTCCGTACAACACCCAGTGCTCATCACAAGTGCCCTCCCTAATCCCTATCACTTATTTCACCTATCTCTGCCCCCAGCGCCCTCAACCAACCTCCCCTCTGGTAACCATCCGCGTGTTCTCTATAGTTAAGATTCTGTTTCTTGGTTTGCCCGTCCCTCTCTCTTTTTCCCCTTTGCTCATCTGTGTTGTTTCTTAAATTCCACATATGAGTGAAATCATCTGGTATCTGTCTTTCTCTGACTTATTTCGCTTAGCATTATACAGTCTAGCTCCATCCATGTCATTGCAAATGGCATAAATATGCTTAGTTTTGTAAGAAACTACCCAACTGGCTTCCAAAGAGTCTGTACAATATATTTTGCATTCCCACCAGCAATTAATGAGAGTTCCTGTTGCTTCACATCCTCGCCAGCATACATTACCGTCAGCATTCTGGATTTTGGCAATTCTAATAGGAATGTGGTGATATCTTACTGTTATTTTTTTGTGATTCCCTCATGACTTCTGATGCAGAGCAAGCATAATGTTTTCAAGGTTCATCCACGTTGTAACATGTCAGAACTTCATTCCTTTTTATGGCTGAATAATATTCTCAATTATAGTAGAAGAAATAAAGGGAGTAGGTCCTGGGTTTGTTTTGTTTTGTTTTTTTTTTTTAAACTGCTTCAATAACCAAATGGGGAAAAATAAAAGTCACTTGTGTATAATTTTCATGAGGGTGACATCACCTCCCCCGTACAAAGAACTGTCCCTAACCAAGCTGTTTTATGGCCCTAATATGCTTCCAGTTAAATTGGCTTTGCTGGAAAGAAGTTATTTGGGTTTTGTCCCCACTTTCATTGGGCTGGTAACTTGGAGCTGACAAACTGTGTTGAATTTGCGTTATATCAACTTAGCTATGGTGGAACTGCCTTTCTCAGAACTCCCTTCCTCACAGAGTTCCCTGTTGGCATGGGTTGCAGAAATATTTGTGCAAGATTTGGAAGCCAGAAGTGGACTGGGAGCCATGTTGCTGTCCACACTATGGAGATTTTACTATGTTTTCGCTGTCGTTCTTCCGGTGTAGTTGTGTCCTTTGCTCTCCAAACAACTGATCACCCTAGGCCAGGGAAAAGAGTCAGATTTTATAGAATCTGTTTGAAAATATGTTTTGATGAATGTAAAACTATAACAAAACATATGGATATCCTTTCCAAATTTGAAAATAAACAATAAAGAGAACAAATTGGAAATGTATGAATCACCAGATGAAAGGATTAATTATTCATCTTCCAGTATGAATTCCTCCTGTGAACACTCCCTCAATAAGTCACTTGTTCATATGTCCTTGTCTTAGGTTCTGCTTCTAGAAAATGTGACCTAAGAGAACAGGAATTTCTGGATGCCTCGAACGTGTACCTCCTAAGTGCCAGTCTGGGGGTCCTGAATAGACTGGAGATGATAACAGCTCTCACCTACCTCTTCAGGAATAGGTGCTTATGTTTCCCAAATGCCAAATTCCAACATGGCTATTTCATAAACCCCAAATGTCTCCATGGCCCTTAGATGTTTCTATACTATAAGGTATAGGAAGGCAAGGGAAACAAAGTGAGGGGTGTTATGGCACCTTATAGTTTGTCATCCCCTACCCGTCACCTTAGAATTGTATCAAGAGCATGGTGGGGAGGCGGTGGGAGTTGGAAGCAGGAGAAACATCATGGACTTGCATGAATATTCCAGTGCACCGGAATTCTGAGTTTGGGACTTGGGATTTGTCCTGCACGCTGGCAGCAAATTGTGAAATCCCTGGGTAAGCAATGCTTCTCCGATATATTGATGTGTTTAAGCTCCTGACTCACCCATAGTTAAACAAAAACAAAAACAGCCCACTTGACCTAGGGCTGGGGAGTTAGGGGTGATGACCAAGGGGTGTGTGTTTCCTTTGGGGGGGTAATTAAAATATTCTAAAAGTGATTATGGTAATGGGTGCACAAATCTCGGAATGATCTAAAAGCCATTAAACTATACACTTTAAATGAATGACTGTTATGGTGTGTGCTATAGACTGAACACTTGCGTCCTTCCCTGGCTCCCATTCGTGTATTGAAACTTATCCCCGGTGGGATGGTATCTGGAGTGGGGTCTTTGGGAGGAGGTTAGGTCATGAGGTGGAACCCTCATGAATGGAATTAGGGAAGACAATAAAAGAGACCCTTGAGAGTTCCTTCATCCTTTCCACCATGTGAAGACACAGTGGAAAGTTGGCTGTCTGTGAACCAGGAAGCAGGTTCTCACCAGGCACTAAATCTTTTGGTGCCTTGATCTTAGATTTCACCTCTAGTACTGTAAGGAAGAAACTTCTGTTGTTCATAAACTACCCAGTCTATGGTACTCCGTTATAGCATTGTGGACTAAGAAAGTGAGTGAATTATATTTCAGAAAGCTTTTTGAAAAAGAAACCCTCCCAGATTTCTTTCCAGCATATTCCAGTCATGACGGCAGTGCTGGGGTGCAGTGTGGGCCACTTGAATGTATGTGGTTAGCAGCCTCTCCCCAATCTATTGGAGAGTGACTACTAAGTCTTGGGAAGTCCTTTACATCAATAATAACCAAAATGCCACCCAACTCCCAACTTGCTTCAAAGCCCTCTTGGCTGTCACATTGAGCTTTGCCCCTCTCCACCCCATTCCATCTAGGCCAACATATATCAACCTTCAAGGTAGACCAGCAGGCCAGCTTTCCCCCAGCCCCTTCTACCACCACTAGGTCTTGGTTGTCCTCTATCTGCTAGAGTGAGAGTCTTCCTCATTCCCTGAGCTTTGTGAAAGAGCTTTCAGATCTTCAATTCTGAGAACTCCTGAGAAGAAAGTGGCTTTCTAGACCATGAATTGTAGATCATTATAGGTCACCGAGTCTCTATTGCTTAACTATCTTTTGGTTCCAAGTGTTAAGAACAATTATCCACGAGTTTGAAAAGGAGTAAAAAGATGGCTGTGTAACTTTTCAAACTTAAATCAGAACACTGTCTGCTTAAAGGCTATCTGATTTTCTAGGGGATGTAACTGTTTGACTTTGTTATTGATTAGGCCCCAGTTTTATAAAGGTAGGTGTTAACTTGTAGAAAATTGACAAGTTGCAAATGATTTTTGTCCTGTGGAGAAGGTAATCTCAAAGATCATTGACATAGTATTAGAGCAGGGCTCAGCAAACTTCTTCCATAAAGGGCCAGACGATAAATAGACTTTGTGGGCCATACATTCTCTGTTGCAACTATTCCACTCTGCCATAGTAGTGTGAAAGCAGCCACAGACTGCTATGAATGAACAGGGCTGCGTTCCAATAAAACTTTATTTATAGACGTTGAATTTGAATCTTACGTCACTTTCACATTATGAAATACTGTTCATTCTTTTTCCAGCTGTGTAAAAAAATGTAAAAAAAACAAAAAACAAAACTCTACAAAAATAGGTGGTGGGTTTGGTCTGATCATCAAGTCATAGTTTGCCAATTCTTGGCCTAAAGGTTTTATTGTCCCGCAGGTCTTTAGCTAGTTTCATATTTAACTTGGAAACTTATTCCAGCATTCTTTTTTTCTTTTTTAAAGATTTTATTTTTTAAAGTAATCTCTACACCCAATACGGGCCTCAAACCCACAACCCCAAGATCAAGAGCAGCACGTTCCACTGAAAGAGGCAGCCAGGTGCCCCAGCATTCTTTTTTTTTTTTTTTAACTTTATTTATTTTTGAAAGAGAGAGACAGTGCAAGCAGGGAAGGAACAGAGAAAAAGAGAGACACAGAATCCGAAGCAGGCTCCAGGCTCTGAGCTGTCAGCACAGAGCCCGACACGGGGCTCGAACTCACAAACCGAGAGATCATGACCTGAGCCGAAGTCGGACGCTTAAGCAACTGAGCCACCCAGGTGCCCCAGCGTTCTTTTTTCCTACGAAATGTAGGTGAGTGTGGATGTGAGTGTATATTGGTGGCAGCATGTATATATTAGTTACTTCTATCCTCTGAACCAGTTTTGCCATCTAGCTGGTTCCTTCATTAATGAGTTAAATACATCTTTGACACATGTTCGCCATATATTTTCAGTTCATTTTGAATGTGGAGTCATTCGGCTATGTCTTCTCTTACCTGGGCTCCTCTCCTCTCCACCAAGTGCTTATCAAGATGTTTCCCTAAGTAAGGTCAGGTCTATGAGAAATTCTGATGCCTACAACTTCCTCCACACCTCTATTATTACTACGAGGCCCTTTTCCCATCAATATCCTTCTTCGTGAGGCCAACTGCTGGGGCTGGCAATGGGCTGGCCTGCATGGATGAAAGATACTGAGTTAATGACACTGATAGTGGCTGATGCGCAGTGGGGCTTGGCAATGAGTTGGCAGTGAACTTCAAGCTGCCAGGGCCCAGGTGGAGGAGAGCGGGGCGTGCGGAGCCTCTGAAGGCTCCAAAAGGGCTTCTCCCCAGCTCCCCCTGCATCCACGCTTGCAGCACAGCTGGAGACTCATCCCTGCAGTATCATTACTATGAGCCAGGGCTCCCTAGAAGACTGGCTCTGACAGGCCAGCGTTATCGCTGGGGACTTTCTATTGTAAGACAAATAGTAATGACTCCAGCTGGGCGTGGGGAGAATCATAGGCTTCTTCCCAGGGGAAGTTCCCAGGGTGCCTAGTTGTTGTTTGGTTGGGCGGGGGTGGGGGGCAGATGTTAATTACACAGTCCCTGGGTGGTGGGAGGGAGCCATTTCCCAGCTGAGGAGGACTGGAAAATCTGGCACTTTCCTCCCAAGTCAAGATTGCAGAGACCACTATGATCAAATGCTCGTCCTCAGTGGGTGGTAATCAAAGGATTATTTACTTTGTAAAGTCAATACCAGCCACGAGTGTTATTATTTTTGTCATCTTTGCATAGATTGGGGTGGAAATTGGTATTACCTTCTTGAAAGTATTTGACAATAAATATATTAAACATATCAAAGTTTTGTCCCAATTACTGCAGCTGGGCCTGGGTCTGTGGCCAAGTCAAACCAACCCTAGGGGTTATGAGAGAGAACAGGCTGAACTTAGCATAGTTTAGAAGCATCTACATATTTTTAACTACACAAATGATGCGCGTGTATATGATCACTGTGTGAAATCAAACATTACAGATAAAGCTGACATTCTCCCACGGGACCATCGCTCTCATCTCTGAGGTCCACAATTTTATCAGTTTTGTGTGCATCTTTCCAGCTTTTTTCTGCCATATTTACAGATACACGTGTCTATAGAAATATGAGGTATAATTCCATGGGGGAGATTGTGGATATATAAATGATATAATATTTTATCCATTTTTCTACAACTTGCCTTTATCACTCAACAATATGCCTTAGGCATGTTTTGTGTCTGTACATAAAGGCTACATAGTGTTCTAGTGACACGTGCATAGTTTATTTAACTGACGGTTTCTTTGAGGGCAATGGTTCTCACCCTTGTGTACTGCCCATCTCCCTATTCCATAGATGATGAAAAATGTTCACACTCATAACACGCTGCTCAAGAGATGCATATTAATTTGTAATAGTCTGGGAACCTCTGTCCTCACTCTGTCCCTTCCTTTCTCTTTTGAGAATGCATATAGGAACACAAGCCAAGAGTTAGTGTCATTGTAATTGGAGTAATCTTGAACTCGGTCTTAAAAAATGAGTAAATCACTGTCAGGCCTTCCATTTTAATTATTGTTACTATTAAACAACTTGGAACATCTAACAACTGGTCTCCGTGTGCTTCCTTAGTCCCATCCAGCTGGAAAGAGAGAAAACCCACTCCGTCCACCATGAAATTGAGTGCTTCCTTACATAATAGGCCACTGCGTTATTCTCACATAGGACCCTAGGCTCCCTTTGCATAGAAGAAAAAATAGCTTTTCCAGGGGCCCATCCTAGCTTATGGAAGAGAATAAGGGTGAGCCTTAGGAGTGAGGGAGTGAGGGGTAATTCTGCTTTTGGTGTCTGCAAATTAAGAGAGAGGACAGGGGGACAAATAATAAACTTGACACTGAAGGCCAAATAAAAAAAGAGAGGGGGGGGCAGGGGGTGTTCCAGGCACAGGAAGTGGCCAAGACTGACGAACCCCTTGGGACCGAACCACTCTGGCCCGTGTCCCAAGTCAA
Source organism: Felis catus (assembly GCF_018350175.1). Classification (NCBI taxonomy): domain Eukaryota; kingdom Metazoa; phylum Chordata; class Mammalia; order Carnivora; family Felidae; genus Felis; species Felis catus. The sequence continues at coordinate 26,421,607 of NC_058383.1, read as the reverse complement.
AATGCAGAAATGAGTCCACGCCACGTGTGGCTGAGTTCCGAGAAGACAGCATGACTGAGCAGGCCTTGCGTGGGCCAAGTGCTTAGTCTCATTCACTGCAGAAAGCACCTGCCCAGGGGGCTCTGTCTCAGGTGAGCAGACAGCTGCCTTGGTGCCAGGTTCCAGCAGAGGTGTGTGCCTGGGTCCCCACCAGTGGTCTGGCAGTGGGGAAAGAGGTCAGCTCAGGATCACTAGTGTTGCAGCAGTGACATTAACACGAGCCAAAAGGACCAGGACCCGAGGGCTGCCCATGTGCCTTGAAAGGTTTCTTCCTTTGCGGAGATAAACAGGAATGAACATCTCCTAGGGATCACAAATTGTCACAGAAGGAAGGTCTGTGGCAACAAAGACAGTCTCAGGTACTCACAATAGGTGCAAAGTCACCCAGGTTGAATACTAAATGGCGGTGTCCTGTCCTTGTCCTAGCTGATGAAGCAGGAATGCCAATCACCATAATGACAGCGAATGTTTATTAACTGTCTACTATGTGCCAGCCACTGTGTGAGCACTTTTCGTGGAGTGTCTCACTCCATCCTCACAGCGTCACAGGAATGTTGGCATTTCCATCTGCATTTCCAAATGGAAGCCTGGCAAGGCGAAACAGCTTGGCCAAGGTTACACGTTGCTGCAGTGGAGGATCGAGCCACGCATCTGACCCAAACCCACGATCCTCTCACCTTGAGGCTCAGCAGAGCCCCTGTTGTGGGGTTGTTGGGAGGACTGCATCGGCTTCCATGGCTGAGGTCCCTGACAGTCGGTGGATGTTAGGAAGAAGTGCTGTGCAGCCAGCCCTGGGTTGGAAAAGAAAGCCGTGGAATCTTCTAACATGGCATGTTTGTGAGGACTGGCTTCCTCAAGAGAATTCCCCAGCTGGTCAGAGTCGCCTTAAAAAAGATGGACACTGGGCTGTTGGCTTTGAAATTTTCTTCACACCAACAGGGGCCTGTTTTCCCTGTTTTTTTCTTTTTTTAGTATATGTGCTGCTGAAGCGAGCACTGTTTTTTTTCTTTTTTTAATGTTATTACTATTATCCTTCAAATTGGGCAAACCACTTAACTATGCCCCATGTGTTTATTTTGACAGCTGATACACCTCCTGATTCTCTTTTGCAGCACCACAGGGAATATCCTACTTCTTCTTTTTTTTTAAGGAATAACATTTAACAATTTTTTTAAAGTATTGTGTTGTCTCCTTTTTAAATTATTTTTTTAATTTAATTAATTTTTTTAAAAATTTACATCCAAGTTAGTTAGCATATAGTGCAACAATGATCTCAGGAGTAGATTCCCTAATGCCCCCTACCCATTTAGCCCAGCCCCCCTCCCGCAACCCCTCCAGGAACCCTCAGTTTGTTCTTTGTATTTATGAGTCTCTTCTGTTTTGTCCCCCTCCCTGTTTTTATCTTATTTTTGCTTCCCTTCCCTTATGTTCATCTGTTTTGTATCTTTTTTAAAATTTTAATGTTTATTTATTTTTGAGAGAGACAGAGACAGAATGTGAGTGCGTTAGGGGCAGAGAGAGAGGGAGACACAGAATCTGAAGCAGGCTCCAGGCTCTGAGCTGCCAGCACAGAGCCTGACACGGGGCTCGAACTCACCAGCTGTGAGATCATGACCTGAGCTGAAGTCGGACGCTCAACCGACTGAGCCACCCAGGCACCCCACATCTGTTTTGTATCTTAAAGTCCTCATAGGAGTGATGTCATATCATATTTGTCTTTCTCTGACTAATTTCACTTAGCATAACATACTCTAGTTCCATCCACATAGTGGCAAATGGCAAAATTTCATTCTTTTTGATTGCCGAGTGATTCTCCATTGTATATGGATACCACATCTTCTTTATCCATTCATCCATCGATGGACATTTGGGCTCTTTCCATACTTTGGCTATTGTTGGTAGTGCTGCTATAAACATGGGGTGCACGTGTCCCTATGAATCAGCATTCCTGTATCCCTTGGATAAATGCCTGGTAGTGCCATTGCTGGGTCGTAGGGTAGTTCTGTTTTTAGTTTTTTGAGGAACCTCCATACTGTTTTCCAGAGTGGCTGCACCAGCTTGCATTCCCAGGGAATATCCTATTTCTTATAAGCTGAGAATAGGAATCAAAAACTACTCCCTCCAAAGGCTCTTCATGGGAGTGAGCTGTGGTCTTGCTCTTCGCTGAGAAGACTGCCCTGAGGCTGCAGTTAGCTTTCTGTTTTCAACCTTCTTCCCAGTTTGAAATTTGGAGTTGGTTCCTCATGACCCTCTTGTACTAGAGATTTTTCGTTGTATCATTAGTGCTTCCACCAGCTCTTTTTTGATAAAACACACCTCCAATTCCTGCTGGAAAGCCATGCCTCTGCAGTTCTCAAAGCCTTGATCGCACAGACCATGATTGGCTGCAGCAATCAAGTTCCTTTACCTCCTGGCCACAGTGATTGGTTGAGTTGGCCAAATAGCCCACATACAACCAATGATATGAAAGGAGATGGTTGCTGGGGCTTCTGGGAAAGAGGCACCCCTCCTGCTCTTGAAGGATGTAACTGTAGAATTACACTGGCCATTTCTGCTTTCCTAAGTGGGGAGACTGGAGCTTCAGGATCAAGCCAATGCCATGGAGGCAGAGCAGGGAGGCAAACATCTTTGGCAATATCATTTAAGTCCCTGGATCAAGCTGAGCCTGAAGCTAGATACCTCAGGACTTTGCAGTTCAATCAGTAAACCAAAGTCTTTTTGTGTTTAAGGCAATTTGGGTTGGGTTTTCTGTCACTAGCAATCACAACAGCCTCGATGGTGCACTTGCCTCTGAGGACTGGCAAGGGAGCGGAAGGAGTATCTGCCTGCTTGGAGGCTCAGTCTGAAGGTGGGGATCAATGTGCTGGCAAGAGTGCGGGTGAAGAGGGGCTCTCATACACTGCAGGTATGAGTATAAATTAGTACAGCCTTTTGGGGGGGCTGTCTCATTATACTACAGGTATACGTGTTAATCTGGGTCCTCTGAGAAGCGGGCACCAGGATGGATTAAGTGTGCAAGGATTTTATCAGAGAAAATTGCCTTTGTGAAAGAAAATATGGGGGAGGGGCAGAGAGGGCTGGGAGAGGTGTCAGTCTGTGACACAAGTCTGCCCCCCCCCATCCCCCCAGTGAAGGACAGACAGTGGAGGCATCCTAGACTGGCCTGTAGTCTAAGGCAAGTTCAGCAAGGCCATCAAGGTGTCCCTGAGCCGAAATCCACCAACAAGGGAATGCTCTCCCCCAGAAACAGGGCTGTCTCAGGACCCTGCCTCACTTAGTCATTGCCTGGGAACAGCCTATGGAAAGTGAGGCCTCCAAGCAAACAAAATGATGGATTTCTTTTTTTTTTTTTCAAAATGATGGATTTCAACAGGAGGCCCCGAGGTGCGTTCTCATGGTGGTCGCAGGACACATACTCAGAAACCACTATTAAAAGTCAGCAGTGGTTAACTCTGGCTGGTGCGATTATGGGAGACACACACAACCTAAGACACCTTTCTCTATATACGGTTTTACAGTCCATGTCCGTATTTTTATAAAAAAAAAGTAATCCTATTTTAACATGGGCACACACTTTGAACAGGTAATTCCACTTCTAGGAATATATCCCCAAGAAAATAATTGAACATGCATACAGAGATGCTTATCACTGTGTTATTTGTAAGAGTGGAAAATTAGATGGTACCTAAAAGGCTAACAATAGGAGTGTTAAATACTTTTTGCTACATTCACATGCTGGGATGGTATGCTTCATTTGCAATGATCCTATGGGTGATATATATTAATTGCCATGCGCTCCAGCATCCCTGTCTGTCTGTCCATCTATCTATACTCTAGGTGTCTAAAAATCTCTCTTGATTGTTTCCACCCCTCCCTCTATCCATCCATCCACTCATCCATCCATCCACTTACCCATCCATCCATCCATCATTCATTGATCTATTTCCCCCTCTCCACTCCCCCCCTCCCCCGCCCCGGATTATTCTCAGGCTTGGTTGCCTGGCTTCCCTGCCCACAGCATCTCAGCAGCAACAGTCTAGAAAAGACGGGAGATTCTGTGGGCTGTCAGAGACTGGCACAGTGACTCTCAGATATGACAGGTGACAAAAATTACCTGAACTAGACAAAGCGCATATGACCCTGAATTGTCAAGGAAAGGCTAATCTTGTTGGATATCATCTGTTTGAGGAAGCAGGAAAATGTATAACGTGGTTTAGAAAGATTCCCATCCAAAGTAGAAAAAACAGAGATATTTGTGACGCCTGTGGAATGAGTTCTAGTTTTCTGGAAAAGTCACCTCGGCCGAGCTCCTCATTCCCCAAAGCTGCCTGATAAACCACAGTCAGAGCTGAAGGGGAGTGTATCTCCATTATATAAAAGAGAAAACTGAAATTCAGGGAGGTTAAGCCACTTAGATGAGGTCACACAGTAAGCCGAAGTGGTGGGATCCGAATCTATGTCTTTTTGATTCCAGTTGTGATATCATGGAGATGTGCCACCCAGATCCCTCCTTCAAGGATGAGGACAGAGAGCTTTCAGCTGTCAGCTCCTTCAGGGTCAGCTGCAACCACAGAGAGGTCACATCCTTTCTGGGGAAGCCTGCATCACTGACTGAGTGAAGTATGGGTCTAAAGTCCTGGCCACTTCAGCCCTATGTGGTCCACTCCGACGGTCAGGATTTCTCCCGAATCTCCCAGCCAGGTTGGCTGATAATTTGCCAGACTGCACCCCAGTTCCACTCCTTCCTCTGCTTTCTCTTCCCAGGTATTGGTTCCTAATAAACAATCTCTACTCCAAACTCTGTCTCAGCAACCGCTGCCGGAAAACTCAGTCTAGAACCAGTGATGCTGGGAGCAGTCTGAAAAAGCCACAAGACAGGGCTTAGGACCTGGATTGCTCCCCTGCCCCCCTCTAGGTTGGCAATCAATAGCGGTGGGTGGAACAAGGCCTCTGGCACAAGGTGGTCCAAACCTCCATAGACTGAGCTGGGAGGGTGTACCAGGGGGAGGGAATGTCCTAGCAGAAGCCACGTATCAGGTAGTTGATGAACAAAGAAAACAGTACCCCTAAGCATAACTAGGTTGGATGGCTATTGCTACAAGGCTTTGCAGGATACTAAACAGCCAAGGACAAGTAACAGGCCCTTCCTCTAGGAGTGAAAACCAGAGAGCCTCTTGGGCTGCAGACAAGGAAGCTGGCAGGAGGGCAGACCAAGCCCGAGACTCAGAGTGACCGAACTTCAAAGGCAGTTAAGCTCCCAAGGAAAGCAGTGTTACACTATGGTCAGGGCCCCGACTGGGACCCTGACACATGGGATGAGGTCATCTGGGTGGTGCCCCCCCAAAGACGTTTCCACTTGAGGGGCCATTATGAATAATGCTGCTATGACCCCTCATGTTTGAATACCTGTGTTCAATACTACTGGGTATATACCCAGAATTGGAATCACTGGGTCCTTTGGTAATTCTATATTTAACTTTTTGGGGAAGCACCATACTCTTTTCCAGAATGGCTTCACCATTTTATATTGCCACCAGCAATGTATAAATTTGTTGATATTTTTGGGTTTTGGGGGGAACGACTCTCCTCTTTGGGCCCACATGGTTCAGATGATATTAACTCCCACCACTCTCTGCCCCAGAGATGGGTATCTAAACAACCAGAATTTGCTAAAGGGGAATAGGCATGTGATTGAGTCAGGCCCGTGACATTCAACTCTGAATCTCAAACAACCTTGGATTTGTGTTGCTTACATATATCCACCACCCTTGTTTCTTAATTAAGCCAGTTTCAGTGTGACCAAGTCACCACTCTGTATCATTAAGACTTGCTTGTTTGGGGCGCCTGGGTGGCGCAGTCGGTTAAGCGTCCGACTTCAGCCAGGTCACGATCTCGCGGTCCGGGAGTTCGAGCCCCACGTCAGGCTCTGGGCTGATGGCTCAGAGCCTGGAGCCTGCTTCGGATTCTGTGTCTCCTTCTCTCTCTGCCCCTCCCCCATTCATGCTCTGTCTCTCTCTGTCTCAAAAATAAATAAATGTTAAAAAAAAAAAAAAAAAGACTTGCTTGTTTAACACCTCTGCCTGGGGCGGCACCTAGGTGGCTCTGTCGGTTAAGCATCTGACTCTTGATTTAGGCTCAGGTCATGATCTCATGGTTCGTGAGGTTGAGCCCCATGTTGGACTCCGTGCTGACAATGTAGAGTCTGCTTGGGATTCTCTCTCTCTCTCTCTCCCTCTCTCTCTCTCTGCCTCTCCTCTTCTCTCTCTCTCAAAATAAATAAAAATACACATTAAAAAATTAAAAACAAAAATGTCTGCCCAGGAGCTTTATCTCTTCTGTGGCTTACATTTATTGAGTGTCAGATTTACACTAGGTATACCTACATGATGTGCTGGAGTTGGGCTCACTTTTGACGGGGCAAGACCGGCTCAGTGAATGGTCAGAGACGCGATCTTGCAGACAAAGGGGAACTTGCGGCTGCATGTGTTATCATTCCATGACCTCAGAGCTGCAGTGAGAAGAAGCACAGAATCCGGGTGAGGGTCCACCTACCACAGTAAAGTAACCTCACCGCCCCACTGGAGTGAAAGCCCTCTCCCGTGGCCTCATGCCTGCACTGGCACCCCTTTCTGGCTGGTGCTTGATGAGGCTGCTGTCCGGCCCTTCTCTCTCCTAAGGCTGATCCTGACTTGCTGCTGTCGAGGGGCAGGACACCCTTTACCCAGGGGCTTGGCCCAGCTCTGACTCCCAGGCTCCAGACTGGCTCCCAGGATAGCAAGTCCCTGTTCCCTACCTCCCTATTCGAATCAGGAGAAGAAAAAGGGGCGCAGGAGGAGCAGGAGTTGGGTGCTTGAATCTGGACTTTGGTAGATCCAGGTTTGAAACCCATTTCACTACTTGCTGTGTGACCAAGAACAAATTGTTTAACATCTCTGAGCTTCCATTTCTTCAGCTGCAAAATGAGAATATGAATCATTTTCACTTCTCCAGATAGGGTTGAGGAGAGATGATGTTGCTCATGCTGATGGCGGTGATTGCTAATACCACATGCAAATCGTTGTGGCCACTTTATGTACATTAGCTTCTTTCCTCTTCACAGCAACCTTGTGCGTTAAGTATCATTAGCCCATTTTGCAGATGCAGACTCTGAGCCAGGAGGTTAAGGCATTCACTTTGGACCACGCGATTAATAAGGGGTGGAGCTGGGGTTCGGAGAACAGCTGGATCAGCTGTGCCTCCTATAATCCTCACATCTGCCCTGTGGGTAGAACGGTTACTAAATCCATTTTACAGAAGAGGAAGCGGAATCTCAGAGTGAATAAGTGATTCCCTGCAAGGTTACAGAGCTAGAAAGCAGCAAGGCAAGGGCTTGGACCCAGGTGTATATCCTTTTCACTACTTCCACCTCGGTGCTTCTCCAGGCATACCTCTGCTCTGATAGTGAGGAGCACGAGCCTGGGGTCGGGGCTGGCACTCCAGCGCACTGGGGAGCTGACACAGACGCACCATCTTTTGACCGATCTGTGCGACCCCGCCCCTCCAACCTGCCCCATGCTTCTGCCTCTAGTATCTTTTTAATGCAAGCACGGTCTGCAGGTCAACAATGCCCCGCTACCTAGTGTTTAAACTGTATCCAGGGCGGAGAAGGGCCCGGCCCCCCAACCCCGCCCACTCCGCCCCCACCAGCCCCCTAACGCCCAGGAAAAGGGGGGGGGGCAGGCAGTCTCTCTGCCATCCCCGGCTCCTCCCCAGCACCCCTGCAAAAGCCCTGATCTCGCGGGCACTCACCGCTGGTGGGCCGGTACCATATCTGCACGCAGTCCTCTTCTGGGTCCTTGTGGACGCCGTCGTCCGGCTGGCTTCCGTCCCAGTAGCTGTAGTCATAGGAGGAGCCGTCGGTCCATTCAAACTGCCCTTCCTGGGCAGTCCCATCCAGAGTGGAGGAAGCCAGTCCGTGAGAGAAAGATCTGGCATCAGAGCCAGCCCCAGCTCAGGGCTGATATTCTAACGCCTCCATATGGAACAGTGCAGAAGTCCTCACTTTGGGGGCGCCTAGGGGCTCAGTCCGTTAAGCCTTGGACTCCTGATTTGGGCTCAGGTCATGATCTCACAGCTTGTGGGATCGAGCCCTGCCTTCTCGGGATTCTCTCTCTCCCTCTCTCTCTCTCTGCCCCGCCCCCACTCGTGGGCGCGCGCATGAGCCTGCATGCTCATGAGCTCTCTCTCCCTCTCAAAAAGAATCTTAACAAGGGGTGCCCGGGTGGTGCAGTCGGTTAAGCGTCCGACTTCAGCCAGGTCACGATCTCGCGGTCCGTGAGTTCGAGCCCCAAGTCAGACTCTGGGCTGATGGCTCAGGGCCTGGAGCCTGTTTCCGATTCTGTGTCTCCCTCTCTCTCTGCCCCTCCCCCGTTCATGCTCTGTCTCTCTCTGTCCCCCCCCAAAAAAGAAAATAAATAAACGTTGGGAAAAAAAAAGAATCTTAACAAACAAACAAACTTTTTAAAAAGTCCTGGGGCGCCTGGGGGGCTCACTCAACTGAGCTTCCCACTTCGGCTCAGGTTATGATCTCAAGGTTCCTGAGTTTGAGCCCTGAGTTGGGCTCTGTGCTGACAGTATGGAGCCTGTTTGGGATTCTCTCTCTCTCTCTCTCTCTCTCTCTCTCTCTCTCTCTCTCTCTCTCTCTCCATCTTGCCCAGTCTCTCTCTCTCTCTCAAAATAAATATATAGGGGCACCTGGGTAGCTCGGTCAGTTAAGCCTCTGACTTCGGCTCAGGTCATGATCTCCTGGTTGATGGGTTTGAGCCCCACGTGGGGCTCTGCGCTGATAGCTCAGAGCCTGGAGCCTGCTTCGGAGTCTGTGTCTCACATTCTCTCTCTCTCTCTCTCAAAAATAAATATTAAAATATTTTTAAAAAGTCCTCAGTTTGATGCGAGATACTGCTATTATACCATCACTACTAGCTGCTGTTTATTGAAGGTTCATTAGTTGCCATCGGGGGCTCTACTTATTTTCTCCCCACCATCGTCCAAGCAGGCATCGTCATGTCTATTGCACAGATGAGAAAACTCAGACTCAGATTGGCCTAGCCAAATTCACATAGCTAATAAAGCATTGGTGCTGGCATTCAAACCCAGGTCTGTGAGACTCCGTGCCCAAGATTTTAACTACTACACTTTTTTTTTTTTAATTCAATTTACCAGCAGACCGGAGTCACCCTTCATTTCTTTCCTTTTGTCCCTGTACTGTGTATTTTTCTTGCCTGATGTGAGACTTCTCTGTCCAATTACAAGAAAACTCCTGTTGGGAATTTGATTGGTGTTAAAATAAATGTGCAAATTAACTGTGGAAAGAACTATATCCTTGCCATGTTCTGGAACACGAGCCATTTCTGCATTTATTCAAGTCCTTAGAAAAGTCTCCCCCGAAAGACTGATGATTACGGAGGTGGCATCAGATAATGGAAACAGCATGCTGCTTCTGAGAGAGAGGCTAGAGCTAGATGCTACCCACCTCCTCACTGCCATCTGGACAGGTTACCTAACCTCCCCAGCCTCAGTTTCCACACCTTTACAATGGAGCTAGTCTCTCCCTCAGAAAGCTGTTGTGAGCAGTGATGAAGTAAAGGGCACAAAGGACTTAGCTAGTGCCCTGCAAGGAAGATTTTAAAAAACAAGATCTTTTACTGTATTGTTTGTTATTACTACACTTAATTATTGTAATACAAGTTCCTTAAACCCTAAGTGTATTCACAATCCTTTTTTTCTCTAAGTTTATTTATTTAAGTAATTTCTATACCCAACGTGGGACTCACACTCATGACCTTGAGATCAAGAGTCACATGCTCTTCTGACTGAGCCAGCCAGGCGCCCCTATAATCCCATTTTTAAAATTTATTTATTTATTTATTTATTTCTGAGAGTGAGTGGGGGAGGGGCAGAGAGAGAGAGGGAGAGAGAGGAGCCCAAGCAGGCTCTGCACTGACAGCAGCAAGCCTGATGTGGGGCTCGAATTCATGAACCGTGAGATCATGACCTGAGCCCAAGTGGGGCATTTAATTGACCGAACCACCCAGGTGCTCCTATAATCCCATTTGAAAGTTACTATTACGAATATAAATTTTGCGGTTCTTTTTTTTTTAATGTCTATTTATTTAAAAAAAATTTTTTTTCAACGTTTATTTACTTTTGGGACAGAGAGAGACAGAGCATGAACGGGGGAGGGGCAGAGAGAGAGGGAGACACAGAATCGGAAGCAGGCTCCAGGCTCTGAGCCATCAGCCCAGAGCCTGACGTGGGGCTCGAACTCACGGACCGCGAGATCGTGACCTGGCTGAAGTCGGACGCTCAACCGACTGCGCCACCCAGGCGCCCCTTAATGCCTATTTATTTTTGAGAGAGAGAGCATAAGCGGAGGAAGTCCAGAGAGAGAGGGGGACAGAGGATCCAAGGAGCCTCTGTGCTGATGGCAGTGAGCCCGATGAGGGGCTCGAACTCATGAACCATGAGATCACAGCCTGAGCTGAAGTAGGACACTTAACTGACTGGGCCACCCAGGTGCCCATTGTGGGGTTGTTTTTTTTTTTTTTCAATTACAACTTCTATGTAGGTTCTTGCAAGATGAATTCTATTGATTTAAAAATATATATATCCGGGGCGCCTGGGTGGCTTGGTCGGTTAAGCGTCCGACTTCGGCTCAGGTCATGATCTCATGGTCCGTGAGTTCGAGCCCTGCGTCGGGCTCTGTGCTGACAGCTCAGAGCCTGGAGCCTGTTTCAGATTCTGTGTCTCCCTCTCTCTCTGCCCCTCCCCTGTTCATGCTCTGTCTCTCTCTGTCTCAAAAATAAATAAACGTTAAAAAAAAATTAAAAAAATATATATATCCATCTCTGTTGAGTCTGGCTACTACTGTTGCTTCTGCTATTTGACAGTGACTTCTACCAGCCCTAGTGAGCTCTTAGAGTGTCCCAAGTGCCAGGCTAAGCTCATTGACTTTTCATAACAAGGCACTGTTATCATTACCCCCATTTTATAGCTGAGGAAACTGAAGCTCAGAGAGGTCAACAAAAAAAAATTGCCCAGAGTCACCTACCAGCCAGTAAGAGGCAGGACGGGGGCTGGAACCGGAGCCCTATTCCCCGCAGTACTCTGGGGGCAGGGCTGGTAGCATACATGCAAAACAGAGACAGTATTCAGCTCCTCCAGGGAAAGTCTGGGGACAGAATTCCCAGGGGGACTCTGCTGCGATGTCGCCAGGTATGAGATCTGGCCTTGCTCTTCACCATTATTCCATCGACCCCTGCCCCATTTTGCATCCCAGACCCACTTGTCTTTCAGGTCCTCGAATAGGTCATGATCTCTCACGCCTCAGGACCTTTGCCCATGCTATTCCCTCTACCTGGAATGCTCTTCCTCTGGCTGACTCCTATTTATCCATTAGATACTAGCTTAAATGTCTTTAACTTAGGGAGGCTGTGGCAACCACGGAAGTGCACTGCTTGGAACTCCCTCAGGAGGACCAGCTACAGGGAGCACGGCTGACCCACAGCCTCAGCTCTCCTGCCCCTTCGGATTCACCGCTGCGTTCACAGCCAGACCAGGTTTCCTCCAGGCTGTGCCCAGTCAGTCAGTGACTCAGCAGGTACTCAGGGGTGCTGGTGCCGGCTCATTCCTGCCCCAGGCGGGGTTCCTCTAGTGGCCCTCCTTTGCCTGAGGACTCCCCACTGGCCTAGCAAGTCTTTCTCAGAACTGTGCTATCATCACACTTATGTCCCCTCCTCTTTTCTCCCTCACAGATCTTTCCCCCTCAGAAATATTTTACACATCTAGTCACATTTTTGTGTCCACTGTTTTGGGAACTCACACCCAAACAGAGGCCTTCCCTGATCCTGCTATGTCCCCGTCATATACTCTTTCACAACACTACCTTCTACCTGGGGCATCCCGGTATCTGGTTTCTCTCCACGTGCTGGGCACGCCGCAGTGACCTGCCGTATGGGCCCCAGGTGAAAGGTCGGCTAAGTCAAACTGGCATCCTGGCTGCAGCTGCCAAGAGGGCCTGATGGCCCCTGCTTCCTTACCTGTCTGTGATCGTGAAGCCCCGTCCAGATGTCAGCTGGGATCCCAGGCACACAGCTGTTCACAAGGTCATACACAAAGACATTCTCTTCCCAGCTGCAAACGTAAGAAACGCAGTAGTGTTACTCGTCTCTGTTCACAGGACAGAGTCAAAAACTGAAAGCAATCCTTGTTTTTTCCTTCGTTTTCTTTTTTTAACATTTATTTATTTTTGAGAGAGAGAGAGAGAGAGAGAGAGAGAGAGCTCACTCTAGTGGGGGAGGGGCAGAGAGAGGGGAGGGGAGACAGAGACTCTGAATCAGGCTGTGAGCGCAGAGCCCCATGCGGGGCTCAAACCCATGAACCATGAGATCATGACTTGGGCTGAAATCAAGAGTCGGCCACTTAACCGACTGAGCCACCCAGGTGCCCCTCCTTCTTTTTCTTTTTTTCTTTTATTTATTTAAAAAAAATTTTTTTTTAACATTTATTTTTGAGAGATAGAGAGAGACAGAGCACAAACGAGTGAGGGGCAGAGAGAGAGGGAGGCACAGGATTTGAAGCAGGTTCCAGGCTCTGAGCTGTCAGCACAGAGCCGGACATGGGGCTCGAACCGACAAACTGTGAGATCATGGCCTGGGCCAAAGTCGGGTGCTTAACCGACTGAGCCACCCAGGCGCCCCTCTTTTTCTTTTTTTAATTACACCACCCATATGTGACTGTCTTTTCATGGCCACCTCTGGATCAGATCCATGCCAGTTCAAAGCAGATCTCAGCCCCACTATTCATCCTAAAAATTTACATCTGTCTCAAACACACCAGCAAATGAGGTGGATTATATTGACAATATCATGAAGAGACAGAGAAAGGGGTTTCTCATGCGCTCTGCACATCAAATAACTTGATGGAAATCTCCACTAGACACTTTCGTTTTCTCTCAGAAGCCCTCCTATGCTGCCAGTCCTTACATATCCTACCAGGTTTTTGTTCACATACCGCCTCCAAAATCTTTTGCCTCCCTGGAAAATTCGGCTCTGGGCTTGAACTTGCATAGCCCACTCAGCAACACCAAAGCCCTTTGGTTAACAGGCCACCCCCGCTTAGAAAGTGTCAGCCTTTTCAGGCTGCAGTAACAAAATATCATAGACTGGATGGCTTTCAAACAACAGAAATCTATTTTTCACAGTTCTAGAGGCTAGAAGTCCAAGTTCAGGAGGTCAGCATGGTCAGGTGAGGGCCTTCTGGGTCACAGACTTCTCGCTGTGTCCTCACACGGAGGAGGAAGGGGCAAGACAGCAATGTGGAGCATCTTGTATAAGGGCACTAATTCCGGGGCACCTGGGTGCCTCAGTCGGTTAAGCATCTGGCTCCTGATTTCGGCTCAGGTCATGATCCCAGAGTCATGGGATTGAGCCCCGTGTCAGGCTCCATGCTGAGCCTGCTTGGGTCTCTCTCTCTCTCTCTCTCTCTCTCTCTCTCTCTCTCTCTTTCTCTCACCCTCAAAATAAGTAAATAAACATTAAAAGAAAAAGGGTGCTAATCTCATTCATGAGGGCTTCACCTCATGACCTAATCACCTCCAAATGTCCAACCTCCGAATATGGTCACGTTGGGCATTAGGATTTCAACCTCTGAATTTGGGGGGTGGGACACAAATATTCAAACCATAGCAGAAGGCATTGGTGTCTTCTTGGGGGACCCTCACCTCCTATTTCAAAGAACTCAGAAAATACTTCACCTAACAAAAGACATCGGTGGAGGACACTGAAAGCAGTCTGCTTCCCAGAGCAACAAAGAAATAGAGATGGATGGATGGGTAGAGAGATAGACACATAGAGATTTTCCTTGGATCATTAAAATGTTTCCTGAGCGCTGACTTCATGACAGGTACCGTGTTGCATGTTTTGCATATGTGAAGTCACCGTATTGCCTTTTTTTTTTTTTTTTTTTTTTTGCATTGTCATATCAATGGGACACTGGGGTGGACACCCCTGGTTGCTTACTCCATAGCCATTTCTGGTCTCTTTGCCTGTTGCCTACATAAGAAGTTAGGAGAGGAAGGGCACCTGGGTGACTTGGTCAGTTGAGCATCTGACTCTTGATTTCGGCTCAGGTCATGATCCTAGGTTCGTGGGATTGAGCCCCAAGTCAGGCTCTGCGCTGAGCAGGGAGCCTGCTAGAGATATTCTCTCTCTCTCTCTCTCTCTCTCCCCATCCTCTGCCCCTCTGCCCTGCTTGAGCATGCCCACATGCGCTCTCTCTCTCTCTCTCTCTCTCTCTCTCTCAAATAAAAACACCACCCAAAAAGAAGTTAGGAAAGCTAGGTTTCACTTTCTAGCCTCCTCTTCAGCCACCACTGGCCATCAACCCCAGGTGGGCCAACTGGATGTAAGCGGACTTCCGTAAGGGGCGTCTGGGAAATACTGCCCTCCCTGATAAATGGAGACAGGTGTGCGGAGAAGGCTGCAGGGTCCATCGCGGCCTTTCCTTCTTGGGTTATAGTTGAGGGTGGACCTGATGTTTGAAGCTGCTGCACTGAAGAGCCTGGGGAAGGGAACAGCTCACCCAGCGCCCTGCTACCAGGGAGCCTGGAGAACGCCATCGGCAGAGGCCAGAAGGGCAGGTAAGGGAGGTGAGGGCAATGGACACACAATAGACTCGGCTCAAGGAGCTCACAGACCCAGAGGGGCAGATCCCACCAGACCAGGGGTCCCATTTTCGGCTTCCACGTGGCATTAAGGTAGACTTCAGTATGTTCAAGAAATCTTTATCGAGTCATAGTTAGCAGCCTCAGACCGAATAACCAGCAAATAACTCACTTTAAAACGGGACTCTGGTGAGGTGCCCTTTATGCTGCAACAAAGCGTATCTGCTGTCATTGGCTTCACCGGATGGCCACTCTCCACGGGCTGCCACCTTGTCTAAAATGCCCCCTATTAAATTCCCTTTGTCCTGAGGCCCTGGTAGCCAATCAGAGCAGCCACGTTTATTCTGCTTCGTTCTGTGTTTGTGGAAGACATTGCCAATCCGTTCCAGAAGCACTCAGAATCTTTCTCAACACCGTGCTGCAGGCAATCACATTCAGGGAGCTGCAGATACAGTTGGGAACTCAATCTTTGGGTCTCCCCCAAATTCATTTGTTGAAACCCCATATTCATATGTTGGGAATATATGAACCCAAATTCCTATGTTAATACCAGTGTGATGGTATTAGAGGGTGGGACTCTGGGAGGTGATTAGGTCATGGGGGTGGAGCTCTCATGAATGGGATTAGTGCCCTGAAAAGATGCCAGAGAGCTCTCACCCCTTCCCCGGTGAGGATGCAGCTCGAAGATGGCCATCGTGGACCAGGGAGCAGGCTCTCCCACTATGAACCTGACCAAGCTGGCACCCTAGCTTGGACTTCTCGCCACCAAACTAGGAGAAATACATTTCTGTTGTTTGTAAGCCACCCCGTCTGTCGTGTTTTTGTAACAGCAGCCTGAATGGACTAAGAACCGAGATACCATTGGAGGAAACGGAAGGGAAAATGGGTGAGTGGGGCAGGGCTTGCTGGCCCTCAGAAAGACGATCTGACATGGGAACCCTAAGTAAGAACTGGCCCCCTTGAGATGCCTAGAATTATAATAAACGGAACTATTAATGGCTCCCTCTCGAGCACTCAGTGACGAGCTAACTTTGAAAGAACTTCAGATGCTTGGTCTCCTTGGTCAGACAGTGTAGGGAGGAAGTGGCAGAGCTGGGACTAGTCCAGGACTGTCTGAGTCTAGTGTCCTTGCTTCTTCCCTTGGAACATCTGCTGTTTCCATTCTTTAGGCTTCCTCATCCTTGAATATCCTGATCCAAGATGGTCCTTCCAGGAAGCCTTCCCTGAATACCCCCTATCCACTCTGGACCACCTGGAGCACACATTTCTGACTTCCCAGAGGCAGGCTGGTTGGTTTATTTCTCTATTTCTTAAGGTCTGGTGTCCTCAAATGAGCCACAAGGACCACATAAACAACACCAAACCTTACTTCTACTTGACATCAGCAGGGCTCTCGTCAACATTGATGTTCCAAGAGTATGTGTTCCACCGTGTGAGGGAATCCACTTTCTGGGGACAGGGTGTTCTTAACCCTAGTGGGTCCTTGAGCTTGGTCCTGCCCTGCTGCGTAAGCACTGGCATCCCCACACGCCTCTCTCACGCACAATTTGGGGTCTCCTACATTGACTGCTGAACATACACGTTGAGCAGTCATCGGGTAGAGTGGCCGCCTAGCCATTTTAGCACTTGTTCAACAGCACCTGCTTGGGAAAAAATTTCCATATTTCATTGCATTTCCCCCATAACTGGTCAAAATAACTGGAACATAGAGAAGCCCAAGGTGCTACTGCAAGTAATAAGGAGCATAGAGCAGTCGAACTTAATTCAACTCAACTGCCTCTTGAAACAAAGGCGGAAATGATTAGGTAAGCAGAAAGTATGAGGATCTTAAATTTCAATCAGATGCTCCACAGACAGACATAAGCTGATTGTGTGTTTAATTATGAAAGAAAAAAAATAAAAGCATGAAGAAAACACCAGAAATATAGAATTGGATTGTGTCTCAAAGACAAGATGTAATTAGGGATTTTATAATAGCGTCTAGCTTTCTGTGAACTGAACTTCACATACAACAGGTTAAGGAGTTGTTCAGATCCAACTTTGCAAAATGTTTTCATAAAAGTATCATAGACCGGATGCCCGGGGGGGCTCAGTCGGTTAAGTCTCTGACTCATGATCTCTGCTCAGGTCATGATCTCATGGTTCATGAGTTTGAGCCCCGCGTTGGGCTCTGCACTGACAGAGTTTGGGATTCCCTCTCTCCCTCTCTCTGCCCCTTACCCACTTGCTCTCTCTCTCTCAAAATAAGTAAATAAACTTAAAAAAAAAAAGTATTAATACCAAAATGGAAAACTACCTGTAAAAGAGAGGAAAGGGAGAGAATGTTAGTAGTACAAGAAGGAAAAAGAGGGGGCATTCGGAGCTGAGAAGACAGGAAGAAGGTAGGTTGAGGCAGCAAAAGGACCAGAATTGGGTCAAGAATTGCCTGGAAACTCGCCACATTTGCCCAGAATCTTTGCTGATGCCTAGCTAAGGTTGAGGTTATAAGCACCATGAGTGGCTGAACTGTCCTGCCTGTGGGCTGGCTAAAGAGAAATTTTCACTTGGAATCATTTAAAAATGTACTCTTTATTCCGAGTATCTCATTTTCCTCTACAGCCTTGAAAGTTTTGACAACTTCTTTGATCCACCAGTGTGCGGGCCGGTCCTGTGCTCTGCCTGTATCACAGCGGATTTGCCCTGAAGACTGCCTTTCCCACGTTTTCTTGTCAGCTTCCCCGCAAGCAGCGGGAAGGGCCAGAAGAGGAAGGGGGCAGAGAGAAGCCGAGAGAAGCCCGGTATTTCTCTCCCTGCCTCGGGAGTCGCTGGCGGGGGCTGCCTCGCCTTGGTGGCTCCAGCTCTATGAGACTGGTTTGCCTTCCCATTAGGGGTGGAATTGGCTTCCTGCTGTTGTGAATCTCTAGACTGCCTCATTACTGCCTCTTTACGATCTTAGATTCCATCACTCGTGCGTATTAAATTCTGTTCTGCATGTCTGAAGTGGTTCCCGTTCTCCTAATAGACCATGACAGCCTCCCATCTTCTTCAGCATCACTGAGAATACAGTGGGAGCTCTATGTATCTGTTGGCTGAATACATGGAGGATTCATTTAAAAACTAAGACGGGGGCGCCTGGGTGGCTCAGTCTGTTGAGTGTCTGACTTCGGCTCAGGTCATGATCCCATGGTTCATGAGTTCGAGCCCCATGTCGGGCTTATAGTGCAGAGCCTGCTTCTCTGTCTCCCTCTCTCTGCCCCTCCGCCACTCACGCTCTCTATCTCTTTCTGTCAAAAATAAACATTAAAAAAAAAAAAAACTAAGATACAGGACCCCTTCTCTGTTCTTAACAAAAGTCAGTGACTCTAAAGCATAAAGAACCAACTGTCTTTCTGACTTCAAGTCTCTGAGGTCCTTGAAAAGAAGCCATACATCGGCAAGGCCGTCGGGTGTGAAGGCAAGTCAGTTAGAGGTGATGAAGGGGCACCCGGGTGGCTCAGTTGGTTAAGCGTCTCACTCTTGATTTTGGCTCAGGTCACGATCTCACGGTTCGTGAGATCGAGCCCAATGTCAGAGCATGCTTGAGATTCTCCCTTTCCCTCTCTGCCCCTCCCCAGCTCGTGCTTGTTCTTTCTCAAAATAAATAAATAAATATAACAAATAAATAAAAGGTGATGAAAAATGGGCTCCAGGAAAGGTGGGCAATGAGTGCAATTACGGTGCCACGGAGTTAGGGTGACTTCAGTGAAGAGACGGAGGAGAAGCGGATGGGAATTCCTAGCAGAGGGAACAGAATGTGCAAAGATCTGGAGGAGTAAAACGGTTGCACCAGACCGTAAAACTTTGAGACGGTCAATGTGGCTGGGGCTTAGGAGACACAGAGGAATGCTGAAGGTGGCCTTGGTGGGTGGTTATTCGACTGTTCAGGTTCAAATCCCAGCTCCACCACTTTAAAGCTATGTAACTTTGAGCAAGTTACCTTCTTGGAGGATCGGGTTCCGTGTCTGTGCAAAGGAAGATACCTACCCAATATGGTTTGAGAGAGCTTCAAAATGATGCTGTATACACTCAGCAAATAGACGTCACTTATTATTCCTCGTATTATATTCTTGGTATATATATTGTGCACATCGTATCGCAGGGTCAAGCCCCATGTTGTCATGCGGGGCACAGCACAAAATCAGCACATGTGAAGGTGGATCCTGTAGCAGCTCTTAGCTTCCCATGCTACACGCTTCGCCTTCAACTGTTTCAATGAGAAATTGGGCTGGATTGGTTTGTTTCTTTCTTCTTCTTTTTTTAATGTTTATTTAATTTTGAGAGAGAGGGAGAGAGAGAGAGACAAAGCAGGAGTGGAGGAGGGGCAGAGAGAGAGGGAGACAGAATCTGAGGCAGGCCCCAGGCTCTGAGCCGTCAGCACTGAGCCCAACGCAGGGCTTGAACCCATGAACTACGAGATCATGACCTGAGCCGAAGTTGGACGCCTAACCGACCGAGTCCCCCGGCCGGATCCGTTTCAATGAGAAATTGGGCTAGATCAAAGTTAGCTTGAATTACCAAAGAGAAACACCAGTGAGAAATGCCAGTTTTCACTCTCCGTTCCAAAGGGGGTGCTTGGTTGGGCTATGGGGGACGGATGTCCACTCACCTGTGGATGGAGGCCAGTTTCGCAGACTTCCTGCCAATGGAGAACTCAGAACAGTAGAAGTCAGCCTCGGCCCAAGTCTTATTGAGAGGGAAAAATCGGTAGCAGTGGCCTTTGAACTCCATCCAGAATAGTGGGCACAGAGAAGCCGGGGGCAGCTCGGGCATGGCTGTGGGCAGAGAAAGAGACTGGCGGGAGGGCTGGTAGCGTGGAAACATTGTTCCTACAGCTTATGACACCTTTTCAAGAGTGAAAGTAAAACATGTCCCATTGTGATTTGTAACATTCTGTGCTTGAGGTCCAAAAAATATATGCGTACCTAAAATTTACCAAATGACAAAAGTAATATATGCTCATTGTAGAACACTTGAAAAATGTTACTGCTTTGGTGTGTTTTTCTTCGTATCATGCTTGAACGCAGAGATTTGTAAAAATTCAATTATTATATTGTACTATACATACCTGTCAATATTCAGAGTTCCAAAAATTAGAATATATTCCCCTCCTGTTATTATAAATTTTCATAAGCATTGTTTTAAATAGCTCTTGAATACTCCACGGAGTGGTCCCCCTAGAGTTTATTTAATCATTCCCCTATTTGTGGATAATTAGACTGGTTCCCTTTTTTTAAAAACAAATACACATAATGCTGAGATGAACAGCCTCGTACATCAAGCTTTTTTCAGCATTTCTGAAGATTTTCCAAGGAGAGATTTTTTAAGGCTTTGATACAACTTGCTAAATTGCCTCCTGAAAGCAATTTATCCTCCCACAGTAATGTCTGAGAGTGCCCATCTCACAGTGCCCTCGCCAGTGCCGGGTGTTGTCACTTTAATGGCAATCTTTGCAAATTTTATAAGCAAAAAAAAGGTGCCTTGTTTCAATGTGCAACTCTGGGCTCTGTGGTGAGGGCAGACATTTCTCCACGTGTTTACTGACAAACTATAGCCAAGACTATTTATATCTGTAGCCCATCGAACTACTGGGGTTCAGGAAGCATCCTTAATTCTGAAAAAGCACAGATGGAAGTTCCTCCAAGCCTCGACCCCCTTGAAGGCCTCTTAGGAGATATCTTTTTTTTGGAAACCACAACTCAAGATGACTGGTTGCGAGGAAGAAGGCACACTGAGAACCTGCCTTGAGCTATGTTAGGTAGCTCACCTATGGTGGGGGGCAGGGCTAACATCTGTTGGACTGGGACTCTGGAGGTCCGGGTCCCAGCCGCCAGCTCTGTGCCTAACATGCCAGGTGACAATGGCACATTCAGCTGTCAAACTGGTTGATCTCTGGGGCCCCTTTTGTGGCCCCCCAAGGGTGTGGGATCTTTGCCTTTCAAGCCACTGTAACAGCTGGCTGAGCTCTTGAATAATAAAGTAGTGGACAACATTTATGAAGCATTTGTAATGTGTCACACACCTACAGGGAAACTGAGGCTTGGACAGGTTAAGTGACTTGCCCAAGGTCATCCTGCTCGCAAGTGGCAGGTAGGGATTTGAACCGAACCTCCTGACACCAGAGTCTTTGATCTGAAAGTCCACATGATGCCTCATCATGGGACATCAACAGGGCTGAGAATGGTTCACTGTCTTTCAGCACCTTACTTCATAGAAGTTCGCCAAATGCTTGGCGTCCATGGATTGCTCTGTAATAGTATGATTATTAATGATTAGCTCAGGGTTTCATAGCCGGGGTTGATGGGGTTTCAGGGATCCATTGTGTCCCCTGAAATGAAGTGCAAAATCAAGAGTGTGTACGTGTGCGTGTGCATTTATCTGGGGGAAAGAGTCAGATGTCTTAATCCAGAGAGCTACGCTAAGCAGACAGGTTCCATGTCTCCCATCACTGACCAGAGCCACTGGGCTTTCTCATTGACCAGAACTGCCCTTCCTCCCCCGGCCCCAGACAGCCACACGGTCAGTCCTGCTTTGTTCCACCTCTTGAAACAGTGGATGTTGCTGAGCTCTTTGTAGGAACTTTGTGGCACTACCTTTGAAGATGCAGAGAGACTTTAATAATTAAATGAAAGGGGCTGGAAGGGGAAAGGAGGCGGCCAGGGTTCCTACTCCCCTCTCCCCAAGGTCCAAAGGCTTCTCCTGGGTCCTAAAGCCTGGTGGATATTTCTAAAGCAGGTCTCTGTGGAAAACAAGCTCCCTCCTTCACCCTCCTGGTTCCTTTGATTCTGTCTACTGAACAAATGGTGGTTATGGATGCCTGGGGTGAAACATACCAGAAAATGGGGCTGTGACAGGTCACTGCTCAATTATTCCCTTTTCCACCTGGGCAGGCAAAGGCCTTTAATTGGAAGGATCTGGGAGGCAAAAAGCCACGTGTTTGCACATGGGATAATGAACTCCACCCTGCCTGGTATCCCACACCCCCCTTCCCTCTGGGATTTCTAGAAACTGAGACTAGAAGGATCTTAGAGGCCTTTTATCAGCCTGAACCCCAAAGTAGCCTTCGCTAATCTGTGTCTCTCTCACGAAGGGATTTCTACAGGTTTACAGCTTGATGAGTCAGGTAATGATGGCAGGTAATGATGGTAACAAACAGGACCAACCCCACTGGCTGTCACCTGAACCAGGCATGGTGTCAGGCTCTTTGTACATATCAGCTCAGTTAGTCTTCACACATCCTACAAGGTAGATACCACAATCACTCACGTTTTACAGAGGAAGGAACCAAGGACAGAGAGGTTGAGTAACATGCCCAATATCACACAGCAGCTGAGTGGCGGAGGTGGTTTTTAAAGCCAGGCTGTATGGCTCCAGATCTAATTTAGAGATTCCTGTCGGATTTAAGCCCATTTCCTTTTGACTCAGTCTTGATGGTCTGGACATTCATTCATTTCCTTTTTCATTCAACAAATTCTATTTGAGCACCCACTTGGGCTCAGGCAGTTAGCTGGAGATACTGTGGCCAGCTACACAGAGGGGGCTTCTGATCGCTTGGGTTTTACAAGATTGACATAAAGAAAAATAAGAATGGGGGCGTCTGGGTGGCTCAGTTAAGCATCCAACTTTGGCTCAGATCATGGTCTCATGGTTCGTGGTCTCCCCGCGTCTGGCTCTGGGCTGACAGCTCAGAGCCTGGAGCCTGCTTCCGATTCTGTGTCTGCCTCTCTCTCTGCCCCTCCCCTGCTTGCACTCAGTCTCTGTCTCTCAAAAAGAAGTAAAATGTTAAAAACTTTTTAAGAAAAATAAGCACAGAAATAAATTATTATGTCATTTGCGGATGTGGGTCATGTTGGCAAAAACTTGAGGGAGCACCCCCAAATTATTTTTGGAGGCTGGTTATTTGTTTACTCGCTTTGTCTCCCTAGTTGAACTGGTGGCCGCTCCAACTGTCTCCTCAAGGAGCTCATGGGTTGATTAGGACAGGACACCAGAGCCCCCTTCCCAGATGGGGAAACTTCAGGGTGTTGCCACAGGAGCACCTAAAAGTGGCACCTAGGATTTGGAGATCTGGGAAGCTTCTGGGAGGGGATGATGTCTCAACTGAGACCTCAAAGATAAGAGTCAGGGAACACATTTCCAGTGAGGACACAGCAGGTGCAAAGGCCTGGGGGTATGAGAGAATATGGAACATTTGGAGAACTGCAAATGGTTCAGCCAAGCTGGGAATCAGAGAGGGTGAGAAGGTAAGAGATGAGGCCAGAGGTGACAGAGGGAGGGTGGAGGGGAAGGAAGGGGAGGGGATGCACAAAAGGGCTCGTTGCTCTGGAAACCGGGAGCCAGTGGTCTTTTCCTTCAATTAGCAGCACTAAAGGCCACCAAGGTCTCCCAGCTGGGGTGGGAGTCAAAGTCTTTGGGAGCTCTGAGCTTGTGAAGAAAAAAGAACACACCAGTGGAGTTCAGGCCTCATTTTTTTTTCTCTCTCTCTCTCTCTTTTTAAAAGAAGAAATTGTCACCTTCCCACTCAATCTGGCTGCTCGCTCCCCTGGCTCCAATCCAGCCGCCCACAGTGCACTACCACGCTGCCTCCCGCCCAGATCCGCCTTGGGAGCCAGCCAGGAGGGGTGGTGAGGGAGGCTCTGGGGACCGCGTCCCAACCCCCAGCCCCACCCCCACTCCTGGGCCCCAGATGTCCCAGGAGACCGGGAAGGTGGCCTCTGGGAGGGCTGCCTCACTTCCCGCTGCCTCCCTGGTCCACACAGCCCGCTGTCAGGCCGTCCTCCTCCACTAGTGAGTCCTGGATCCGCACTGGTGGTCCTGGGCTTCTCATGCCCGAGTTTTGCTCTCCCTTCTCTGGGCCACTCTCGTGGCCACAAGATAGAGAGGAAAGAGCACTGGGAAATGTCTTATATTGTTAATAACAGCAGCCATTCATTGGGTGGTGAGTGTATAACTGCTCAGATCAGGCTAGGAGGGGTATCGGTATCATGCCCGTTTTACAGCTGAGCAAACTGAGGCTCAGAGAGCTGAAGTCACTTGCCCCTACAGCTAGCAAATGGTGGTGGTATCAGGATGGACTCAGACATCCCTAAACACTAAGTGCCTCCAGAAAACCTCTTTTTTTTTTCCTGGTCTTGGTTTTCTCATTTGTAAGACAAATATATCAAACACCAAATTTAACAGTTCATATGCTGAAGCCCTAACTCTTCAATGTCTTTGGACATGGGGCACTTGGGAGGTGATTAGGGTTAGATAAGTTCATGGGGGGGGGGGGAAACCTATGATAAGTGCCCTTATAGGAAGAGAAAGAGAGAACAGAGCCCCCGACCCTCACCCCCTTCTCTCCACTGTGAGGGGAGACAGCATCTGGAAGAGAGTACTTGCCAGGAACCAAATTGCTCAAGATCTTGATTTTGAACTTCCCAGGCTCCCAAACTGGGAGAAATAAATTCCTATTATTTCAGCCTCCCAGTGTATGGTGTTTTCACCATAGGTTACAGCAGCCTGAGCTAAGACCAAAAGTTAATTAAGCAAATAATTCAATGTTTCCTGGGTGCCTACTGGGCTTTGAGGTCTGTGACCTCAAGTCGCTCAGTATGGAGAGAGGAACACACACATGGCAATGAGATGCACTTCAGAAATATGCAGAGGGCTCCGTGACCGTGGAGGAGGGGTGGGAACGGGCCAGAGCGTCCATGCGGCACTCTGGGATCTGACTCTATGATCCAGGCTCTGAGATGTCTTCAAGGAAGTAGGGACATCTAGTTGCTCAGACCTCCATGCTCCAGCGTGGACTCTGGAGTCCAACGGCCCCAGCTGGACACTCAGTGCTTTGTGCCTCTGTTTTCTCATCTAAAAATGGACATGACGATAATGCCTACTTCACAGGGAAGCCATGGCCTGGCTCATGGTTGGCATCCGAGTAAGCATTAGATATTACTACTACAGAGACAGCTTGGGCCCCGAAACCTGCCTGGAGCTGGGAGTACAGTGCCAGCTTCCTGGAGGAAAGAGAAGCCCGATTCCCCCTTGCCCACCCCCAGGGGCCTGCGGAAGCAGCCAGTGAGCTTCAGACTTCAAACGCTTTGCTGGAATGTCCTTTGCTGTGAAGAGTACTTGGCCTCAGGAGCCAGGAAATGAAACTTGTTGGTAACGGTTGAAGAATCATAATGGCAAATATTTATGTAGCTTTTCCTAGGTGCCAGGCCCCCTTCTAAGCACTTTACACTCATTAATCCACTTAAACAATGTGATCAAAGCCAGGTTCGGAGAAAAGGTTTTACAGAAAGGCTGTAGTCTGGCTAAAGCCTCCCAAGCCTTCCAGAAGTGTCTAAAGTGATCTCAAGCAAATCTAGAGGTGTGGCTCCGATGCACTGTGTGCATATATCTTCACGTGCATGGAAGGTTAGGAGCCCTGGGATCAGTAATAATATGACCAATGCTCTTTTCTGCAAGGAAAAGTTGGGAGTATCCAGGGGAGGATAAACTAGGCCCATTTTCAATAAGGAGGGCTTTGACTGTGCCCTCAGCTTCATGGTCTGCAGGGGCCCCCTGACACCCTAAGATGAGCCCTCCCTAGTCACACATCAACATGCACACTCATACACACACACCTGCACGCACACGTTCTCTTCTGACTCGAAGTCACTTTCCTCTAGAAGATCTGTCTGCCCAGGCCCCAACTAGACTTTCTGCTGGGCTGGGAACCTGGAGAGAAGGAGAACTACCACTTGGACGGATGATGACCGTGGCAGGGTCACTGGCCTCTGTAGGCCTCGACTTCCACACCTGTAATATCGAAGGGTTGGGCTCCATGGATTCCCCAACCCTTCCTGCCAACTTCAGTTCTGAGCTTTCCAAGGTTGCCGGGGTTTGAAGTGATCTCAGTGCCCCTCTCAGCTGAGCGGGGGGGTGAGCTGGGGGAGAGATGTCTGGAAGTTCCTTTCTCCAATGGAGGTTTTTGTCACAGCAGAAAACCGTCTCTGGCCATTTCTATCATCTCGTCAACAACTGCAGTAACAGAAGTACTAGCGGTAAGAACTCAGTTTTTAAGCACTTACCGTGTGTTAAGCACTTCACGTCATGACCTCACTGAAGATCCCCCAATGTTTGGTAGGCACTGCTAATTCTCCCCACTTTCTAGAGGAGGAAACCTGACGCTCAGAGATGCCAGGAGCATAAGCAGTGAGAGAGAGAGAGAGAGAGAGAGAGAGAGAGAGAGAGTGAGAGAGGAGACTCCCCAGTTGTTTCCACTTGCAAACTCAGCCTCAGGCCCTTTCCACACACTGGATACAAAGGAAAGACTGGAATATACAAGGCAGACTTCAAGGATATTTTGTCCATCTCTCTCCTGCTTGCCCATTGCATGGATGCACAAACTGAGCCATAAGAGCAAGGATGAAAGACATTATTATGGACTGAATGTTTGTGTCCCCCTGTTCCTCCCCCATTCATATGTTGGAGCCTTAACCCCCAATATAATGGTTAAGTGGGGTCTTTGAGGCGGGTAATGAGGGTTCAATGAAGTCAGGAGGGTGGGACCCCCATGATGGGACTAGTGTCCTTATAAGAAAGGGAAGAGAGGGGTGCGTGGGAGGCTCAGTCGGTTGAGCATCCGACTTCACCTCATGGTCATGATCTTCCCGCTTGTGAGTTCGAACCCCGCATCGGGCTCTGTGCTGACAGCTTGGAGCCTGGAGCCTGCTTCTGATTCTGTGTCTCCCTCTCTCTCTGCCCCTCCCCCGCTTGCACTCTGTCTCTGTCTCAAAAATAAATAAACATTAAACAAATTAATACAAATAAATAAATAAAAATAAAAAAGAAGAGGAAGAGGGACCAGAGTGTACACATGCTCTTTCTCTCTCTGCCATGGGAAGACATAACAAGAGGGTGGTCATCTGCAAACCGGGAAGAGGGCCCTCACCAGGGAACTGAATCAGGCAGCACCTTGACCTCCCAGCCTAGGAACTTTGAGAAACAGATGCCTGTTGTCGAAGCCACCCAGTCCATCGTACTTTGTGATGGCAGCCAGAGCTGACTGAGACAGATGCTCAGAGATTTTATGACAGAACTGGAGCCCGACACTTGCCTGAATGAACTCATCTCCCACCATCAGGGTGGCCAGATTAAGAAGGAGGCCCAGGTAAATCTGAATTTCAGATAAACAACTAATTTTAAGCCTACCTCCCACATAATTTTTTTAAAAAATGTTTTTATTTATTTTTGAGAGAGAGAGAGAGCATGATCAGGGGAGGGGTAGAGAGAGAATTGCACAGAGGATCCGAAGCCGGCTCTGCGCTGACAGCAGAGAGCCTGAAGCAGGGTTCGAACTCACAGACTGTGAGATCATGATTTGAGCCAAGATCAAGAGTCACTCAACTGATTGAGCATTCCAGGCCCCTGTCCCACGTAATATTTGAGACATGTTTATGCTGAAAGATGACTGCTTACCTGAAATACAAATTTACACGGGCACCAGGCATTTTCTCTGGTAACCCTATCACCCCACTGTTTAAGTTGGTCCCAACACTGTAACAGCCCAATAATGTGGTCTTATGGGAGTCTTACAAGTGGTTCATTATTAGTCATACTTTAATGGGGATCAAAACGGTATCTCTGCCATAAAGTTATTGTGAAGGTTAAATAAATCTATACACACAAAAAAGTGCTTAAAACAATGCCCGGCATATAGTAAGGGCTGTGTAAATCTTAATTGGTTATAGGTATTATTTAATTAATTAATTAATTTATTTATTGAGAGAGAAACAGAGCGCAAGCGGGGGAGGGGCAGAGAGGGAGACAGAGAATCCAAAGCAGGCTCCAAGCTGTCAGCATAGAGCCCGACACGGAGCTCGAACTCACAAAAAGCAAGATCATGACCTGAGCCGAAGTCGGACACTTAACTGACTGAGCCACCCAGGCACCCCATTAATAATAATAATTATTATTATTTTCATATATTTTAAACAACGTTTGGAAATAACCTTCGCGGCAGAGGTGACAGGCAAGATCCTCAGCCCTGAGCAGGCTGCAGGATTCAGGAATCTTCCCACCCGGACGGGTCTCTCAGAACGAGCCCCCAGCCTCTGCATTGCCAAGAGGAGAAACTGAGCTCATTTGAAGCCCTGAGACTTTCAAGCTGGGGACTGGAACGCCACACGCCAGAGGCTGGTAGGTCCCAATTCCCAGGGACACAGAAAACCCTCAGAAGTGGGCCACAGAGCAGTGACCTCCAGGGAGGTCACGAGAGGGACAACTGTGTCCCCTCAGCCTGCCCAACGGTGGTGGCGCAGCAGCAGGTCCGAAAGCTCCCTGGGGGCAGCTGCCACAGCCAGGGTGGGGGTGGGGAGCCCAGGTGCCAAATCCCTAACAGAAACAGCCTTTTCAGATCTTCCTATGGTGCCAGGCACCAAGCCTGAAGTACTCCCCCCACTTTATCCGACTTCCCTTGCAGAGTAGCCCCAGAGGGTGCCACTCTCACCCCCATTGTCCAAAGGAAGCTGAGCTCAGAGAGGTTGAGAAACTTGGGCAAGGCCACACAGTTTTTAAGTTGCAAAACTGGGATTTAAAATCAGGACTTTTGGGGCGTGACCCTAGCACAATGCCCCTGGGGCCCGGTCGGGGGGGGGGGGGGGGGAGCCCAGCTCAGCTCCCGCCACACCGTGGGTCAGGCAGGCCTGCAGCCCAGGCAGCCAGGCCTCACGGATACAACCTCAAGCATCTGTGAGGTGTCCTCCTCTCCACCTGCTCCGGCCCTGGCCCCTATGCTCACCTGGGCTGATATTGATGTCCGTCTGTGGAAAAGCCTGTGCAGAAAGGAGGGTCAGTGAGGCCGCGGCCCACAACCCCCACCTTTGCATCCTGAGCCCCGAGGAAGCCACCTCCAGGCCTGAGTGGAGGAGAGAAGCCTTTCTGGGAGCTCTTCTGGGCGCAGGCGAGAATTGCTGGGAGCTCGGGACTCACTGGGTAGACCCCAGTCTCCTCCTCCTCCCCTCCCTTCTCTCCTCCCTCCTCCCGGCACTGGCACTGCTGGAGACAGCTCCGAGTGACAGCTTGAAGGCTGCCGGGGTCAGCCCCCTCCGGGGAACTAAGAGAAACCCGCAGCCCTGCTTCTGAGCCACTGCATGGCCTTGGGCGTGTGCTCACTTCTGTGAGACTCAGTTTTCTCCTCTGTAAGATGGGATAATAACAGAGTTTGTATCTGGGCCTGTCACAGGAAAGAAAGTATCTTGGATCCCGTAGAGGAAATACATACATACCAGAAGATAAAAATGCAAGTCTGAGCCCAGTGCGAAGGAAGTCGGAAGTCGGAAGTCCACAGCGGGCAGGAGGCTTGCTTCGGCTCAGCTGTCCCTCCACCCCGGCCCTGCAGGCATTAGAACTAGCTGCTTGCGGGGCCTGGGTGGCTGGGCAACCGACTTCCGCTCAGGTCATGATCTCATGCCTCGCGAGTTCGAGCCCTTCACCAGGCTCGGGCTCGTTACTGTCAGTGGAGAACCCACTTTGGATCCTCTGTCTCACTCTCTTTACCTCTCCCCTGCTTGCCTGCAGTCATTCTCTCAAAACTAAATAAACATTAAAAAAAAAAAAAAAAAGAACTAGCTGCTTGCCTAGGAAGACCTAAGTGAGTTAACCTCCTCCCCGTCCCTCCACCTTTCAGGGTTTCTTAGGGGTTAAAGGAGGTGCCTGTAGAAGGTTCTTGACACAGAATAAGTGCTCAACAAAGAGAAGCAAAAGTTATCATTCATGCCTAGTTCTAGTGTGTGGTTTGCCCGGACTTCAGTATTTTTTTACAAAAGCAGAAATGAACTACTGGGACCTCATCAAAATAAAAAGCTTCTGCACAGCGAAGGAAACAGTCAGCAAAACTAAAAGGCAACCGACAGAATGGGAGACGATATTTACAAATGAAATATCAGATAAAGGGTTAGTATCCAATATCTATAAAAAGCGTATCAAGCTCAACACCAGAAAATAAATACTCCAGTGAAGAAATGGGCAAAAGACATGACTAGACACTTCTCCAAAGAAGACATCCAGATGGCTAACAGACACATGACAAAATGCTCAACATCGCTCATCATCAGGGAAATTACAAATCAAAACCACAATGAGATACCACCTCACACCTGTCAGAAGGGCTAACAGTAACAACTCAGGCAACAACAGATGTCAGCGAGGATGCGGAGAAAGAGGATCTCTTTTGCATTGTTGGTGGGAATGCAAGCTGGTGCAGCCACTCTGGAAAACAGTATGGAGGTTCCTCAAAAAACTAAAAATAGAACTGCCCTACGACCCAGCAATGGCACTACTAGGCATTTATCCAAGGGATACAGGTGTGATGTTTCGAAGGGACACATGCACCCCTGTGTTTATAGCAGCACTATCAACAATAGCCAAAGTATGGAAAGAGCCCAAATGTCCCTTGATGGATGAATAGATAAAGAAGATGTGGTATATATATATATATATATATATATATATATATATATATACACACAACAGAGTATTACTCAGCAATCAAAAAGAATGAAATCTTGCCATTTGCAACAACATGGATGGAACTAAAGGTATTATGTTAAGCGAAATTAGTCAGAGAAAGACAAGTATCATATGACTTCACTCATATGTGGAATTTAAGATACAAAACAGATGAACATAAGGGAAGGGAAGCAAAAATAATATAAAAACAAGGAGGGGGCCAAAACGTAAGAAAGTCTTACAGAGAACAAACTGAGGGCTGCTGGAGGGGTTGTGGGTAGAGGGATGGGCTAAATAGGCAAGGGGCATTAAGGAGGACACTTGGGATGGGCACTGGGTGTTATAGGTAGGGGATGAATTATTGGATTCTACTCCTGAAATCATTATTGAACTTTATACTAACTTGGATGCAAATTTAAAAAGTGGCTAACAATTATGTTTGTTCACTAAATAGGTCCAAGAATTTAATAAATATTTATTTCCTAAAAAAAAAATACATGTTAAAAAAATTTTTGTAATGTTTATTTATTTTCGTGATAGAGACAGAGCGTGAGTGGCAAAGGGGCAGAAAGAGAGGGAGACACAGAATCTGAAGCAGCCTCCATCCAGGCTCTGAGCTGTCAGCACAGAGCCTAACGCGGGGCTTGAACTCACGAACTGTGAGATCATCACCTGAGCCTAAGTCAGGCGCTTAACCGACTGAGTCACCCAGGTGCCCCCAAAATAAATGTTTTCACATCCACTGGTGTTTTCACTGGGAATGTCATGCATTTAGGAATTAATGTCTCTAAAAACTGGAGTCTTTCACTCCTCTACTTTGTGTATTGTCAGGCAAGTCACTTTGCCCTTCTGAGGCCTCAGCTTCCCCCTTAATAAAATAGGGGACACCAGCAGAACCTACCCCACAAAGATTGAATGAAATAATTTGTTCGTTAAAACTTAGCATAGATGCTGGCAAGTAGTAGATGTTCAATAAATGATAGCAAATGTTGCTAGGATTATCACTGAGCCAGTGCCAGCCCTTTCCTGGCAGGGGACCCTGCATACTCCCCACTCCCCACTCACTGCTTCCACTCCTGAGATGCTCCATCAGGTACTCTGACACTTTGTGTGGCTGGCACTCACAGGAGGGAGTCAAACCCATCCCAGTCGCTGGTTTTCTCTCTGGAACACCCGCGGCTGTGCCTGTGAGGCATAACTTCTAACTTAGCTTGTGCCCACGCAGCGTGCGTTGCCCTGCTGGCTCTGGGCCGGGGGGGGGGGGCACGGGGGGCCTGCCAAAGCCTGACTCAGGCTCCGAGCACAGCTTAGGCTCAGTTTCAGCCTACAGCATGCCTCATATCTACCAGTTGCCTCATAACCGGGTGCTGGTGCACATCCCAGCACATGCACGTGTATTTATTTAGGAATGACATACATTTATTATATAAGTGATGTGTGTGGATTACTTACTGTGCTAATATATCAGGTCTTACAGAATACTCTGCCCCCAAATTGAGAATTTTAAAAAAAGTTTTTTTATTTTTGAAAGAGAGACAGAGACAGAGAGATACAGAGATAGAGCATGAGCAGGGGAGGGGGAGAGAGAGCTGGAGAGTGAGAATCCAAAGCAGGTTCCAGGCTCCTAGCTGTCAGCACAGAGCTTGACGTGGGCGTCGAACTCAAGAGCAGTGAGATCATGACCTGAGCCGAAGTCGGACAGTTAACATACTGAGTCACCTAGGCGCTCCAACAATTTTTTTTTTTAAGATTGATAACAAAACATAAAGTTTGGATAATTTCTCCTTACTCTCCGTCATCGGGTGCACTGCACTTTGGGGCCCCTGCTGTCACGGAAATCAAGCACGTTCAGAGTGTGAACCCACTAGGTGGGGAGGAGGGTGGTCAGACACAGGCCACTGGAAATTCTTTTGAAACATGAAAGATACTGGGGCTCCTGGGTGGCTCAGTCGGTTAAGCATCCGACTTCGGCTCAGGTCATGATCTCACAGTCCGTGAGTTCAAGCCCCGCGTCAGGCTCTGTGCTGACAGCTCAGAGCCTGGAGCCTGCTTCAGATTCTGGGTCTCCCCTCTCTCTCTGCCCCTCCCCTGCTCATGCTCTGTCTCTCTGTCAAAAATGAACATTAAAATTTTTTTTTTTAAATTGTATATATTTAAGGTATGCAGTGTGATGACCTGATACACACATACACAGTGAAATGATACTACAGTCAAACTAATTATCATCTCCTCACATAGTTACCTTCTTTTTGGTGATGAGAGCACCTGAAATCTACTCTCTTAGCAAATTTCGGTATTCGGTCCAGTGTTATTTACCTATATGCATCATGCTGTACGTTAGCTCTCTAGACCTACTCATCCTACATTACTATAACTTCAACTTCTGTAAAGAGCCACAGGGCAAGTATTTCAGGCTTTGCAGGCCACGGGGACCCTGTCACAACTACTCACCTGTGCCAAAGACTAGGAACGGGCCTGGTCGGATGCCAATAAAACTTCATTTACAAAAATGAGCAGTGGGCTTGTTTGCCAAACAGTAGTTTGCCAACCTCTGCTTTAGACCTCAATATACTGACCAGAAGGTAGGTAATTTCCTTAACAAATACGATCTTTGCTGTGATTTGGAGGTTGTAATAGAGATCTCATCATAACATAGTATATATATTTTGTCTTCCTAAAGCTGTATGTATTGTGTGATGGCATTACTGCCCCACCCCCGCCCCAGCCACTCATACACACATTCACACACACTGTGCTCATGGTGACCTGAGGACTCAGTGAAGATTGTCCCCTCCCCTCCCCTCCCCTCCCCTCCCTTCCTTCCTTCCTTCCCTCCTTCTTTCCTTCCTATCTACCTACCTATCATCTATCAACCATCTCCTTTAGTTTCTTAGCTTTTATTTATTTAAAAATATTTTTTAGTGTTTATTTTTGAGAGAGAGAGACAGAGAGGGGAGAGAGAACAAATGGGGGAGGGGCAGAGAGAGGGAGACACAGAATCCAAAGCAGACTCCAGGCTCTGAGCTGTCAGCACAGAGTCTGACGTGGGGCTCAAACCCGTGAACTGTGAGATCATGACCTGAGCTGAAGTCGGATGCTTAACCGACAGAGCCACCCAGGTGCCCCTATTTTTTTTTTTTAAAAGATTTTATTTTTAGGTAATCTCTACACCCACGGTGGGGTCAAACCTACAACTCCAAGATCAAGAGTTGCATGCTCTACCTACTGAGCCAGCCAGGCACCCCAATTCCTGAGTTATTTTAAATGGTCTTTTTGAACATGAAAAAGGGCAGGTACCCCACTGGCAGTAGAAGACAGGTCACCCAGAAAGGAAAGGAATCCTTTTCTTCATTCCCCTGCAGTGATCCCAGCTTTCTGGAAAAAAATCCCCTATCAGTGCTCCAAATAGACCTTCCTGGCGCCCCGGGACTCATCATGTCTGAGCAGGGCTGGCACAGGTCACAGCACATGTCAAGTCCCAGGGGGTGGGCTGAAATCCTAAGAGGCTCTGGGTCCCAAGAGCCGAGAGGACTCAAGGACCGGGGGTGGGAAAACAGACTCGCCTTCTAAACTTCACAGCACTGCTCCTGCCCTACCTCCTCCCCTTGAACTTGGGTCCCCAGGCCCCAAAGAGGGTGTGTAGGTGGCCCGTGAATCTCCTTTCCCACCTTCTCACTGAGGAGGAGGAAGATGCTAACGAAAACAAATGGGGAGCCCTGGCCAGGGCACCTGGGGCTCAAGTTCTATAGAAACCAAGCCATTCCTTCACCTTCCAACACATTTCCCTCGTCCCTGACAAACTCTCTCCTCGGAGACGTGGACGGCTCTGACATCCGTCCTACAACCGTCCCCTCCGGTCCACCAGCAAACATCGTCTGACGCATGCCTCCTGGGAAGAGCCAGCACGCACCGCATGCTTAGGCTGCGCAAGCATCGTCCAGGCAGATCTTCGCATGAGCCGTACTGGGGGGGAACTGTCACCCTATTTCAGACAGGACAGCTGGCGGTGCCCGTAGGCCACACACCCGGCCGATCACATGCCCCTCATTCTCTCTGCCTGAGGATTTCTTGGTGCTACTGAAGCTTTCTGAGCCCACACGGGACCGTCCTAAAGTGCCAAATGTTTAAGGTCTCCAGTGACAACCCTCGGGCCCTGAGGGATGAGGGTCAGCAGTTAAATATTCCAGTTTCCCTATCGCGATCGTTCTCAAGTGTGTTCTGTGGGGTCCCCAGCATGACTGAGCCCCAGCTGCCCGCAGTGCCGGTCGATGCAGCCTTCATCAGCTTTTCTCCTCTTACTCTTCCACTTAGGCTTCCGGGGCGGTCACCACCCCAGCGCCCAAGCTGCATCCAAGCCTTTGCTTCGAGGTCTGCCTTTGAGGTGATCTCAACTAAGACAACGAGGGGACCGAAGCCCAGAGAAGTCGTGAGGCTTGGAGGACACGTGGCTAGGGAGCGGTGGGCCCACGATTTGAACCGTGGCTTCTATGGCTCCAAAGCCCAGGGGCCCGAACACGGTTATCACCTCATCTCTAGTGCCGAACGCCTGCTGTGTACCCACCTTCCCTCACTCCGTTTCTCTCATGCTTTTACCCTCTTCTGGACAACCATGGGAAGAAAGCCATTTCACTTCATTTCTCCAATGCATTTTTAAAATGTTTATTTATTTATTTTGAGAAAGAGACGTAGACAGCGAGCAGGGGAGGGGCAGAGAGAGAGAGAGAGAGAGAAAGAGAGAGGGCACGGAGTCTGACACAGGGCTCACACCCATAAACCGTGAAATCCTGACCTGAGCCGAAACCAAGAGTCAGACATTTAACCAACTGAGCCACCCAGGCGCCCCAAGGAAGTCATTTAATAGAGAAGGAAAGTGCTCTTTTTTCCTCCTAAGAAACTTAACCTAGCCCTCCTGCCTTTTGTCCTTGACCTCCAGGCGATACCGGTGCTCTGAATTGCTGGGATGGTTTGTTACACAGCAGTAGTAACCAAAACACCCTCGCACGCTTTATGCCCCGTGTTCATGAAGAAAAGAGAACTCAAATGCATGGCACAAATAAATAATCTTTAATTTCAATAAATAGCTCCCCATTATGCCAGACAATAGGCTGTGGGAAAGATACAGAAGCATCCAACGGGGAGAGATCTAGCCTAACTACACTAATTCCTTAGCATGAGAAAAATGACTTTGGTTCACACACAAACACAGAGAGATCCTCGGAGTATGACAAGGAAGAAGTCATCTTGGATAGGGGGTGTGGTGGCCATTTTAATCTGCGTAACTGTCCTTTGCAGGTCTTCTGTGTGTCACTGTTACCAGGATTCGGTCAAAGAAGGTTACTTTTGCTCTATCATATTCTATTTACTTGACATACGCACATGCTGTTACTGAAGGTGGGGTCTTGACAGACGGGAGGACACTGGGTGAAATTTCACAGGGAGAGGCAGAGAGAAGGGAGAGCTCAGGACGGAGGTGCTCACCAAGAGGACACACGGGGACACACACACACGTTCACCTGTGAGGGCACCCACGTGAGAACATCCACACACGTACCCACAGGGGGTCCCCAGGAATAAGCTAACACAAGGACAAATTCAGTGAAGCCAGGGAAGTTTCTTACACTGGAATATTTTTTGTTGCCATTTGTTTTCTCCAAATAGTCTAATCTATCACGTCCACTAAAGAGAAGGCAAAGTACTTACACTTTGGGGGAAAGGTATCAGGTTGGAAGAACCCCAGGGATCAGCGGCCTGCTCAGAAGTCACCCAGTCAGCGGGTGTGCATTTTGGACATGGGGGTCGGGCCTCCCACACAGTGGCCACGCTCTTGCAGAATTTCGTCTCAAAGGAGGCTGGCGCCCTTGAGGAGGCCCTTTCTCTGGCCTGAGGGTGGAAAGTGCATTTTGAGGCAGGGGTATCAACAGGAACAAACACTGCCAATGAGTCTCACGGCAGAGCCCAGTCAGCTTGTGACATATAGATGGGGTTTCCAGAAAGTTCTCAGGCCTTGCTCATTGAGGGCAGCCATTTTGTGTTCAGTAGTCAGCTTCCTCTCTGTTCTGAGAGGATTTAGGGTGTGTGTGTGTGTGTGTGTGTGTGTGTGTGTGTGTGTGTGTGTGTTGTGAGTGTGTAAGTGTGGATGTAACAGGCATGTGACACATTTTTTTCCGTCTTAAATTTTCTTCCCTTTTTTTTTTTTTTTTTTTTTTAAACAAACGAAAGCTGCTTTTCCTGCAGCCCTCAGGTCACCTCCAGCGAGGCAGGGGACACACGGTCACACTCAGCCCGGGACCTCAGGCTGTGCCACTGCTCCACGGCAGTGCGGTGAGTGTTGAGCATCCGTCGCCAGTGGTTGGACTCGGAGGGGCCTGAAGAATACTGGCCGATGACAATTCTTCCGATGAAGTCGTTGCTGCTCTTCATGTTGTGGCCGAACACTGGGGAGCCAGAGGGGCGGGGGTGGCAGGGCGGAGGTCGCGAGGAAGGAGGAGAACGGAACAGGGGGGCAAGAACAAGACAGAGGTTGTTAGTCTACACTCAAGCCCTCCGCTGCAGACACGGGCTCCTGCTTTCGGGCACCATCTGTTTCTCTTATCGGTGAGAACTCCCCCCGTCCCTCATCCCCTCCTCTCGTGGTCCCTTCACTCCCGTAGCACCAGGTGGCCCTCACCACACCAGGTGTGTTGCCGCCGCTCAGACTTTGTCGTGGCTCCACCAGACAGCTGCATACCCTCCAACATGCAGCTTCAAACTTACGGCCGTCGCCCCACCCCACCGTCTGCGGAGCACTACAGCTGGGGACTTCTAGCGGGACAGTCAGCCGTCACTGGAGGCTGGCCGCGGACTTAACCCGGGGCTTCTCATTCGTGGCATTGCTGACATTTGGGTCGGGTAATTCTTTGTCATGGGGGCTGTCCTGTGCCCTGCAGGATGGTTAGCAGCGCCTCCAGCCTCTACACACTACATGCCAGGAGCTGTCACAACCCAACGTGTCTCCAGGTGGGGCCAATGTCCCCTGGGGGGCCAGTTCATGCTGGATGAACCACTGCGGGCCACTTGGCCAGACATCCTGGGCGATCATTTGGCAGCTCTAGGACCCTGGGACAAATGCAGACTGAGACTCAGTTTCCTCCTAGGTGATACAGGAACCTTTTTTTTGGGGGGGGGGGGAAGAATTTTTTAATGTTTATTTATTTCAAAAGAGAGAAAGGGAGTGAGCAGGAGGGAGGGGCAGAGAGAGGGAGAAAGAGAATTCCAAGCAGGCTCCATGCTCTTAGCACAGAGCCCGACCTGGGGCTCAAACTCACGAAGTGTGATATCTTGACCTGAGCCAAAATCACGAGTCGGACGCTTAACCACCTGGGCCGCCCAGGTACCCCACAACAGTAATCGTGATAGTACCTGACCTCACAAGTCACCGTGAGGTTTCAGTGAGATAATGTGTAGAATGCTCTCAGCACACAGTACCTAGATAAGCACTCGATGAATGTTATCCTGCTATTTTGATCCCAGATTTCTGTCTGTGGACCTTTAAAAAAAATTTTTTTTTAATGTTTATTTATTTTTGAGATAGAGAGAGACACAGCATGAGCGGGAGAGGGGCAGAGAGAGGGGGAATCCGAAGCAGGCTCCAGGCTCTGAGCTGTCAGCACAGAGCCAGATGTAGGGCTTGAACTCATCAACCACGAGACCACTACCTGAGTCAAAGTCGCACGCTCAACTGACTGAGCCACCCAGGCGCCCCTGTCTGTGGACCTTTTATAAAAGAGATTTTATGTTTCCTCTGTTCCAGGCCATGAAGGCAAGTTTCCTGAGAGAAACGGCCATGGCAATGTCTTCTACCCCTTGTTGTAATGTGTGTCTCTTTGGAAGGCTTCCCTGTTAATTCTAATGCAAGCTTAATTTGTGTCTTTCAAGCCTAATGAGATAGTTAGCTTGATTTATCTTCTCGGCCAAGTTCTGCCTAATTCTTTATCTGCGTGTGGGTAGTCCGGGCATGCCATCTCGCTAACGGGAAAGCAGGCTGTGTCTGTGTTATAAATGAAGGACTGCAGAATGGGAAATATCACAGATTCACCCAGCATGAGCCGAGCAAAAGCGGGCTGGATCCCAGGAGGGATGCCGATTATCAAATAAACCAGCTAAAATATGCAGCCAAAAACAGAACTTGAATGCTAATGAGCCTCTGTTCTCCCCTGTGAGGTTCATACCAAGAATTCTAAATGATGAAAATTGGGGAGGGGGGAAATGGGAAGAAAAAAAGAAAAGTGGAAAAACAAAACCCCAAAACCCCATCCATTGTCTAAATACCAAAAAGGCCCAGGATGAACGAGGCTAGCCTGTACCAGTCAGGTCTAGCACCACTCAAGTGTCCAGCACCTGTCAGTAACGTGGACGAAAATTGGACCACGTATATTTTTTGTAACTTGGTAAAGTGTTCAGTATGCGTGGGTAATCTCGTTTACGTGAAGATCCCTTACAGAAGGGAGAAATCAGGCCTGGAATCTTTGCTTAATAAGACATTACTAAGGAGCTCTCTGATGCATTGATGTTTTTTTTGAAAAGGTAACACTCAGGATTGTTTTGAACCATGCTTCGTGGGCAGTGTAAGGTTTGATATCACCAAACAAAAACAAGTTACCAGAGTGCCCTTCTCTGTGGGCCTTGGTAAAGCAAGATAACTACCATGAGGCCACTCCAGGCATTCCTTGGGGGCAGAATGTTCTACCTTCCTCTGCCTCTCCAAAGCTCAAGAAGGAAAATACAGATACACCCTAGTAAATGGAATGTAGATTTTCCTTGGGAAAGGAAAAGGGGTTTTAATAAAGAAAGGAAATCTCAAACACTCCCATGCACTGTTGGTGAAAGAGGAAGTTGGTTCAACTTTTAGGAGAGGTTCACAGTATCTACTCAAAATAAAAATGTTGTAACTTGTGATCCAGCAATTCTATTTCTACGAATTTATCTCATAGATTTATCTGCACAGACAAAGATATACATACAAGGGTATATTCTGGATATTAGATATTGGATAATGTCTGGATATTAGAGCCTTTAAGCCAAATCTGGCCTAATAGCTGTTTTTGTAAATAAAATTTTTATTTATTTTTTTGAGAGAGCGAGCATGTGCCAGTGCATGCAAGCAGGGGAGGGGCAGAGGGAGAGAGAGAATCTTAGGCAGGCTCCACACCCTGCAAGGAACCTGATGCAGGGCTTGATCTCATGACTGTGAGATCCTGACCTACATGAAATCAAGAGTCAGACACTAAACCGACTGAGTCAGCAGGTGCCCCTGTAAATAAAGTTTTATTGGAACCCAGTCAAATCCATTTGTTTACATAATGTTTGTGGCTGTCATTACACTACAGTAGCAGAGCTGAGGACCTGCAAAAACGATTGTGTGGCCCAGAAAGCTGAAAGTAGTTTGTCTCATGCCCTTTCTGGAAAAGTTTGCTGACTCTTGCTCTAGAGCATTATAAGAATGGAAAATGGAGGGGCATCTGGGCTCAGTCAGTTGAGCATCAGACTCTCGATTTCAGCCCAGGTTGGGATCCTAGGGTCGTGGGATCACGCCCCATGTTGGGCTCTGTGCTGAGCATGGAGCCTGCTTGGGATTCATTCATTCATTCACTCATTCATTCATTCATTCATTCTCTCTCCCTCCCACCCCCCATCCCCTGCTCCCACACTCTCTCTAAAATAAAATAAATAAATACATTTTAAAAAGAATGAAAAATGGAAATAATCAAAATGTCCATGAAGAAACGTAGCTGAGGTTGTGGTCCTCTGTTCACCCCCTCGGCCCACCCTAGAGGCCACCCAAAGCCTCTGTGGGTCATGTCCTACCTCAAGCACCTAGAGCCCTCTGCCTGGGCCATGCCAGTCTGTGCTAACTATGATTTCTGGCGTAATGCTTGGGCCACTCAATAGCAGGGGCTGGAGACTAGGGTCAGCCAGCCACTGGGATGCCTATGTGACTGATCCCCTAATCAGTATCCCAGACATCAAGGCTTGAGTGAAATTCTCTGGTTGACAACCCTCCAAGTGTGTTTCCACTTAACTGGGACAATTAAGTGCTGTCCTTACAACCCCACTGGGAGAGGGCGACTGTAAACTCTGGTCTGGTCTCTCCTGCACTCTGCCCTGTGTGCCTCTTTCCTTTGCTGATTTGAGTCTGTTTCCTTTTTCTGTAATAAACCATAACCGTGAGTATAATAGCTTTTCTAGGGCCACCTCGGTGGCTCAGTAGTCCGAGCATCCGACTTCAGCTCAGGTCATGATCTCATGAGTTTGAGCCCCACATCGGGCTCACTGCTGCCAGCACAGCCCGCTTCAGATCTTCTGTCTCCCTCCCTCTCTGCCCCTTCCCTGCTCACACTCTTTCTCTCTCAATAATAAATAAACATAAAAAAAAAATAATAATAGCTTTTCTAAGTTGGTGAATGCTTCCAGCCAATCACTTCATGGTCTTAGGGACCTTCCAAGCTGCAGTTATCCACTTACCAAATGTCCCGATTGGCTTGCCTCCCTTTTCTGCCTCACTTCCTCACTTTCCTGTCAATACTTCCTGGGATCGCCTCCTTAATAGTTTACCTGAACCCAAGTCATTGTCTTCAGATCAGCTTTGGGAGGCATCTAGAGTAGGATTGGAGGAGACTAATTAAATCATTCCTGATGTAATAATGCCATGGAAACCAGTGTCACTGTTAAAAATGAGATAGACCTATATATATATGAAATGGAGAAATCTCCAAGGCATATTGCTAGGAGACAAAAGAAGATGCAAAATAGTATACATAAACACACTCTCTTTTTTTGTTAAAAAAGTGTTAATATATAGAATAGAAAACAGTCTGGAGGAATTTCACCAAACTGTTGAGAGTGGCTCTCTCTAGAGAGGGAAAACAGGGAACTTTTTGCCTTCTGTATTATATAAGTATGTACAGTTTGCACTTCTTCCAAGTACATATTGCTCTGGAAAGAAAACAAGAGAAAAACAAGTTGCCATTAGAGAATCCACATCTAAATCGCCAGAAGGGGAAGAAGACTAAAAGGAAGTCTAATATCCTACGCTCCTTATCCCACTTTGCAAAGTAACTTGGCTCCGTGAATCATTTGGCCCTTGAAAGGCATGCGCTCCTCAGTGATTCAGCCTTTCTGACGGGGAAACAGTAGCTGCCGTGACCATCTGAGTTAACTGGCAGGCTTCAGCACTCGCACACCGTTGGGTAAAGTTATGGCAATCTTAACAGTCTCTTAGAAATTGAACATTTAAAATGCAAATGACAGTAAGCCAGAGTGGAATAAAACTAATGACTTCGATTATAAAAAAGTGGCCTGGGAGAGTATCAAGATTTGCCACCACTGTGAATTCTAGGGAGCGTGTTATTGGAGAAACAGGGACTTAAGACCAGATACACGTAGAATCCAGAAAGGGGCCCAGAGACAGTGGGCTGGATACCCCAACCCCTCCATTTTACAGATAAGGAAACCAAGTCACTGAGCTCGTTGTGACAAAACTTGAATATTTGCAGCAAATACCCTGTGAAGGGAGCCAGTTCTTCATAACTACATCCCTACTTTCTTCCTCTTTAGGAATAATCACAATTGGCATTGTTGTTGTAAGGCATCCCCAAATATTCCTACTGGTTGTTCTGGGGACTCATTCTACTACAGTCACTAGTATTAGTGGACGACGTACCCTAGTCATCTGAAAGCAACTTTCCAATGACCTGCACGGTGGTAGCACAAAGGCATCACAATAGTCAGAACAGATTCCAAGCCCGTGCGTCAAACCCACAGAGAGGGCTCCTCACATATTCTCTAAGAATCTACTTCCTCTTCATGGATTTAGACATACTCCGAATAAGCTTGGTCATCTGATTTCCCCATGTGCAGTAATTTAAATTAATTTAGTGGATTGTGACTAGCAGACAGATATAAGAACTTTAAAAAGTACAGCAGAGGGGCACCTGGGTGGCTCAGTCGGTTAAGCGACCGCCCCTAGACACGGGCTCAGGTTGTGATCTCGCAGTCGTGAGATTGAGCCCGGCGTTGGGCTCTGCACTGAGCGTGGAACTTGCTTGGGATTCTCTCTCTGTGCTCTCTGCCCCTCCCCCACTCGCTCACACACACTCTCTCTCAAAATAAACAAATAAACATTAAAAAAAAAAAA
Organism: Felis catus; assembly: GCF_018350175.1. Lineage (NCBI taxonomy): Eukaryota > Metazoa > Chordata > Mammalia > Carnivora > Felidae > Felis > Felis catus. The sequence continues at coordinate 26,379,203 of NC_058383.1, read as the reverse complement.
CTACAGGAGGGGCACCTGGGTGGCTCAGCCTTGGTTAAGAGCCTGGGTGGCTCTTGGTTTTGGATCAGGTCATGGTCTCACGGTTTTGTGAGTTCGAGCTCCGTGCTGGGCTCTGCTTGGGATTCTTTTTCTCTCTCTCTCTGCCCCTTCCCCATTCGCACTGTGTCTCTCAAATAAATACATAAACTTAAAAAAAAAGTTATAAAAAAAAAGGTACAGGAGAAGGGGGCCACTTGGTAAACGGGCAAACAACCCTATACTCCTTCATCCAGCCAAGGGATATTCACTTTGTAACCATTTATTTTTACAGCTATGACTCCGAATCAGTCAGAAAGTTCAGTTTTCCAGTTAGCGGGTCAAAGAAAGTATGAAAAGTTTTCTATTAAGCACAGTTAAAATTTTAAAGCCTTTTTTAAAGTCAAAGGGGAGAGGGTCCAGTCAGTGGAAGATTTACTCACACAAAACCCCTTTAGTGCCCTTTTCCCCCATGGTTATAGAGCAGAGCCGCCACCTTGCCCACCAACGTGCTGTCACCTGTCAGTCACACTGTGTTCTCTCCCTAGCCTTGACAAATCTCAAGCACCCTGATGCTTCTGTCTCTGGGGACGGTCCTCTGTGCAGACAGATGAGCCACCAAAGTCCAGTTCCATCCTCAGACAGGGCTTGGGTACACCTGGCATGTTCCACATCCTAGAATTTTAGGCTCAACTTATCTCTAAAGAATTATCAACAAATCTGTCTGCCTCTGTGGCACCACTCACCATGGCAATTCAGGCGAGGCAAAGAACTCTGGCAAAGCCAAAGCATGATGAGAGGCACCCACTGGGCTCAAGGACCAGGCTTCGAAGGAGCATGGAGAGTAACGCCCCTTTATTAAGCACCTACCATATGCATGGTCCAGGGCTAAGCACATCATGTGGATTAACTTGTGAAATCTCCTATCAACTCTCTAGAGTGAGGCTTCTCACCCTTAGCACTAGTGACATTCGGGACCAGATCATTCTGTGTTGTGGGGCTGTTCTGAGCATTGTGGGATGTTCAGAAGCACCTCTGAGCACCGGATGCCATTAGCAAGCAGTCCCTTCCCCAGTTGTGACAACCCAAAGTTATCTCCAGACACTGTCACACATCCCCCAGCAGCAGCATCCAACCCTTCTCCATTGAGAACCACGGCTCTGAGGCAGTTGCTATCACTGGCCCACTTTACAGCTGGGGAGACTGAGGGGCAGGGAGGTGCAGGGAGATCGCCCACTGCTCCAGTCAAAATCTGGGTGCCCTGAGTGAGTCAGGAGCAAGCTAAGGCTTTCACATGTTGATATTTGCTGTGAAAATGAAGCTGTTCTACCCCCCAAGAGCTAAACTCTTTGGGGTGTTAACTGAGTTTGCCAAGGCAGCCGGTCTGGAAGGGAAGCTGGATGACTTAGCGTGTGGGTGTCATAAACACTGCAAATTAAAAGGAAAAAAAAAATCTCAACAGCTCCCCATTTTGCATGTATGGTTCCCAAGGTGATACCCCATGTGCAGCCTCAAGGCTGACAGCACAGTGCAGGGGTGCTCTCAGGTCACGGTCAGAGCCCCACCTCGTCACAGACCCTGTAGTCCACCTGTTGGGTGCTGAGTTGAGCTGTTCCCCCACTTCTGAAAAAAAAAAATGCCTGAAGCCAGCAAAACCCATCCTGGGCTGTTTTCCAGTCCTCCCTAATTCCTCAGCACGGAGGGATCCCCAGACTTTGTCTAGATGTTCAAGAGTTACCTCACCCCTCAGAGAAGCCCCAAAGCAGTCACCCTGGCCCTGTTTCCTCCTGTCTCTCCTCCCCACTGGCCAGCTCAGACGCACCCCAACAAAGATGGTACCCATTCTCTTGTCAACCTTTGCAAAACTTCCTCAAACTATAGCACTCCCTTTTGTTTCTTTTTCTCTCTGAATGTTTCAGATGTTTCTTCAAAACTAGGTAAATCATATCCCTTCCCTGGGCCTCAGTTTTCCCATTTTTACAACGAGTATGTCTATTTAGGTTTTAAGGCCCTTTTCAACTGTAACATCCCTTTGGTTCTAAGAAGTTTCATCCATGACTTAAGGGTGAGGTTTCATTTTGTGATTCATAGCAGCTATTCAAACAGCGCGTTCTTCTCCATGTTTTTCCTTCCGACAGTCACAAGGACAATTTAGATAACAATGTTATTGTAATTAAAAATCAGCAATACCAAATCCTGAGTCCTATAGCTAGGCAATGAGAAAAGTAGTTTATATACATTTTTTGACTCAATCCCCACCACAATCCTATCAGAGAAGGTACTGTTTATATCCCCATTTTGCAGACAGAGAATTAGAGGCTCAGAGGGGTTAGGAGGTTGAGCGCCCAAGGTCACAGAGCCTGCCTGTGGCAAAAAGGACGGACATTCAGAGCTCAACATCACTTCTTCTCTTAGAAGGAAAAGTCTCACCCATTCCCCCTTCCACGGACCCTGATATATGACAACAAGATTGGGAGTAGAAATATTTTGCATGTGAATGTGTTTGTAGGGGAGTTAGGCCCTCCAGCTGGTGTGTGAGGCGCCATGTTGGAGACCTTCCCATCATCTCTCTGGGCTTCAGCAGGTCTGCCTCCAGCATCTGAATGGTACTTCTTTAGGTAGGCAGCAGACAAGGAAGTTGTCTTATGTCTACCGACTATCGATATGAAAAACAGTGCATATGGTGTGTCAGCCCCTGTTCTATGGATTCGTGATGACACTAATGATTTCATCCCCGCAACTCTATTTACAAGGTGAGTACTATTATTGTCTCCTTGGGCCCACACACTACCGTCATGGTCTGCTTTCCTGAGGATGCGCTAGAGAGAGCCCCGAGCGTGCGGTGGGCATGTTACCTTGACTCCTTGGACTTGCCTTCAGACCTCTCACCCCACTGAAAGCGCGAGGCCCAGGGACACCTGGCTGGCTCAGTCGGTTGAGCATCCGACGTCGGCTCAGAGTCTTGCAGTTCGTGAGTTTGAGCCCCGTGTGGGGCTCTGTGCTGACAGCTTGGAGCCTGGAGTTGGCTTTGGATTCTGTGTCTCCCCCTACTTCCTCCGCCCCTCCCCCACTCATGCTCTGTTTTTTTCTCTCTCAAAAAGAAATAAACATTTGGGGCGCCTGGGTGGCGCAGTCGGTTAAGCGTCCGACTTCAGCCAGGTCACGATCTCGCGGTCAGTGAGTTCGAGCCCCGCGTCGGGCTCTGGGCTGATGGCTCAGAGCCTGGAGCCTGTTTCCGATTCTGTGTCTCCCTCTCTCTCTGCCCCTCCCCCGTTCATGCTCTGTCTCTCTCTGTCCGAAAAATAAATAAACGCTGAAAAAAAAAAAGAAATAAACATTAAAAAAAATTAAAAAAAAAAAAAAAAAAGAAAGAAAGCACAAGGCCCAGGGTGGAAGTCCCTTTTGGCCAGGTCTACAGGATATATACGAGCTTAACGAGTTGTTCAATTCCTTTCATGCAGTGGTTCTCAGCTGGGCCTGTTCTGTTCCCCAAATTTGGCAAAGTTAGGAGACATCTGGACTGTCACAACCAGAGGGGGAATACAGTTCAACACCCTACTGTACTCAGGACAGCCTCACAACAAAGGATCATCTGGCCCCAAACGCCTGCAAGCACTGAGAATGAGCAACCCTGCCTTAAGGGAAAAGCAAGTGGCCTGGGGTTTCCCTTCATTAATCCACAAACCTGGGAGTGGAGGAAGAGGCTCTGAGAACTGTCACTGTGGCCTTGGAATTAGGTCTTTTCCACCTTCCTCAAGACATAGGACTCAAGATTGAGATTCCCTTTGAAATTCCTTTGGACCACGGCTGGTCCACTTTTTCACTCCTCTGTGCGGAAACTGAGCCATGTGGAGCCTGCGTTTATAAAGATGGCATATGGGTGGAAGAATCACTTTCAGTTCTGGGTGTGAATCACACCGTCTAGGAGGAAGCATTTAAAGGTGTGACTATAATATAATGTGCTTGTTTTTACACGAACAACCACAATGTATGTATCTGAAAGAGGATCATCTTTGTACACTTGTTTCTGAGCTGCTGGCATCCCTCTGGGGGAAATGTTCGCTACAAACTGGCTTCAGAGCTATTTGCAAAACACCTGCTGAACCTCCAAGGGGGTAATTAATCGAATCTTCCCCTCCCAGTCTTCAGAAATAATTGAGAAACAATTGAGAAAATAAAGGAGAAATATCACAGACATGTGAGTCACTTGGAAGGCTTTGAAAAAGCCTAGTGCCCAGAAACTCAGTCCAAGAGATTCTGTTGATTGGTTTGGGGTCAGGGGCTAGATTCCAGGGTTTTTCAAATGCTCCCCTGGCGATTCTCATGGGGCCGGGTTAGATACACTGTGTTAGATGCAGAACAAAACAGTGGTTGGATTGGTAGTTCAGCTGGACTGTGGGAGGGGGCCTGGCCCTATCAGTTGTTCTGGAATTAAACTTCTCTGACCAAAACCAGTGGAGGCCTTGTCCCTGCAGGGCCAAGCCTGAACAGCAGGTGCCCTGAAGGAGCTACAGAGAATCCCACCCCTCCCCGCCCATTGTAGGCAGGTAGGTCCCAGCGAGAGGAGGGCTGGGACCCACCTTAATCCCATCCAGCAGAAGGCTGTGGACCTCCAGAGGAAAACTGTTCCCAGTCAGGTAAGTCAACTCTTCCCTGGGAGGAGTGGATAGAAAATAACAGAGAATAAATCAAATAATAAGATGAATGAAAGAGAGCCCAGAGGTGTTACATCAGGGGAAGGGTAGGCAGACGTTTTCCATAAAAAAAAGACAGACAGACAGACAGACAGTAAATATTTTAGGCTTCAAGGGCCAACTGTAGTCTCTGTTGCAACTACCCCGCCATTGCAGCAGAAAGCAGCCACAGGGGCGCCTGGGTGGCTCAGCTGGTTACGTGTCCAACTCTTGATTTTGGCTCAGGTCACGGTCTCATAGTTCATGAGATCGAGCCCCACGTTGGACCCTGGGCTGCCAGCACAGAGCCTGCTTAGGATTCTCTCTCTTCCTCTCTCTGCCCCTCCCGTACTCTCTTTCCCTCTCTCTCTCTCTCTCAGTAAACAAACATTAAAAGAAAGGAGTCACAGACAATATGTAAATGAATGCACATAAAGTGACATAATAAAACATACATATTTGGTTTCTGCCGCCACTTCCTGACACAGAGCTCCTAAAACCCTTGTAATTTCCAAGTGAAACGGATGATAGGAGCATCTTTTATTATAATATTTGGTCTTAGTCCCTGGTTCACGACACAAGAGCTTCTAAGACCCATGGAATCTTCAACTGGTGAGTGTCTTCTTGTATACTAATGATATGGGTGAGGTCTCCAGATGGTTTCAGGATGGGATCTAGCTGCCAGAAAGCCCAAGGCATGATTAGAAGGTTGGACCTTTCAGCCCATCCCAACTGCCCAACCTCTGGAGAGAGGAAAGGGGCAGGAGACTCACTTAATCACCAATGGCCAGTGATTTCTTCATAAGTCACGCCTGTGTAACGATTTTCTGTATGTCAAGCTTCAGCAAAAAGTCAACTTTAAACAACAAATGAATGGGAACTAAAGTTTGCCACTGGTCTCGAAAGGCGTGGAAACAATATGAATTGAGAGATACACAGAGAGATGGTTAGACGTGTGACAAAGCAAACAGCAAAATAGTCATTGTAAAATCTAGGTGATGGGGATGCAGGTGTTGACTGAATAATTCTTCCAATATTTTCTTAAAGGGTCTCAATAAAATGTTGAGACAGTAAAAGACAAACACACAAACTCAACCGTTTTAGTTTCATAGCCGTTAACTTGCTTCTTTCTGCCCCAGAAATCTGTTTCCGGGTCTGTGCGGCTACTCCGTTCACAGGCTGGTCACAGGAGGGAAAAAGGCCACAGTCCCCGGAGAGAGGCCGAGGAGCTCCCGGTGGGTCCCGCCAGGTTATCCCAGTGACCACAACAACTAGACCACACATGGCCAGAAACACCATCCTGGGCCTGAACAGAAGGGTCCAGCACCCTGATGTGCTGTCTAATCACAACAGCAAATGAAAGATTCAAGTCTGCTTTTGACAGATGAGCACGCTGGATCCTGTTCAAGGCACACCCCTGCCTTAAATGCCTTTCTCCTTCCACAGGAAAAGCTCATGACAGATGTTCCATGCCACGAGACTCCCAAGAAATGCAAATTAAAATCACATCCACATATTTTATTTAAAAAAAAAAAAACACTGGGGCGCCTGGGTGGCTCAGTCGGTTAAGCGGCCGACTTCAGCTCAGGTCATGATCTCTCGGTCCGTGAGTTCGAGCCCCGCGTCGGGCTCTGTGCTGACAGCTCAGAGCCTGGGGCCTGCTTCAGATTCTGTGTCTCCCTCTCTCCGACCCTCCCCTGTTCATGCTCTGTCTCTCCCTGTCTCAAAAATAAATACAACGTTAAAAAAAAAAAATTAAAAAAAAAAAAAAACACTTATGGCGCTTCTGGGTGGCTTAGTCAGTTAAACGTCCGACTCTTAGTTTCGGCTCAGGTCACGATCTCCCGGTTCATGAGTTTGAGTCCCATGTCTGGCTCTGCACTGACAATAGACAGCCTGCTTGGGATTGTCTCTCTCTCCCTCTCTTTCTGCCCCTCCCTCGATTATGCTCTCTCTCTCTCTCTCAAAATAAATAAATAAACTTAAAAAATAGGGGCGCCTGGGTGGCGCAGTCGGTTGAGCGTCCGACTTCAGCCAGGTCACGATCTCGCGGTCCGGGAGTTCGAGCCCCGCGTCAGGCTCTGGTCTGATGGCTCGGAGCCTGGAGCCTGTTTCCGATTCTGTGTCTCCCTCTCTCTCTGCCCCTTCCCCGTTCATGCTCTGTCTCTCTCTGTCCCAAAAATAAATAAAAAACGTTGAAAAAAAAAAAAAAATAAAGAAGTCACTAAAACTAAAAAAATAAATAAGATAAAATTAAAAATTAAAAAAAAATTCTCTTCGGTTTTATTTACTAAAGTATTATTTTCACAGAATAAAATCCATCCATTTTAAGTACACAGTTGGATGTATACTGATTATTGTATACGAACACGTAACTACCACTATAATCAAGATACATAGTTCTCTCTCTCCAACAAAGTTCCTTCTTTTCCCTTTCCCTTCCATCCTTTTCCCTGACCCAAGTGGGCCAAGTTTTGCTTACGCCAGAATTTCATAAAAATGGAATCACATAGTATATAGTCATTTGCATTATACCGTAATGTTTTTGAGATTCATCCATGTGTATGTGTATTAGTATCTTTTTCTTTTTTATTGCTGGGTAGTAGTCTAATGTATGATGTATCATAATTGGTTTATCCATCCACAAGTTGATGGACATTTGGGTTGTTTCCAGGTTTTTGGCTGTTAACAAATAATGCTATTAGGAACATCTGTGTGCATGACTTTTTGTGGACGTATGTTTTCGTTTCTCTTCCACTCCTAGTGGAATGCTGGTCTGTATGGTAAATGTGTATTTAACTTTAGAAGGCCATGCATACTGTTTTCCAAAGTGGTTACAGCATCTTGCATTCCCACCGGAAATGCAGGAAAGTTCTAGTTGCCCCACATCCTCGCCAACCCTTGGTATTTTCAGCCCTTATTTTTAAATTAAAAAAAAAAATTATTTATTTTTGGGACAGTGTAAGTGGGGGATGGAAAGAGAGGAGGACAGAGGATCCAAAGCAGGCTCTGTGCTGACAGGCTGACAGCAGTGAGCCCGATGTGGGGCTCAAACCCACGAACTGTGAGATCATGACCTGAGCAGAAGACGGAGGGACACTCAACCAACTGAGCCACCCAGGCGCCCCAGTATTTTCGGCGTTAGCTGTGCTAGTGGATGCGCAGTGGATCTTACGGTGGTTTCACTTTGCACTTCTGATGACTAAGGAGGTAGAGCATCTTTTCTGGTGCTGCTTTCCTGTTCCTGTGTCTTCTTGTGAAGGGCGTCTGTTCAAACCTTGGCCCGCTTTTTACTGAATTGTGGACTGTTGTCTTGTTACTGAGCTACTAGGATTCTTTATGTATTCTGGATACAGGTTCTTTATTGGTTATGTTTTGCAAAAAATTCCTCTTTTTTTAAATTTATTTTTGAGAGAGAGAGGAGACAGAGCGAGTGGGGAAGGGGCAGAGAGAGAGGCAGACACAGAATCCGAAGCAGGCTCCAGGCTCAGAACTGTCAGCACAGAGCCCAATGCGGGGCTCGAACCCACAAACCGCGAGATCATGACCTGAGCTGAAGCCGGATGCTGTACGGACTGAGCCACCCAGGCGCCCCAAAAAATTCCTCGAGGTGTGCCTTGCTCTTTTGTTTTCTTAACTCTTTCAAAGAGCAAAAGTTTTAAACCTTGATTAAGTCCGTGTATCCCTTTTTCACACAGTTCATTTCAAAATAAAATAATTGCACACCCTGGGTTCTGGAAGCCAGCAACCAGTGTGGAATTGCTTTGCCGAGGGCAACTGAGAAATGAAAAATTAATCTGAGGCAGATCGGGGTGGGGGGGCGGGGAGGGTGGTGCTGATTGCCTGTGATTATTTTTCTGTACTTTTCCATATATTTGAATTATTATATAATATATATTAAAAATCAAAATGCTTTTTAAAGGTAAAAAAAAAATCACCTCGTAGCTGTTCAGCACTTCAGAATCTTCAAAACTTGTTTATTTCAGCCTTACAAGAATCCTTTTTTGGGCAGCCAGGAGTTGGGGCCTCCCTGGGCCACAAAGGTGCAAAAATATTTGCCAAAACCATCTGTTTCGTTTGCAAGAAGACAGAAAAGAATAAAACTGTGCCACTTTTTTTTGGGGGGGGGGGGTTGCAAATTTTGACACTAGCTATCAAAACAGACAAACATCTATGCTTCGACCAAGCAATCCCATGGCTGGGTTTTAGTTCATGGTATATTTGGACACATCAGCAGAGACGCGTTGAGGATGCCAACCCCAATGATTCTTCTAACTGCAAAAAAAAACCTGGCATTAGTCCCAATGGTACCAACAGGGGACTAATTAAATAACTTCTTCAACTCCTGGACTTAATGAAATATCACGTGGTTGTTACAAATAATTAGGGGAATCTGTGCTCCGTGTCAGCCACGCTGGTCTGCCGGCTATCTCTCCCATGTAAAGGCTTCTACACTTGCTATCCTTTTTGGCTGCAAGGCTCTTCCCACACTCACTCACATCCACGTGGCACATCTCCGATCTCCTCTCTGATTGCCTTCACATCCTGGCTCAAATGTCCCCTTCTCCATGAGGCCTTTCCTGGCCACCTTGGAAAAACTTGCAATCCTCACTCCAAAACTCACTATTCTCTTTCCTTCCTTCTGTTTCCTCCTTAGCACCGAACATCATCTCTACATGGCATCATACGGATTTGTTTTGTTTGCTACTTGTCTTCCCATGTTCAAGTAGCCATCTAATGAAACTGGGACTTTTTTTTAACGCATATTTATTTATTTTGAGAGAGAGAGAGAGAGCGAGCAGGGGAGGGGCACAGAGAGAGAGGGAGAGAGAGAGAATCACAAGCAGGCTTGGAATTGTCAGCATGGAGCCTGATACGGGGCTCGAACTCACAAACTGTGAGATCATGACCTGAGCTGAAATCAAGAGTCAGACGCTTAACAGACTGAGCACCCCCCCGCCAGGTGCCCCCAAACCAGGATTTTTGTCTAATTTGTTCACTGATATATCCACGGTGCCTGGCTCTCCTATATATAAGTATGCTAATATGAAAAAATGCCCAAGAACCATTATGTGAAAAGAGCAAGTTACAGAAAAGCATATATATTTTGGATACTCACAATAGCAGGTGGAGATACACACACGCACACACACACACACACACACACACACACATGTACACCTGCCAGATATATAGGCACATACATGTGCACATACACATAAATGCATATATTCCTAGAAAGAAGACTTGTTAGGAGTAACCACCTTTAAGCAGGGAGCATTTTTACTTTTTATTCTACTCTCTCCAAATGGTTGTGTTATATACACATACATGTGTGTATAAATATATATCCTTTATAATTACTGAAAAGCCATCAGAACTCCTCTTCCCTTGTGAACCCTGCACATCACCACATGCAAGTGACACGTACCCATAAACCACAAGGTGGGGAGGAGCAGAGACCGGATTTAAAAATACCCTGCTCCTCTTCCTGAGAGGGCCCCCCACCCCCTCGCCCGCAGAGCCAGGCTGCACTCCATCTGTCCAGGTCATACCACCTGGGAAGGCGGCTTGTTTGCAGAGCATGCTTCTGTCTGCCCACATTTTTATGGGTGGAAGCAAGGAAGCCATTTGAAAAATCTGCACAGATGAGCACACATTCACCCAAGAGTTTCTACCCCTGAATTCTTCACACTCAGGCAGCCAAAGAAAAACCACTAAGAATGAAGAGAGCTTAAAATGCCGTAAGGAGAAGAAACATGCCTCTAACAGGCACCTAACTGGAGCACACTGGCTCTGAGCCGGCACCCGCCTGCCCTTCACAGAGGTCACCACCTCACCTCGCAAACTCCAAGACCAGCAGATCCACCCCTCTGGTTCGGGGGTGTCTCCACCTCAGCACCATCGTGGGGGGTTGTCAGTGCATTGTGGGATGCCAGCAGCATCCCTGAGCCCTACCCACCAGATGCCAGTGACACCCCTGGAGTTGTGACAACCAGAAACACCTCCAGACCCTGCCAAATGTCCGCTGGGAGACATCAGCCCAGCTGAGAACCAGTGGTCAACTCCTTTCGTACGTCAGCAGGTGCCCAGGGCTTGCCAGCCAAAAGGTATCTGGCAAATTCACTACAGGAACTGCTCTCGTTGGGCTGAATTCCCCAAGCCTGGGGTTCGGTGAGGTGGGATCCCCCCAACACTGACACTCATGGGGGAGCTCAGAGGCAGCAGGTGCTTGGGGAGGCAGGGGAGCAAGCTTGTTCAGGGCCCAGGTTGGCTTTTATTTGCCCAGTTGGGCCCCTTTGGCAGAGACGGCCGTGAGGTCACCAAAGCCTTTTCTTCCTGGACGAGCAGCAGGACTGTTATCTCAGCCTCCCCCTCGCGGGGAGCTGGAGCCAACGGAGTCTGAATAGAAGTGAAAGTGATATTCGTAACTTCCAGGCTTGGCCTATTAAAACTTCCCACACAATCCTCAACACTTTCTCTCTCTTTCCCAACCACCAGCTGGAGGTGAAACCCTCCACGGCCTGAGAAGACGGCAGAGCCACAAAACAGAAGGGGCCTGGATCGCTGAATCCTTGCACGGAAGGCTACTCGTGAAGGAGCCCGCAAACACCAGTGTGCAAGCAAGAAAGAAGCTTCTACCGTGCTAAGCCCCACACAGCGTGGCTGGTCTACTACAGCAGCCTTCCCCTCCCTTAGTTCATACAGTGACTTTAAGCAAATCATCCGAGTTCTTCCTCCTCTATAAAATGGGGATAACAGTAGTACCTCCCTCGTCTGGTTGTTGTGAGGGCCAACTCAGATAGTCCTTGGGGCGGTGCCTGGAATCCACTAAACCTTAATGAAGGTTGCCTGTTATTAAGAGTGGGAAGAGGGGCGCCTGGGTGGCTCAGTCGGTTAAGCGGCCGACTTCGGCTCAGGTCATGATCTCGCAGTCCGTGAGTTCGAGCCCCGCGTCGGGCTCTGTGCTGACAGCTCAGAGCCTGGAGCCTGCTTCAGATTCTGTGTCTCCCTCTCTCTGACCCTCCCCCGTTCATGCTCTGTCTCTCTCTGTCTCAAAAATAAATAAACGTTAAAAAAAAATTTTTAAAAAAAAAGTGGGAAGAGAGCTACCACTGAGTTCCTGCCCTTCCCATTACCCCTTCTGTGACTTCTCTTGTGAGGCACCCTCAATAACCTGGGAAAGAATGATTTGCCCCAGTCCTCAAATGCCTCAGGAACACCCTGGGCTTTACAGAAACTTCTTGTAGTAAGGCTGGGGACCCTCATTTGATCACAGAGTTGTCCATGCCCCCCTGAAGTGTCCTGACCCCTCCTGACCCAAGACACCACTGAGAGGGCCAAGATGACCCTGAACCAGGATGGAAGAGGATCCCACCCACGAATCATCCATAGGCTGCCTCTCTTCTGTTTCTCCAGCCCTGATAAAATTAGGCAGAATAGAATCTAAAAGCAGACACGTGGGGCGCCGGGGTGGCGCAGTCGGTTAAGCGTCCGACTTCAGCCAGGTCACGATCTCGTGGTCCGGGAGTTCGAGCCCCGCGTCAGGCTCTGGGCTGATGGCTCGGAGCCTGGAGCCTGTTTCCGATTCTGTGTCTCCCTCTCTCTCTGCCCCTCCCCCGTTCATGCTCTGTCTCTCTCTGTCCCAAAAATAAATAAAAACGTTGAAAAAAAAAAAATTTAAAAGCAGACACGTAATGAGAAGTTTGGTGCCCGGCCAGCGGACACCTTCCTGGGCCTGTGTAACTCAGGATCCCAAAGAGGGCAGCCGTGAGGTAAGCCGCAAAGACCCTCCCTCCCCCGGCCGGAGTGGGGCACCAGCGCCTAAAGACAGAGGGAAGGCCTACCCCTTGTGCCCGCTCTGCTCATTCTTCACCCACCTGTTGGCGGGTGAAGAATGCCCTTGCCTAAGGCTGTCTCCAGAAACGATTGCCATTATAAGCCAACTACATCCTGCTTTCCTGTGGGGGCTGGGGGTTAGGCAGAAACCTAGGGGAGCAGCTTTCATGTCAGCTTACACACATGGAAAGAGAAAATTACACCCACTGAGCATCTGTTATGTGCTAAGTATCCCTACACGCACATCATCTCACTCCTTCGGGAAGGCAGAAGCCACATCTGTCACGTTCGCCAGTTTTCTCAGTGCCTAACAGTCTCGGGGGGGCGGTTTGTGAGATCAGGCCCCGCACTGGGCTCTGCACTGGTGGCACAAAGCCTCCTTGGGATTCTCTCTCTCCTTCTCTCTCTGTCCTTCCCCTGCTCTCGCTCTCTCAAAATAAATAAACTTAAATAAAAGAGAAAGAAATACTTGTCATCTAAGCTTAACAAGTAAGCTTAAGCTACTTTTGCTCTGACCTTTCATGTAACTCACTCCCCTCATTAACTATGCTCTGACCACTTTCGTCTTCTTGCTCATTCTTGCCTCAGGGCCTTTGCACTTGCCATTTCCTCTGCCTAGACTGTTCTCCCTGATCTTTGCATAGCCAGCCCTTTCTAAGCTTATATTACCCAGTTTAAAGTGATGCTCTGGCCCCTGTCACCATACTCTGTAATTATTTAGGTGTTTCTTTGTCTCACTCCAGCTAGCATACCAGTCTCATGAAAGGATTAGTTATTTCTGCCTCTCTGCTATTTCTCTAGCAACTAGCACAGCACCTCAACATAGTAGGGGCTTGATAAATATTTGAGGCTGTGTAACTCAGTGACCGAGAGTCCAGATTCTGGACCCAGAAGACCTTGAGCACAGTACTTCCCCAATCAGTGCCTCAGTTCCTCCTTCATAACATAATTGCAATTCCTATGTCACAGTGCCATGAAGATTAAATGAGTTAATTCACGTGAAGCACTCAGAGCAGTGCTGGGCACGCAGGAAGCGCCATGTATGTGTTCGCTATCATTGCTAAAGACGGAATGAGCTACCTCGAGGTAGACCTATGTTTTTGTATTTTCATTTTATTTATTTTTATTTTATTTTAGGCGCAAACGAGCAAGGGGCAGAGAGAGGGGGAGAGAGAAGTGGGGCTCACCCAAAGTGAGGCTCAAGCTCACACAATGTGGGACTCAAACTCACGAACTGTGATATCGTGACCTGAGCTGAAGTCAGGCGCTTAACTGAGCCACCCAGATGCCCCCTCCAGGTAGACCTTATTTAAATCTGACAGGTGGAAAATGGAGGTTCAACAGCACGAAAAGGTCCTACTTGAGATGATTCGGTTACCACGCTCTTTGGATCTGGTTCTCTGACTTCTAAGCCAAAGCTTGGTCCACAAGGTCTCCCCGAGATGCAGGCAGATAAGGGACACTCAGCCTGTGCCCCACAGTCCCTAGCGTTTCAAAGGTGAAGCCTTCTCCCGCACGAGCAGCTCTGGGTTGGTGCAGTCAAGACAAAGAATGCACAGAAGGACTCTCCGGAAAGGATATTCATGGTGTCTGGTTTATTCCACCAGCAAGCCTTCGTCTTACAGCCACCAGGTGCTGGCCTTGGCTGCTGAGCCCGGCGGCTTCTCGCCAGCACTGAAGCACAAGGCAAGGCTGAATCTGGCCTTCACTGGCTCTCCCTTCCCACTCCTTGCTGAGGCTCTGCAGGGACACGTGTGGTTGGATAAATCCCCAGCCCCCTGATGCTTTCCCCCATGGAGATTTGCCTGGAATGAGGTTCCCTCCAAAGGCACCAAACACATTAAACAACCATGCAAATGGAGTAAAAATCCCCAGGAGCCCTGGCAGCTGGCCTGGTCTTTAAAGGCTGCCACCAGAACCCAAAATGAATGTTTAAGATCCAGCCAAGTTTTACCACCTGGGTGGATGGACTCTGGCAGCCTCAAGGAGCTCTCCGGAGGAGAAGCGAGGTGGGAGTGCTCTGCCAGGAGAGCCAGGCGTCTGCTTCCATCTGCTGACTGCCTATGCCCACACCCAGGCTCAATGTCACATCCACCGAGCCCTCACTAAGGGCCAACTGCTGTGCTAATAACATTACGTACATCATTTCCTTTTGTCCCCATGACACTCTAAGAGTTGGGAGACTGAAATCTACAGACAAGGAAATGTTCATTCAGAGGAGTTAAGGAGCTTGCCAAGATAGAGGAGCATCCTTTACATCTACACCATGAGCACTTTCTGTTGACTCTGCCTCCTACCTTAGATCTCACTGTTACTTTTTTGAACCCCCTTTTGCCACCTCTGTGGTCCAAGCCACCATCACCTGTCCCTTTGACCAGCACTGTAGCCTTCCACAAGGTCTCTTCGCTCCCCCTCTTGCTTTCTGACAATACCATCCTCCATTCAACAGCTGGGGTGATAGTTTATTAATTCTTTTAAATGTTCATTTATTACTTAGAGAGAGAGTGAGAGAGAGAGTGCGCACAAGGGAGGGGCAGAGAGAGAGGGAGACAGAATACCAAGCAGGCTCTGCCATCAACACAGATGTGGGGCTTGAACCCACAAACCACTGTGATCATGACCTGAGCTGGAATCAAGAGTCGGATGCTTAACTGACTGGGCCACCCAGGCGCCCCTGGACTGATACTTTAAAACATGATCATAGCACTTCCCTGGCCAAATACCCTCCAAGGGCTTCTCAAGGCACTTAGGAAAAAAAAGTGAGCTTCTCATCCTATATCCTCTACTTGACCTGCCCTGTGGTACTTTTTTCCAAACTCACACTGCCTTCTGTGCCCTGGACATAATGGGGTAAGCTGGGAGAACAGGTGAAGTGTCTTCCTACTATTCAAAGCGTGGTCTTCAGGCCAGCATCGGTGTTACCTGGAGCTTATTAGAAACACAGAGGCTCAGGTCTCTCTCAGACTTACTGACTCAGGATCTGCATTTTAACAAGATCACCAGGAGATTCACACAGTTATCAAAGTGTACTTGGTTAAGAGTGAGGAAGACTTGGGAACCAAACAACTTGGGTTGGAAGCCTGGCCCAACCATTCACCAGCTGGATGACCTCGTGGCCCAAGTGACCAGTTATTTCCTACGTAGTAAAGAATTCATTGTGTCCACAGAGTGATCTGGTCTATGCCCTTGGCTCCTGGGAGGTGATCTCCGGGTTTCTGGAATATCCTGCAGGGGCTGTGTTTGCCTCAGGGCCCTGGCCACTGGACAATGTGATTTATGGGGAGAGCTTTGGGGTCTCCTGGAGGAACTGATGATGAGAGGTATTAGCTGGACCTCTGGGAGGTGCTGGAGGCTGAAGTTCAGCTGTCAGAGAGTGCAAGATGGAGCCCCAGTACAAGTTCTGGACACCAAAGACTCGGTGAACTCCCCTAATTGCTAACATTCTATGCACAGTGCACACCTAGTGACCAGGAAGAGGCAGCGCCATCCAGGACTCCTTGCGGAGAAAATGACCGGAGGCTCCGCATCTGGACCCGTTCTGGACTCTGCCCTGTGTGTCTCCTTCCTGGGCCGATTTTCATTTGTGTCCTTCTGCCACCATGAGACTGTAGTCATAAGTAACACCTTCTGGAGTCCTGTGAGTCATTCTTGTGCATCATTGAAACTGCACGGTCACAGGGACCTGACTTTCTAGCCGGCTGGTCTGAAGTGAGAACAGGGCAGTCTGGTGGGGACCATTCTCGCAGACTTTGCAGTTGGCTCGACTCACTGCAATCCCTTTCTCTGAGCTTCAGTTTCCCCAATGAATAATGGCCACTTTATAAGTTTATTGAAAGACCAAATGAGATAATGAACTCACAGGGGTTTCACGATAAATATAATGTCCCCACTGTTCAGTCAAGGAAACTGAGCCTCACCAAGGCAAAGCCACTGACCCACAGTCACGGTCTGAGGCCAGGGCTGGCTGAATTCAACCACAGCACGGTACTGCCTCCTCGTGACTTGCTAATGCTTTCTGGGAAGGGAAGGACAGTCGTGGGGCCCCTGAGCTAGTGGTCCAGCAACCTGGTAAGGAACTCATGGGACGTCTGGGGGGTAAGTCCCCCACTCCCATCCTGATGGTCCCCGCCATACTCTCTTTTCCCCTTCTGTTCCTCTTTCCCTCTAATCTTTTTACTCTGCTGATCACAGGACATCATTTCTCTTGATCTGTCTGTAAGTTCACTCTTTCCTCCCTCATCTCCATTCTGCCTTTGAGCCCATCCAGTGAATATCTGATTTGTCATTCTACTTTGCCGTGCGAAAATTTCCACTTGGTTCTTTTTTCTGTTTCTCTACTAACCTGCAACATTCTCTCCATACCATTCTTTCCAAGAGGATTCACGCTTACTTCTTGGAGCATGGTTGTAAGAACTTCTCTAACGTCTCTGTGTGATCATTCCAATATCTGGGTCATCTTGCAGTGGGTGCCTGCTGATTATATTTCCTCTGACAATTTGCCAGCCTTTGCTGGTTCTTTGTGAACCAGGTCATTCTGGAGTGTATCCTGGACATTTTGAATATTATATCATGAGACTCTAGGTCTTGTTTAAATCCTTCTAAATAGGGGCGCCTGGGTGGCTCAATTAAGTGTCCAACTTCAGCTCAGGTCATGATCTCGTGGTTTGTGAGTTTAAGCCCTGCATCAGGCTCTGCAGCCTGCGTCTAATCTTCTGTCTCCCTCTCTCTCTGCCCCTACCCTGCTCTCACTCTCTCTCTCAAAAATGAAAATAATAAAAAATTATTTTAAAATAAATAAATAAATAAATAAATAAATAAATAAATCCTTCTAAATATATTGGTTTTTCAGTTGCATCAGGCAACTGACTAGGTTAGGTTCAGACCACATGTTCTAACCCGCCTTCTATATGCTGTTTTTCCAATGTCAGTTAGTTTTCAAGGTCTTTTCAGTGCTATTCCTATCTGTCCCCAAGGGGCCAGCTCCAGACCCGGGTGGTAGTCTACACTTTGTAGTTCGGTTCTCAAAGTCTCCCATGTACTGCTTAGGGTCATATCCACTCACGAGCAGCTCGGGGTGAGCCCAGGAGTTCATATGTAAGTTCATGGGCTTCCTTCTGGGGCTGCCTTCCTCTCTGCAATCTTCCCCACACTCTGGCCCACAGGGGCCCACTTTCATTACCCTCTGTCCAGAAAGTGGAGGCTTTGGTCTTCATGCTCGGCTGCTCGCTTCCTGTGACCGGATCTGGGTCTTGGCTGGAGACAAGCGCCTACCGCCGGGTCCTCCCACACACTGCCAACCCCAGGGCACTTCAGGGAGCACAAGCCGGTCTGGTTCTATGGCTGAGTTGGCACAGCTTTCGTGTCAATCCCTGGCTCGTGGACACTGTACCAGCTGGCAGCTTTGGGGTGACGATGATTAGGTGAGGGAGCTAGGCTAGGGAGACAGCCACAGGCAGCCGGGCCGAGCCATTAACCTCAAAAGCGCCAGCATTTTAACTCTTACACACTGGAATTATTCAAATGACAGGCATGATTTTCCAAGGGGCTATTTCTGGGGTGGACAAGGCCACATGCTGATTTGCCTTTACTTCCCATCATAGGAATAATTTGCTACATTTTACACAAGAGAAAGTCCAGACTCAGAGGGGTGGAGTCCTCTGCTTGAAGTCACACAGCTGGCTAACAGTGGGGCCAAGATTCAAGTCCAAGTCTGTATAACTCCAGAGTCCGTCCGCTCCTCTATGGCAACATCCGTCATCATCACCGTCACCATCACATTGGTATTCACGGAGCACGAACTGTGTACAAGGCACCGTGTAAAGCTTTTTATATGATGTACTGAGGTCGGAAGGGTGTAAGAGGAGGAAACTGAGGTTCGGGAAAGGGACGTCCCTGACCCAAGGTCACATGCACTTGCTACATGGTAAGGGTGTTATGTGAACCAAGCCGTGTGTCACCCCGATCTATACTCTGAATGGCTGTGCACCCGTTTCTCTAGGAGGCAGAGCTGAGCCTGGTGCCCAGTCAGTTGGGCAGGGAGAGGAGACAGAGGCTGTGGGGAGGCTGGAGAGGAGGCGTGGCAGAGGTGGGCTGAGGCCAGATGCTGGGGAACATCTGTGGCCCCGAACAAGCCCACAGCGTCTCTCCATCTCGAGGGAGTTTCTGGCTCTCGCAGAAAGGCTCTGCCCCTCTCAGACTGGCCTCCTCTCCTGTCCTCAGCTGGAAGCCCTCGGCTTCTTCAATGTCCTGCTTCCCAAACCCCAACACTTTTTCCAGCGGGTCCTCCACTGCCCGATCAGCCCTGAAGTCTTCCCAGGCACGAAGGTAGCAGCATCGCTCCAGACCTTCTATCTCACCCTCCACCACTCGACCCCGCCCACCTCATCATACCAGCAGATTCAATGAACCAATTTGATGCTAGAGCTGCAGAAAGCCAAGCAATTATGGAAGCAGACCAGGTGCCTTGGAACTCACTCTTGAAGAGAGGCCTGGGAGGCCTCCAAGCAGACAGTGGGGTGAGGAGGGAGGCAGAACAGTGTGGGCGAATGCTGCTAACCCAGGCTGTGCAAGAGAATCATCTGGGGAGCCGTGAAACACATACCCCCTTCTCCTTCCCCAAACATAGATGCTCTGGCTCATTCAGTTGCTCTGGCCTGGGGCCTGGGCCTCAGGATTTTTTAAAGTCCCAACATAATATATGTAATTTTTTTTTTTTTTCAAAAAAATTTTTTTACATTTATTTATTTTTGAGAAACAGAGTGAGACAAAGTGTGACCGGGGGAGGGGCAGAGAGGGAAGGAGACACAGAATCTGAAGCAGGCTCCAGGCTCTGAGCAAGCAGTCAGCACAGAGCCTGATGTGGCGCTCGAACCCACGAACCGTGAGGTCATGACTTGAGCCAAAGTCGGATGCTCAACCGACTGAGCCACCCAGGCACCCCAATATATGTATTTTTTAAGTGTTTGTTTTATTTTTGAGAGAGAGATAGAGCACCAGCAGCGGAGGGGCAGACAGAGGGAGACACAGAATCTGAGGCAGGCTCCAGGCTCTGAGCTGTCAGCACAGAGCCAAACGCAGGGCTTGAACCCATGAACCGGAGATTATGACTTGAGCCGAAGTCGGACACTTAATCGACTGAGCCACCCAGGCGCCCCTATAAAGTAAGTTTTCCTTCCCTTTTTGGGTTTTCCACAGAAACTCTGACTTTAAGTTTAGCAAGTGGGTAGAAAATATTATTTATTTGTGTGTACTGCCCTGCTTTCTTTCAGAAAAGCCTTAAGGTGGACCTAGCTATATAAATATGGTGTCTTCTGAGTAATAATAATAATAGCTATACTGATGGGGCACTTTCTCTGAGCGAAGCACCATTCTATGCCTTTGTGTACATTATTAACCCAGTTTGGACTTGACAATAATCTACTGATGTAGGAACCATTATCCCCATTTTACAGATGAGGAAGGTGAGGCACAAAAGAGGTCAAGGCAAGCGCCAAGATCATAGAACGAACCCCTGGGCATCTGGCTCCAGGGCGTGGCCCCTAACCATGACATTTAGGTCGTTCAAGTGACAATAAAAGGGCAGGGACTTTTCTCAGGAAAACAGTCGGCAAGGGGCCAGCCTCAGCATCCACGTACTACTCTGAACCGCCTGCGTTCTGTGGAGCTCCAGCTGCATTTCTTGTTTTTGTTCTTTACATTGTCATAAAATATGCGCAACATAAAATTTACCCTTACACACTTTTAGGTATTCAATGCAGTGGCATTGAGATGATTCCGATTGTGGCAGAACCACCGCACTATCCGTCTCCAGAAGCTTTTATCTTCCCAAACTAGAATTCCACACCCGCCAACAAATTAGTCCCCATTCTCCTCCCCCACCCAGCCCCGGCTAAACCTCTATTCTATTTTCTGTCTCTATCAATTTGTCTACTCTAGGCATCTCATATAAATGGAATTATATAGCATTTGACCTTTCATATCTGCCTTATTTCATGTAGCAGGATGCGTTCAAGGTTCATCCGCTTTGTAGCACGTCACCATTGCCCTCCTTTGAAGGCTGGATAACAGTCCACTGAAGGGACAGGTCACATTTTGTTTATCCATGTAGCCATCTATTGACGGACACCTGGGCTGCTTCCACCTTCTAGCTACTGGGAATCATATCGCTATGAGCGTGGATACGCCAATGTCTGTTTTGAGTCCTGTTTTCGATTCTTTTGGGGATATACCCAGAGCGCAATTGCTGGATCACATAGTAATTCTATTTTTAATTTTTTGCAGAGGCACCATCAATCTGCATTTCTATTTTTCCTTCTTTTCTTCCCCCACTTCCAATAATAGCCCACTAACCACAGTGGCCAAATCCACTTTACTTTCCCCGGAAGACCTTTGGGCTGCATGTTTCTCCCCCCTGAGTTGAAAAGCCACCCCACACCCCCTTTTTAAACTTCAGCTGCAGAAGTCACCTGATTGAAAACTGCAGAAGAACCCTCATCCCACACAGGAAAGTAACTGCCAAGAAAGCCCCGCCCACCAGCTAATTACAGGCTTTTACCAGGATTCTCCACAAATGCTCAAAGTGCAGATCAACCTTACTTTGGTTGGGAAGTGTTTGGAAACAAGCTAATAGGTAGGTTTCAGATCTTTAGCCTGGAGGTGACAGCTCTTTCCCCTAGCTGATAAATAAAGCAAGTTAGAACATTCTAGATCTGAATTCAGGACAATTCCTCAACTGCCTAGATAGATACTAGCTCAATCTGCATTTCTTTTATTTTTTATTTATTTATTTATTTATTTTTTTCAACGTTTATTTATTTTTGGGACAGAGAGAGACAGAGCATGAACGGGGGAGGGGCAGAGAGAGAGGGAGACACAGAATCGGAAACAGGCTCCAGGCTCTGAGCCATCAGCCCAGAGCCCGACGCGGGGCTCGAACTCCCGGACCGCGAGATCGTGACCTGGCTGAAGTCGGACGCTTAACCGACTGCGCCACCCAGGCGCCCCTGCATTTCTTTTATTATTGCAGCCAGGGCCCTTCATGAAAAATGCCATCCCAGCTGGGATTTCCACTCACAGCTATGGTTCTCAACCCTGACTGCGTTGCTTTAAACATCTGGGGTGCTTTAAAAATACACATACACATATACAGAGAGAGAGCTGAGACCCCAGACTCAGTCCAGTTGGTCAGAGTCTCTGGGAGTGGGGTCTGGCCATTGGTAGCACTTTAAAGCTCCCAGTCGATTCTGAAGTACATACAGCCAGAGTTAAGAATCCCTTAGTGAAGAAGGCAGGGAGACCTGAGATTCTTCCTTCTCTAGAAAGAATATTTTCAGTGGGCTTTAAGCTGGCAAGAGGTGCCCTCGAGCTAGGAGCCTGAAACCCCAACATTTATAAATTTTTGAAAAATGTTTATTTGAGAGAGAAAGAGAGAGAAAACGAGCAGGGGATGGGCAGAAAGAGAGGGAGACACAGAATCAGAAGCAGGCTCCAGGCTCTGAGCTGTCAGCACAGAACCTGACGGGGCCTCGAACTCATGAACTGTGAGATCATAACCTGAACCCAAGTCAGATACTCAACCGACTGAGCCACCCAGGCACCCCTCAAAAACCCCAACATTTAAACAAGAGAAGCAGGTCTTCCACAAATGGAGAGCACGGGCCTTGTCTGATAACTGTCACCATAAGTGCAGGGGGGTGACTGAGAGATGTATGGGGGTGGGGGCGGGAGAGCTGCCCCAGTTTGAGGCTTCTGCCCTACGGTGTTCACATACATACGGGACTCAAGGCTTCAAAACACCTCTGAACGGATGTCAAAACTTTCTGTCCTTCTGGGTATTTTTCTGCTGCAAGGTTCTTACCACATTATCTCAAGCTCTGTCACATGCCCCTGACCTCCCCACACCGTCCCTCGCCCCCCACTATGTGTAATCTCTGCTGTTTCTGTATTACACCAGGGGACGGCGTATAATGCGATTATAAAAAATAAGGAGCTAGGCCCACTAACATTTGCATTGACCTGGAGGGACTGCACACATTCGTTTGTTAATGAAACAAAAGCAAGTTTCAGAGTAGTGTCCACAGAACAGTCCCAAAAGCTCCATGAGAGCAGGAAGAGCAGGGGCTGTTTTGTTCACTGCTATATTCCCAGCCCTCGGAAACAGTGTCTGGGACAGCGCACGTGCTCAATACATACTTCCTGAATTAATGAATAACTTCTTTTTTAAAAAGAAATGTTTATTTATTGATTTCGGCAGGGGGGAGGGGCAGAGAGAGAGGGAGAGAGAGAACCCCAAGCAGGCTCTACACTGTCAGCACAGAGCTGGACGCCGGGCTCAAACTCACGAACCCTGAGATCATGACCTGAGCCGTAATCAAGAATCTGACACTAAACCGACCAGCCACCCAGATATCCCTAATGAATAACTTCTTAAAGGAGCTGAATTTTCTGTATGTGGATGATGTTTGTGTGAAGAAGGGAGAAAGTGTGAAATGATGCATACCAGGACACTCAAGGTGGTGACCGGTGACTTAAGGGAGAAGGGACTAGAAGGGGGATGAAGAAGAGAGTAAAACTGCCTTTTAATAATAATTAACAGGGGCGCCTGGGTGGCTCAGTGGTTTAAGCGTCCGACTTCGGCTCAGGTCATGATCTCACGGTCCGTGAGTTCGAGCCCCGCGTCCGGCTCTGTGCTGACACCTGGGATCCTGCAGCCTGCTTCGGATTCTGTGTCTCCCTCTCTCTCTGCCCCTCCCCCACTCACACTCTGTCTCTATCAAAAAATAAATAAATGTTAAAAAAAATTTTTTTTAAATAATAATTAACAGTTACTGGAGCACCTGGGCGGCTCAATCGGTTTAGCATCTGACTCTTGATTTCAGCTCAGGTCATGATTTTGAAATCGTGAGTTCAAGCCTCAAGTTGGGCTCTGTGCGGACAAGGTGGCATCTGCTTGGGATTCTCTCTCTCTCTCTCTCTCTCTCTCTCTCTCTCTCTCTCTCTCTCCCCCTCCCCCATGCACTCTCTCTCAAAATAAATAAATAAACAAAAAATAATAATAGTTAACGGTTACTAAGTGCCTGCTGTGCACTAGACACAGTGCTTAGCAAAGATTATGTCTTGTTCTCATTTAACCCACATAACAATCTTTCAAGACGTCCTTGTGTAGTTACACTCATTTTACACCCTAGTAAGCATACAGCTGTTAGAGCAATAAATGCTCAAATTTTAGAAGAGATGATTAAAGACGCAAAAAAAATAAGAACATTCTTTAAAAAAAAAAAAAAAGCTATGGATGACCGAGAACTGAAAATAAATCCAGGTAAAACCTAGAGCTACGTTGTCCAACTGATAGCCATCATATCTTGCTCAAGGCCACAAAGCCAAGGCCCAGGCCCTGGCTCCACAGCCCATGCATTTAAACCCCCCTGCTCTTCTGACTCTCTGTCCATTCGCATCTTTTGGTTGTAACAGGCGTGTGCTACTTTTGTCATAAAATCTTAAGTAAAATACACAAGTGTCAGGGCTTCCCTTATGGGCACTCAATGCCCCCTGGGCCCCCTCCTGATCTCCACGTGCAACATTAAGTCCTTTATTTTCAGTAGGGCCTTGGGAATCCATATTCCATGCTTGGATCTTATCTTGGTTCAATAAAGCTCCCACTGCCTGCCCTCTACCATTTAAAGATTCAGGGGAATCACTGTCTTCTGTCTTCACCTGAAACCTTGGGGAGAGTGGGACCCTTGGACAGCAGCCATCGCAGGCTGCAACAGATAGGACTGTCGTGTCTGCTTAGGGCAGGCATCCCCTGAATGGATGCAGACTCTCTGGGTGACAGGCCCTTAGAAAACCCAGAACCAACGTGCCTCGGGGGAGTCCTGGAGCACAGCACATTTGCAATCCTGGCGATGAGAAGCAATAAGCCCATGCAGAGGAAGCCTCACATGCAACGGCTTTTCAGCCACAGCCTTCTTTCTTGGGAGACCTGCAGCTAAGGGTTTTAGACTAGATCTAAACGGATGAAGCTTTCAACTACTCTGGAGCAGGACTCTTCAGTGTGATACCAGAACCCCAATGCCAGCACTACCTGCGCGTTTGGGAAAGGCAGACCCCTTCATCTTTGGAGCGAGGAAGACTAGAGCCTGAATCTTGATTCTACCAGTCTGACGCTGGGTGGCTCGCTCAGGTTTTAAGCCTTGGTCTCAGTCCCCAGCCCTGTAAGTCTACAGGGATGATACTGACTTGACAGGGGGAATCATGATGAGTATTAGCGATAATATAAGTGAAGCCCCTCCTATGACGAGGACACAGGAGATAAAAACCATTACTTCTATTGGTTCTATGCTGCGGTAGCCAGCTTCCAAAATGGCTCCCAATGATCCCTAACTTCCAGTATTCACACCCTCCTGTAATCCCCTTCCCCTAGAAGGTGAGCTGGACCCACTGGGTCGCTTTTACTGAACAGAATATGGCAAAAGTGACGGGACATCATTTCTAAGGTTAGGTTAACAATAAGACTCCGGCTTCCATCTTGCTCCCTCATGTGCCTGCTCTGATGGAAGCCATCTGTCATGCTGTGAGTTACCCCATGGAGAAGCCCACATGATGAGAAACACAAGAAGGTCACTGGCTGACATCCAGGAAGGAACTGAAGCCTCCAATCCCATGCATCTCCACTGCAAGAAACGGAATCCTGCCAACCGCTGACTATGTGCATAAGCTTAAAAACAGATCCTCCCCCAGATGAGCATTAAGATGAGACTGCAGCCCCAGCCAATACCTTGAGTGCAGCCTTGTGAGATAACCTCAGCCAGGAGCACCGAGCAACGCTATGCCTGGGTTCCTGAGCCATAGGAACTATGAGCTTAATAAATGTTCACTGTTTTAAGTCACTAAATTCGTATTGCAGCAATAGATAACTAATACACCCTGAAAACAACCGATTAAATTCAACCAGAGTGGCACATGGAGCCTCTACTTAAACACCATGTCCTCTGGGAAGGCTTTCAAAATCCTCCTGAGTTAGGTGACCCTATTTCCTCATGTTTCCCTATTAGACTATAAGCTACTGGAATGATCATGCAACCAAAACTAACATAGTGAGCACTCATTACTATTTCCAGGTTGTAAGTCCCTTAGTCTTCACGACAAACCTATGAAGCAAGTACTATTATTGCCCATTTCATAGGTGAAGAAACTGAGGCTCAGAGGGGCCAAGCTACTTGCCCAAGTCTTCAGTAATTATGTGGAAGCGCCAGGAAACCTGGCTCCAAAGTTTACATTTGTAATAATCATGCTGTACAGTTTTATGGATCTTGCCCAAGTTCACAAGTGGTAAATGAATTCAAACCCAGGTAGCTGAATACCAGACATGAAGTTCTTAAAGACTGTCCTCTCTACATACCTTCTGTTTTTAGGACAATAAGTGGAATAGCCTCACCTGGAGATCATCAGGATCTGGAACACAACGTACCTGTAAACACTAAGCTGGCATTTTCCAGTTCTTCTTGGGGAACTTTGAAGCTGAAGGATTCATTGTAGAAAGGATCAATTGTTCCTCTTAAGAAGGATGTCTTCTTTGTTTTCACAAGCTTGAGTCCATGTACCAGCTGGATTTTCACAAACGGGTCTGGGAATCAGACACAGCATTATACAATGTTGGAGCTCATGAAACTCAATCCATCCATCCAACTTGCCATCTATCTGATAACCCAACCATCTACCCATCCTTTCGTCACTCTTTATCCCCATCAATCCATTTATCTTTCCATCCATCAGTCCAGGTATCCACCCCTCCTTTTGTTCATCCATCTTCCCATCCATCCGTCCATTACTATTCCTCTCTCTTCCCCATCCAGCTGCTTATCTGCTCATCCCCTTCTCTCTTCCTCCAGCCATCCAAGATTTATTGAGCTCCTTCCATGTGTCAAGCACTGTATGCATTTAACAGATGAAGAAACTGAAGACTCAAGATAGGAAATGATCTACTTAAGATCAGACTAGTGGGAGAAGAGTCAGACCCAGAGTCTGCCCTCATTTTTCTGCCCCTAGAAACCCATTACCTTGTCAGTGAGCCTGTAGCACATACGTAGGAGTATCAGAATAGTAACTATCATTCTTAGATCACTTTCTAGTTTACAAAGAGATCTGCGTACCTTATCTAATATTTGTTGAAACAATCCAGTGAGATGGGTACTATTATTATCTCAATTTTTCAGATGGAGAAATTGAGGCTTATGGAGGTTAAATAACCTCTTCAAGGTCACATCATTTGTAAGCAGTAGAATTAGGACTTGGTTCAGGCAGTTTGACTTTGAAACACTTAATCATTTTATCATACTGACTTTCCCATGGTGATGAGTCTGAAACTCTCCAGCTTTAATACCATCCCTTCCAATGGCCCGTTCAAAACCTCTATTTTTATAATGTGGTTTTTGAGAATGCAAGTTGTCTTCTAAATGCAGCTGTCACCTTACAGCAAAAGTGATTTATTTTAGCTACTGTACTTAGAGGAGACAGTAGTTCCTCCACTGAGCTGAAGAGGTCCCAGAGACCCTGGCTACTTTCATGATAATATCCTTTGCTGTCAAGGGAGAAGCTACATACAGATGGAATGGAATCTGTTCCATTTCATTAAAAGTCATGCTTGAATTGGTTTGCTATACAGTCAGACACTTTATTTTTATTTATTATTTTTTTTTATTTTTTTTTTTCAACGTTTATTTTTTTTGGGACAGAGAGAGACAGAGCATGAACGGGGGAGGGGCAGAGAGAGAGGGAGACACAGAATCGGAAACAGGCTCCAGGCTCTGAGCCATCAGCCCAGAGCCCGACGCGGGGCTCGAACTCATGGACCACGAGATCGTGACCTGGCTGAAGTCGGACGCTTAACCGACTGCGCCACCCAGGCACCCCAGTCAGACACTTTAAATACAACAGTCTTTTCAGAGTTCAGATTTAAAAAGATTCACGGTCTACTTGAAATGAGCTAGGGAAAAAAAACCTCAGGGTGTACCCCACACGCCCAGAGACCAGAAGGTGTGGTCAGTGCACACTACCGCCACCTGGAGCATAGCATCTGCACTGCAGGCATAGCATCTGGATAGGCAAGTAACTTCCTTGGGGCTGCGTGTATACAAAGAGCATGCAGAGGTCAATAGTTATCACACGTGGTCTCAGTCAAATTCCCAGTTCAAATGGGTTACTGAGATGGCATCATTTACCTGCCTCATCCTAAGAGACATCTGATTCTTTATTTTTCCTCTTGGTCTAACATCCTAGTTCTAAAAGCTATTTGTTTACCCTCACAGGGTCTTCTTAATAGTCTCAGGAATGCAGGAAAAAAAAAAATCAAGTCCCCATGTCAAACAAACAAAGGTGCTATGTTAAGGAAAGGGGGAAGGAAGGGTCACACTGTACCTGAACCTTGGC
This sequence comes from Felis catus, assembly GCF_018350175.1. Classification (NCBI taxonomy): domain Eukaryota; kingdom Metazoa; phylum Chordata; class Mammalia; order Carnivora; family Felidae; genus Felis; species Felis catus. Next base: position 26,351,250 of record NC_058383.1, on the reverse strand, counting down.
TCACATCTGTCTGAAGAAGTTGCTTGGCTCGAATGACGTCAACGTTCAGTCTCCCAGCACTTGGGAGATAATTCAAGGACAGAAGCAGCTCCCCCAGCTCTACCTCATTCTGCAGAGAAAAGAAATGGTTGGGAAGTTGCTTTTTTCTTGTATTCCTTTTTGTACCTAGCTTGCAGGAAAGTGATTCCAGCAGCTTATGAATGGGCTTCTGTGGGTGGATCGTTTGACAGTGGGTGCCTCTTTCTTGGGCTTCTCTTAGCCTCTGCCCTCAATCATCCCACCTATCTCAGAAAGTTCTTTCTGTTCTTAAAATACTTAGCAGTAGTAACAACAAAGCACTGATAATGATAATAAATACATGCTACATATCAAGTACCGTGCTAAGCATTTTCTGTGGAATAAGTAGTTCAATCTCCACAATGAGTCTGTAACATGTTACTATTAACTCTCATTTAATAGATGAGGAAACTGAGGAACAGGATAGTGAAATCCCACGTTCAAGGCCACACAGCTAGAAAATGGCAGCACTGGTGTTTGGACCCAGGAAGGCTGATTCCAGACACTCCGACCACTGTGCTTTTCTGCCTCCCAACAGAAGTGGGAGCACCTATGTGGGCAAGAAATCTGTTCTCAACCTGGGGTCCACAACAGAGCCCTGGCTTCTAGCCTCACTATGGCAACACTCAGCCAGTGACATCCCTTGTTAAAAAATACCCATTCCAGGGCACCTGGGTGGCTCAGTCGGTTGGGCGACCGACTTCAGCTCAGGTCATGATCTCGCAGTCCGTGAGTTCAAGCCCTGCGTCGGGCTCTGTGCTGACAGCTCAGAGCCTGGAGCCTGTTTCAGATTCTGTGTCTCCCTCTCTCTCTGACCCTCCCTCATTCATGCTCTGTCTCTCTCTGTCTCAAAAATAAATAAATGTTAAAAAAAACATTTTTTTTAAATACCCATTCCTTTGATGTCAACACTACCATGCTTGTGAGAAATTCACCCAGAGCCTGATTCCACACTTCCAAAAGTACCTGGAAAACAGGAGGCCCCACTTCTCTGTCCCATTAAAAAAAAAAAAAAGTTATTGTAAAAACTTGCAACCATATACAGATTTACATAGGCCCGTGTAATGAATCTCTATATACCCACCACCCAGTGGTAACAACGATCAACATTTTGCTAAAGGATGTTTCATCGTGTCTTAGTCTGTACTTGTCTTTGTTCATACAACAAAATACCATAGATTGGGTGGCTTATAAACCACAAAAACTTCTCACAGTCCTGAAAGCTGGGAGTTCAAGATCAGGGTGCCGGCATGGTTGGGTGAGGGCCATCTTCTGGGTCACAGGTTTCTTGTTGTGCCGTCACATGGTAGAAGGGACTGGGGAGCAATGTGGGCCCCTAATCCCATTCAAGGGGGCTCCACCTTCATAACCTAATTACCTCCCAAGGGCCCTCTCTTGCAACAGCAGCACATTGGACGTTAGGATTCCAGCATATAAATTTTGGGAGGACACAAGCATTCAGAGCATAGCACATCTATACACCGACTTGCAAAAAATTTTAGCTGAATATTTTAAACCATGTCCCAGACATGATGTCATTTTACCTGTATATCCTTCAGAGTGTATCTCTAAATGACAAGAACATTAAAACAAATATTTTTAGTATGGGAAATTTCCAATCATATTCAAAAGAAAGCAAAAAAGTATAAGGAAACTCCTCATGTCCACCATCACTCAGATTCAATAATTATCTTGATTTACATATACTCTCATTCAACTCCCCATATCATTCTGAAGTAATTCCCAAACATATTATCTTATCTATAATATTTTAGTATATATCTCTAAAAGATCAGATTGATCTATTTATCCATCCATGTAACCACCCATGAGCTAGCCATCCTCCATCTATTTATTCATCCATCCATCCTTCCTCTACACATCAGCCATCCATCTTTCAGCCATCCATCATCCATCTATCCTTCTTTTATCACTCTGTCCATCCATCTGCCCACCCATAATCTCTATCCCTTTCGGTTATCAGTCATTCCAGCAAATTTACGTCAAGCGGCAGCTCTGGAACATAGTTTGGCACATGGTAGATACTCAATAAACATGCGCTGACTGCATCCACAGTCAAGCCAAAAGATTTCTGGGCTGAGTGAGTTAGTCCCCAAACAAGAAGTAACCTCACACATTACCTCAGAGGTTACAAACTGTCAGCCTGTAGATAGATGCATTTCATTTGGCCCACATCAAGTTGAAACATAGTAAGTTGCTAATTATTATAAAAATCAAGAATCAAGACATCACACTTTCAAAAAAAGTTCTGGATTTCTTGCCTTTCTTGAACAATGAAGGTCCGGCAAGGCTGGGCTCCACATCCCCACCTCGTAACATCTGGCCACAGTGCAGCCCACCCTCCGCACCCCTGGATGGGACCTGCCTGCTTCATTTCACTATGTCCCCATCTATCCTTCACTGCTTTACAGGCAAGCTTGCAGGTTTTTAAAGACAAGAATGGCCAACTCAGTGTGCTGATTCATCAGGGAAGTTCAGACAGCCCCTATACACAGCTGTAAGGGGTTTCCCCCTTGTTCTTTAAGGCCTGGAAGACGCAGTATCCTCAGAGCCTGACTCTGCAGACATATTTATCCTGAGGCAAGAAATGCAGAGAATTCACCAGGGAGAAGCATTCATATCCTTGTAGACTTAGAGCAAAGACTTCCCTGGTTCTACAACTAACCAGCTGCTCAACTCATGATACAGCTCTCCAGGTAGGGATCATAACGTGTACTTCAGTCCACTGAGCTGGTGAAAAATAAATTCAACACATCTAATGTCATCGAGGGTAATTCATTTAAAGATAGGCCCAACCAAGGGACAAAACTGTATGGCAGGAAATCAGCCTACAGAGATAGACCAGTGGTTTTCATATGGGGACAATGTGGCCGCCCCTAACCCCCCCGGGGACATTTTCCACCGTCTAAAGACATTTTGGGTTGTCACAACTGAGGTGGGGGACGCTAGGGAAGCTAGTGGGTAGAGGTCAGGGATGCTGCTCAACATCCTGCAGTGTACAAGACCGCCCTCTCCACCCCCCAAAACAAAGAATGGTCCAGCCCGAAATGGCAACAGTGCTCAGACTGAGACACGGGTTAGAAGAGAGAAAGGGGGACAGATGTCTCTTTTAGGATAGCGAAAGAAGGAAATATCCATCGACTCCATAGTTCCATTTCCAGGAATTACCCCATCAATGTACCTCACTGTGTGTCAAGATGTGCACACAAGGTCTCTGACCCTCCCCCATTCATGCTCTGTCTCTCTCTGTCTCAAAAATAAATAAACGTTAAAAAAAATTTTTTTTAAAAATTAAAAAAAAAAATAGGGTGCCTGGGTGGCTCAGTCGGTTAAGCGGCCAACTTCGGCTCAGGTCATGATCTCGCGGTCCGTGAGTTCGAGCCCAGCCCCGCGTCGGGCTCTGTGCTGACAGCTCAGAGCCTGGAGCCTGTTTCAGATTCTGTGTCTCCCTCTCTCTGACCCTCCCCCATTCATGCTCTGTCTCTCTCTGTCTCAAAAATAAATAAACGTTAAAAAAAAATTAAAAAAAAAAAGATGTGGACAGAGAGAGAGTAAACAGACTAAAAAAGACACAAATGGGGGCACCTCGGTTGGTTAAGCATCTGACTCTTGCTTTTGGCTCAGGTCATGATCATGAGTTTGAGCCCCATGCTGTCATTGCAGAGCCTGCTCGGGATTCTCTCCCCCTCTCTGCCCCTTCCCCACTCGCACACTCTCTCAAAATAAATAAATAAACTTAAAAGGAAAAAAAAGTCACAAATGAGGTGATTTCAGATAATGCTGAATATGAGGGGTGCCTGCGTGGCTCAGTCAGTTAAGCATCCGACTTTGGCTCAGGTCATGATCTCATGATTCGTGGGTTCAAGCCCCGCATTGGGCTCTGTGCTGACAGCTCAGAGCCTGGAGCCTGCTTCGGATTCTGTGTCTCCCTCTCTCTGTGCTCCTCCCCACTCACTCTCTCTGACTCTCTCTCTCAAAAATAAACATTAAAAAATTAAAGAAAAAAATTTTTAATTAAAAAAAAAAAAGAAAAATCCAGCAGGGTAGGGAGATGAGGGACGTTTCTGGGGCGCGGGAAATACTCTGTATCTTGATTATAGTGGCAGTTACATGCATGCATTTGCCAAAAATCAACAAGCTACGTATTTAAAATGTATGTATTTATCGTATGTAAATTATACCTTAATAAAGTTGATTAAAAGGGGAGATATGAAATAACCAAACAGGGAAGAATATTATTAGCATTTGTCAGATCTCGGACATGGTTACCTGGGTATTTGTTTTATTCTTTTAAGTTAGAAATATTTCATTTAAAAACATAACACAAACATTTAAAAAGCAAGCACGAAATCCTAGGCAGGGTAAGAGAATGGTGACTGGTGGGGCACATGTGGGGGCCGTCACGTCAGCCAGGGCGCTCAGGCAAGGCCTCTGTGAGGTGAGGTTTGAGGAAGGCCTAATGGAAGTGAGGTGGAGAGGGGGACACACCAGGCAGAGGGGTGGGAAGAGGGAGAGATTCAGGAAGAGAATGAAGGCTAGAGTGGCTGGAGTGAGCTAAGAGGTGGATTCTAGAAAGATCCATGGCAGCTAAAGAAAGCTGCCCAGAGGCTGACCTGTGGGAGTACGTCCACCCCAGAGGTCCTTACAGGAAATGGAAAAAGGAGCAAGGTCAGCTACAGGGCTCTCAGCGCCTAAGGGGCCCTCAAGCCCTTTCCAGAGAGAAGAGAGTTGCTCTTTTCCTCTCGGGGGGGCCATTGACCAACCTTCAACAAGGCAGCTGCTAGTGTCATCCTCTATCTTCCGCTTTCTAAGAAAATTGTTTTTCATGTCAAAAAAAAAAAAAAAAAAAAAAAAGCTCTTTTATTCCTCTTTCTCCTCGAAGGTTATGAGCAGCTGCTCTCTCCAGCTCTCCCCCACCCTCCCCTCCAACACACAACTATCAAGGTTTTCACGCTGTATTTTTCCAAGGGAAGTGGTCCCATTGATCCACTACTCCTTCTCTCTGCCTCACCTTGGGAGTGATCAATTTGCAAGACAGTTGTCTCAAATTCAGGGGACAGTTGGCAGAAATAAAAAAGAGGGCTAGTTGAGCGATATCCAAGGGTTCACTGATTTATTTAATTAACACTTATTCTACAGTTACTCAGTCCTAGGCACCGGGACATCATGATCGTGATAATTATGGCAAACCTGTATTGCGAAATCACCCTGGGGCAGGCACTGACTCTGGCTCATTTCTGCCCCTCAACAGCTCTGGAGGTTCCCATGTTCGAGGAAAGAATCTGGGCTCAGTGAAGCCGAGTGACGTGCTCAAGATCACATTATAAATAAGGACAGGAGGCAAGCTCAGCCCGCTCATTAACTCTTATAAAATGTGGCTGGTAACGAAAGTACAATGCCACCAACAATTCGGCTTATGGGTGGGGAGCAGGAAAGATACAAAAACAAATCAAAATTCCAGTGGCCTCACACTCACTGGGTTGGCTAGAAAAACAACAACAACAACCAGAAAATAACAAGTGTTGATGCAGATGTGGAGAAATTGGAAGCCTGGGTGCTGCTGGTGGGAATATAAAATGGTGTCGCCACTGTGCTACTTGCCTGGCTCTTCCTCAAAAGGATAAACCTAGAGTTACCACACGACCCAGCAATTCTTCTTGGTATTTCCATTCTCCCAAGAGAACAGAAAAACTTGTACGTGAATGTTCATGGTTGTGCACGATTCACAATAGCCAAAAGGTGGAAGTGGGCCAAATGTCCACCAATGGATGAATGGATGAACAAAATGTAGCATAACCATAGGACAGAAAGTTATAAAAGGGAATGAAGTAGCGATACATGCTACAATATTTTGTAGCTGAACCCTGGAAACATTATGGTAGCTGAAAGAAGCCAGATACAAAATCACTTATGGTATGATTCCATTTCTGAGACATCCAGAACAGGTAAATCTAGACTGACAGAGAGCAAATTGGTGGTTGCTAGGATCTGTAGGAGACAGGCTGGGGGCTAGTGGGACAGATATGGGGAGTGACTCCTCAGTGGGCATGGGTCTCCTCTGGAATGATGAAAATATTCTGGAACTAGAGAGAGGTGATGGTTACACAACACCGAGAACGTACTAAATGCCACTGAGCTGTATACACTTTAAAATTGTTAGATTGAGCGGCATCTGGGTGGCTTAGTTCGTTAAGCGACCATCTCTTGATTTCGGCTCAGGTTGTGATCTCGTGGTCACAGGATCAAGCCCTGCATCGGGCTCTGTGCTGAGTGAAGCCTGCTTGGGATTCCCCCTCTCCCTCTGCTGTCTCTAAATAAATAAATTATCTTGAAAACAAAAAGTTTATCTTGACATTATGTAAATTTTACCTCAATGAAAACAAATCATGGGTCCTAAGTGTTAATGAGCCACATAAACCTGATCTAGTGCAAGACATAGTAAAGTACAACCCATTCTTGGGAGGGGCATGGTCAGGGAAGGCTTCCCAGAGGAGGCATTCAAGTTAAGTATTTTTTTAATGTTTTATTATTTATTTTTGAGAGAGAGAGAGAGAGAGAGAGAGAGAGAGACAGAGCATGAGTGGGGGAGGGGCAGAGAGAGAGGGAGACACAGAATCTGAAGCAGGCTCTAGGCTCTGGGCTGTTGGCACAGGCACAGAGCCTGACATGGGGCTCGAACCCACGAACCGTGAGATCACGACCTGAGCCAGAGTCGGATGCTTGACCGACTGAGCCACCCAGGTGTGCCCCTTGAGTTAAGTCTTTCTTTAAAAAAAAATTTTTTTTTTTAACATTTATTTATTTTTGAGACAGAGAGAGACAGAGCATGAACAGGGGAGGGGCAGAGAGAGAGGGAGACACAGAATCTGAAACGGGCTCCAGGTTCTGAGCTGTCAGCACAGAGCCCGCCCGACGCGGGGCTCGAATTCACGGACCGTGAGATCATGACCTGAGCCGAAGTCGGACGCTTAACCGACCAAGCCACCCAGGCGCCCCACGAGTTAAGTCTTTCAAGATAAGTAGGATGGGGGCGCCTGGCTGGCCCAGTCGGTGGAGCACAAGACTCTTGATCTTGGGACTGTGAGTTTCAAGCCTGCCATTGGGTGTGGAGATTACTTAAAAAAAAAAAAAGAGGGGCACCCAGGTGGCTCAGTAGGTTAAGTGTTGGACTCCTGATTTTGGCTCAGGTCATGTTCTCACAGTTTACAAGATCAAGCCCCGAGCTGGGCTCTGCACTGAGCAGGGAGCCTGCCTGGGATTCTCTCTCTCTCTGCCCTCCCCTGCTCATGCTCTCTCTCTCTGTCTCAAAATAAATAAACTTAAAAAGGTAAGTAGGATGTATTAACTAACTGTATCATGGTAATCACTTCAAAATATATGTGTATCAAATCATGACATTGTACACCTTCAACTTACATATTGTTATATGTCACCTATATCTCAATAAAACTAGGACAAAAAAGATAGGTAGGATTTTGCCCAGGAAATATTTCAGGGAAGGACACTCCATGCAGATGGACCCGAGTAACAGAACCGTGCACTGCAGTCCCACTACCCTTTGCTGTTCTGGTCCTGAAGTTCTTGATTTCAAAAGATAAAGTCCCAAGTAACTTGCTATTAACAGTAAAGCAGGCAAAGATGGTTACTAATTTGGATTTCTAAATAAATTAATGAGGATTCTCTTCACAAATAACATCACCCCCACTTATTTGTACTCTTGGTTTTTTTTTTTTTAATTTTTTTTTTTTTTTAAATTTTTTTTTTTTGGGACAGAGAGAGACAGAGCATGAACGGGGGAGGGGCAGAGAGAGAGGGAGACACAGAATCAGAAACAGGCTCCAAGCTCTGAGCCATCAGCCCAGAGCCTGACGCGGGGCTCGAACTCCCGGACCGCGAGATCGTGACCTGGCTGAAGTCGGACGCTTAACCGACTGCGCCACCCAGGCGCCCCTGTACTCTTGGTTTTTATATTTTCCTTTGCTTTTTAAATGGGGAAGATGATGCTGGCTTCACCCTCAGGCGGAACAGGTATGTGTCGTGGATACCCTCAACCTGCACTTCAAGTAAAAAAAAAGAGAGGGGCGCCTGGGTGGCTCAGTCGGGTAAGCGTCTGATGTCGCCTGAGGTCATGATCTCACGGTCTGTGGGTTCGAGTCCCGTGTCGGGCTCTGTGCTGACAGCTCGGAGCCTGGAGCCTGCTTCGGATTCTGTGTCTCCCTCTCTCTCTGATCTCCCCTGCTCACACTCTGTCTTCCTCTCAAAAATAAATAAAAAAAACATATAAAAATTTTAAAAAGAGAGAGAAATACATTTTGGGGCAAGAATTTAATATTTGATATTCAGAAATAATTCTGAAGTAATCACTGTGGAGAAAGTCAACCATTGCTGTTCTCTTGAGTGACTTATGATGACAGGTCCCATAACTTTCAGGGCTTGGGATCTCAAGGTTGTATCTCAGCCCAGCCCCCAAGAAAGTGGAGGGTTCTCACTAAACTCAGGGCCTTTGTTCCAGAATGTGTGACACATCTGAACAATAACATCCACTCAGACATCAAAAACTACGGCTCTAAACAATCTGAAGGCAAAAACGTCCCTGGAGGAGTCCTGAAGACAGCATCTTCCTTGTCCCTCCTCCCTAGAAATATCCGATGCTAAATTTGAAAGCTGACCGGCGGCCAGATGGTAAGGAACTTAGATTACAGAACAGAAAAAGCAGGACCATCTAGCTCAATAACTCCCCAACCTGCCCCACCCTCCCCGGAAGAATCATGGAATTTATGGTGATCTTTGTGGACACCCATGAAGTATTGGCCCCTGACACTTACATCAACCTGGGGCAATTTTTCCCTCCCTCACACCTCTAGGGACATTTGGCAATGTCTGGAGAGATTTTTTGTTGTCACAAATTGGGAGGGGGCTGCTACTGACGTGTGGGGGGTTGAGGCCAGGGATGCTGTTAAAAATCCTAAAAAGTGCAGGATACCTCCACCCCAACCCCCCAACAAAGAATAATCTGGCCCAAAATATCCACAGTACTGAAATATTAACTAATATTCTCTTCGTATCCATGAGTCTAGCCTGGACAAATGTTAGTACCAACCAAAGACTGAATTTTTCTCCAATAGATATGACGAGAGTCTATTCACTACCTCAGCTAAGCTTGTCTTGGGTCTTCTTCTCCAGATTGAAGGAGGCCAAAGTACCAGCTGGAAGCCACATATCAAGTACAATTCCTATCCTTCTGCTTCCTCTTTGAGCCTTTCTTCTTTGCTGTAAGCAGAAGCCCAAGCACCCGACACAAAACCCAGGAAGTGGGCTCAGCCTCCCCAGGAAGAACGGATTGCTTATTCTGGGAGATTGCTTATTCTCCAACGCTATGAAGTCTCCCTTCTCCCACCCAAATTTAGTCAGATAAGGTTGGCATGTCAGAGCTGGATAATTTGGTCCAACACTCTGGTTTAGAAGAGAAAACAGAACCGGGCCATTCTCTTGCTTCCCTAATTAACACCCTCCATCCACCGCTCTTAGAATGAAATCCAAAGTCCTTAGCCTAATCTAGGGGTGCCTGGCTGGCTCAGTCTGAAGAGCATGTGGCTCTTGATCACATGGGTCATGGGTTTGAACCCCACCTTGGGTAGAGAGATTACTTAAATAAATAAACTTTAAAACAACAACAATAACAAGTCCTTCGCCTCATCTACAACAAGATTTGTCAACCTTGGTACTATCTGGGGCTAGATCATTCTGTCTTGTGGGGGCAGTCCTGTGCACTGTAGGATGTTTAACAGCATCCCTGGTCTCCATGTACTCCATGCCAGTAGCATACCACCCCCAAGTGTGACAACCCCAAATGTCTCTCTACATCACCAAACATCCTCTGAGTGCAAAACCCCCCAACTGGGAACCAATGCTCTGCCAGGATCTAAATAATTTGACCCCAGCCTACACCTCAGACCTCACCCGCCAGCCCATCTGCCTTCTTTCTATTCCTTGAAAACAAGACCATTCCTGCCGCAGGGTCTTTGCACCTGCTATTGCCTCAGCTTGGGAACATCAACTCAAACATCACCACCTCAACCACGCTTTCCAAGACCACCCAGCTGAAAATAGTCCCCGAGCCTCCCTCCCTCTCAATTGCTTGTTTTCAGCACCTACTTTATTTCTGATAAAGGCACTTTGTCCTTATCTGATATTTTCTGGTTCTCCATGGAGGCAAGGACATTATCCATCCATTATCCACAACTACATTCACAACACACGGTGGAACTTCAATCCAGAAGACCATGAGAACGAGCTATGCAGCCCTGACGTGGAGGCCTGCTACCATTACATCACGGTCCAGAGAGGGGGCCCCGTGTCTGTTGCCTGCCCCCCGACCTCAAGAGAAGTGAAGCGGAGTTGGCAGACAAAAGCCAGGGGACAGGTGCCATTTCTACCTTTTCTCATTTTAACGCAATGTCACAAATAAACAGGCCTGGTTTCCTTTTTTAAGAGTCCGATGAGCTGAATTTGGTTGAGCCACGTGGGGTGGGCTTGGGAGGATGGAAATAGACCATCTGTAAATTACTCAAAAGAATCCAGAAGCCATCCTCTCCGCAACCCCCCAGCAGCCGGCTTGTACAAATGCTGCTCCGTTCTCTACCCAGACAAAAATTCGCTCTCCCTGCAGCCTTTGAAAACAGCTAAATTCTAATCAATAAAAAGGAAATCAAAGAAAACCATTTGGGACAAAAGACACTTTCTGGGGAAAACAACAGCCTGGCTCTCCTCCTGAGACTCGTCCTTTTAAGTGCTTCTAAATGGTGCTCTGGCTCTGGCCCTTGCTCACCGAGCAGAGGGTTTCAGAGGTATGCACACAACTTTTAACGAGGCCCGAAGAAGCCTGCTCTGTGTTTCCCTGACTTTGTTCTCATGTGTTGGGAGAAACCCTTTGTCTCTTAATTTACTGTGTAAACAATTAAAATAGGAATGGATTTTTTAAAAAGCGAAATCCAACGATAATCCCAGCACTTTACACGTTTCATCAAATCTTTCCTTTTCTCCACTGCTGCCCCCCCCCATCCCAAGTGTGTGGCTTGAACTCATGACCCCAAGATCAAGAGTCACATGTTCTACTGACCAAGCCAGCCAGGCACCCACAAAGCTTCATTTTTAATTAGTTATTTATTATTATTTATTTACTTACTTATTTTTCATTTATTTTTGAGAGAGAGGGAGAGAGAGAGAATTCTGAAGCGGGGCTCGAGCTCACCCGATGTGGGGCTCGAACTCATGAACCCTGAGACCATGAGCTGAGCTGAAGGCAGATGCTAACCTGACTGAGACCCTTAAGTTTAATTTTTAATGTCTATGCAGAATATTCCATTAGGCTGAAATACTGTAACTTATTTTAACCATTTTCCTATCGCTAGGTACTTAGGTTATTTTTTTTTTAATTTTTTTTAACATTTATTCATTTTTGAGAGTGAGAGAGACAGAGCATGAGTGGAAGAGGGGCAGAGAGAGAGGGAGACAGAATCCGAAGCAGGCTCCAGGCTCCGAGCTGTCAGCACAGGGCCCAACCTGGCACCCAAACTCACAGACTGCGAGATCATGACCTGAGCTAAAGTTGGATGCTTAACGGACTGAGCCACCCAGGCGCCCCAATTTTTTTTTTTTTTTAATTTGAGAGAGCACAAGCAGAGGAGAGGGGCAGAGGGGGAGGAGAGAGAGAGAATCTCAAGTAGGCTCTACACTCAGCATGGAGCCCATTGTGGGGTTCCATCCCACGACCCTGGGATCATGAGCAGAGCCAAAATCAAGAGTCAGATACTCAACTCACTGAGCCACACAGGCACCCTGCTACGCACTTAGGTTATTTTTAATGACCTAAAATTGAGCACTTTGGTATTTTTCTTCTTTCAGATTACATCCTTCCAATAAAACCCATCAGTGGTGTTACTGGGTCAAAGAATATATCAAGATATATAAAAAACATCCAAATATTTTTATGCTGCTCAATATCAACTGCCAGACCAGCCCAAAGGGCTAAAATAACTTCATGGCAACCAGCAGGATAGAAATCTCCCCACAAAGTCACCAGCACCGAACATTAACATTTTAACACATGGGTATGGGATCTGTGGGGCTGCTGAAGTATTTTTTTGTTTGTATTTCTTTGATTGAATATCAAATCATATATTGATTTAACTGCATTTCCTCTTTTGCATGAAAATGTTGACAGTCTTTCTGGGTGAGTTCAATGCCCTGCTATATGCCCATGGCTGCCTGACAACATACTTTTCCCACCGGAATGTGTCTACCTGTTCCTGTCAGCCATTCTAAGTATTCCTGTCCACTGGGTATCTTATTTTGGATTTACTTTGTATTTCCCTGGCTGCTTTCACGTTCATTGGCTGTTTATACTTTTAAAAGACTCTGCTTATTTCTTTGTGCCTATTTTCTATTGGGTATTTGTCTTTCTCTTATTAATTTACAAAAGGCCTTTAAATATTATGGATACTCAACTACCCACCTGTTATGTGTTGTTATGGATTGAATTGTGTCTCTCCCCCACCCACTCAAATTCATGTTTAAGTCCCAACCCCTAGGATCTCAGAATGTGACCTTATTTAGGAATAGGGTCCTTACAGATGTAATTAGTTAAGATGAAGTCATATGGGAGTAGGGTGGACCTCTAATCCAATATGACCATTGTTTTTATAAAAAGGACAAATCTGGACACAGATATGCATATTAGAGACGGTACCATGTGGAACTAAGTTATAATGCTTAGAAAAGATCCTTCCTAAAACCTTCAGAGGGAGCATGACCCTGCAGACACCTGGATATTATGCTACTGGCCCCCAAAACAGTAAATTTCTGTTGTTTAAGCCACTCGGTTTTTAGTACTTTGTTACAACAGCCCCAGTAAACGAATATACGTGTATAACAAACGTATCTTCCCAGTTTGTGGCTTTCGTTAAAAAAAATTTTTTTTACTGTATTTTCTGATGAGCAGAGTGCATAATTTTAATATGGTAGAATACACCCATCTTTTTCTTCTATGGTTTGCACTTTATGACTTTTTTAGATATGCTTTGTTATGCTAAGGTTGTAAAGATATTCTCTTTTTCTTTTTTCTTTCGTTTGTTTGCTTGTTTTGCCTTCTAAAAGTTTGGCCTTTCAAACATAAATCCTTGGACTATCTGGACTTGATTTTGGTATATGGTGTGAGGTAAGGCTCTGTTTTCATTTTTGAGGTAGTGACCATCTTTTTTTCTCCTGTCTTTCTGCCCCATGAGACAATGACTTCGTAATTTTATATTACTCTGTCCATCCCTCCAGGTACAGAACAGACTCTTGATAAATGCTGACGGACAGAAACGTTTGTTTATATCCTGCAAATGAAGCTAAACTTTCCAGGGAAGATAGGAGAGAAGCTCAATCTTTGGATATGGAGAGTTTCTGTACAGCACTCAATGGCCATCTAAACTCAGTCCACATACTTCAGACCTACTCAAGCATCTCAAAAAGAGTGAGATCTTGACTCTATCATAAATTGAACTCCCAGAGAACATCTTACAGCAAAGATGGCTGGTCTAACAGAGATCACTCCACAACATGCGGCACTATCAACCCAAACCTGAAGTGACAGCACGAAGCCTTGTCTCCAGCTACCCAGTATCCATAACAAAGGACTAACAGTGGACACAATTATGTTAAGGGAGAGTCTCCCTCAAGTAGAAGGAGCAGCACCCAGGAAAGGCCAGGGCACTAAGGGGCAAGTGGACGGGAGAAGTTCTACCAGCTAAGGGAGAGCTTTTGAGCCAAGAGGGCCCAGCCCCAGACCCTTCTTCCATCTGCTCATCCCATTTTTGGGTAGGAAGTCCCCCTCTGCTTCTCTGTGTCTCCCCAACACCTACCCAACTTCAGATCCAGCCCGAGCATCCTGTCAATAGTTACTTATAGACTATCTACCACATGTAGGGCACAGGGCTAGCATACAGGAGACACTCAATGATTATCCTGACTATCCTGACACCAAGGACCCAGAAGTGAGCAAGACAGTCAAGGTCCCTGTAATGCAGTTCCTGAGAGTGGTGTGGGCCCTAAATCAAACATAATTGGTGTCCTTATAAGACAGATGTGGTCAGAGAAGAACACCACGTGATGACAGACAAGAGATCCAGGTGCTACATCTGTAAGCCAAGGAACGCCAAGGACTGCCTGCCACCAGAAGTTAGGACAAAGGCATGGGACAGAATCTCCCTCAGCCCCTCCAGAAAGGAACCCCTGCCAACACCTTAATTTTGGACTCCCAGACTCCAGGACTGAGAGAGAATAAATTCCTGTGGTGTTAAGCCACCGAATCTGTGGAACTTTTGATGGTGGCTCCAGGAAACTAACACGGTGATAAATTAAGCAAAGGAATCAGGTCACAGAGCTACCTTCCAATGCCAGCTCTAGCAGGTCCTGACTGTGTGGCCTTGGACATGCTGCTGAACCTCTCTGGGCCCCATTCCCTATCCTCCTGGGAAAACGGGGGACAAAATATATACCCCATGACATTCTAGTAGAGGATAGCTCTTTTTTAAATTCCTCTGTTGCTGGCATCACTGGGGTCCCTCCTGGTTTTCCTCTTACTCCTAGCTTCCATTTTTTGGTCTTCACTGTTCTCATTCCTTTTCCTTGGCCCTTAAGTACAGCCTTCCCCAGAATTCAACTCCTGGTCACCTTTTCTTCTTACATTATACAGTGTTTCTTGGCAACTTTGTGCCAGGCACAGAATTCTGAATGCTTTCCTTTAGTCTCCCATTTGATTGTCACTACAGCCCTCTGGGAGAGGGACTACTAATATCCCCACTGCACATATGAGTAAAGGGAGACAATGGATTGTCAAGGCATGCGCCTGACATCACACAGTGAGCAGGGGGCAGAGCCAGTGTGTGATCTAATAAGAGATACATATTTGGATTTTTGTCCCCTGTTTCTGGCATACAGCTTCTAATACCCTTGGAATCTCTGGGGAGATAAGAAGGGCTTGTGTATGCTAATGAGATGACTAAGGACTGGGGTTCCCTACATAGTTTCAGGAAGAAGGCTGGTTGCTAGAGAGACCAAAGCACAATGAGAGGGTTGGAACTCTGGGGAGGGGCGGGGGTGGAGGCTGAGTTCAATCGCCAATGGCCAGTGATGTAATCAGTCATGCTTATGTTATTAAACTTCCACTAAAAAAAAACAAACAAAAAACAAACAAAAAAACTTTCCTAAATAACAGGGTTTAGAGTTAGCACATCGAGGTGCTGGGAGGATGGTGGACCCCGACAGGAAACAGAGGCTCCGTGCCCCTCTCCACCCAATACCTTGCCTTATGCATCACTTTTGTTTAGCTGCTCCTGAGTTTATATCCTTTAAAATAAACAAATAGTAAAGTGTCTTCCTGAGTTTTGCGAGCAATCCTAGCAAATTATGGAAGCTGAGGCAGAGGTCAGAAGAACCCCTAGTTTATAGCTGGGTCAGTGAGAAGTATGGGGACACCTGGGACTTGCAATTGGCATCTGTGATGGGGGCGGTCTGGTGAGACTGAGCCCTTAAACTGTGGGATCTGAACAAATGCCAGGCAGTGAGTGTCAGAACTGAACTAAGTTGTAGGATACTCCGTTGGTGTCTGGACAAACGGGGAATGTGTTGGTGTGAATAAAACACTCCATACATTTAGTGTCAGAAGTGTTATGAGTAAAAACGGCTTATAGGGTATGAGTCTAAGGAGGCTAATTCCAGATTGTGCCTTTTTTCTTTTTCTTTTTTTTTTTGGAGAGAGGGAGAGAGAGACAGAGTGTGAGCAGGCGAGCGTAGAGAGAGAGGGAGACACAGAATCTGAAGCAGGCTCCAAGCTCTGAGCTGTCAGCACAGGGCCCAACGCGGGTTGGGTTTGAACTCACAGACCGCAAGATCATGACCTGAGCCGAAGTCTGACGCTTAACCGACTGAGCCACCCAGGCGCCCCAGATTGTACATTCTTGACAACTGTGCTCTTTGGCTTTTACCCCACTGTCCCCCACTGACAACTGAGGCTCAGAGAAGGCAAGTAATTTTCCCAAGGTCACACAATGAGTATCCCCTGCCTGGGTATCCCCATAACATGAGTGCTCTGCCTGAGAGCTCAGTAAATATTTACTGAATGGACGAAGGTATATGTAGTCAAGTCAGGATTTGAACTTAGGTCTGTCAGACTTCAAAGCCCACCCTCTTACCTAGTCCAGGGCCTGGCACATGGCAAGAGTCTAATACACCTAGGGATCAATTTTAGAAAAAAACAAGAAAAGCACAGGCATTCCTGTAGCTACTTTGCTCTCTTACGTCAGCTGCCCTCAAAAGCCCAGTTATTAAAAAAATCGCACTTTCTCTCAGCCTCAGTTTGGGGGGGGGGTGGCTATAGGCAGCAAATGTTTCTGTCCACTCGGCATCTTTCGCCGCTTATTCTGGTATCAGAAGCACTCTGGCTGTGGTTTGGGTGGGGCTGACCTTGGGCACTGGACCCCACGGGAGAAGTCTGTGGAGCTGTGCTCAAGAAGGTCCCAGAGCTTCCCAGGTGCCTCGCGGTTCAATTCCTCCTTTGCTTCTATGCCCTGTCCCACTGCCCTTTCTGTACTACCCTCGTTTTCTCCCAGAGCTGGTGAATGCCAGCTCCACCATTTACCGGGTTCTCCAACTCCTCAGCCTTCGTGTTTGTCTCTGCACAACGGGGCAGTAGGAACACCTGTCATGTAGAGCTCAAGAAAGAATTGAGTGGGTTAATATATGGGAAGAACTGAGAGCCCAGCAGTTAGCAAGCGAATCCGTTATCATTTTACGTATCATTTCCCTCAAGCTGGCCAGAGTCAGTTCTGCGGCTGCTTGAACCGAAGGCCCTTCTCTCAGTCCCACTCTTTCACTTTGCATCCTAGTCACTGATGGCCATGACTTGTTTGGCCGCTGCAGGAAATGAAGATGTACTGAGCTCCAGAGTCACCTAAGGTCGAGTCCTGGCTCCGCCATTTATTCCATGAACTTCTGAGGAAAGTCATTCATTGCCTGGAGTCTCAGTTTCCTCAGGTGTCAAGCGGGGATGATCGCTGTCCCTCAAGGCTTGTATGATTCGGCGGGGTCACGTTGGAAAGTGCTTCCTTTGGACGGTGTCAGGAAATAGGACGTATTGACAGATGCTCACTATTTGTTCGAGTGACAAGTCTTGAGGGAAGGGACCAGGTCTCACTCTTGCCTGTAGCCCCAGAACCTGCGACTGGTACAGGCTCAGTCAGTGGTGACAGTCCACCAAAATCTTCAACCTCTGCCTCTCTGAGCAGAGCCCCAGCATTGCCTCTGAAGCTTACCACGAGACACCGGGGCCACCCACGCGCCAGGCACTTAAGAGCTCCAGCTTTACCGCCTCGACCCCTCCCGGGGTTGACAAATCACTTGCTGGCTCATGTTGCTTTAATTTCCTTGGTCAAACTGAGTCACCGTTCCTTAGCTAAGAAGACTTTAGCACAATCCCATGGTAGTGATTGCCAGCAACATTTACTTGGGGCTTACCAGCAGTGAGTGCACATCAACAGAAGCCTTGCAATGGGCTGGGCCCGTGCGAACGCCACAGGCATTATCAGATGCCACCCTCACTGCAACTCTTGAGGTCGCATTTGCTTTTCCTGCCATTTTCCACAGAAAATAGAAGGAAGCTGACCTCCAGAGAAAGAGGGAGGGTGGAGGCCAAGAGCAGATGCCAGACTTCGAATGCAGACTCCTCCATTCACTAACTGCATGGCCTTGGGTAAGTTACTTCAGACTTTCTGTGCCTCCGTTTTTTAATTTTTTAACATTATTTTCTTTATTTACCTATTTTTAAGATTTTTTTTTAAAGTAATGTCTGCCCCCAACATGGGGTTCAAACTCACAACCCCGACATCAAGAGTCCCATGCTCCACCAGCTGAGCAAGCCAGGCACCCCTGTGCCTCATTTTTTTTTTTTTTCATGAAAAGTAGGGATAATGATAGTTCCTGGGTGATTTTCAAATTTACATGGAAAGCCCTAAAACAATATAATCCCTGGCCACTGGGAAGACTCAGGAAGAGTCAGAGATCACCATTATTTTCAGGACAATCAGTAACTGCCCCAGGTCACCTCACTGGGAGTGGCTGGGCTGACTCTGGCCTGAGGATCTGTGGGATGGCTGGGCTGTACTCTTTATATGGCACCACTGTATACATACATCGTGTCCTGTGCTTTGAGCCTCAAGGGGCCCTCTTGTGGCCCACAAACACACCCTGAAATAAGTACCACTGTGATTAGTGGTATGTGGATATTTAACCCTCCAGGAGGGGAAAAGGCTCTGATTTGGAGTATTTGTCAATTTCATACACAAGGGCTGACCTCAATGTGAAGTCCTTCGGCTTGCGAAATTCCTGACAATTTAAAATGAGCTCTGTGAGCCAGTGTAAGCTAGCTCCAGCACACCATATCATCCCCATTTTATAGACAAAGAAACTGAGGCTTATACATGATAAGATAACTCTCCCAGGACCACACTTCTAGAGGATATAAAAACCAGGACTTGAACCCAGGTCTGTATATTCCAGGGCCTATGCTCTTAGTCACCACAGACCCCTTCCCTTATAGGGTGAAGGAGTGTGGCACAGCAGTCCCACCTAAAAGTCAGGCAACTGACTAGTCTCTGAAAGCTGTCACTGAAAGCTGTGTGACCTTGGACAAGTCACTCAACCACTCTGTGGTACAGTCTTCTCATCTAGAAAACAGGCTTGGTGCAAGGCATTACCGGTTCCCCTTCTAGTTCACATTATAACTAGGAATCAAAAACTCATGTTGAGATCAGAAATGCAAACTCTACTTCTTTTCTAGGAGGAGAAAAACAGGAAGGACTACATGAAAAGAAACTTCTAGTTAATGTTCCCTTCTAAGGCTCTGCTCGGGCCGGCCCTGGCTGCACAGTGTTGCCAAAACACTGCTGTTCACCAAAACCTGGGCGGGAAACCCTTTTAACACACACAGAGGCCAGGATCCGACTGAGAGGGTCAAGGCTGACAGCAGCTTAAAGAGGGATGCTCATTAAAAACCTGACATTTGCCTTGTCGAGGGCCTCGCCGGTTATGGTATCAGGTGGTGAGTGATCTCAAAATACAATATGCAGTCGGGAGAGGCCGGGGCCGTGTATCACTCCAGGCAGTTTCCAGGAACTTGGCCCAAGCTACACAACTCTGGATACCTCAAATCATCAACCATTTTTCCTTTTAAAAAATGTCCTAAATTCTTTTGATCTCTGTCTGCCTGACACATGGTAAGACCAAAGTATATGCTGAAACACAAACTGGACCCTATGGCCAATTCCTCATGGCCTGGATCTTACTTGCTTCCCAACCTCTTCTTTCTCTTTTTGGCTTCCTCCCTCCTCCTTCCCAGTGCACGAGCTCCCAGTCAATACTTACTCAGTGTATATTATATGCCAGGTGCTTTGCCTGCCTGATCTTGGTTTATCAAGATGTAATGTAGTGGAGTAGAGTGGCTAACAGCACAGCCTCTGGAGCTGGACAGCCTGGGTGCAAATCCCAGTTCTGTGGACTTGGGCATGTTACTTAATGCATGCCTCAGTTTTCCCCATCTATAAAATGGGATGATAACAATAGTTAATACAATAGAAACGCTTAGCACCATGCCTGTCATACAGTGAGTACTATGTCACAGTCAGCTCTCTGTATTTATTATCTGCTCCAAGTCCCCTATGCCGTAAGCACTGCATTATTATCCCTCATTTACAGGTGAGGAGTTGGACTCACGTTCATGCAGCTGGTAAAGGGTAAAGCCGGGATATTGACCAGGTCAGTCTAACTCTAAAGCTAATGCTCTTTACACAACAATATTTATTCAGTTCAAAAAACATCTACCAAGTTCTTTCTGTGTGCCCCAAATACCAAGAATAAGTAATAGGAGAAGCTGATATTATGGAAAGTCTGGCCAAGCCTTTAGCCGTACATTGACAGGATGCAGAAGGGAACCTTTCCTTTGGCCTCCTGGGCCCAAAGCTGGGGACAAGACACAGGGACTAAGGAGCCAGCAACAGTGGGTCCCAGCACCTCCCTCTGGGATCTTCAAGAGGCAGAGGAGTACTGCTCGCAGGACTCAAGCCCACCCCCATTCCCGGCCTCTGTAAGCAAAAAAGTTGACACTGGCTGAGTGGGGAAAGCTGAGGGCTGTCCCTGCCCATCCACCCCAAAGCCAGGAGAGATGGCTGCCAAGCAAGTCATGTGCAAAGTGACTCACGCCCTTACAGGAAGGGGACACTGGTGCCTTCTTCTCTAGGGGCGTCTGGTTAGCCAGGGGTCTTGCTCGTCTGTTTGTCACCATCCTGACGAGAGGAAAGGAGAAATGGAGAGAAGCGGCAAGCAGAGAAAGGGACAGCAGGGAAGATCCTGCATTCGGAGCCCTCGAGGTGGCAAGAGTAAGCGTGGGGACGCAGAAGGTGTCACCCCAGCTCCCAGACCGCCGAGCTCCCTGCTGCCAGCACTGTATCTTTCCAGCCAGGAGTCTCGCTGGCCACCGCAGTCCTCTCTCTTCATGTCCACGAAGCAGGCTGGAGGAACCCAGGGAATTAAGGGTTCCTGAAGCAGCCCTCAACTTATGACTGCCTTAGGGAGCTGGTGAATAAACGCCCTGGCGCCCTCGCCCCTGCACCGAGTGCCTGGGAAAATTGCACCCCATGGTGGTAACCTGCCTGATAACACGTCCTGTACGGGTCTCACTCCCCTACTTCCCTTCTGGTTTTTCTCAGCAGCACCCCCAAATAAAATACTTGCACTCAAATCTTGGTCTCGGGGTCTGCTTCTAGGAAAGCCCAGGCCAGGTCACAGATGACTTTCCCATGGCCAGTGAGCCCCATAGAAGGCAGTGGGATTGGGCCATCTGATCAGGACCCATCTTTGAGAGCTGGTCCTCCAGTGAAGGTAGCCCAACAGCAAAAGGCCAAAGGCTACACTCCCAGGGCCAGGGCAGCCCCCCTCCACTCCGGGAACTTCCCAGAGGTGACATCTGCCTGCTACCAGGGCCAGGTCTTAAACCCCTGACTGCCAAGGTTCTTTGGTGTGTTAGCCAGGGAAACGGCAACAATACCAAAGAAAGAACTCGAACGGTAGCAGCTAAAGAAGAGACATTCACTCTTCCTTCTCCTAAACCACGCTCCCTCCCACTGTGAGGCTGCTGAGTGGCAGTGACAGGCTGGAATGTGGATGTGGTGACAAGCCTTCTTCTACCCGGTGGACAGGGGCAGGACTCAGGGAAGGACAGGCCCCTGAGAATCCTCCCTGGGACTTCTGGAACTTTTAGAAGACAGGATGTCTCCTCCCATGTGTATGACCTGGCTGGTGGGAGCTTAGCCTGGGGCATCTTGTGGCTGCTTTTGCTTCTGCACAGGGAAGGTCTTCCTGGGAGAAAGGTAATGGAGGAAGGCACAGGTGAGGAACATTATGGCTGAGAAAGATTCTCAGCGCACAACCTACCTCCTAGACCCAGGGGTGCCGGGAGCCCACACTACCACAGACCTTCCTCTCTGCCCAAAGCTAGTTTGAGATGGGTTCTGTAAGCTTTTTTTTCTTTTAAGGTTTATTTATTCATTTTGAGAGGGGGACAGGGGGAGCAGGGAGAGAGAGAGAGAGAGATTGAGAGAGAGAGAGTCAGAGTACTAAGCAGGGTCCGCACTGTCAGTGCAGAGCCTTACGTGGGACTCGATCTCATGAACAAAGAGATCATGACCTGAGCCAAAATCAAGAGCTGGATGCTTACTTAAAAAAAAAAAAAAAAAAAAAAAAGGTGGGGGGCACCTGGGTGGCTCAGTTGGTTAAGCGTCCGACTTCACCTGAGTTCATGATCTCACGGTTCATGAGTTTGAGCCCCTCATCGGGCTCTATGCTGACAGCCCAGAGCCTGGAGCCTGCTTTGGATTCTGTCTCCCTCTCTCTCTGCCCCTCCCTGACTCGTGCTTTGTCTCTCAAAAATAAATACACATTTAAAAAAAAAAAAAAAAAAGAGTTGGACGCTTAACCAACTGAACCATCCAGCCGCTCTGGTTCTCTCAGTTTTAACGAAGATTCCTAATGAAAACAGACATTTTGAGGGCCATCCAAGAAAGTAAATCTCTTTACCTCAGAGTCACGCGATTTTTTTTTTCTATTCCTCAATTTAAAGAAAGGCAGTTCCCACAACGACACCTATCTTGGTCACCAAATCAGACTGTTCTATTCACACACATTTTCAAACATCCAATCAGTTTGGTGCTCCCGAGGAAAGCCATGAGCATGCCCCCTGGTCTCTAAAGCCTTTCCTAAACAGGCTCCAAGCAAACGTAGAATTCCTTCTAAGGGGTTAACTCCAAAGGTAGAAGGAAGCAAGGTACACATTCATATAAAAATGCAGTTATACTTATGAGAGATACAGTCTTATCGCATACTTGAGTTACATGGGGGTAGGTCAGCTTACAAAGTCATCGGCCAGGGCTGTCTCCTAAATAGATTATATCATGCAGTCATAGGTGTGGGCTTAGAGTTAGTCTCAGGTTCAATTCCCCATTCCAGCTGTGCAACCATAGGTAAGTTCCTCAAACTCTCTGAGCCTCAGGCTCCTCATCTATGAAATGCAGGTCCCATTACTATCCATCGGGTAGGGTAATGTAAGTATTGCACCCAGCCCAGGGGGCTGGGATGCAGGAGTACCCAGAATACATTTATTGCTAAATGTGGGTCTCTGAATCTTATCTGGCAAAGGCGATATGCACAGACTTCACTTCCTAAGCCACGAGACCCTGAATACTAGGCAACGAAGATCTCAAAGGCGTTCCTTTGGTCAGAGTAAATCTCAGGCGAAAGCAATTTTCAGAAACATAAATATCCAGCATCCCAGTGTGCAAATATCACTTTTGACTAAACACATTTTCTTCTTCTGAGCGCAAATCAAACACTTCTCCTCAGTAGGAAATCTGGCTTTGTAATAAAAGATGCTACACCCCTACACGACTCAGAATTATGCCCCAATAACTTTTAAGAGCACTCTAACCTGAGTCTGCTCCTTCCCAAATGGCTCCATAAAACATAATCCTAATGGCAGTCTGTGTGGGCCACCGGGCTCCTTCAACCATCACAAGAGCCAACCAGTGAGCCATGCTTTAGACCCGTATGCCCGGCTTGGACAGCTGGCCCTTTCCACCTGCCCCCAGACACCCAGCGCTGCTCAGCAGGAGACCGCATTTAGAATCTCCTAGCACGTTCGCCCAACTGCGATTCATCCAAGACTCAGGACCTTGGAATCAGTGAGGCTGAAGTCCGGGAGCCGCCACTGCTTGCGAAAATAAGGGCAGAGCCAGCATGGTGGCAAAATTCCCACTCTGTCAGACAGTCTCGTCTACAGCGCCCCGAAGCCAGAGTTGAACGTCTAAGGGTTGGTCCTGGACAATAAAGATCGTGCCTTTATTTTTTTAATGTTTGTAAATGTTTATTTTTGAGAGACACAGAGTGCGAGCAGAGGAGGAGCAGATAGAGAGGGAGACATAGAACCTGAAGCAGGCTCCAGCCTCCAAGCTGTCGGCACAGAGCCCGACGTGGGGCTTGAACCCACAGACCGTGAGATCATGACCTGAGCTCAAGTCAGACGCCCAACTGACTGAGCCACCCAGGTGCCCCAAAGATTGTGCCTTTAAGTTGTCTCTCCAGCTGGCCCCTCGTGCCCCTGCACCTCACACGCAGGTTGGGGCCATCACCTCCTATCTACAAGACTGTACGTAGCAAATGACTCCTAAGTGTGCCTCTGCTTTCTTCTCTCTTTGCATCCCAACACTTTACTATAAAGACGGTTAAATACAGAAGAGCTGAAAGACCTATACATTCACCTCCTTTATACACATCACCTCACTTCTGCAATGCAGCTATTAATATTAATAATTCTACATTAATAATTTAGAGATAGGCTAGACTTGCCTTATTGCGTACCTAACGATCTTTTTGGAAGGCTTTTTATTTTTTTAAAATTTTTTTTTTAACATTTATTTATTTTTGAGACAGAGAGAGACAGAGCATGAATGGGGGAGGGTCAGAGAGAGGGAGACACAGAATCCAAAACAGACTCCAGGCTCTGAGCTGTCAGCACAGAGCCCGACGCGGGGCTCGAACTCCCGGACTGCGAGATCATGACCTGAGCTGAAGTCGGCCGCCTAACCAACTGAGCCACCCAGGCCCCCCTGGAAGGCATTTTAAAATAAGTTACAGACATTGGTACGCTTCTCCCTGAAACACTTCAGGAGGCAGGTTAGTAGCCAGTGTTCATTGTGTGTTTACGGCTCTTTGGGTTCGTGTGTGTGTGTGTGTGTGTGTGTGTGTACAAATGACACTTATGTACAACCAGATGCCTGAACCTCAAGTGTACCATGTGAGTTGGACAAATGCACACACCTGGGCATCAAAGTCCCATCGGGATGCAGAACCTCACTATTAGTCAAGAAATGTCCCTCTTGCTCCCTTCCGTTTGATCCCCTCCCCTACTGCTAACTTCCCATAACCAGTGTTCTGACTTTTCACCACAGATTAGTTTTGTTGGCTCTCAAACCAGTCATGCAGACGTGCTCTCCTGGGTCTGGCTTCTACTTAGCGTAATGTTGTTCAGAATAATGCTCTCCTTGTCATACTGTTTGTGACACTCCTCTGTGCTGTTTTGCATATCGGTACTTTGTTCCTTCTTACTGCTGAATAATGTTGCATTATATGAATATTCTATAGTTTGTTATCCTTCATCCTGTTGATGGGACACCTGGCTGTGTCCAGTCTGGGGCCTGTGACACGTAAAGCTGCTGAGACTATGTGTGTGCAATTTTTTGTGCAGACATAACATCGTCATCTCTCTTAGATAAATACCTAGGAGTGTCACAGCGAGATCATAGGGGCAGATAAATGTTTAGTTTCACAAAAAACTACCACAACTTCTTCCTAAGGGGTTACACCACCTTATACACTCCCACTGTCTGAGAGTTCTGGTTGCTCCACATCCTTACCAACATTTGGTGTTGTCAGTGTGTGTAGCTTTTAGGTAGGTGTGCAGTGGTATTTCGCCATGCAGGTCTCTGATGACTCATAATGTCAAGCACCCTTCCATGTACCTATAGACCATCTGTATGTATCTTTTTTGGTGGAGCGTCTGTTCAAAACTGTTGCCCATTTTAAAATTGGAATTTTTTTTTTTTTGAGTCATTGGAGTTCTTTTTATATTTTGGATATAAGTATCTTGTCTCCCAGTGATTTTTCTCCAGGGCAGCCTGACCAAGTCACCTCTCCTTCTCAAAACTCTCCAGGGCTTGCCATCACACTTAGGAATAGAATTCAAGCCTTTACCTATACTTTTAGCTCTAAGACTGATGTGAAGTGACCTTTTATACCAATTCAACCTCATCTCTCATGCTCTCCCTCTCACTTACTCTACTCCAGTCATCAACGTGCCAAACCAGCCTCAGGGCCTTTGCACTTCCTCAACTCGCTGTTTGAATGCTCTTCCCCCAGACATCCTCCAGGCTGACCCCCTCACTCCATCTAGCTCACCCATTTAAAGTAGCTTCCCCACCCTCACCACTCAGCCCTCCCTCTCCAGCCCCATATCCTACCTTGTTTTCTCTCTTGGCATAGACAGTGAAACATGGCATTATTTGCTAACTCACTTATTTGCTACACACCTCCCTCCACCGGAATGTCAACTCCACGAGGGCAGGGACTTGGTTTGGCTTGCTGTGGAGAACCAGTATAACGCTGTGGTTATGGCACTTCACTTTTTAAGTCAAACAGCCTCAGTCCTACAGTCTAATTTAGCCTCGGTCTAAATTAGTTGCACAGACAAATTACTTAACTTCTCTCTGCCCAGTTTTCTCCTTTGTAAAATGGGCCCCTGTTAGGATAAATGAGTTAGCACATATAAATCATTTAGAGCACTGCTGGGCTCACAGGAGACACTGACTTATAGCTACATTAGAAATCCCAGCCCCTACCACACTGATGGTACAGAGCCTGCTTGGGAAAAATCCCAAGTCTCTCCTTCTCTCTGACTCTCCCCAACTTGTGCTCAACTCGCTCTCTCTCAAAATAAACAAGCTTAAAACAAAGAAAGAAAGAAACAAAGAGAAATCCCAACCCCTAGAACCTGATCAGCACCTGACAAATGTATATGAGCTAAATACATGAATAATTTTTTTTTTAATTTTTTTTAACGTTTATTTATTTTTGAGACAGAGAGAGACAGAGCATGAACGGGGGAGGGGCAGAGAGAGAGGGAGACACAGAATCGGAAGCAGGCTCCAGGCTCTGAGCCATTAACCCAGAGCCCAACGCGGGGCTCGAACTCACGGACCGCGAGATCGTGACCTGGCTGAAGTCGGACGCTTAACCGACTGCGCCACCCAGGCGCCCCAATACATGAATAATTTATATAGGTACAATATTTGTGTTGTGTATTTACTGGGTCAAAATAATTATAATCTCCCCCCAGTTCGAGGGACTTTCACTTCGAAAAAGTACTTTCTCCTGAGAAGAGTTTAGCTCCATACAGACGTGCTGTAAGAGATGGAAGGTCGTAGGTGCTGTGTCTCCACTTGGGCACAACCAAAGCACGACCCACGGGTTACAGGATTCCAGCCACAAGCTGGAGTAAGAACTCTGGTCCCTGTATTTATTTTATTTATTTTCCTGAGAGAGAGAGAGAGAGAGAGAGAGAGAGAGAGAGAGAGAGAGAGAATCTTAAGCAGGCTCCATGCTCAGCGTGGACCCTGATGTGGGGCTCGATCCCACCACCCTGGGATCATGACCCGAGCTGAACTCAAGAGTCAGATGCTCCACCGACTGAGCCGCCCAAGCACCCCAGGAACTCTGGTCCTTCCTAACACTTTGCGAGTTTCTGCTATGTCCATGGGGCACCTCCTCTCCCACCACCTTGCCCACCCTTCCCAAAGCCACGTGATCTTAAGATAAACTGCCTTTATCCTTGGATATTTTTCTGGCTTCAAAAAGGCCTGAAGAAATATGTATACACCCATGTTTGTAGCAAAATTATTCACAATATTATCATACATTAGAGCATTATATATTTAAATAATAATAATATATATCACATAATATATTATAAAATATCGCAATATATACTGTAACATATATCTCAATAACCAAAAGGATAGAAACAACCCAAATGCCCACTGACAGATGAATGAATGGACAAACAAAATGGGGCATATACATATAAAGGGTTATTATTCAGGGGCGCCTGAGTGGCTCAGTCGGTTAAGCATCCGACTTCGGCTCAGGTCATGATCTTGCAGTTCGTGGGTTCGAGCCCTGGTCAGGCTCTGTGCTGACAGCTCAGAGCCTGAAGCCTGCTTCGGATTCTGTATCTCCCTCTCTTTCTCTCTCTCTCTCTCTCTCTGCCCCCTCCCCCACTCGCTCTCTCTCTCTCTCTCTCTCTCTCTCCTCTCAAAACTAAATACACATTAAAAAAAATTAAAAAACAAAAAAAGTAAGGGATATTACTCAGCCTTCGAAAGGAAGGGCATTCGGACACCTGCTACAACATAGATGAACCTCGAGGACACTGTGCTGAGTGAAATAAGCTGGTCATGAAAAGACAAACACTGCGTGATTCCACTTACATGGTACCTAGAGTAGTCAGATTCATAGAGACACAAGGAATGGTGATGGCCAGGTGCTGGGGGCTACGGGGCCTGGGGAGCTGTTGTTTAACGGGTGTAAAATTTCAGTTTGGCAAGATGGAAAAAGTTCTGGAGACAGATGGTGGCGATGGTTGTATCATGAATGTGCTTAATATGACTGAAATGTACACTTAAAAATGAATGTGTGTTACTGAGATATCACCTCACGCCAGTCAGAGTGGCCAAAATGAACAAATCAGGAGACTATAGATGCTGGAAAGGATGTGGAGAAACGGAAACCCTCTTGCACTGTTGGTGGGAATGCAAACTGGTGCAGCCACTCTGGAAAACGGTGTGGAGGTTCCTCAAAAAATTAAAAATAGACCTACCCTATGACCCAGCAATAGCACTGCTAGGAACTTACCCAAGGGATACAGGAGTGCTGATGCATAGGGGTACTTGTACCCCAATGTTTATAGCAGCACTCTCAACAATAGCCAAATTATGGAAAGAGCCTAAATGTCCATCTACTGATGAATGGATAAAGAAATTGTGGTTTATATACACAATGGAGTACTACATGGCAATGAGAAAGAATGAAATATGGCCCTTTGTAGCAACATGGATGGAACTGGAGAGTGTGATGCTAAGTGAAATAAGCCATACAGAGAAAGACAGATACCATATGTTTTCACTATTATGTGGATCCTGAGAAACTTAACAGAAACTCATGGGGGAGGGGAAGGGAAAAAAAAAAAAAAAAAGGAGGTTAGAGTGGGAAAGAGCCAAAGCACAAGAGACTCTTGAAAACTGAGAACAAACTGAGGGTTGATGGGGGTGGGAGGGAGGGGAAGGTGGGTGATGGGTATTGAGGAGAGCACCTTTTGGGATGAGCACTGGGTGTTGTATGGAAACCAATTTGACAATAAACTTCATATATTGAAAATAAATAAATAAATAAATAAATAAATAAATAAATAAATAAATAAATAAATAAAATTTAAAAATAAAATAAAAGATAAATTCAGTGATTATTATGTGAATAGAAAAAAATGGATGTGTGTTTTGTCATAATTACTAATAATTTTTTAAAAGAAAGGTTTACACGGATTTCACCTTTAATGGCCAAAGTGTCGATTCACTGTGGACCACTTAGAGCAGAATTTCTCTTAGCAGCAAGAGTGACTTCACACTTACGTGATCACCCCATATGCTTCTTATTTCTGTCCCCATTTTCATGATCTCCTAGCCAAGCCTTATCAACAAGCCCCCCAAATTTACAGTAGCTCCATTAGCTACTAGCTTCCTGAATGTCGAGATCAAAGACACAATGTTCAAAGCCACAAAACAGCTGGGACATTCCGCTGTGAGCCAGAGAATGCCTACACGCTGGCCCGACCAGTCACCCGCTCCCATGGGTTCTCCAAGGCACAGAATGTAGAAGTAGACACTGAGATCCTACTCCGTAGAGGCAGGCCAGGAACAAGACTGGAGAGCTCTGCCTTCACCTTATTGCACAACCCCATCTTCCCCGCCCATTCAACTGGCCAACAGATGCTCTGGTGAAGGTAGATGTTGGCCTGCAATGAAAATCAGCATTGACATCCAATGGCCTCAGCAACACCGCGTGAGGATTTTGTTTTCTGTCTCCGACACAGGCCTACTTTGCTCAATGTGGATTTTTGTTCAGAACCAGTTTCTCCTTTTCTCCATATGGAATGAAAAACAACAGAGTTACCTGGATATCTGCTCCTAACACCCTCTGACCCTGTGTCTCCCTGCTTCCCAACAACTGTTTCCCCTGGAAAAATGCTCCCCACCCTGCGGGGACCAGCCCTGCCCTCACCCTGCCTGCATGGCAGACCCTGCTGTAGTCCTTGAACCTCCATTCTCCCCTTCTTCCATAGTGGGCTTTCTCACGCTGACACTGCACACATTTTGGGCCAGACCATTCTTCATTGTGGGGGCTGTCCTGTGTACTGCACATGTTTACAGCACCCCTGATCTCCACCTGCCAAACCCAAAATGGTTCCCAGGGCTGCCCAGTGTCCCGAGAGCAAAGCTGTCCCTGGCTCAGAACAACTGTTCTGCAGGAGAGAAGCTTTAAGCAGGCCTGTGGCTGCCCAGCTGCAGATCAGATTTCCCAGGCTTGTCCCAACCAACGTCTGGCAGATACGGGAGTACAAAAGGCTGGCTCCTGGCCTGAGGGAGGAAGGCACTGCAATGCCAACCCACGATCCAGAGTCCCCTCCCCGCCACAGATCAGCTGAGGCCAGGCCTTGTTACACCATATCTTCGCTGGGCTCTCACCCTTTCCCTAGACTGCTCCCTTCCCTCCCCTGCAGGGTTTTCTCCTACATTCGGGTTTGGGCTAAATGACACTCCCTCTCTCCAGAAGATATGTTATCATCTAAACCCCCCACTACCTCAGAATGTGACCTTATGTGGAAACAGGGTTGTTGCAGATGTAATTATTTAAAATGGGAACATAATGGAGTAGGGTGGGCCCCCGGTGTCCTTATATGAAAAGAGAAGACACAGACACACACAGAGAGAAGGTCATGTGATGACGGAGGCAGAGACTGGAGTGACCACCAGAAGCCAGAAAGAGACAAGAAGGATTCTCCCCCACAGCTTTCAGAGGGAGCGTGGCCTTGATCACGGACTTCTTACATCCAGACTGTGAGACAGTAAATTTCTGTCATTTTAAGCCTCTAATTTGTGACGTTTTGTCACAGCGGCCCTACAAACTAATCCACAGCCAAATCCTTATCTCAAGCTCTGCTTCCAGGGAACCCAACCTCAGACAACTGGCCTGTCTACTCACGGAGGTAAACTGCAACTGAGCCAGCCAGAGACCCCCAGAGTGTGAAGTCCAGAGCCGCCTTGAGTTGGGGGATGGGAGTCTGCTCTTCTCTCTGTCAGTTTCCATGAGACTTTCTTTGAGGGAGAAGGAAGGTGGCAAAGGAGAGGAGGGGAGGGTGGCAGGTGGGAGAAAGAAATTCACTTGGGGGAAACCTTCCTTCCTTCCATCCTTCATTCATTCAACAAATGCCAGGCACTGTTGTAGGTGCAGGGCACAGAGAAGTGAACGAAAGAGACAAAAATCTGTTCTCATGGGGTTTACATACTAGTGCGGGAGGTAGACCATAGAATATATGGTCTGCAAGATGATGGTAAGTGTCGTGGGGAAAAGTAAAAGCAGGGGAGGGGGAGAAGGAGTACCTCGGGGGAGGGGGAGGGGGCTGCCATGGCAGCAGAGGGATGCAGCAGACACTGCCTCCGGTGCCAGCTACAGACGGTCTCAAAGCGCCACTTGGGCACATTATCAGCAGCACACGTGGTCTCTTTCCCTTTTCTGTCCCCGCCCCTGCGTGAGGCTATGGGAGCCCACCTGACCAGTGTGCAGGGGCCAGACGGCAGCCTGAAGAGTCACCACTCACTCCAGAGGTGCCCTCCTTCCCTGGGTCTCCTCAGCCCTCACTCCTGCTTCCTGGGATCACCTCCTAAATTAACTGCCTGCACCCGCGTCCTGGCCTTGGCCTCAGATTTCAGGAGATTCGGAGGCAAGGTGTGTGGATGTCCACATTCTCTGTATGTCCAGGGTGTTCCATAGATGTGCAGAATCAGGCTGGCCACAGAGTTTATTTTGTCCAGTGGGTCTCCCTCTTTCAATGGTTTCCCTAATTTCTCAATGGTTGAAAACCCAATGATATCACATATTGAGGAGGATACACGGAAAGCATCCAATATATCCTGATCGTGTGATGGGAGGAGGATACGGGATCAGAGCAAGCACTGCTAACACCTTGACCACCACCTCCTGGTCCTGATCACCTCAGTGCACACACACTTGCATCCAGCTGCCAGCTCTAGAGTTTTGTTTTTTGGGTTTTTTTTGTTTTTTTTTTTGCACCTGTGGATGTCAAAGGTCTCTTTATTGCCCAGTGTAACAGGCCAGGAACGCCAGGGGAAGAAAGTTCCCATCCCCCAACTGCCCTCATTCAATGGCTGATAGGAGTCAGTGTATAACCCCCCCGGCTGCACCACCCCTCAGGTGGAAAGACTCTTAGGATGTGTCTAACGCTGGCTTCCAGTTTTATAGCTCCAGTCACCCACAGGGGTGGGGGCCTGATAATGCAGACTTTATGTGACCTTCCCACTGCCTCCTGGTATTTCCTCTGGGGTCACCTCCCTAAAAAATGACTTCCTTTGCCTTGGGATTTTCTTCTTCTGGGGAAATACAAACTAAGAGAAGGATAAATCTCTCTTTGTACGGACCGATGGATGGACACACACACACACACACACACACACACACACACACACACACAGTAGAGCAACCCCTCCAGTTCCCAAGTTTAAAACCCATACCCCAAATGTGAGGCTGGATCATCAAATCCCTGGCCAGTACAGTTCAGCTCTGAAAAACACCTTGGTGTGTCTGACACAAAATAATTCCGCCTGCATTACACAGAATTGTCAACCTCAGCATGAATGGACCAGACTGGCCTCCAAACGGCTGGGTCTTTTCCTTCCCTCGGACTTCTACCTCATCCTTCCACCCACAGTACGTGCGCTGTCATCCTCCAGTCCACAGAATGCCCAAGGGAGGGACTCTATCAGCCCACTGGGGACAGAGCCTGGTCCGTGGGTGGTTTCCCAAGCAGCCAATTACATGTCTGTGGGCTGGTGGAGGAAAGAAGCCAATCTCACAATTTGCCTGAAAAATATCCATATATCACCCGTTCTTCGGCCTTCATTTTATTTTTCCCAAATCAATTTCTGAAAGTCAAAATGACTGATCGCTTCGTACCCTGGATAATCATTGTCCTTATTAAATACCCCAGCATTGATGACAAAAAAGCTCCCAGGGTGGTAGTGGTTACATGAACACACACACACACACACACACACACACACACACACACACACACAGTGGTGCATGTAAAAATGCGTGAAAATTGAAAAAGGTCCGTAGTTTAGTTGACAACGTCAATTTCCTGGTATCGCTAACGCACTCTGGTTGTGTAAGATTTATCACTGGGGTTGCTGGATAAAGAGAACACAAGGAATCTGTGTTGCATTTGCACCTTCTTGTAAGTCCAAAACTACGTCCAAATAAAAAGGTTTCAAAACGCAAAGACACTTTAAATAAAAAAAAAAAAAAAAAATCATCTTTTTTTTTTTCTTTTTTAAGGTCCCCAGCCAAGAAACAGCACAAAGTCACCCCCTTACCTGAGAACTGGGGATCAGCGCCTTCCACCAGTGTCCGCCTTTCACCAGGTCAACCTCGCACAAAGGCACGGAGACCTTCCCAATGACACAGTGGCGGGAGAACTTATCA
This sequence comes from Felis catus, assembly GCF_018350175.1. Lineage (NCBI taxonomy): Eukaryota > Metazoa > Chordata > Mammalia > Carnivora > Felidae > Felis > Felis catus. The sequence goes on along the minus strand of NC_058383.1, from coordinate 26,318,139 downwards.
AAATCCACCACAGTTAGCAGCAGGGTCCTCCTCTGCGCTTCCAGGAAGGGGATCTCGAAGGTGTAACGCTCCTCAAACACGGGCTTCTGGGTCTTGCGTTTGACCCCCGTCTGCTTAGAGTTCTTCTGGTCTGGCAGGAGACAGATCTTGACATAGGGGTTGGAGTGGGCCATGTCCTGGCGCGAGCCGTCGTGGGAGATGGGGGGCGGCAGGTCCCTGGCCTCGATCACCCTCACCGTCAGATGGTTGTGCAGCAGGTCGTACTGGGTGCTGAAGTGCAGCATGCCCAGCTGGTACTTGGACAAGATCTCTTCGTCTGTCAGAAAGTCCACATCGTCACTGTCGGAGTCGAGGGAGTAGAGCTGGGGCTCGAACTTTCTGAAGTAGTCATCTGGGGTATAGGTCCGTCTGAGCACCGAGGGCTGGATGGGCTCCTTTTTGGCGCTGAGAACGCCAAACTCGATGGGTTTAATATCAATGAGTGGGGAGCTGGGTCGTCTGGATTCAAGACCTAAACAGCCGCCAAAAAAGAACAATTAGCACCACCACATATGGGGCCAAGCCTGGGCTGCTTCTTGAGATTGGCAACATTTCCCAGACTCCTATATTGTTCACTCTGTTTCACAATGCTCTTCCCCATCTGCTCTCCACACCTTGAGATCCTCTTATTTATTCTATGAGAGGCAACAAGACGGCATTATCACCTCCATCACTGCCAGGCACTGTTCTAAACGCCTTGATATATCAAGTCACCTGATGGCCACAAGGTATTAGGGAATGACTAATCTGACAGATAGTAACTCTCCAAAAGGGACACAAGTACTAAGAGGAGAAGCCAGGAGTCAAGCCCAGGCTGTCCGGCCCCAGAGTCTTGACTCTAGCTGGTACCCTATACTGTCTCCACTTTCAGAGAGTGGACTCTGGAACCAGAGCTTCTGGGACTCAGTTTCCCCATTTGTAAAACGGAGTCAATAATATCACCTACTTCAAAGATTGTGGTGATTCACAGAGCCAATGCATGGAAAGGGCTCGGCATACAATGTGCACAGGGTACGAGCTCACTCAATGGTAACTGATGCACTTCTGCAAGAACCATGTTTGGACTTCACCGCTTGTGGGGCGCCTCCTCCCTGCCTATCAACCAGCAGAGTTCATTGCTCCCAAGTTCATCATTTGAATCTTTGCTCATCCCTCTATTCTAGCAATAATCACATGGATTTAAAAAAAAAAAAAACTATTTAATTGAGGCACAACTGACATACAAAAAGCTGTGCGTATTTAATGTACACAATTTGGTGAGTTGGGAGGTAGGCAGGCATCCTGAAACCGTCACCACAATCTATGCCATAAACATATACCATCACCTCCCAGTAGTCCCTCTCCCATTTTACTCTCTGCTCCTAGGAGTTTGACTATTAGATTCCCCATCTACACGGAGTCATACGGTATTTGTTCTTTCATGACATTCTTGTTAATTGCTTGAACACCGGTCTTGCCTGTGAAAATTGTGAGACTTGTGTCTCGTGCATGGTTGGTATTCTGACAGCTGTGTGCTAAATGGAAATAATCCATGTATAGAGCTGGGCATGAGACCTAGGAACTATCTAGACCAGTGCTATTCAAGAGAAATACAATGGGGACCAGAAATACAAACCACACAGGGAACATAAATTTTCCAGTAGCCACAATTCTCTTAAAAGTACAAAGAATTGGGTGAAAGGGCACCTGGGTGGCTCAGTTGGTTAAGTGCCCGACTTTGGCTCAGGTCATGATCTCACAGTCCGTGAGTTAGAGCCCCGTGTTGGGCTGTGAGCTGGCAGCTCAGAACCTGGAGCCTACTTTGGATTCTGTGTCTCCCCCTCTCTCTCTCTTCCCCTCCCCCTCCCCCTCTCGCACTCTGTCTCTCTCTCTCTCTCAAAAAGTAAATGAACATTGAGAAAAAGATTATATAAAAAAAAAGAAACAGGTGAAATTAACTTTAATTTGTTTGACATATAATCAAAATAAAAACATTTTAGTGAGACAGTTTAAAGTCTCTTTCATGTACTGTCTTCAAAATCATGGGTACATAACGCATACATCATGTCTCAGTTGGGCTTAACCTCCCATTTAAATGGTCACCAGCAACATGCATTGGACTGCATAGGTCAAGAAGAGCCCTCCCATTTTACAGATGGAAAGACTGAGGCCTAGAGAAGCCTCACATCCCCTCTTTTCCACTCTTTCGAGCCCTCGAACTTTTCTCTGCTTCCTTTTTCTTCCCTATTTACTCCCAGGAAAGATCAGACACCAATATTTCCACCCGAGTGGATTTATTTCATGAATTTTAAGCTTTTTCCCTCTGTTAAGTGAATTGCAGCAGCTGAATGAGACAGCAGAGACACTTTCAGGAGGTGAGAGGAGGCTGGGAGTCTTTGGGCTTTATCCTCCTTTCTCCTCCCCATCCACATCATGCCATTTGGTCAAACACATACTCTGCACATCAGAGTGGACAAACTGGGGGGCCTAGAGACCAAATCTGACCCACAGATACATTTTGTTGGAGTTTAAAACAAAGGAAGCTTCATATAGAAACACAGATTGCCAGTTTCTCTTTGGAAAAGTCAGGTAATACGGACCCCACCATCTCCTTCAGCGAGGGCCGAGTAGCAGCTGCCCCCTTACAATGGGGCATCAGCTCCCATGGCCACAGTCCCCACCCTGCCCTGGTAACTCCGGAGGCTGAGACAACCCCTTCCCTCACATGGATCCACGCGGGGATGCCGTCAGCTCTCTTCTTTTGTCCTGGGGACCCGGCTAACTGGATTTGAATCATGGGCTCTGAGCAGAGGCTGAGCAGCACAGGATTGCTGAGCCACAAGCCCTAGACAGTCACAGCAAAGATGCTTACTTGAAATCCTCCGGGTCAGGCTGTAGGTAGACTTAGATGTGTCTGAGGACGAGCATCTTCGATCTGGGGAGTTGGTCCTTGGGGTCAGAGGGACTTCACTGGCTGTATGGACGGAATCCCCATCCTTGTCGCTACTCCGGCTGGCCATCCTACAGGAAAAGAAGAGGTTTCAATGGTTGTCAAAAAATCTCCAGGGGCTGGCATCTCTCTCTCCCTTAGAGGACAGACCCATGATGAAACTGTCGTGGATCCAATTTGTACTACTTGCAATAACAGAAACTCGAATCGGTGTGGTAGCCCTAAGCTCTCAAAAACACCTCACTTTTTTTTTTTAAGTTTATTTATTTTTGAGAGAGAGAGTGTGCGTGGGAGCATGAGAGCGTGTACATGAGTGGGGGAGGAGCAGAGAGAGGCGGGAGGGGGAGGGGGGTACAGAGGATCCAAAGTGGGCTCCGAGCTGACAACAGAGAACCAGATAAGGGGCCTGAACTCAAGAACCGTGAGATCATGACCTGAGCTGAAGTCAGACGCTTTAACCCACTGAGCCACCCAGGTGCCCCAATAACATCTTACGTTTTGCACAAAATATGAAATGATATTGAATAAATACCTTCCAATTTAGAACAATCTGTCAAGAATGTGCATAATTTCACATTCACAGACCGGGGGGAGGGAACTTACTCAGGGTATTGCCACATGGGGGCACCACTTAGGCTAAGTCAAGACCAGGCCTGTTGGTCTTCAGTCTGGAAGACACCAGAAGGTTGTTTCTACCCATCTGATCTTCTGCAGATGGCTTTTGGTGAGGAATGCCCTGGTATTTCAACCTTTACTGTGTCTCTACTTTGATACCTTTAAAAAATATCCTATAACAGGGGCGCCTGGGTGGCTCAGGCGGTTAAGCATCCAACTCTTGATTTTGGTTCAGCTCATGATCTTACGGTTCGTGAGTTTGAGCCCTGCTTAGGGCTCTGCCCTGATAGCATGGAGCCTGCTTGGGATTCTCTCTTCCTTTCTCCCTGCCCCTCCTCCCCCACTCACACGCAAGTGTGTGCACACTCTCTCTCAAAATAAATAAATATCTAAAAAATACCCCAGGGGCGCCTGGGTGGCACAGTCAGTTAAGCGTCCGACTTCAGCCAGGTCACGATCTCGCGGTCCGTGAGTTCGAGCCCCGCATCGGGCTCTGGGCTGATGGCTCAGAGCCTGGAGCCTGTTTCCGATTCTGTGTCTCCCTCTCTCTCTGCTCCTCCCCCGTTCATGCTCTGTCTCTCTCTGTCCCAAAAATAAATAAACGTTGAAAAAAAAATTTTTTTTTAAAATACCCCATAACAGTGTCACTCGAGAGCTCTTGGAGCGGCAGGGCAAGAGCTACAAAATGGTGCTGAGAATGAATGACTTGAGAACAATAGTTGGATGTGAAGAAACAGCTAAAAAGTGAGCAGCAGCTCTGATTCCATGTGCTCCCAATGAGGATGAAAAATACTGAAAGAATAAAAAACACCGTGTCGGGGGGTAGGGAGATACAGGGTGGTAATTAAGAACACAACCTCTAGGCTTGAATCCCGCCTGGGTGACCTTGGGCAAGGCCCTTCCTCTGTGCCTCCATCTACCCATCTGTAAAGTGGGAATAATAATACTCACCTTGTATGGTTCCAGTGAACACTGAAGGAGTCAACGCATATAATATGCTTAGAACAGTTCTGGGTATGTAGTAGGTATGTGCTCAATACATTTCAGCTGGTATTATTACAACCTGTAAGATCCCCCAATCCCCATAAAGCTAGGTAAGGGTGCTTGGGGAAGGGGAAGTGAGGGGGCAAAGCTGGCGGTGTGGCCTGTGAGATGGATGCCGCTAATAACATGCTCCTAAGCTATTGTGGCTGTAGACTGATACTTTCCGAGACTGCACCTCCCACCCCCCAACTTGACATTTAAGCCTGCGCGGAGCTGGTCTTGAAAAATGCAAGTTTCCAATTCTAGGAGGTCTTCAGATGCATCCTGTGCATGAAATGAGACTGATCTCATGTTCTTCCAAAGCAAGATCAGGGTCACAGCCAGGACAAGACCAGGCATGTTGCAGGGGGAGGGGAGGATGCCCAGTCCTTGCTTGCCTCCTCCTCCTGGTCTGTAAAAGGTGAATATAGCAGATGAAATGTGGAGGGTGGGAGGAGGAGAAGGCAAAGAAATGCAATCATATTGTATCACGCATTCTTCTCTCTCTCCCTTAGATGCAAGCAGCAGCACCTTCGGAAGAAGGCAGAACCACCTCAGCACCTCCACCTCCACCTGAGGCCCCACCCAGCTTGGGCGCGATCGCCCCCTGGAGCTCGGGTCGAGTCCTCTCAGACCTTGTCTGAGCAGCCCCTGCCCTCTCTGCACCCACCATGCTTCCCGGCCCTTCCTCCAACACAGCGAGCCGGGCCACGCTGTTCTCTCTGCTTGGGATGCTCTTCCCGTCTCCATCTCCTGCGCGGCTCCTTCTCATCAGTCAGGTCTTGGCTTCAACAGCACCTCCTCAGAGAGCCCCCACCCTGTCGCTGTCACCTCCTCCTACCCCATCAGCCCTTGGCCCTGCACCTTCTTTCCCCCCTTTAACAACGCACATAACTCCTCTCTAGTTGTGGCTTGTCTTCTGCGTCTGACACCAGATCCTTGCCCCACGAGGGTGGTGTCTCATTCACCACTGCCCACCCTGCCCTGGCACAGAGTCTGGCACGTGCGGAGCCTTCCACATTCATTTTCTCAGTAAATGAATGAATGAACACACCCTTCTTGGGATTCTTATCTGATTTATCTGGTCTCAAGATGATCTGAGTGCTTATCTTGTCCCGCCTCCCACAGCAGGTACGGCTTCTTAAAAGGGGGGGGAGGGGGGGAGGGGGAGATGTGTACTTATCTTGATCAAAGGTACCAGGTGCTGAGCACCAACTATGTGCCAGGCACTGTGCTAAATGCACTGTCTGAACCATCTCATTTCACCCTTAAAACAATCCGGAGTTTACTTCTGTTACTAACAACCCTCATCCTCTTTACAAACCGGGGAATGGAAGCCTGGTGGGGTAGGGGTTGGGATGGGTATTTATTTTGCACCACTGTTAAACTCCCAATGAAGTCCAGTAATACCAGCCTCTAAGCTGCACACCCCAAACTACTGAGCTGGGCATCCCTTGTGAGGCCTGTAAGAGCTATGCATATAGTAGGTATTCAATACATGCTTGATGGACACAGAAATAACCTGAGTAGTTCACTCTTCAATGATGATCTTTCTGGCATTGCTCCAAAAGGAGCCAGTGGGATTGTACAGTTTTCCTGACCTTCCCCAGCCCAGCCCAGCCAAGGAAAGAATGGGGGATCCAAATGACAGGAGCATATGTGGCAATTAATGGTGTGTCCCCCCAAATCACACACACAAAGGACCAGCTCATCTGGTACCTGCCACCCCACAGAGAGGCATGTCCTGTGGTTCTGAGCTCAAATGTCACAGTAGGAACAGCACTGCAAAGCCTGTACACTTGACATTTCTACTCCCTGCCTGTTTGATAACATGCAACTGCCCACTTGGTAAATAAATCTGGGGAAAGCACAAGCTGTAAATTCACTTTCTGAATGATTTAACCCGCCTCCCCTTTACAGATTTCTCTTAACATTTTGCATTATGTTGCGTGCCACAAAGGCACTAAGTTGCTACCCAGGATGCAAGATATTCATCCTGGGAAGCATGAAAGGTCATGTACCGCTGTTCAGGCTCTAGACTGCAGAGTTCTAGGTGTTATCATTCATAATGACGACCATATGAAAGGGGCTTTCTGGAGTTGTGTCATGCGTCGGCCCTGCTGGGAAGGTTCCAGTGCTCTTCTCTGATTGTGGCAAAACCAAAGTGTCATCCCGGAGGGTCCCAACTCCTTACCCCCTGAAAGAGGCCCCCGCTTGCACAAAGGGTCAGCAGCCCAGGTAAAGTGCAACTGTTCGCCAGCTCACTGGTAGAACCCAGCCCATGCATCTGTAATACTTAACATCTGGGTATCTGGAGAAAAAAGGTACCTGACTGATTTTCAATGTCCATCAGGATTCTCCACTAACGGGCGGCTGGGTGGCTCAGTTGGTAAGCATCCCTCTAGATTTTGGCTCAAGTCATGATCTCACGGTTCAGGAGTTTGAGCCCCACAGCAGCCTCCAAGCTGGCAGTGTGGAACCTGCTTGGGATTCTCTCTCTCCCTCTCCCCTCTCTCTGCCCCTTCTCAGCTCATTCTCTCTCTCTCTCTCTCTCTCTCTCTCTCTCTCAGAGTAAATAAACTTAAAAAAAAAAAAAAAGGATTCTCCAGTGGTTCAGAAGCAAATTCAAATTCTAACTCCGCAATCTGACGTTCAAAGCCCTACATGCTCTGAGCTTGCAGGCTCATTTTCCATGATTCCCCTACTCTTTGTAGATATTGTGACCATTTGTGGTATTTGCCTACCCTGGCTCCATTCTCTCCTCTCTGGTTACAGCGCTCAAATTGTCTATTACAGAGATCAGCAAACTATGGGGCCAGATTTTGCTGCCTGATTTTGTAAATGAGGTAAGACTGGAACATAGCACGCCCAATCATTAATGCCTCACCTATGGATGCTTTCACATTACAATGACAGAAGTGAGTGGCTGAGACAGAGACTAAGCCCACGAGGCTAAAATATTTACTGTCTGGCCCCTTTACAGGACAAGTTTGCCAACCCCTGGTCCACGAGCTGAGTTCATGTGTGTCAGGTGGGAATGATCCTTTCCCTGGTTCCAGGTGGTCAGACAATCCAGGCATGATCCTAGCACCATTTCCTCCAAGCAAAAGTGATTGGCTCAATGTTTGGCACGTGACCCAAACCAGGACAATAAGAGCCTCTCCTGGTTTGTTTGCTGCTATTGAGGATGAAGCAAAGAAGAAAACAAGCTTAAGAATCAGGCAATACAGAAGAAACAGAAAGAGACAGGGAGGTGGAGAGGGCACAAATGCATGCCCATGACAACATTTGTACCCCTGGATCCACCGATGCCCGAAGCCATTATCCCTGGACTTTTTCCACAGTGAGACTCTATGTAAAACTGTCATATTGGTGTGCAGGGTGTGAATAAACAACTCCAGGAGGTAGCTGGACCTATGTACCTGCCTTATCTCCTGTACTAGATTTTAAATCTCCTGAGCACAGGAATGGGACTCTACCTAGCCTCTGCATCCCACAGTGCCTGGCACACAGTGCATACTCGAGAAATAACTACCAAAGAAACTGTAAGGTTTCAACCAGATGACTGGCACTTCCAGGATTCAATTTTTGCTGGTAGGTTAGTCAGTTAGTAACTATTTTTTGGCGTGAACAACACGGAAATAAAACCCTGCCCTCACAGAGCTGGCACTGCCTGAGTACGGCTTTCAAGATACCAAATGGGCTGAGCCAACCTCTGTACCTAGGGCACTAGAAAATGGGAATGACCTCTTGATTAATGAACTGGTTCCACCAAACACCTCAACCCTATACACACCTGCAGGATTCAGGCTACAATCCATGACTGATGAAATAATTTCTTAACACTATCTTTACACCAGTTTAAAGAATCTCTAGTGGGGCTCTTGGGTGGCTCAGTCAAGAGCATCCAACTCTTGGGGCGCCTGGGTGGCTCAGTTGGCTAAGTGTCCGACCTCGGCTCAGGTCACGATTTCACAGCCTGTGAGTTCAAGCCCCGTGTCGGGCTCTGTGCTGACAGCTCAGAACCTGGAGCCTGCTTTGAATTCTGCGTGTGTCTCTCTTTGCCCCTCTCCCACTTGCACTCTGTCTCTCTCTCAAAAATAAATAAATATCAGGGGCACCTGGGTGGCTCAGTCGGTTAAGCATCCGACTTCGGCTCAGGTCACAATCTCGCGGTGAGTTCAAGCCCCGCATCGGGCTCTGTGCTGACTGCTCAGAGCCTGGAGCCTGTTTCAGATTCTGTGTCTCCCTCTCTCTCTGACCCTCCTTCGTTCATGCTCTGTCTCTCTCTGTCTCAAAAATAAGTAAACATTAAAAAAAATTTTTTTAAATAAATAAATAAACATAAAAAAATTATTTATTTATTTTGAGAGAGAGAGAGAGAGAGAGAGAGAGAACAAGCAGGGGAGGGCCAGAGAGAGAGAGGGATAGAGAATCCCAAGCAGGCTCAGCACTGTCAGCACGGAGCCTGATGCGGGGCTCAAACTCATGAACCGTGAGATCATGACCTGGGTCGAAACCAAGAATCAGATGCTTAACTGACTGAGCCACCCAGGCGCCCCTAAAAAAATTTAAAAAGAGCATCTGACTCTTAATTTTGGCTCAGGTCATGATCTCAGGGTTGTGAGACTGAGCCCTGCATTGGGCTCTGCACTGGGTGTGGAGCCTGCTTGAGATTCTCTCTCTCCCACTCTCCCCAACTCACTCTTTCTGTCCCTAAAAGAAAAAAAAAAAAAAAAAGAATCTACAAATAACAGAAATGATTCCTGGGGCCCCTGGGTGTCTCAGGTGGCTAAGCATCAACTTCGGCCAAGGTCATGATCTCATGGTCATGGGTTTGAACCCCACATCCCACATCAGGCTCTGCTGTCAGATCCTCTGTCCCCCCACCTCTCTGTCCCTCCCTCGCTCACACACACTCTCTCCCTCTCTCAAAAATAAACAATAAAACAGCAATAACAATAATAATAATAATAAAAGGTGATTACTTACTGCTCTGCAAAGCAGGTTATGCTTAATCACAACCCTAGAAAATAAGTTCTATTACTGTTCTCACTTTACAGATGAGAAAACTGAGACCAAACAGGGTGAGATGGGTCACCTACATTTATGACTGCCGACCAGGTGACAATCGTTCTTAAGTGCTCTTCTGTGTACTAATCCATGCAGTCGCCACAACAACCATAGGAGATAAACACTGTTGTTTTTATCACCCCCATTTTACAGATGGGAAATCAAGGCAAAGAGATCTAATGACTTGCCCAAGGTCACAGAACTAGAAAAAAAAAGTAGGAGAAACTGGATATGAATGCATGGAGCCTGACACAGAGCCATTTTGCTATGGAAATATTTGATGCTTGCTTCTAAGGAGAGCAGGTGAGAGGGGTGAGCCATGACCCGCCAACGTGAAGAGAAAGAGGGGGCATCATGGACTTCCAGAAACGCAGCTGAAACAGCACCGTGTTCCCACTGAGGCTCTGGCTGTGGTCCCTTGCACTGTCTCTTGCCCTCTCTGGACCTCCCCGTCCGTGTCGTGAGAACCTGTCCTCGAGGACAGCCAGGCCCCTTCTCGGCGCTGGACCGGCAGACTCAACCCAGACTCTCTGGCCACGTTCCTCTCTCAGCCACAGAGAGGTGGACCAGACACGTGGCTGAGAAGCTTCAAAACTGTGTTCCCAAAATATCTGAGCGACTGGCAGATGGAGATGTTGTGTGCAGGCGCGGGAGGAGCACGAATTAGAAATAAAATGAGAGATGCCAGAGAGAACATAAACAGCGTTGGAGGACAGGATGGAGCCTGGGGGTGCTCTTCTGCTTCCCTGTTTCTGAAGTTCTTGTTCAGACCAGCAAAAAGGCATTTGTTTGTTCATTCCATCTACCACCCATGTAGCAGTTTCTACTGAGCATCAACTATGTGCCAAGCACCGGGTCAGGCGGTGGGACAGTTTGTCATACTGACTTGGATGGGAATCTTTAGAACTTGGACATCTCTTGAAGCATACAGATGCTCACAGAGCTCTTCCTCCACTTGGAGTGACACTCAACGTGATTAAAAGTGCCCACATGCTCGGCACCGCACGGTTCATATCTCAGGAGGACCAACGGGAAACCAGTTCAACGACAGCCTCACCACCAGATGCCCCCCGCCCCCCGGCCTGCCCAACAAGAGGAGAGGCAGAGAGTATGTCCCCATCAGCAGCAAAGACGTCAACGGACACCCAGCCTTCCCGTTTCCTACCCCTATCCTCCTGCCCGCGCCCTCTCTCGCAAACCGAGAAAAGAAAGGTCTATGAGGTTGCCTTCAAGGAAGTTCAGAGCGGTTTTACTTACAGCCAGGGAGGAGTCTGGGCAGGGAAAGGTCCCAGAATTTCAACTTCGTCCTCACTCGACTGGCAACAGCTGGACTCATAACACTTCTGACAGCAATGCCTGAAAGTCCATCTGCACAGCAGCAGATCGGAGATTCTAGAAAGAAAACCCTGAGGCCATTGGGGGGAGGTGGGCAGTGGAGAGGGGGGAGAGGGGGAGCAGGGGGTGGGGTTGGGGGGGCGTGTGGGAGGGGTGGAGAGGAGGAAAAGGAAAAACACCCGAAATTACAAGCAGCTGATCCCTGATGAGAAATAATGACATTCAGGAGGTCTGTCTCTGCTGCTGAACACTTAGAACAAAATGTTTTCCGTTTCTATTTACCAACTGCAGGCACAAAGATGGCAAACACCAACTCGCTGGAGCCATTAATAGCGAGCAAAACATTCACAGGTATTCCCTTTTGTAGTTTATGTGAATGTCATTCTTGACATGTGGGTGGTTTATACAACATCATGAGGGCTATACAATATGTTCTCGAAAACACAATGAATATTACTGTCTTCTTGAAAGCAAAGCAAAAAGATTTTTTTTTTTTAAATAATCTCCGTGACATGAAAGTAAACAGAGGTAATCAAACGGAGTAAGGAGGGGGTGGGGAGGGATATCCACCTCTTCTCCCTTCGTGTGTTTTCATCGGGATCTCCCTTCCACAGAAACGCAGCGAAACTGTGCCGCTCTTAACCTCCAGTTATTGCTTTAATAGTCAACGTCCCCACAGCCCCACATAAGACTCCAAAATGAAAGGCAAGCACTTCGTGATCAGAAACCAGACCACACGAATCATCGAATTAACCCACCTCGTTTAAAGGTTCCAACTGCCCTTTTAGAGATCCACGAAGAAGCCAAGGGGCGTCGGGGGTGAGAGGATTACAAAAAGAGAGACAAGACCAGTTTAGCAATATTCCAGCAACTCACAAAAGAAAAAAGAAAGCAAGAAAGAAAGAGGGAAAAAAAAAAAAAAAAAAAAAAGCCCTGCATCTTTCCACTTACCATCCTGGGAAGGGAGCTGACTCCCTAACAAGGTGCTGCTATCTGCGGGGCTGCTGGTAGCCTCCTGGCTAACCAACACCGAATAAATGGGAAACTTTAGCATTTCGATTTGATTTGCACCGTATGCTGTTATGAATCAGAGCGGGTGGATAGATAGTCATGCTATCCAATGCAGCCACGCTTGGGAAGAGCAAACCTTCCTATACAGAAATAGCCATAAAGCCAACCCAAAAGGACATGACTAGCTAACATGCAGGCAGGCACAGAGTGGATGTCACTTGGCTCCCGCACCCTCCCAGAGGCCCTACCTTACAATTCTGCTCCAATGGTGATGGTGGGGAGTTCCTATGACCACCCACAAACACAGGGAGCCCAAAAGGAAGCCATAATCTGGTCCTGGGGAGGGCGGAGGGGGTGGGGCTACCTCCCTTTTCAGCCCCACCTCCCACCCCCACTTCTTCTCACAGGTTTCCAAGGCACAGATTCCCTCCCCCTCTTCAAGGGAAGAGTCACAGTGGCTTCCAAATGAATGGGCCAAGTAAACCAGGTAGATTAGGAACTCCACATCCCAACCTGGGATATATCCCAGAGAGGAACTCAAACTCAGAACTTTAAATCAAGAGGGAGAAAGTTACTCTCTTTTTCATTTCCCTTTCCAGGAGGTCTCCCTTTGGTATCATCATGTGTTAACGGGTTTCTAACACTTGCAAATCCCCCCCCCCACCCCCTCTTTCTTTTTTAAATAGAGAGCAAACCTCAGCTCAGAGCCTGGGACCTAACTAATCACGTGGCATTACTATCATCCTGTTTATTCTTCCAGTTGCTTCTGCTCATATCAAGTGATTCTGGTCTTCCATTATGCTAGTGACATAAAGTTTCCTTTTCAAATGATTTTAAGTAAAAAAAATAATAATAATAAGCGAGCCCATTTATACGAAAAAGTATTAAATAAATCTGGTACAAGTGATAGCTCACAAAAAATTCAAAAATCCTTGAAGTGATAAGGGAATGATTACGGCTTGGGAAACGAAGTCTCAGGCACTAATCACAAACTCTTCCCAAAGCAAAACTGGGAACCCTACATGGCAAGGCCTGAAGACGCTTGGGGGCCACGCAGAGTTGAGTGGTTAAGTGTTAGTGCTGCCGTCACCACCGGCCAATCACGTGACTTGGGTTAAGTCAGGGGGCCACTCTGAACCTTAGTTACCTCTCTTTCATGGAATGGCTAAGCTAGGACTCGGACTATGCAAATGCCCCACTACAAAATATCTGCACCCTTTCTGTGGCTTTATGAGAACGAGGTAGTTTGTCAAGACCAGTTGGAACCTACTAGGCACCACAGAGGTGTCCAGGCCGGCCCACGCAGGTAAAAGCAGGAAAAAGCCATGCCCTCATGCGCTTACAAATGAAAGTGCTTGAAAATGTTTCAAATCAAGTGCAAGGATAAAGTGTTTTTTTTCCAACGGTCCATGCCCATTCTTTTCATAGAGGAAAGCATTTCCTGGGTGTGTGGCAATCAAAAGACACCATTTATAAAACCATGTGAGTAGAGACCAGGCCACTACAGGGGCCCAATCATCCAGATTTCTCAAACCCCAGGTTCGGCAAGATGAGAGAAACCAAGGAAAAGGAAGAGGAGAGGGAAGAAGCTAAGACACGCTTGCCACGCATTGGGTCCACTGGGTTCATGTATTTGACTGGATGGAGGAGCACTGATTCAAGCCAGAAAGAAACAGGAAGAAGGAGAACCCAGACATTCTAGAACAAAGGTTGGCAAGCTATGACTTGCAAGGCTAAATCCAGCTGGCAACCTGTTTTTGCACGGTCCTCCAGTTAAGGATGGTTTGTACATTTTTAAATGGTTGCAAAAAATCAAAAGTACTACTTCTTGACTAGTACAAATAGTTTTATTGGAACTCAGCCACGCCCATGCATTTACTATTATCTATGTATGTGTGGCTGTCCAGCGCCATGGTCAGAGTTGAATATTTGTGACAGGACACGTAGGTCTCCAAGAAAAAAGTTTACTCTCTGGATCTTTATAGAAAAAGTTTCACACCTTGTTCTAGAAGCAAAGACAGTATCACCAAGCCATTCTCATAGTAGCTGTTTAACAAATTCCTCAGATTCCCCATCCTCCCTTCTAGATCCCACCATGACCCCTAAGCAGCTGTGTGACCTTGGGCAAATCACTAATCTCTGTCCTGAAGGTGGTTATTAAAAACCACAGAAGCATGTTCTAATATTGTTTATTTCTCACTGGATTCTGAAGGGCAGAGACTGCTGTTTTCACAGCTGTATCCCCAGTGCCCACACACAGTAGGTGGTCACTCGGGTGTTTGTTGGGTGACTGCTGAAAAACCCCACAACAACATTCAGCACACAGTATGTGCACAGTAAATGTGACCTTCAGTGAACTTGAAAAGAGGACCTAAAGATTGCATGGAAGCCAATGGGGCAAATCTAAGCCAGGAGAGGGATGGGGAGACCAAGGCAGGTGACAGAGCACAGAGTTCCTGGCAGGCTGAAAAGTCTGAGGACGAGAGAGATGTGACCAGTGGGGAACTGGGAGACCAGCAGCCACCCCCCCCCCCCCCAGCTGTAGCCGAGGGTAGAAGAAGTGAGCCCAGATGCACCCTAAATGAGGGAACCTGTAGGCTTCTCTGCTGGGCTCTGAGGAGCCAACCCCAGAAAGCAAGCGGCTCCACGGGTCTGACTGCAGGTCTGACTGCATGACCTTGGCGCTGACCTGTCGCCACTGCCTCCCCCACCCCGCCCCCCCCCCCCCCCCCCACACACACACCTCGTATAGAAGAGAAAGGTCTGGTAGTCAAGCAGCCTCCCCTCAAGAAGGATGCTTGGAAATCATTTCAGTTCAAGGATTCTTGTGAGAGTTCCCTCAAGGTGATGGGGGTCCACAACTCCCAGACCACAATGCAATGGCCGAAAGTGATCGGTTGCTCCCGCCCCCCACCAACAGCACGCCTATGGTGTGTCCCCCACCCCTCAGCACCCAGGGTCCGGGAGAGACGACGTCCTTGTCCCTCCTGGCCGGAACAGCCGCCTCAGGCTCGCTCCGCCGGCCAATTAGCCAGAGCCGTCGCCACGGCAACGGCAGCTGGCGGGCCGGGCGGCTGGCGCGTCCCGGGCCGCCCTCCCGGCGGCCCCTCCCCAGGGGTGGGGTGCAAGGGGAGGGGGTGGGGTGGGGGGGGTGCTGAAAAGTCCGCCCCAATCCCATTCCCTCCCTAGGAGGAGAGGGCGCCCGTGCAGAGTCCGCAGGGGCCGTTCATCCCCGGGTGTGGGGGTCCCCAGCCCCTTCTCCTGGGGCGTACCCCACCGCTGCACAGGTTGCGTGCCCTCGGGCACCCTTTTTCTCGAGGCAAGTTTGTGGGAGCCCAGCCGTGTGCCCTCCCTTGGCGGGCTCACAGCCGGAGGGGGCGCGGCACCCCCCACCCGCACCGCGGACCTTGCCCCCCAGCCTCAGCCCTACCTGGATGTACGCCATTTTCGCCCTCGCGCTCACTCCGGCCCGGGCATGGCGCCGCCACGGCCACTTTGCCCTCGCCAACAGGGGAGTGGGGGGAGAAGGCGAAGGGGGAAAGGAAGAAAAAGGCAGCCGGGTGGCCCCAGACGTGACTGGCGTGGCTGATGAGCGGCGCCCGCCCCTCCGCCGGCCGCCCCGTCCTTGCCTTTCCCTGCGTTCAGGCTCTCGGAGTCGGGGCCGCCTCCCAGGTTGGGAGAGCAAGGGCGCCTGGAGCCCCCGCCTCGGCCACCCTCGCTGTCCGGCGCTCCCCCCGAGGCGCTCCCCTGGCTGGAATGAGGCCGGGGCGCCTGGGGAGGGAGCCCGGGGCGGCCGCGGGGACTGCAGCGACCCCGGCGCAGGCGGGGCTGGAGACGCCGGGGCCGGTACGCGCCAGAGGCGGGGGAGGGGATGGGGAAGCGGGTGGGAGGGGGCGGTGCGCGGGTCAGCCCATCCGGTCGGCACGCGGGCTGGCACCTACCGAGAGCAGAGCCCCCGGGACAGCCTTGAAGCCGAGGGGGCACAGTCCTGCCCGCCATGGAGTCTGGAGCGGGGAGGGTCCTCCCCACCACCCCTCTCCCAGTCCAGCTCGGACAAACTTTATTCCCGCCCCACCCGACGAGCCTAGAACTGTTGCGGCGAGGAACGCAGGGGCCAAATGAACCGGAGCCTTAAGATAAGGTGGGGTGTGGGGCACCCCGAGGGAGGTGCTGCGGCCGGGGCCGCAGGGGCGTGCGAAGAGAGCGGAGCGCCCCTTTGCCCTAAACCTGCCCGAGTTGCGCCCTCGGCTCAACAGGTCTGGCGCGGGGCGGCCCGGCAGCGCCACCCAGCGTCGCGCCCGCGACGTGCGCGCCTCTGCCGGCTCGAAGCTCCGCGCCAGCAAGCGTGCGCCCTCGGGCGTGTCCATCCTGTCCCGCTTGCTCGCGTCTCTGGGGCGCCCAGGGCCTGGATTCCTCCCCGGAGCCGGTTCTCCCACCCCGGGGCCACAGAATTGGGGCCCACTCTGCACAGAGGGATTTGAAGTGGAACATTGCCCTCCGCCGGTTCTCTTTTTAAAATCCCCAGCCGTCTCCCGTTTATCAACTCCTCTGTCTTTTCATCAGTAAAAATGGCTTAAAATCTCTGTCTGCCCTGCCTTTTCTCCAGGGCCAGCTGAGGGAATGAACGTGCAAGTCATAAACAAAAGGTGTAATGTGCACATGTGTATATATTCTTTGTAAAAATCTAACAGGTTTACATTTGTTAGTATGTAATATTTCATTCGAAGCACGTGGCATGCAAAGTGCCCAGCGTTTGTAATCCGGCAGGCACTGTGCTCAACACTTCACAGGCGTGACTGCGTTTCATCGTCCTCTGCCTTGCTCGCTATGCGTCAAGCACAGCGCCTGGCCAGAGTAGGCGCTCGGTAGTTTCTGCTGTTGCTGTTGACTCCTCTTAACCGTTTGAGTGGGGTGTGCAGTTGCCCCCGGTTCCCAGATGAGGAAACCGGGGTGCAGTGAGGTAGATCCCCTCCAGCTACAGCTGGTAGCTACACGCACTGGCCTTTGAATCCGCACAGTGTGCGCTCCTGACCACTTAATGGTATTTATCTATAATGTTTCTTCAGCGCTGGATGGAAACGGTGCTTGGGGGGAGAGGGCTTCACAGAGAAGGGCTGTCTACCGGGGTGGGCGTTTGGGCGGGGGAGCGGGGGGTTGGGGGACTTAAGAGAGGTGACAGCGTTTGCCAAGTGTTCCCAGGAAGAATAGCTAACCTTTCTGAGACCGTGTGCCAGGCTCCGCTTTAAACCTTTTACACAAGTACAACTTTCAGTTCTGATAACCATGAGGTGAGCTCTGTTACTATCTCTAGATGAGATTACTCTCTCTAGATGAGACTGGAGGAGGTTGAAAGCGGTGAGGTAACTTGCCCCGGGGGTACTGGCAATGAGGAGCTGAGCCTCAAACCCTGACAGCCTACACCAGAATCCTTCCCCTAGCCGCCACACCATACTGCCTCACAGTGCTGGGTATTGGGGGAAGGGGGAGGAAACCCTTGGGGTTGGTTTGATCCCTTAATCCCTAAAGACTTAAAACTGTCTGAGAAAACCAAGCACCCCTCCTCCAATGCAGGCAGTTATTTTAATTTAACTCTCAAGGCCCGGCTCCTCACAGCTGTGCCATTCTGCCTCCAAAGAAAGCATGAACAAGAAGTCAGCTCGAAGTCATTCGTCAGACGTCACTCCAAGACTGGCTTTCCGGGTCCCCCGCTCTGTGAGCCTCTCCCTGCTCTTCACAGGGACCTGTAGTCTGGGCTTTGAGGTATAATCTGGACTCAGACCAAGGCTGTGCCTGTTAGGACAAGGCAGCTGGCCCCCACCCGGGTCTCGGTGGGAAAACCCCCAGTTCGGAATTCTGCGGGGTCCCTGAACTTAGGAAAGAAAAGAGTTACATCTCCCTTGTCAACAACCTCTGCGTGCGATCCATTATCTCCTTTCATTATGGATGCAGGCAGCAAACCACGACAATCTTAACTTTTACCTGGGTTTGTCACCGATAGAAATAGAAGTCAATAGAAATCAGGTATATTCACCTCACATTACAGTTGTTGTGAATAACTTGAAATTTTATTTACATTCTTTACTGCTTGAAAATCACAACCAGTAGGTCTTTCTATTGAATGCATTAATGAAGAATCACATACATTACCATATTTAAATTCGTTTTAAATTTTTGATAAGTGTGTTTCATTAGAATCATTTCAGGGGCTGGGGCGCCTGGGTGGCGCAGTCGGTTAAGCGTCCGACTTCAGCCAGGTCACGATCTCGCGGTCCGTGAGTTCAAGCCCCGCGTCGGGCTCTGGGCTGATGGCTCAGAGCCTGGAGCCTGTTTCCGATTCTGTGTCTCCCTCTCTCTCTGCTCCTCCCCCGTTCATGCTCTGTCTCTCTCTGTCCCAAAAATAAATAAACATTGAAAAAAAAATTAAAAAAAAAAAAAAAGAATCATTTCAGGGGCACCTGGGTGGCTCAGTCAGTTAAGTGTCCGACCCTTGATTTGGGCTCAGGTCATGGTCTCATGGTTGGTGAGATTGAGATCCACGTCGGGCTCTGTGCAGAGCCTGCTTGGGATTCTCTCTCTCCCTTTCTTTCTGCCCCTTCCCCACTGTTGTGCTCTCTCAAAATGAAGTAAATGAAAATAAATACATATATAAACAAATAAACATTAAAAAAAGAATTATATCATTTCCCTATAATCCTATGTATTCCACTCTATGATTTAAAGACATTATTCTGAGATGGGGTCTACAGACTTCAAAAGACTAGCAGGGGGTCCATGGCACAGAAGGGATTAGGAACCCCCCCGCAAGTGGCAAGTTCATTAGCTTAGAGGTGAGAGTCAAAACTGCCACGTAGTTGTCTGGCTGGAGCAAAGGGAGAGTGTTGCCCGGTGGGGTTAACATGTAGGAGAGGCCAGATGCCTGGCAAACTGGTAAGTTAGCCCGTTGAAGAGCAGGGTCAGGCCCAGAAAGATTTTGGCAGGGGTGTGTGTGTGTGTGTCTGTGGACATGTGGTACACAAGCCTGGAGGCAGGGAGGATGTTGTAGCAATCCAGGTATGAGGTGATTCGAGACTGAACAATGGTCATGGCAATGAACCGATGGCTGTAACTGAATAAGCAGTGATGAGGTTCTGGAAGGCAGGGGAGGCTGGAGGAAGGCAGGTTTGCTGGGGGAGTAGTTGGGGTTTTATATTTGGGTATGTTGATCTCAGATATGTATTATATAGGGTTCCTGGAAGAAACTCAATTCCATCCAACAAGAAAGAACTTATGGGCTCATTAACTGGGAAGTCCAAGGGCAAATCCTAGTGTCAGGGCTGGATTAGAGATGCAAAAGAAGTCATAAGGACTCACTGTCTCCATATCGCACCTCTTCACAGCTTTTCTCTGAACACTGGACTTTTTTTTTTCCCTGGGATAGGTTTGCTTCACATGGCAGGAAGATGGCCATTAGTGCACTTGAGTTTAGATCTTAATAGCTTATGCTCCAAAAGTAAGCGGGACTTTTAATGAAATCTTAAGGAAAAACTCTAAGTGGTCCTGCTTGGGTTAAGTGCCTACCTCTGGACCAAGCACTGTGTCCAAAGGAGCCAGCACGCTGCTTGCGTCCACCTGGATCAGGTGCGCAGAGGTCGTGAGCCACCATCTCACAAAGACCACGTGGAGAGGGAGAAGATCGGGTTCCCTAAAACAGTTCAGACCCTCCTAACAGAGAACGGGGCTCAGATAAGTGGAAGAGTTAAGGCTTCAGCCACCTCCTGGGGGCGCTTGTGGGCTCACCTCAGTCTACAGCCTCTTAGAGGAACCTGGCGCCTCATCAAGACCCAACCCCAGATGGCAGACGCATAATAATGGTTTGCTCTTCAGGGTCCTTCAGAAGGTAGTTAGAAATGGCCGTGCAAACCACAGACCTCAGGGTATCTATTGTAATTAAAAAGTGCCAGAACAGCAAAAAGCAGTCTCTGGCAACCATATAGGCAATACACATTCTGGTTAGGTGACTTTCTATTTCTGCCAAACAGGCTGACGGTACTTGTCTCCTAAGTCAGTTTTAATTATACGGCTTCCCGAACATGCCATTCAGATCCTGTTTTAGCTGTGCCTGTAACCCTGGGCAGTGTTTCTGAACTCTGGGGAAGTAAGAAGGCTCTGGGCTAATTAAATCGCTGGTCTGGCAACAGGAAGGGCAGCCACCTGTTAAGTATGAGCTCCAGGGCTGACATGACCAAGTAATCCCATGTAAGGAGCTGGACCCCTTTCTTCTCCATCTTTACCAAAGGGCAGTGTGGTTTGATGATCACAAGAATCTGGAGTCCAGTCCAGCCTTGTCTACATAATAGCTGTGTGGCCTTAGGCAAGCCCCTTAATCCCTGGAAGCCTCAGTTTTCCTTACCAGCAGAATGGGTATAATACTTCCCTCTGAGGGCTGGTGTGGAGTCAAGCAAATGAGAAAAATGTATGTGAAACACTAGCGTGGGTTCACAGTGAGTGGTTCTCTGTTTCTTTCTCCCATAACATTGAATCTGTGGCTGTGGGCCTCTTATTCTGTTTTAGAGTTGGATGGAAATGTGGGTTAGGGAGAAGGAAGGGACAAAGTGGAGGTTAAAATCCTGGCCTCTAGGATCAGCCAGGACTGGGACTAAATCATGACACCTGCCACTTAGCAGCCATGGGACTTGAGACAATTCTGCATCTCAGCTCCCTCTTCACTGAATGGGATACTAGCAGCCACTATTTCATGGAGGTGAGGACTCTACAGGCCAGTCTATATCCACCCCTTGGCACGGTGCCCATCACTGAGGATCTGCTCCAGAAATTCTAGCTATCACTATTTTTGGTTTTCAAAATAGAAACAACCACACAAAGTTGCTTTTATTACTAATACCTGTACTAGGTGCTTTACTTACCCTAGACGGTTTTCTCTTTCTTGTTGGTGGCCAACACTCGGAGGAGAGAAAGCCACATCACACACTAGCAGTCATTCTCAAACTTGACTGTGCATGGACGTGGGGGGCGGGGGATGGTGTTTGATTAACATCCCTATTCTCAGACTCCTCACCCAGACGTTCTGATGCAGTGGGTGGAGGACGCAGTCTGCAGGTCTGCATTTCCTAACAAGCCTCCCAGGAGATGCTGATGCAGGTGGTCCACAGTTTGACCTTGACCTTGGCATGCCAGGACATCATCTTTGTGATGCTTGCACGCCTCCTGCCTAGGAGGACGATCACCACCGGTGCCAATCCGTTGGCTGGAATGAGTCAGGGTGGGGGATTGCACCGGGGCAGGGGTGCACCTGACAGTGCCCATAGCCCCTGAAGATGTCTGGCTCACCGGTGACACTTCACCTCCAGCTGATCTCTGCATGGCACTAGACCTGTCATCTTGTATGCTGCCTGCTGGCATCACTTCCAAGGATCTTGCCGAAATGAAGGAGTCTGATGGCCTAGCTTTTGCAACGCTCACCCCGTCTTACCTCCAGCCCCCACACTGGTTCAAGAATTTCTACCACATATGCCCCCGTCTGAGGCTGGTGACTACATTCACCTCTCCACCCCATGATTCAGAAAAGGGTAGCTAATTATTTAGTCTTCAAGAAGGAAACTCTGAGGGCGATTTAATAATGGGCTGCAAACATCTGAAGAGCTATTAGCAGGGCACTGGTGACCACCTGTTCCCTCTCTGCACCACATACAGGAGAAACAGAGATGGGATTTAACTGCACAAACAGAACAGAGAGCCAGGGGAGACACGAGTGTGATGGCACAGATGTGGTTTTAAGGGGCAGCATATAAAATCCACCTTCGTAGGACTTATGACAAGGAAAGAGCTTTGAGTCTGATGTGTCATCTTCCCCCAGAGGCCAGCAGCAGGGTCTGATGCTCTGGACAGCTTCAAAGGAAAGATTCTGTCCTTCCTCAGCCCTGCGCCCTGGTGCCAGGCACACTGTAGACCAGTGGTTCTCAAAGCATGGTCCCTGGTCCACCAACATCAGCAGCTTGGGACCTTGCTAGAAATGCGGACTCTCAGTCCCCACCCTGCACCTAGTGAATCAGAAACTCTGCAGGTTGGGGGAGGGGGACCAGCAAGCTGTGTTTCAACAAACACTCCATCCAGGTAATTCTGATGCTGGCTGAAGGGTGAGAACCACTAAGTTTCCAACTTCACTGTGCATTCCACTCACCTGGGGATCTTATGTTCTTGTTTTGTTTTTTAATGTTTTAGTTTTTATTTTTGAGAGAGCGCAAGTTGGGGAGGGGCAGAGAGAGGGGGTCAGAGAATCCAAAGCGGGCTCTGCACTGGCATCAGAGATCCCCACATGGGGTTCAAGCTCAGGAACTCAAGAACCCAAGATCATGACCTGAGCCAAAGTTGGATGGTCAACCGACTGAGCCACCTAGGTGCCCCATCACCTGGGGATCTTGTTAAATGCAGTCCCTGACTCATCAGGTCTGGGGCAGTAGATCCTAAGATTCCACATTTCTAACAGCCTTTAAGAGTGGTCCACAGACCACACTTGGAGGATCGAGGATCCAGAACAAATGCCAGCTCATGTCATTCCTCCACCTGAAACCCTCCAGCAACTCTCATCTAAGGTAAAAGTTAAAAAGGTCCCACATAACCTGGCCCCTCATTAGCTCCCCCGCTGTCCTCACCTCTGCTTCCCTACCCCTTGCACATTCCACTCCAGACACAATGACCTCCTCACTGTTTCTTGAACACCCCAAACAAGTTCCTGCCCCAGGGCCTTTGCACTTGGTTCTTCCTCCTGTTACACTCCTCCCTCTGAGCTCCCCCTTGGCTTGCTCACTCGTTCACCTCTATGCAGGCAGCCTACGAGATGGCCCATAATGATTCTGCCTCTGGTATTGACATCCTTGCATAAAATCCTCCCATTCAATATGGGCAGAACTTATCATAGGTGATGAGATGTCACTTCTGTGATTAGGTTACATAAGGCAGTAATTTCTGTCTTGGTAGCTGGCTCTTTCTGCATGACGCAAGCTTCCATGTTGGAGAGACCCACATGGCCAGGAGATAAGGATGCCCCCAGCTAGAAACTGAGACACCCCCTCCCCTGCCCCACTCCAGTCCAATAGTCCTAGAGGAGCTAAAATTCTGACAACAGGGGCACATGGGTGGCTCCGTTGGTTAATTGCCCAACTCTTGATTTCGGCTCAGGTCATGATCTCACAGTTTGTGAGTTCAAGCCCTAGACAGGGCTCTTCACTGACAGCACAGAGCCTACTTGGGATTCTCTCTCCCCCTCTCCCTCTGCCCCTCCCCTGCTCACACGTACTCACTCTCTTTCAAAACAAATAAACATAAAAAATAAAATAAAATGGATACTTCCCTGGTTGAACCTTCAGGTGAGATGCCAGCCCAGCTGACCTCTTGACTACAGACTTGTGGGAGACCCTGAAGCAGAGGACCCAGCTCAGTCATGCCCAGACTCCTGGCCCATCGAAACTGTGAGATAATAAATATGGGTTATTTTAAGCAGCTAAGTCTGTGGTAATTTGTTAGATAGCTTCAGACAATACAACGTCCTTTAGGTTTTGCTCAAATGTCACCTTTTCAATCTGCTCTTCCTCAACTTTCCTCTTCAAAATAGCAACCTCTTGCCTCTCCCAGGAACTCTGTTCACCTTCCTTGCTTAATTTTCTCTATAACACAGATCACCATGCGACATACCTTACATCTTGCCTATTTTTTATGGTCTGTCTCCCCAACTAGAAGTGAGCTGTATGAGCTGAGGGGGGCTTTTTGTGGGTTTTTTTTTTTTTTTTTAGTCTGTTTCTCCCACACCTGTATCCTTAATACCTAGAACAGTACCTAGCATGTAGAAGGCACTCAGTAGTATTGCTGAATGAATGAATGGACTTTGCTAACAATATCTGCCTTCCACAGAGAAGAGACAACTTTACATTTTCTCAGCCTAGCCACCCCACTGACCAATGAGATTTTTCCAGACGTCCATATGTATCAAGCCAGGGAGGAACTAATGGCCCCACCTGAGTCTTGCCCCATCTCGTTAAGAGAGACACGGGGACATGTCCTGTATAGAAACTGAGACCTGCTGACACCCCCTGGGAGCAATTTTGCCTTCTCAGGGGAGCATGTGAGGTTTAACTCTTTATCCATGTTTCAAAGCAAGGCTCTTGGAGGCCTAGTACTCTTCCAAGAAAGAGCTTGTTCGAGGTGAAGAGGCATTCAGCATCATCTAAAGAGCCATCGCCCTGAATGGCAGCTTGTATGTGAACATTCACAGCAGCATTATCCATAATTGCCTCAAAGTGGGAACCATCCAAGTGCCCATCGATGGGTGAATGGATAAACAAAATGTGGTATAGCCACACAATGGAATACTTTACAGCAATAAAAAGAAAGGAACATGCCACAACGTGGGTAACCTCAAAAACATTTTACTCAGTGAAAGGAGCCAGACAAGAAAGACCACGTGTGGTATGACTCCATTCGGATGAGATGTCCAGAAAGGGCAAATCTGTAGAGACAGAAAGGAGATTTGTGGTTGCCTGGGGCTGGGGGCCTGGGGGCTGGGAGTGGGGAATGGATGCAGAGAGTTTTGGGGGGTGACGGAAATGTTCGAAAACTGTTTTTGTGGTGATGGAGGCATGACTCTGTGAATTGCTGGAAATCATTGAATTGTACACTCAAAATGGGTGAGTTTTATGGTATGTAAATTACATGTCAACAAAGCTATTTTTAAAAAGAAATTAAAATGAAAGCTCTTGCTTTCAAAAAACCTTTTGGCTTTTTCTTATTGTTCTATGTCTACAGGCTCTTCTCTCAAATTCGCTTGAAGAATTACACTTCCTCACTTTTTAGATACATGTTTCTATGAAAGATCAATGCATAGCCCCCACTGGTGTTCCCATTAATACAAATCAAGGTTATAAACAGGCCTTATTTCTGCCCTGAGTAAGACAGTAAAAGGGGTCATAACATTCTGACACTTAAAAAAACAGTTTTTTTAATGCTTATTTATTTTTGAGAGAGAGAGAGAGACAGACGGAGCATGAGTGGGGGAGGGGCAAAAAGAGAGGGAGACACAGAATCTGAAACAGGCTCCAGGCTCCGAGCTGTCAGCACAGAGCCTGACGCAGGGCTCCAACCACGAACTGTAAGTTCGTGACCTGAGCCAATGTTAGACACTCAACCGACTGAGCCACCCGGGAGCCCCACATTCTGACATTTTTGAAGTGTTTGCAGACCTTTGGTTGTCTGACTTCACCACTGAGTGAACTGCACCAGCTCTAGGGATCTGTGCACATCAGAGCTCCCACATTTACGCAGGGAGTAGGAACAGTAGGAGTAACATCTTACGTTGTCATTACAGGGGTTGTTAGAAGCACGAAGTACTCTTGATTAGTCTGTTTCTGGGTGACTGTAAGGTCCATCACAATGCAACTTCAGCTTTGGTAGCCCCTAAACTGCCACTGTGAGTCAGTCGCAGACGTGAAGGGGGACGGGGCACTCTGACCCGCCCAGCCTGGCTCACGTCCCCGTGTCTAAGCGGGGAGATGACACACTGTGATTGGCAGCACCACAGGCAACACGTGGAAAACAGAAGGGCAGAGCTCACAAAGAAAATAGGGAGGGTAAAAAGACAAACACCGCATGACCATTATATTACTCTCGTGTGCACAAAAATCGTAACAGGCCAGGATGTCCCATGGCCAAGGACAGCCAAAGTGGACTTCATAGTAGGTAGGTGATGGTCTAACAGGTGCTCATAGGGATATGCCCTCCTGGTTATATTCAGATCCATCCTGAATATATCCAGGGGCAGCAAGATTTTCTTTTCTTTTTTTCTTTTTTTTGAGAGAGAGAGAGGGCCACAAGTGAGCGAGGGGCAGAGAGAAATAGAGAGAATCCCACAAGGGGCACAGAATGAGAGGGAGAGAGAGAAGCAGGACTCACCTGAAGTGGGGCTTGAGCTCATCTGATGTGGGACTCGAACTCACAAACTGTGAGATCGTGCCCCGAGCCGAAGTCAGATGCTTAATGACTGAGTCACCCAGGCGCCCCGATTTTCCCTTCTTAAAGACAGCGCCATACACATCCGTGTCCTCTCTCTTCATTCAAGAGGAATTACGAGTATTGAATGATTCTGGGAAAGCACGGGATCCCAAGGTGATGGTCGCCGGCTAGCCCACGGGGGTGGGCACTCGGTGTCTGCCAAGCCCCCTCCGCTCCTCACCTTCTGCTTATACAGGACTGGCTGTGCATCATTTTCAGGGCTCTGTGCAAAATGAAAATGTGGGGACCCTTGTTCAAAATTATTAAAACTCCCGAGACGACAAGGACAACAGGGCATCAAGCCAAGCTTAGGATCTTCTTGAGCACAGGAGCCGTACCACTGTCACTAAAGCCAGCCCTGTCCTCGTGATACAAATCTCTTTTTCCTTGTCCTGCTTGAAGGACTCTCGTAACTCCTCTCCTCTGAATCACTCCTGCATCCTCTCCCCCTTTGCCCACACTCCCACTCTTACCCAGTATTGAAAACTAACACATACAAAAACACCTTCCCCGGCAAACTCAAATCCAAATATCTCTGGGGCTGGAGAGTTCTGTGAGGAGAAATAGATTCTTACTGTAAGATTTTTATTCTGGGGTGCCTGGGTGGCTCAGTCAGTTAAGCATCCGACTTCAGCTCAGGTCATGATCTCATGGTTCATGAGTTCAAGCCCCACATCGGGCTCTGGGCTGAGAGCTCAGAGCCTGGAGACTGCTTTGGATTCTGTGTCTCCCTCTCTCTCTGTCCCTCCCCTGCTCACACTCTGTCTTTCTCTCTCTCACAAACAAATAAAACATTAAAAAATAATAAAAATAAGAGTTTTATTCTTAAAAAAATATACACATTATTCAAGCATGTCCCACGGTATTTGTTCTCATCCTTGCCCAGAAACAGCCCCAGTATCTTTCATGGGTCTTGGGTCAAAAAAGTCACGTTGCTTGCTGAGCGGAATCCCAATCACTAGGGCTTTTGCTGCTCGATGGTATTCAATTACTATTCTGTTTTCTGAGCCTTTACTATCTGGCCAAGCACTGCCCTAAACACTTGAATACCTGTCTTCCTTACCATCCTCACAACTCTGTGAGCCAGACACAGAGGCAGCCCCCACTTTTCAAGAAAAAAAACCTAAGGCCAAGAGATAGTCAGCAAACCGTCCCAGGCCAGATAGCTAATAATTGGCAGAGCTGGGATCTGAATGATGTCTGACAGCGAGCAAAATTCCCACTCTTTCTGTTACACCAAACGGCGCCTGATCATTCCATTTCTGACCCCACAGAGTTCTGGAGACTAAACATAGGACAGATGAAGGTATTAGTATCTTGTGATATCAATGCCTTTTATAGTGCTCTAATTCCATGAAAATTGATCAACTTTGAAGGTTTTCATGGAAAAAAAGTCAAAGGCCAACCACAGAGCTTTGGGTGAAGACCAGTATCAAACCCCACTAGACTATCCACTGTTTAAGATATTTGTGGGTTCAGAGATAAGATCTGGGAAGCTTGAGCTGCTCTCTTCCTGAATAAAGCAAATGGGGGATCAGTAGAAATAAGCGTAAATCATTCTGCAGAGAAAGGGTGGGTGGAAGATTGCTTCAGAGCAGTGGAGAAGAGGCTAGGCTAAAAAAGTGGAAACTTACTCAGTTCTTCCAAAAACACTGTATAGATCATTTATTCTATCAAGTATATTGAGCGCAAATTTCTATAAGCCAAGCATTGTCCGGGTGAGGGTATGGGAAGTTCGAGGCATGCCAACGCTCAGCTCAAAAGTCTTCCACGGCTCCCACTGCCTGCAGGATAACTACCCACCCTTGCCTGGCATGGCAGGCCTTCCCTAAGCTGCCTTCATCCTGTCTTGTAGAGGGAAGGCCCACCGTGCATGGAAAACTGGAGAAGGGGAAGGGCTCCTACAGGGAAAGCTCAATTTAAAAAGTGAGGTCAGACATTAGGAAGGGAAGTATCTCCCAAGGGTCACACCCAGGTTAACAATGGGTTAGTTGTGTCTGGGCTGACTTCACTCCTTGGGGGACCACATGTGCCTCCCTGACCACCAGAGCCATAGAACTCCCTGGGGAGAGGATCAGGTGCCCCCCCACCCCCCACAGTCTCAGAACGAATGGCATCTGACACCCAGAATTGTGCCTCTTGTTTGGGGATAAGTTCAGCTGACAAGCCTAGGCTTTTCCCTGGATCTGTCATGACCCAGAGAGTATTCCTGCCCATCAGGCTCCCTCCCTCTCCAAAGTAAACGCTGAGTTAATAACAGTGTAATTACCGGGTGGGGCTCCCTTCCAGACCTGCCCTCACACTGTCGGTTCAGCCAGTTTCTCAGAGAGAGGTGCATTTACCCATCCATTGCCCAGCCTCATCAAATCTTTTTTTTTTTTTTAATGTTTATTTATTCTTGAGAGAGAGAGAGAGAGAGAGAGAGAGAGAGAGAGAGAGAGCATGAGCGGGGGAAGGGTGGAGAGAGAGAAAAGGAAACACAGAATCCAAAGCAGGCTCCAGGCTCTGAGCTGTCAACACAGAGCCTGATGTGGGGCTGGAACTGTGAGATTGTGACCTGAGCGGAAGTTGACGCTTAACCAACTGAGCCACCTAGGTATCCCCCGGCCTCATCAACTCCTGACGGATCTCATCCACAACACATCTGAGCCTCCTACCAAGTTCCTCACCCAAGTTCTTATAAGGCTCAAATCCTTTCTTGTGTCAGACAAATCTTCCTTTGTTAAAAACTTTTTGATGCCACTTATGTCAGCTGTGAAACACCCACTAGCAAACTTGACTATACGGTCCAGCTGTGCAAAATGCCCAGGTGTCTTTGTTTCCTTCCATTCTTCTTTCTGGACCTGACACTCCCTTTCTGGTTCAGGACACTTACCTGTTAATGATAACCCAGTCTCTTCTGATTGAAAACAGCCTTCTTCCAGGAGACGGAGTGAATAGAACACTTTCCACCAGCTCCAGGGGTGTCCCCAGCTCTGAGCCTTTTCCATGACAGATGCAGAGAACATGTCAGAATCCCAACAGCATTGTAGGGAGACCATTGAGTCTGTGGGACCTCCGTTTAGGGGGGGGTCTCATCCCTCTTGTCTTTGCACGGGGATGGGGGCTAGGGTGAGGGCTGACCCTGTATTTGCACTACCCTTAAATTTTGTGTCCCAGGTGCCTCCTTTGCCTGACCCTAGTCCTGGCCCTCCTCTGCATGTGGCCTTCTGTTCTTGCTGCTTTTCGCTGAGGAGTGGCAGGTCTATGCTGGTCTGGACTGTACTGGCTCCTGGATCTCATGCTGGAACCCATTCCCAGTGGCTGTGGGCCCTGCCTGTGTCCCTGTGATTGCTTGTGTTTCTTCCCAGCCCCAGACTTCTAATGGTCCCCGGGATGGGGGTAGGGGTGGGTGGATTGTTGTAAACGCCAGGGGACTTTTCTGCAGCAGTCTGGACTCTGGGAGGCTGCCCCTGAGGCCACCCTCACCCCAGATCTTCCCTCAGTCTTGGTTAATCTACCACTGCCATGCCATACTGATGCACTGGGTGCCAACGTGGGTTTCTCCACAAGACATGCAATCCCTCCAGGCTGTGTTATGGTAAACTGAATACCAACTCTCTGAGTCCCCAGAACCTTGATGGAGGCTCCTACAGCTCACAGGCATTAGCTACTTCCTCCAGGAAGTAAGAATGAGGACTCTTAAACCTAATCTCTTACCTCACTTCCTCTCTCTCCCCTCCCCCTCCCAGCCCAGATGGTGGTTCTACTTCCCCATTACATATGGTAGGAATCCCCTTCCAGCATTACCTCATGACTGTTTTCTTCCTGCTCAGTAGTTACCAAAGACTGGTCCCCAGACCAGCACATCAGCGTCACCCAGGAAGTTGTAAAAACTGCAAAATCTTAGGGCCTAACTCAAACCTTCTGGATTGGAAAGCATGGGGGTGAGGCCCAGCAATTACTATTTTGATGAGCTCTGCAGGGGGTTCTGATGCACGTTCAAATTTGAGAGCCTCTGCTTTAGGGTCTGAATCGATAGTTTTGCCACCCTAGCTGCATCACCTGGGAGCTTTTAAAATTTCTTGATTGCTAAGCTCCATCACAGACCAATTAACTTTGAGGCCCATGAAGAGATACACAAAGGGACACCTGGGCTGTTCAGCTGGTTGAGCGTCCAACTCCTGGTTTTGGCTCAGGTCATGATCTCACAGTTCATGGGTTCAAGCCCCACATTGGACTCCATACTGCCAGTGCAGAGCCTGCCTGGGATTCTCTCTCTCTCTCTCTCTCTCTCTCTCTCTCTCTGCCCCTCCTCCACTCACACCCAAGAGTGCATGCTTTCTCTCAAAACAAATAAACTTAAAAAAAAAAAAAAAGAAGATACAGTCAAAATCTACCCAGCCTCCTCTAGATCAGCAACCTCCCCAGATGACCCACAGACACGTAAGCATGACTGCCGTTTTAGGCAATGAGGTTTCGGGGTGGTTTATTATCCATCAGTAGCTAACTGATACACAGCACAGTAAGAACATCTGATGAGGCAGTGACTGATAACCTTACTTTCCTCATTCCCAGCCCTCAGTTCTGTTCTATGCCTGCTCTCCCCACTTTCCAGACACCACAAGCATACCCTGGCATAGGTATACTCCCTATGTCTCTGCCCGAGCCTCAGCAAGCAGACCCGCCAGGAGCAGATGGAGCCTCTAAACAAGTTCCGGCCAACAGAAATACAATGTGAGCCACATATTTAATTTAAAGTTTTCAGCTGGCTGGGCACCTGGGTGGCTCAGTTGGTTAAGCGTCCAACTTTGGCTCATGATCTCACGGTTCATGGGTTCGAGCCCCACATCGGGCTCTGTGCTGACAGCTCAGAGCCTGGAGCCTGATTCAGATTCTGTGTCTCCCTCGCTCTCTGCCCCTCCCCCGTTCATGCTCTGTCTCTCTCTGTCTCAAAAAAATAAATAAAACATTTTAAAAAATTTATAAAATTTTCAGCTGGCCACATTTTTCAAAAGGTAAGAAGAAACAGTGAAATTAATTTTAACACTATACTGTGTCTTCTTAGATGTGTTATTATATATTTCCTTTATAGATTTTGCATATTTTCTTTAACAGTATCTCCAAAATACTGTCATTTCAACATGTGGTACTAGGCACATTGCAGGTGTTGACGAGCTGCATGTGGCTAGTGGTGACCATGTTGGATGGAGAAACTCCATGCAGATCACTGCACCTGTCCCTTCCAGAGCAGGGATGACAGCAGGAGAGAGGAAGAAACAGAAGGATCCGGAAGAGCTGAGCCTCTGCCAACCCCATCTCATACCGAGTCTTGACTCAAGAACAATTATGCCCAGCATGCTGCCAGTTGTAAGACATTTGCTCATGCTGTCCCCCTGCCCTATATGTCTTCCCATTCTGCCTGACTTGGCTCAAATGTCACCACCTCCATGGAGTCTTCCTGGAATGCCCACAGCACTAACTTCAGAATTCTAAAATAGCTCTTCATAGCCTATCCCAACAACAGCTACCATTTGTTGGGCATTTACCATGGGGTGAGTGCTTAACCTGAATTATACCATATGATGCTGGCACAACACTGTGAGGTGGGAATTATTATCCTCATTATAAAGACGAAAAAACTGAAGTTCAGAGAGGTGAAGAAGCTTCTCTAAGCTCGCTCAGCTAGTAAGTGGATGAGCCAGGATTTGAACCTAGAGAGGTCAGGCTCCAGAGCCTATGCTTTCAAAGCCTGTTCCCTTGCTAATCAAAATGTGGTCCTTAAAGCAGCAGCACCTGGAGCTTGTGAGAAACACGGACTCTCAGGCTGTATCTCAAATCTGCACAGAATCTGCATTTTAAGAAGCTCGGGTGGTTCATGGGCATATTAAACTCTGGCCGGCACTGGCCGAGACTAGCCTTTATCTTAGTTACATGTTATGCGTCTGTTTCACCCCCAGGCCACCAGCCCCCTGAGGGCAAGGACTGTACCTTTCCACTCCCGTTTCCTGAACACCTGCTATAGAAAACTGCCTGAAACAGCTATTGAATCAAGCTCTTCTGATCCTACCCATTGGAGTGTTCTTGTTTGTTCGCTTTTAATTTTTAAAAATTTGCTTTAAATCCTGCCTGGGGAAAAGAGCAAGAATACACTGCATTGCGCATGGCCAGTTTAAAAACATCTGTCCGCGTCCTCCACGATAGCCTGTTCCATTTTCAAAGAGCGAGGATGGCAATGTCCTGGAGCTCCTGGTGCCTAAGATAAATGGCACCGTGTAACAGAGCTAACGCCCCAAAACCCGCCGGGCCAGGACTCAGTGTGCCTTTCTGATGGTTGCTGTTCAAGAAAGTATTCTCTCCAAATGGAACCCATTCTGTTTTAGAAAGTGTAAATCTTGGGGTGCCTGGGTGGCTCAGTCGGTTAAGCATCTGACTTCGGCTCAGGTCCTGATCTCACGGTTCGTGAGTTCAAGCCTCGCATTGGGCTCTGTGCTGACAGCTCGGAGCCTGGAGGCTGCTTCAGACTCTGTGTCTCTCTCTCTCTCTGCCTCTCCCCGCTCACAGTCTGTCTCTCTCTCTCTCTCTCTCAAAAATAAATACACCTTAAAAAAAATTAAAACAAAAAGAAAGTGTAAATCTTTGGGGTCTCATCAGCAGGAGTAGCCCCAGAATTTTTATACGAGGAATGGTTTGGGTCTCTGGAAGGAATGAGGACTTGAAAACGAAGATGTTTAATACCACATGAAATTAAGAAAATGTTAGTAGCCCATATTGAAGAGTGGGCTGATGAAAACGGGATGGGAAAGGCTGAAGCTCCACAATGCTGTTCCCACTGGTGTTCAGGTCTCAGGAGAGGAAAGCACAAGCCATTGGGAGGATGGGAATTTGGGGTTCAGTGTCGATCTCAACCAACATAGTAGAAGTTTAGAACACCAGAGCTGGCTGTGACATGGCACAAAATGAGTGTTTCAGAAGTAGTTGTTAAAAGTTTAGTAAGAATTATCTCGGGTTGGGATTTTTCTCATCTTTTTGATGCCATTGAAGCGGGAGATCCAGAGACACCTGAAACTTAGCACTGTCAATCTCCTTATACCTCCTTCCCTCCCACTCCATCCAATTCTCAAATTTCCTTAGGTAGCCATATACAGGGAATAGAAACTAGACTGGAATCAAGACATTTCTTTTTTTTTTTTTTTTCTTTTCCATCCCTCCCTCCCTCATTTCTTCCTTCCTCCCTTCCTCCCTCTCTCTCTCTCTCTTTTCTTTCTTTTAGAGAGTGGGTGGGAACAGGGGGAGGGGCAGAGGGAGACAGAGAGAGAGAGAATCTTAAGGACGCTCATTGCAGAGCCTGACATGACCCTAGGATCACGACCTGTGCTGAAATCTGGAATCAAGAGTTGGACACTTAAGCAACTGAGCCACCCAGGCACCCCAAGACATTTCTGTATTAATAGTTGAACTTGGACTTAATAATCACCAATGTGGAACTCCCTAAAAAAAGTTAGATCAGAGAACTTAGTTTGAGTGCTAGACTACAACAGGCTTCCTAACTCCTAACCTCCAGTCCATGGATATAAATCTTGAGGTCTTACCAAACTTAATATGGAGCCCAACCCAATGGCCACCAATTTCCCAATGGGAAAGTACAAGAGTTCAGGCAGGCACTCCTAGATCAGGGTCCTGCTGAGCCCCCTGAAGTGGGAGAGGAGGCAAAGCAAAAGAACAGCCATTGCCACGCAGTGTGACCCCTCCCACGAGTGACGCATGGCCCAGAGAATGTCCGGGACTCTGAAGGAGCCAACTAGCACCTTTCCCTTGGAGAGGAGCTAGAAGGGTGCTGGGCAATGGGTGGGTAGGCATGAGGTCTGAAGAATCCTCTTTGCCTATGTAAATGAATAAATAAATAACTCCTTGGGCCCCATCAACCGCACCCCATCCACTTTACATGACAAAACTCCATCCCTAAGGGGGAAGAGGCTAGCCTACAGTCATGCAACTAGACCACTGGTGCAGCTGGAGGGGAAAATGGGTTTGTGATTTCTAATTCAGAGTTTAGGTAGATGCTCTTTCCAGCTGGACACAGCCTTCAAGAACTACGAACTCTATGAAAGAATGAAAGGGACTCAAGTGTAACCGAGTACTGTACAAATGAAAGCAACACTCCCACTGGCCAGAATAGGATCACATGGCTATCCCTAGGTGCAAAGGAGTCTGGGAAAGCATGGAATGGGATTGCCGATTGATTAGCATAGTGACCAACCATGATCCATAGTCTAAGTCCACTCCTACCTGGAACGAATTCACAGTATGCAAAGAAGTGGGGTTTGTAGGTAACACTGTACAAGCCAGTGGTAATATTATGTTCATATTAGAAATAAAGAGCCCGATATTAGAACGCAGAAGTGATTTGCCTACAGTCACAGCTAATTAACAATCAAATCACATTTCTTCCTTGATTCCTGAGTCCGAGCTCTTAGCTGCAATGAAATACTGACTTCCAGAAAGAAAACAAAAATATGAGACTCTTCAAAAAATTGAGAATCATGCTTTGCAAAGCTATGCTAATGTTCTTTAAATACTCTCAGTTGGAAGATACTTGAAATTTATATACATTCTTCAATCAAAGCAGCAAGAGATCATTTTCTCTTCGCAAGAAAATCATATAGGACGATCGAACTGCATGACCCCAGCAGACACCATTCATACAGAGGCCTGCGTTAACATCACCAAGTTGTGCAGTGCACAACCTGCCCAACCACAGATATCAAGCTGTGCTTAATTTAACCTGCATTGTCTCCAGTTTCATCACTGGCAAATTGAGCTGGTTGTTCT
The DNA here is from genome assembly GCF_018350175.1 of Felis catus. Classification (NCBI taxonomy): domain Eukaryota; kingdom Metazoa; phylum Chordata; class Mammalia; order Carnivora; family Felidae; genus Felis; species Felis catus. The sequence goes on along the minus strand of NC_058383.1, from coordinate 26,283,266 downwards.
AGACTGATTTGGAGGTCCCTTGTGAGACCCTGTGATACAGTAACAGACCATGTGTATTCACACAGGAGAATAATAAATAGGCAAGAACACAATGGTGTCTTTTGCCTTCCCAGGAAGCCTCGCTGTTGCTTTATCCCCATATTGCCCATAATACAGCCTTTATGAATGTAAAACACCCTTGTTAACAATCCAGAACTCTCTGGAGCTTAATTTATCAGAAACAAAGTATGTACTTAGAATCACATGAAAGTATCCCTTCCTCCTCCTCAGACTAACAGCTAACAGAGAACAGGGCCCTGATCCTTGAAGGACACTATTTACGGGTATTATGCCCGCTAGGAATTGGCATGACCTTTTTTCTGCCTGTTTAGTCTCCAGAGGGATAGGCCCTCTTATTACATTTTCCCAGCCTGGAGTTTAGCTCCGCAGGCAACCTCCTGTCATTTGTTTGTCTGATGGGTATTATTTCTTCCAAGAATCTAATTAGGATCTTTTAAAGGATTCAGCCTCAGAGTGCGGGAATTAAATATGACTCAGAGTATGTGCTTCCTAAAGCCAGGCGAAAGTGAGATGATCATTCATCTGATTTATTCATACATTATTCAGCCCACAAACCTTATAAGCCTGACAGTGCACCTTTTTAAAAAATGTTTATTTATTTATTTTGAGAGGGAGAAAGAGAAAGAGAGCATGCACCCAAGTCGGGGAGGGGCAGAGAGAAAGGGGACAGAGAGAACCCCAAGTAGGCTCCATGCTGTCAGTGCAGAGCCTGACATGGGACTTGATCTCACCAACGGTGAGGTCTTAACCTGAGCTGAAACTAAGAGTTGGACAGTTAACCTACTGAGCCACCCAGGTGCCCCTGACAGTGCACCTTTTGTGTGTGGGCAACCTATGCTGGGAGTTAGGCATGTGGATAGAAATGGATGATCTTTCTCCACCTTGGGTTGTTTAGCTACATATCACAGCTTTGCTCCATTTATATATATACACATATATATATACATATATATATGTATATATATGTGTATATATATATATGTATATATATATGTGTATATATATATATACATATATATACGTATATATATGTGTGTGTGTATATATATATATATATATATATATATATATACATATATATATTTATTTTTTTTTTTTTAGAGAGGGAGAGAGGGAAAGAGAGAGAGGGGGCATGAGCAGAGGGGAGGGGCAGAGGGAGACAGTGAGGGAGGAAATCCCAAGCAGGCTCCACACTCCGCGCAGAGCCCTACATGGGCTCAATCCCATGACCCTGGGATCATGACCTGAGCCCAAACCAAGAGTCGGATACTCAACCGACTAAGCCAGCCAGGTGCCCCCACATGTATGCTCTATTTAAAGGAAAGTAATTAAACACATGACACATGTGTCCACCAAGTCCCCTTCCACTTCCTTCTCGGATCAAAGAAGATTACAGTCCACAGCCCCTCTGTAGCTAGGTGAGGCCATGTAACCAAATCTAACCAAAGGGTGGTAGCACAAGTGACCAATGTCTTTTTTTTAAGTTTATTTTTATTTATTTTGAGAAAGACACAGAGAGCAAACGGGGGAGGGGCCGAGAGAGAAGGAGACAGAATCCCAAGCAGGCTCCACACTGTCAGTGCAAAGCTTGATAAGGGGCTTGAACTCATGAGCCGTGAGATCATGACCTGAGCTGAGACCAAGAGTCAGATCCTCAACCGACTGAGACACCCAGGTGCCCCAAGAAATGATCGATGTCTTTAAGAAGCAGGGTACAAGCTCCAGTTCTCTCTTACCCTGTTTTGGGGACCAAGAACGATCAAGGTTGAGATGTATGAACATCTGTCAGCCTGAGTCTCTGAGTGACCGTGTGGAACAGAGCCCCAGCCCAGTCCCTACTGACCTAACTTAGACAGGTAGCAGGGATAAGAAATATACCTTAGTTTTCTTAAGCCACTGAGATTCAAGGACTCATTTATTGCCACAGCATAATTTAGCTTCATCTAACTAGTTTGAAATCTAGACTTTTAAACCATTTAAACTGGTTGTGGTGGATTTGGGGAGAACAAATATATACTTCATTTCTTTAGTAATTATTTGCAGATCACCTGCTGTATTCCAAGTACTGTGCCTGGGTTACAAAAACGACTAAAAGATCGTCTCTGCCCTCATGGGGCCCACGATCTGATAGCAGTAATAACATCACTGGCAATAATAATACCTGGCAAGTAGCAATTGCTCAGTAAATACCACCGCTATCATTGCAGCTCAGATTCAGAGTTGCACACACGTGCAACGCACTCCTCTCGGCACACCCAGCTTGTGACCAAGCCAAAACTTGCTAGGCACTAACCAGTGTCTCAGGATGTGTTCTTCTTTTGTGCTGTGGTTCTCCTTCGAACAGTTTGCCAGCCTGTGAAAACTTAAAATAGTCATTCGCAGAATCTCAGAAAGTTCCCCTTTCATCAGAAAAGGCAAATAGGCACACACAGCCTCACCTCCAAAAATACGAAAAGTTAGAAGACAATCAGAGTTATTAGATGCAGTGCAGTATGTTTAATTGGTCCTGGAGCAGAAAAAGGGCATGGGTGGAAAACTTGGTAAAATTCAAATAACATCTGGAGTTTAGTGACTATTACTGTACCCAACTGAATATTTAAGTTTTGATGAATGCACCACGGTTTTGTAAAATGTTAACATTGGGGGAACTGGGTGAAGGGTATACTGGAACTCTCGATGCTATATTTGCAACTTTTCTGTGAATATAAAATATTCCAAAATAAAAAGATTTTTAATAATCAGTATTAATGTTTTCCAGGTTTCTAGTCTGCAGGGTAAGTCTGTGTGCAGGGTTACCATATAAAATACAAGAAGCCCAGTTAAATTTGAGTTTCAGAAAAACAACTTATTTTTAGTGTAAATATATCTCAAATATTACATGGGATATGTTTATACTGAAAAAATTTATTGTTCATCTGAAATTTGAAATTACCTAGGTGTTTTGCATTTTTATTCACTAAATCTGGCAAGCTTCTCCAGATGTACTATTGATAAAGAAACATAAATATGTCTTATCTTACTGACACCTGGGTGGCTCAGTCAGTTGAGCATCTAACTCTTGGTTTAAGCTCAGGTCACGATCTGACAGCTTGGTGGGTTTGAATCCCGCATTGGGCTCTGTACTGGCAGTATGGAGACTGCTTGGGATTCTCTCTCTCTCTCTCTCTCTCTCTCTCTCTCTCTCTCTCTCTCCCTCTCTCTCCCTCTCTCCCCCCTCCCCCAATTGCGCTGTCTCTGTCTCTCTCAAAACAAATAAATACACTTTAAAAAAAGAAGTTAAAAAAAAAAAAAGATTCTCTCCCTCTCCCCCTCTCCCCAGCTCCCTGTGCACTTTCTCTCTCTAATTAAATACATAAATAAATAATAAGTCTTATTTCACAATATAAAATGACCCCACATAGACTGTATAGGTTTTAACATGTAATTACTAAAGTGAAACATTAGTGCACATTTCACTTATTTGATATTAATTAATTATAATGGGGAAGCATTCTATATGAATATGTAATTAAAGGAGTTAATGAAAAAAATAGGAAGGAAAGAAAGAATGAGTGGATAAAAAATAAATGAGTGAGTGAATAAATGAGTGGTAAATGTCCCCAAATCCAAGAGAGAAAAATGTATAAATATTAGAAATATGATAGGGCTCTCTAAAATACCTATAATCCACTTTATAAATTGAGACAGACTGGGATAAACTGGGAGTCACAGTTGTGTCTGTTAGCAATGGCATCAATGTTGCAGCTCTTTAATCAAGAAGGAAAAGAGGGGGGTGCCTGGGTGGCTCAGTCGGTTAAGCATCCAACTTCGGCTTAGGTCATGATCTCTCGGTTTGAGGGTTCGAGCCCTGTGTTGGGCTCTGTGCTGACAGCTCAGAGCCTAGAGCCTGCTTTCGAGTCTGTGTCTCCCTTTCTCTTTCTGCTCCTCCCCTGCTCACACACTGTCTCTCTTTCAAAAATAAACATTAAAAAAATTTTTTTAATAATTTAAAAAAAGAAGGAAAAGAGGGGTGCCCAGCTGGATCAGGAGGTAAAGCATGTGACTCTTGATCTCAGGGTTGAGTTTGAGCCCCATGTTGGGTATAGAGATTACTAAAAACAATACATAAATAAATCTAGAAGAAGGAGGAGAGGGGAGGAGGGGGGAGGAGGTGGAGGAGAGGGGAGGAGAGGGAAGGCAAGAAGGCAGAGGATAGGAGGTGGGAGAGGAGGAGAGGAGAGGAGAAGGGATCAGGGAGGGGAGAAGGGAGGCAGGAGGGGGTAAAGAAACCCAGGAGCACTATGGAAACTGCTCAAGTTTTTACCTCCAAAATTTAATATAAAAATTTCCAAACATACCAAGAAGTCTAAAGAATGTTGCAGTGATCACACAGGCTCTACGGTTAATATTCTACTGTACCTGCTTTATCATTAGTCTATCCATCCCATTTCCATCTGTTGATCTACCTTGAAGTCTGACGCATTTCAAACAAAGTTGCAGATCTCATTTCTCTTCCTCCTAAATATTTCAGCAAGATTATTATTCCCTAGAGTTCAATATTTGTTTATAGGTGAAATTACATGCAGTAGTTTGCACAGATTTTAAGTACACTGTTCAATGGGCTTTGACAAAGGAACACACAACTCAAACCCCTCTCAAGATACAGAACATCACCAGCACCCCAGAAAGTACCCATGCTTATACTGTGCTCACCTCTCCTGATCTTCTACCTTAGTAAAAATATCTCCATGGGTAAAATCAAAGACAAATGCATGTAATTCTAAAATAACAACTCATAGTCCCCCAAGCTGTGGATGGCAAGCCAGGAGGGTGCGGGGTGTGGGTCACCATGGGTCCTAGAAGTTCGGGGGGTTCTGTGCAAATCTCTGCTTTGAAAGCATCCTGCCATCCATCCTTTTTCTCATACTCAGGAGGATACACTTGAATCAAGTAATGGAGAGGGCAATTACCTCCTCTATCCCTGTGTTTACAGACTTTGGGACTTTGTTACAAATACGTAATACACTACCTGCCACATCATGGCCCCACAGTGAGACCATTCACCTTCGCATCCAGCATGTAAGGATATGTCAGGCCCTTGCTCCCAACACTGAGCCATTCGACAAGCATTGATCCAGCATCAATTCCAGAGCAAGCCTGGGATGAACGTGGAGGGTGCAGAAGTGATTCTGAAATGATCCCGAGCATCTGGTAGGGATGTTCAAGCCAGTATGGGGACACACTACTTGGGTCCCCAGGTATATCTCAGCTCCTGGCACAGGGCCTGGTGCTAAGTCATAGCTCAGGAACTGCTGATGGGTTGAGTACAGGCATGACCTCATTCATTCAAGATACACTTACTGAGGGCGCCTGGGTGCTTCAGTCTGACTTTGGCTCAGGCATGATCTCACAGTCCATGAGTTCAAGCACCTCATCAGGCTCTGTGCTGACAACTTGGAGCCTGGAGCCTGCTTTGGATTCTATGTCTTCCTCTTCCTCTCCCCCTCCCCTGCTTGTACTGTGTGTGTGTCTCTCTCTCTCAAAAAAAAAAAAAAAAATATATATATATATTATACACACACACACACACACACACACACACACACATACTTACTGAGCACTTACTGTGATGTAGACACTGTGGATGCAGCAATGAACAAAAAAAAAAAAAAAAAAAGAAGAAGAAAAAAAAACAAACCCTGGCCCCTGATGCATGCATATCTTGGTGTGGGGAGTGGGTGGCAATAAACACTTAACAAGCAAATATATGGATTCCCAGATAGTGGAAACGGGTTGCAGTTTTACAGAGAGTAACCAGGAAGCCTTGCTCAGCAACAGCGAGGCATGACCTACACGAGGGGATGTACAGGGAAGTGTGAATAAAGGAGCGAGTGTTTTCTTCTACTGGGGCTACTGCAACAAAATACCAGACCGCGGGGCTTAAACAACAGAAATTTCTTTCTCAGAGTTCTGGAAGTCCAACACCAAGGTGCTGGCAGGGTTGATTTCTCCTGAGGCCTCTCTCCTTGGCTTGCAGACAGCCTCCTTCTCACCACATCCTTACAAGGTTGCCACTCTGCCTGTGTCGTCTGTGTCCTAATCTCTTCCAGTAAGGACACTAGTCGCTTAGGACTGGGGCCCACCCATGAGATTTCCTTTTACCTTAATTATCTTTTTTTTTCTTTATTTTTTAACATTTATTTATTTTTGAGACAGAGAGAGACAGAGCATGAATGGGGCAGGGGCAGAGAGAGAGAGGGAGACACAGAATGGGAAGCAGTCTCCAGGCTCTGAGCCATCAGCCCAGAGCCCGACGCGGGGCTGGAACTCACAGACCGCGAGATCGTGACCTGAGCTGAAGTCGGACGCTCAACTGACTGAGCCACCCAGGCGCCCCGTAATTATCTCTTTAAAAGACTTATCTCTAAAACACAGTCACATTCTGGGTCTCCTGGGTGGCTCAGTCGGTTAAGCATCCGACTCTCGATTTTGGTTCAGGTCATGATCTCACAGTTTGTGGGATTAAGTCTTACATCAGACTCTGTGCTGACAAAGTAGAGACTGCTTGGGATTCTCTCTCTCTCCCTCTCTCTCTCTCTCTCTCTCTCTCTCTCTCTGCCTTTCCCCCACTCATGCTTGCTCACTCTCTCTCAAAATAAATAAATAAACATTAAATACATACATACATACAGTCACATTCTGACATACTAGGGGTAGGACTTCAATATACGAATTTGAGGAGGTGAAGGCAATTCAGTACCTAACAGCGAGTGAATGAATGAATGAATGAATGAACCAGTCCTCTGCTTGGTTTCTGAACAGGAGAGTGAGGATGGTCAGAGAAACACGAAGACTGAAGGAACAGAGGACAAAGGACAAGCAGCCACATTAGGAGAAAAGCCAGGACTTGACGTGTGTTAGTGTTTTTTTTTTTAAGTTTATTTATTTATTTTGAGAGAGACAGGGAGAGTGAGCAGGGGAGGGGCAGAGACAGAGAGGGAGAGAGAGAATCCCAAGCAGGCTCCACACTGTCAGTGGGAGCCACATGAGGAGTTCCATCCCACGGGCGGTGAGATCATGACCTGAGCCGAAACCTAAAGTCGAACACTTAACCGACTGAGCCACCCAGGTGCCCCGTGTGTTGGTTTTTCAAATCCCTCTTGGCCAATTCAAAATGTGTTTTTTTCTGGCTCTCTTAACTACTTCTGGAAACAGTTCTATTAACTGCTGGCCTGCAGCAGCATGTGCTAGAGGAAAGCCCTGAACATGGACTCTGAAGAGCTGGGTTCTATTAGCCTCTCTGCTGGTTGACCTTAAGGAAGTCACCTCCCCACTCTGCACCTTATTTGCTTCATCTATAAAATGGAGATGAGAATCCTGCCCTTTCAGAGAACTGCCCAGAGAAGTGAAGCGAGGCAAGCAGCGAACAGATGAGAGCATGTGGCAACAGGGCTTTGTAAACAGGAAATGCAGTATAAATAAAAACAGACAGTATTACTGTGAAGCTTGCAGTGAAAACCACTGCAGACAGCTCAGAGTTGGGACCTTCCGGCCATTTCAAAGGGTGCTTCGTTATTAAATTCCAGCCCCTTCCTGGTTGTTTCTCCCCTCAACCCTGCCCCCCACCCCCAGGGCAATCAGAGAGTACAAGGCTGGGAACAAGAAAAGCTTATAAAAAGGGACAGGGAGGGTGATCCTACCCAAGGTGGAGAGCTGGCTATTCCTGCCTCATCAAGGATTCTTTATAAGAGAGGGGTGCCTGGGTAGCTCAGTTGGCTAAGCGTCCGACTCTTGATTTCAGCTCAGGTCATTATCTCACAGTTCAGGGGTTAAGCCCCACATCGGGCTCTGGCTGACAGCACAGAGCCTACCTGGGATTCTGTCCTTCTCCCTCTTTCTCTGCCCCTCCCCTGCTTGTGCTTTCTCTCTCTCTCAAAATAAATAAACCTTTAAAAAAAAGGATTCCTGGGACGCCTGGGTGGCTCAGTCGGTTAAGCGTCTGACTTCAGCTCAGGTCATGATCTCGCGGTCCGTGAGTTCGAGCCCCGCATCGGGCTCTGGGCTGATGGCTCAGCCTGGGGAGCCTGCTTTCGATTCTGTGTCTCCCTCTCTCTCTGCCCCTCCCCCATTCATGCTCTGTCTCTCTCTGTCTCAAAAATAAATAAACGTTAAAAACATTTAAAAATAAATAAATAAATAAAAATAAAAAAAAGGATTCCTTATAACATAGATACACAGATATAGATATATACAAAAAGCTGTAGCTGTTTAATGTATGCAACTTGATGTGTTTGGAGATAAGGGTATACCCGTGAAACGATCAACACTGTCAGGGCCATAAACTTACCCATTGCCTCCAAAAGCTTCCTCCGGTTCCTTTTGTTTTTTCCCTCTTATGGTAAGAACACATAACAAAAAAAAAAAAAAAAAAAAAAAAAAACACATGACATCAGATCTACCCTCTTAGCCAACAGTTAAGTATATAATACAATATTGTTTAGCATAGGCCTTGTGCTGTATGTACAGTAGCTCTCCAGAACTTACTTATTTTGCATAACTGAAACTCTTTGACCAACATCTCCCCACTTCTCCTTCCCTCCTAGCCCCTGACAACCACCTTTTTACTCTCGGCTTCTGTGAGTTTGAGTGTGTCAGTTTCACATGTAAGTGAGATCATGCAGTATTTGACTTTCTGTGTCTGGCTTATTTCACTTAGCATAATGCCTTCCATGTCCATTCATGTTGCTGCAAATGACAGGATTTCCTTCTTTTCAGGGCCAAATAATATTCCATTATACACACACACACACACACACACACACACATAACACACACATAACACATTTTCTTTATCATCAAGGATTCTTGGCATTAAGAGCTGTTTGATGGGTACTGTCCTTGCCAGATTCTATGCTAAACCCCCTCCAGGCATCAATATGCTAAATCCTCGCAGTACCCTCTGAGGTCGGAGCCATTACCTACCCATTTTTCTGATAAAGAAACTGAGGCTCAAAGGAATCAAGCTGCCCAGAGTCATATGGCTCTTAGGAGGCAGAATTGGGCCTCAATCAGCTCTTCTTTTAACTTCAACTTACTCTCACCCTCACAATTATACAAAACGCCCTAAGGTGTACCTGGCATTTAGGCACTAAAGATATCTAAGATGTCTAAAGCCTCCTGTTTGAATCCCAGCTCTGACGTTGCCCAGCTGTAGGACCTTGGACAAGTTACTTACCTTCTCAGAGGACCATCCTGACCATCTATCAACTCCACTACCACCCAAGCGGGAGTTGGGGATTGTTACCCAAACTCAGTTCCCTCAGTTCCCTCCGCTGTAAAATGGGGATAATAGCCCATATCCAGTGTATAAAGCACATAGCCCAGCATTGGGCAGCTATCATTTCAAACATTATTATTTTACAATATTATACCTACACCCCATCCAGGGTAAGGAAGAAAAGCAGAGATAGAACCAGAGATTAGAAGAATAAATTAAAATTTTTTCACATTCAGCCCCTTTCAGAACTTAGGATCAAGAAAATAATTATCTCAACTAAAGATGTGTTGTTTTCCTTTGATTAGAAAACAAGAAATTGTGTGTAGCAGCACTGTGTTTCCCTTTTTGCTTTGGCCGCCAGAAGGCTCAAAGCGAAATTTAATTTTTAAATCTTATTAAGAGTAACTGAATGAATCTGGGCCGTCTTCCTTTCTGTCATGCGCATTTAAAATTTTCTGTTCTATTGACTTTATTGTTCCTGTAACATTTAAAATTAATGTAAAACAATTGTTAATGCAACTGCTTGAACAATGGGTGAGATAAAAATGAACAAGACATATTATGTAGTTATAGTTTAAAACAGTGCATTTGAAATCAAAGCACTACCCGTTACTTGAATTTTAGACAAAGATAAAAGACACTGAGAAATCAGAGATGAATTTCAAAGTGGAATTAGTTCAGAAGAAGCATTTAGGGAGAAAAATTGTAAATCACCCCAGACCTCGTCAGTCCTGTTTGCAGGCAGAGGAAGGTCAGCTTTGGTCCCTCTGGGCTCCACCCTGGCTGGCACTTAGCTATTTGAGTCCCAGCTCTCAGAGGAGCAGAGGCCTGCCCCTATGTTCCCATGCCTCAAGGGACTTCCTGTTTATCTTTCCGGATCTTGTGTCCATTCACACAAGATGTGAATCAGCAGCAAGAGGCCAGGATGACAGGAGCTATTTCTGTAAGTCAGTTCGATGTTAACCATGCTGGAGTGAAGAAAATTTACATTTAAATGAAACTTCGATCAAGTTCCCATTGTCTGGAATCTCCAGAAAGAGAAACTGTGGGTTTCTGTGAGAGAGTGTGTATGTGTTTACATCCAAATACGATATTCTCTGTAAAGAGGCTGTGACAGGTGTCCTCGTCTGGAGTTGGTGTAATGGCCAAAGGTTGGAAACAATATAATTGATGGGAACTGGCAAAATATGATGGAAAAGGATGCAGGCGTTACTAAAGAATGAGGACACAATTAACTATGAAAAATATTCGGCGGTATCTAGTTACTCTCAACATACACCTGACCGGGATTCTCATCCTCTGCTACCCTCAGGATAAAATCGAAAGTTCTTAGCCTGGTCCACACCAGGCTTCCTCAACATCGGCACGACTGACAATTGGGGCCAGACAGTCTCTGACGGTGGGGGAGGGGGCTGTCTTGTGAGTTGTAGGATGCAGAGGGCATGTCTGGACCCCACCCACCAGATGCCGACGGGACTCCCCTCGGCAAGGTGTGACGAGAGGGTCTCTAGTCATTGCTGAGTGCTGCTACCTGCAACAACATGACTGTATCTCACAAACATAATGTTTGGCTAAAAAAGCTAAACAAATACATGAAAAGAGTACATATTATTTATAAACCCATTTGGTTTGGGAGAGGACATCTAGGATGAGAAGAACATTCTGTTTCTGGATTTAAGTAGTGATTACTTAGGTGTTTTTCACTTTGAAAGTCACTGTGCTGTGTGTGCACTTTCCTGTAATTACAATGTAACTCAATAAAATGTTTATTTTATTTATTTATTCAAGAATATTTATTTATTTTGGGGAAAGCACAAGTGGGGGAGGGGCAGACAAAGGGGGACAGAGGATCTGAAGCGGGCCCTGTGCTGACAGGCTGACAGCAGCAATGTGGGGCTTGAACTCACGAACCACAAGATGGAGACCTGAGCCAAAGTCTGCCGCTCAACTGACTGGGCTGCCCCGATAAAAAAAATTTTTTTTCACGAGGCATATCTAGATGGGTTGATATGGAAAGATCTCTAACATACATGGCAAGTGGAAACAAAGCAAGGTGAAGAATGAACATGTCGTGATTCTGTTTGTAAAGGATCCCCAACAACATGGGGAGAGCCCACACGCTCCCCGTGGAAGTGTCGACTGTGAATCACTGCACAGCAGTGGCCCTCATTAATCACACTGGAGTTACCCACACCCCATAACATCTGAACCCCGAGGGCATGTTCCAGAGAGGCTCCTGCCCACTGCCCAGAGACACTGGAATACTCACCACAGGGATTCTGAGATAGTAAACAGAAGCTCAGAGGGGTTAAGTGACTTGCTGAAGATCACACAGCCTGTGAATCAGAAAGCCAGGATCTTGGGGCGCCTGGGTAGCTCAGTCAGTTGAGAGTCCGACTTCGGCTCAGGTCATCATCTCACGGCTCATGAGTGCGAGCCCCACGTCTGGCTCTGTGCTGACAGCTCAGAGCCTGGAGCCTGCTTCAGACTCTGTGTCTCCTTCTCTCTCTGCCCCTCCCGGGCTTGTGCTCTGTCTCTCAAAAAATAAACATTAAAAAAAAATTTTTTTTTTTTTTTAAAGAAAAAAGAAAGCCAGGATCTGCTCCCAGGTGCCCGGGAGCTGCTCTGAGGGCTCTAACGCTCTAGCGCTTTCTCCTGGGCCTGTACGTGGGTGGAAAATCCCACCCTGGCTGGCTAAGCACCCTCCCACCTGAGCCGCAGGAGGCAGCCTTCAGAGCAGGAGTCACTGCAGAGATCCACCACATAGGCTGAGGGTGACCTCTGCCAGCATATACCCTCCCCTGCCCAGACCCCAGTATGCACAATGTGTCTGTCTCCTTCCCAGCCTTGAGTTATTCCACAAAATCCCCCCTTTTATATTGCCTTATCCTTGGGAGGTACCAGCCTCAGGCAAAGGAAAAAAAACCCACTCTCCCCTATGCTGTGGGCTCACCCAGAATCCCCCCTCTTCAGTGGGCTGGCCGCCCTGCCCACAGCCTGGCCTAACGGAGAAGCGATGATGGCAGACAGCCTGGGCAGGACAGATCCCAAGGCCTTGTGCAGGGGGGAAGCCAAGAGTGGTTCTTGCGTTTGGGAAGGGAGAAGATGTGAGCTGCCTGAAGAAGATCAAAGACAGCTCCATCCTCTGTGCAAGTGGTGAGCTACTCACACCTTAAAAGGGATAGATGAAATTAACATGGCAACTGTCCCCGGATTGACAAGAAAAGTCACCCACAGGCATGATCACACCTGAGAACCTCTTGCTGGAGCCTGAGCTGTGCCCTGCTTTCTCTTCTTTCGGTTTGGGATCACCCACCCAAAAACTCAAATTCCTTCTCATATTGAAAATAATGATAATAGGGGCGCCTGGGTGGCTCAGTTGGTTAAGCCTCCGACTTCGACTCAGGTCATGATCTCATGGTTTGTGAGTTCGAGCCCCGCGTCGGGCTCTGTGCTGACAGCTCAGAGCCTGGAGCCTGTTTCAGATTCTGTGTCTCTCTCTCTCTCTCTCTCTGACCCTCCCCCGTTCATGCTCTGTCTCTCTCTGTCTCAAAAATAAATAAACGTTAAAAAAAATTTAAAAAAAAAAGAAAAAGAAAATAATGATAATAGTAACAATAATAACAGGACTCTCGCTGTTGAGACTGGTGGGCATTACTCAGGTAAGTGCTTTACATCTAGTGACGTGTCTCATCTTCCCACTTCCCAAAAAGCCTGAGAAGGAGGTTCTATTGTTAGCCCAGTTGTGCTAATGGGGAAACTGAGGTGCAGAGAAAGAACGCAGGTCAGGGGTCACAAACTCAAATGCCTCCAGGAGCACGCAGGCAATATAAATGGGGGCAATGGGAGGATACAAGATATCAGTCTGGATTAGTGAGGACTGTATGAACTGAGAATAAAGGCGACAGCCCCTCCTCAGTCCCATCCTTAGGACTGCCATTTGGGAATGTGGCCCCAGTGTAACCAGATCTCATTTTCCAAGTGAAAATATAAATTTATATTTGAATGTGAATATGACATCTTCCCAGTTTTGTTAGCAGCTAAACCACTTAGGATTAGGATTTCCTCCTTATGACAAAACCTCAAAATAAGAAGGCTAAGATAAAAGTATCAGAAAGTATCTGGAGAATCAACAGCTCAGAGCTGGGATGGAGACTCCAAGCGTCAGCAGGGACCCAGACACTATATTCCTGCTCAGCATCCTCAGCTCACGACTTTCATCATCATGGTCACCTCATGGACCAAAATGGCTGCTGGTGCTCTGGTCATCTCTCAAGAGGGGGCAAATGAGCAATCGCCAAGAAGATCACTTGATTCCCCACCCCCCCAACGCTACACTTGGCCTTAGTAGGCATTTGAATCTCTAACCTTGGTAAATCTAGGATGGAAAACAAAACCAAATTCCATGTTAGCCTCTCTTAATGGGGCTCCATCTCACTCACAGAAGGTTGACAGGGACTAGTCTGATTATTATCCAAGAACCTGGGATGAATCTCCCATTAGCTAAAAGTCAGGGATTGCATGTAAGATCAACCTCCTTGCCATCAATTGAAAAACTTTGCCACAGTATTTTGCAGCATCTCTAATCAAGAGATGGAGTCTACTTCTCTATCTCCTGCCCCTGCGCTGGCCCCAATATTTTCTTTGACCAGTGGAATGTAGCAGAGGTGGTGTGTGAGTTCTTGGGCCTGGGCCCTAAAGCTTCCACTTTTGCTCTCTTAGAACCTGGAGACTGCCATGCTGTGAAGGAGCCTGGGATGGAAGGCAACATGAAGAGAGGCCTGGCCATCTGGTGGCCCCGGACAAGCCCAGACCCCAGCGGATCTGCCAACTGAATGCGGCTGCCTGAGTGAGCCTTGATAAGACCATCAAAAGAACTGCCTGGTCGGGGTGCCTGGGTGGCTCAGTCAGTTAAGCGTCCGACTTCAGCTCAGGTCATGATCTCACGGCTCATGAGTTCGAGCCCTGTGTCGGGCTCTATGCTGACAGCTCAGAGCCTGGAGCCTGCTTGGGATTCTGTGTCTCCCTCTCTCTCTCTGCCCCTCCTCTGCTTGCATTCTGTCTCCATCTCAAAAATAAATACACATCAAAAAAAGAAAAGAACTGCCTGGTCAACCCATAGGAATTGTGACAAATAATAAATGGTCACTCTGTGAAGCCACTACTACAATTTGGGATGCTTTATTAAGCAGCAATATCTAGCGGATACATTCTTCATCTCTGTCTACCTTCCTGTCCCAGATCCTTACCAGGGTCTATAGCGTTGACTCCGCCCATAGGGTAAGACATTATCTCTTCCCACCATCCCTCTTGATGCCAGTTTGGAGACTTGAACCTGGTCCCTTCCCAGCTCCCACCTCCCACCATGGCCCTCTTTTCTGATCATCTCAGATGATTTGCTGATTTGAGAACCTATCTGTATCAAGTGTTTTTTTTTTTTTTATTTTATAATATTTACTTACTGTGAGAGAGATAGAGACAGAGTGCGAGCAGGGGAGGGGCAGAGAGTGAGGGAGACACAGAACCCGGAGCAGGCTCCAGGCTCTGAGCTGCCAGCACAGAGCCCGACGTGGGGCTCGAACCCACGAACCGCAAGATCACGACCTGAGCCAAAGTCACACACTTAACCAACTAAGCCACCCAGGTGCCCCCCTATCTGTATTAGTCTTATAGGGCTGCCATAACAAAATGCCACCAGATAGACTGGGTGGCTTAAACAACAGAAGTTTATTTTCTAATAGTTCTGGAGGCTGGAGGTCCAAGATCGGGCGCCAGCATGGCTGGTTTCTCCTTGGCTTGAGGTGACCACCTTCTCACTGTGTCCTCGCACGGTCTTTTCTCTATTCATACGCATGGCTGGTGTCTCTGTCTCTCTCTTCTTAGAAAGACACCAGTCCTATTGGATTAGAGACCTACCCTGATAGCCTGTTTTTAACTTAATCACCTCTTTAAGACTATCTTCAAATATAGTTACATTCTGAATACTGGGAGTTAGGGCTTCAACATATGAATTTTGTGGGGGGGGGGGGGGAGGGACACAATTCAGTCCATAATACTGCCCGTCTCCCCACTCACCTGCTCCTTAAATAAAGGTGGAATTCAGGTTTCATCGCAGAAACTCTTGTGTTTTTTATAGATGAGTGCATGTATAATTGGTTGAATGTGACATATATGGTTTATTGGAGTAGGTGTTCAGTGTATTAGAAAACTACGTTGTAACTAGCACTGAACCAACGGTTTTACAGATGGTTGTTTGGAATAAGGCTACAGACAAAAGTCAACATTAGGAAAAAACAGATGAAATGAATAAGGCACACTGATGTAGCAAAGACAGTCAAGGTGGCGGCTCAAGGGCCAGAGTTGAGGAAACCTGATACTAAGAGAGCCAGCTCTGCAGGCTGGTGACCCTGAGCTTCTTTCCTGGCACTGGTGCTCATTAGCTGTAAGACCCTGGGCAGGCCGCTCAGCCTGTTCAGAGCCCTGGTTTCCTCATTTATCTAATGAGGATGCCAAACAGACCTGCTCCAGGTGGCTGTTCGGAGCATCACATCAGCCTCTTGGGGCACGAGGCACAGCACTTGGCTCGGGGACCAGGGCCATTCCTGACTCTGCTGCTTACCAGCTGTGTGGCCTTGAGCAAGTTATCTGCCTCTCTGAGCCTGCTTCCTCTTCTATAAGAAGGGCATAATGGTACCTAACTGCTCGGGTGGTCAAGAGGATTCAGTGAGTTAATTCACCTTCTGAGTGATGTCTGGTACACTGTGAGTGTTTGACCAATATCATTATTATTAGTTACTCTGGGGACAGCTCTGGACACCAGCTGAAATGGTCCCTCAGAGAGGCCTTCATCAGGGGCAAGTCCCAGCTCCAGGCCAAGCCCTTTCCAATGAGGCTGAGGTCAGAATTCCTTAAACTCCATATCCTGCCATTGTCCCCAACACTCCAGCTCCAAGGCGGGAGATGATGTCATGGGAACTGATGGGTTTTTTCCTAAAGGGATGGGCAAGGGTGGGTGGGGAGGGGCCTTGCTAAGGCAGCCCTTCTCTCCAGCTCCTGGTCTCAGGGGGGAAGCTTGGCCCTGAAGATCTTCACTTCTGTCTCGTAGGATTCTGCATTATATGAACTTTTTATTTTATTTATTTTTATTATATCTATGATCACAAACAAGAAAGCTATTTTCATTTTCCCCTCCTCCCACCAAAGCTATTTTCATTTTGAAAAATGAATCCAAGGCCAGTTTGACCCTTCTAGATTCCCAGGGTCAGTTCTGATTTAACTGGGTCACTTGCTCCTTGGCCTGGCTCTCTGCAAAAATAATTTAACAGAAACAGGATACTTCAGGGGTTCCTTCACTGAAGACCACTCTGACTCTAAAGTGGAAATAAGACCACTAGCTACCTCCTAGGCCCAAACGAGTCATAGACTTAAAAGTATTTGGCACATAATGAGCACTGAATAAATGGCACCTTTATTATTATTCATGAATGTCAATCATGTTCTGTGCCCAAAACCTTCCATGCTTGATTTTATATAATCCTCACAAGGACCTCAAAGGGGGGGTTCCCATTTTACAGATAAGGAAACTGAGGCTCAGAGAGATAAAGGGACTTTACTCAAAGTTCTGAAGTCAAACTACATTGTGTCGTCTGCGATGTCACTTCCTTTGGGAGGCTTGCTTCCCCTGCTCCTTCCCAGCACTGTCCCCCTGGTGGCTAATTCTCTCTTACCTTGCTCAGAGCTCTTTGTCCCTACCTTCACATGGGAATCATCTGGGAGGCTTTTAAAAATCTTTTTCTTGAGCTGCACACTGATCAACGACATCAGAATCTCTGGGGTTGTGACAGTCACTTAGGAGCATGATGGGGAGTGATCCTGGGACCTGAGTTATTAATGCTACCCACGTGATTCTAATGTGCAGCTAACATTGAGAACAGGTGTTTTAGAGTGATTGGTAGGTCTGTCTTCCCTTTCTTATAAGAAGGGTCAAAATAGGG
This sequence comes from Felis catus, assembly GCF_018350175.1. Lineage (NCBI taxonomy): Eukaryota > Metazoa > Chordata > Mammalia > Carnivora > Felidae > Felis > Felis catus. The sequence goes on along the minus strand of NC_058383.1, from coordinate 26,265,956 downwards.
TGACTAATGTCCAGTTTGCTCCGGACGGAGGAAGTGTCCTGGGACACAGGATTTTCAGTGCTGAAACTTGGAAAGCCCTGGGCAGACTGAGACATGTTGGTCACCTTGGCCAAAACCAGGTCCCACAGTCAGCAAGACCCAGTGGCTCCAGGTGCCAGGCCAGTAACTACATGTGTGAAGTAGCTGGTGGAAAGGTGATAGAGGATGGTATCTGAGAGCGGACAAAGAGAGCGTGTCCTGCTAGAACCTTTACATTTCAGTGAAATCAACGTACCAAACAGGGCCTACCGGCAAGCCAGACCCATTTGTTTTAAACCCAACAGATGAACTTCACCTTCTACTCTAGAGCCACCAGGAGAATCTTCCACCTACAGTGGGGTCTTGGTGGACCAATGGTTTTCAAGCCCCTGGTGGGGTCACCTGGGTAACTTCCAAAAAAAAAAAAAACGATGATGCTCAGCTCCAGCCCAGACCAATTGAATCACAGTCCCTACGGGTGGGACCCAAGCATCAATATTTTTAAAAATCCCCCTCCCCAGGTCACTATAATGTCTGGCTAGGGCTGAAGATGGCTGGGATAAATGATGACCAAATGAAGGAGGAAAAATGGGCTTCTCTACATCTTCAGTGTCTCTCTGATGTCCTTGATGTCTGACTCATAAGGTTTGGGGAGCATTTCTGTTCTACCTGCTTTCTACAGTCACAAGCAAAAATGAATGCTGAAGCAACGAAGATGTCATTCAGTAGGTGAATGGATAAATGAACTATGGTTACATCCAGATGAGAGAATATTATTCAGCGCTAAAAAGAAATGCACTCTCAAGCCATGCAAAAACATGGAGGAATCTTAAATGCATATTACTCACTGAAAGAAGCCAGTCTGAAAAGGACTGTATGATTCCAACTATATGACCTTTTGGAAAAGCCAAAACTATGGAGACATTGAAAAGATCAGTGGTCAGGTTACCTGGGTGGCTCAGTCACTCAAGTGTCCAACTCTTGATTTCAGCTCAGGTTATGATCTCACGGATTGCGTATGGCTGTGCACTGACAGTGTGGAGTCTGCTTGGGATTCTCTCTCTCCCTCTCTGCCCCTCCCCCACTCATTCTCTCTTTAAAAAAATTAATAAGCATTAAAAAAAAATATCAGTAGTTGCCAGATGTTATGAAAAAAGAAGGGATGAATAGACTAGACACAGAGGGTTTTCAGGGCACTGAAAATACTCTGTATGATACTCTAATGGTGGATATATGTCATTGTACATTCGTCCAAATTCATAGAATGCACAACCCAAGAATGAACCCTGAGGTTAAAACCATGAACTTTGGGTAATAACGATGCATTAATATAGGCTCATCAATTATAACAAATGTACCACTCTGGTGGGGAATGTGGATATGGGGAAGGTTATCCACATGTGGGAACAGGGGGTATAAATGGAATCTCTGTGCCTTTCGGTCAATTTTGTTGTGAACCTAAAACCGCTTCTAAAAGAATAAACTCTCTTAAAAACAATCCATACAGAACAAGGACTTCCAATTCATTCATTCATCAAGCACCGCTGAGCCCCAGCACCTAGCCCAGCTGTCAGTGATCACCACCAGCCTAGTGGCTTCTGTTGTGTGACACTGGGCAACGCACTTAACTTCCCTGTCCCTCACGTCTAACATCAACAAAGATGTGTAGGTCTCTAGCCCCATGGCCATTCCGAGTAAGGCTAGGGATCCAAGGTCCCAGGCCTCTGGGCCTCTTCATGTGGAGAGAGACTTTGCACAACGGAAGGAAGACAGGAGGGTTTTCTGGCATCGGAACACCTTGCTCAAAAGAGAGGAGGAAAAGGTCTCTGAGTCATTGGAGGAAATTACCATGTTCAGTGGAGAGGGATCAAACAACGTGTGTATATGTGTGCCCACGCATGTGGACACGTGTGATTCTACACATGGAAGTGGAGGGGGTGTGTGTGAGGGTGTGTATGTCTGGAGTATGTGCATGTGTGTATGTGTGTATATGTGAGTGCTTATGTGCAAATATGTATGCACGTATATGTGAACGTGCATGAGGACTTGGGTGTCAAGATGAGGATGTAAACATGTGACTGTCACTGTATGCCTGTATGTGAATTGTGGACGTGTGTGTGATGAATGTATGTGTAATGTGTGAATATGTATGCACCCACATATTTGTGTGAATGAGTGGGTATGAGGTTGTGTGTTACTCCCCGGCTGTCGTGGGCAAGTTATTCAACCATTCTGTGCCTCTGTGTCCCTATGTCTAAAGTGAGGATAAGTACTTACTCTGGTGGATTGAAGGTGGCTGCAAATCCTTTGCTAGTCCTGCCACCAGGAGGTGGAGTCACTTCCTCTTGAACCTGGGCTGGACTTGTGATCTGTTCTGACCAATGGAATCCGGACCTTAGGAGATCTGCCGTTCTTCTGCATTTGCAAACATGACACTGCCTCTTGGAACCCAGTGGCTGAGCTGTGAGATGCTAGAACCGAAAAGTAAGGCCATGAGGAGGGAAACCAGCGCGTGTGGGTTGTCAGTGCCAGCTGAGTTCACAGCGCACAGTAGCACCAACTGCCCTCTGCTGTAGAGGACCGTGGTCCTAGCTGACATCACGAGGAGCAGAACTGCCAGCAGAACTCAGTTAACACACAGAAATCATAAGAGACAATAATAGCAGGGGCCGTTTTTAAGCCATTAGGTTTCAGGATGGTTAGCTACGCAGCAGGCATGCCTTGTAAAATTTTTAAGCACTTAGAACTGAAGTTGGCAAACTTTTCCTGCAAAGGCCCAGGTAGTAAATATCTCGGGTTTTGCAGGTGATGCAGTCATTGTCACAACTACTCAACTCTGATGTGTAGTGCAAAAGCAGCCAGAGGTAATGTGTTAATGAATAAGCATGGCTGTGTTCCAATAAAACTTTATTTACACAAACAGGTGGCAAGCTGGATCTGGTCCCCTGGCAGTCAAATGTTTGCCCAGAGCTAGAAAGCTGCCTGGGATCCGGTGAGTGCTTTAAAGTGTTGGCTACGAGGCGCCTGGGTGGCTCAGTCGGCTAAGCGTCTGACTTCGGCTCAGGTCATGATCTCATGGTTCGTGAGTTTGAGCCCTGCCATCAGGCTTTCTGCTGCCAGCGAGGAACCCGCTTTGGATCCTCTGTCCCCCTCTCCCTGCCCCTCCCTCTCTCATGCTCTCTCTCTCTAAAAAATAAAAATAAATAACTATAATGTGTTAGCTATGAGCGTATGTGTTAAAGAGAGTGTATGTCTATGCACCCACGTGCATACGGGCATGTCTGCATGTGAAGCATGTGCCAGAATGAGTGTAAATGTGTCTATATGCAGAATCAGTTTAGTCCTTCTGTAAGACAAAGCAATAGGTTCATATCAGCTAACTTTTTTTTTAACTTTTTGGTAATGTTTTATTTATTTTTGAGAGAGAGCGAGAGCATGAGCAGGGGAGGGGCAGAGAGAGAGGGAGACACAGAATCCGAAGCAGGCTCCAGGCTCTGAGCTGTCAGCACAGAGCCTAGCTCAGGCCTTGAACCCACAAACAGTGAGATTATGACCTGAGCCGAAGTCAGATGCTTAACCGACTGAGCCACCCAGGCACCCCTCAGCTAACATTTCAACGCAGCTACCTCAGGCCTTCCTGCTTCTATTCTGGGGAGAAAGGGAAGCATGGTACAAAGCCAAGGGAAGAAAGAGCTGGTATGTCCCTATCGTTTTCATCTGGGTTAAGTTTGGAGGGAAGCCATCATCTGTCAGTGGCTGGGCTACTGTAGGGCAGGCAGCCCACGCCTTCCCGTCTGCTGAAAGGAGAAGTCAGTCCTCTGGGGAGGGGGGAGGGGATGCTGTAAAAATGAAAAAAGAACACTGGAACTTTTAAGGAGGAGCTTGGGAACTGGAGAGAAAGCTATCCGCCCCCCCCCCCCCCCCAGTGGGTGGCTTTTCCAGGCAACTTGTCAACATCTGCTTGCTGGTTTCATTCTGATCTCCCACTGTGGGCCTCACGAGGGGTGACTTCCTGCATGACTAACCTCCCTGGCTCGGTTTGCAAGGGCCAGAAATGAGTGTTAGCGTTGTAGCCAGATGTGGATTCAAATCCCTGTTTGCACTTACTTACACAGGGCATGTGGCCTCCTTTTGCTGAGCCTCAGTTTCCTCACCTGTAACATGGGGATGATATTACTACTACCTCCCAGGACTGTTGCAACGGTCAAGTGAGGGTGGTGTGTGTCTAGTATTTTGGCAGAGAGCTTTGCACATAGCAGGTGCTCTGCAGCCTGACGTCCAGAGGCAGACCCTCATGGTTAGCGTGCCCGCCAGGCTTCAGAATTTCGGGGAAGCCTTCTCTAACCCCCTGGGCTGCCGTAAAGTCCCTTCTGATTTAGAAACCTCTTTCCTTCAAAGCACTCACCTCTGCTAGTTATTCTGCGCTCATCGGCATGCTTATTTGTCGAGCAGCAGTCTCTTCCGACGGACTGAAAGCTGTAGGCAAAGACGAGATGGAGTCCGTTTTGCTAACCACGCAATCCCCAGTGCCAATAAGGGCCCTGGCACATGGTTGGCACTCAATGATTATTTACTGCACGTGTGAATGCCGATGGAGCATTTCGTAACTGGGGAGTCCTTGGGGTCCGAGGAGAGAGCATCTTCTCTCCATCTACTACAAACACATCAAGATAAGAGGCTTGCAGTGGGGTCTTCCAAAATGGGGTGATGATAGGAGCCCTCTTCAGCGTCCTGTTGTATCGATAGGTTGAGCTGGGCTTTTCTGCAGTCACAAAAAATCCCAGTGTTTCATTTCACAAGGCTAACACCACAGAGGTTTGTTTTTCGCTCATACAAAGGCCACGATGAATCAGGTGACCGTCAAGGGCAGCTGTGCTCTTTGTGGTGACTCAGTTCCAGCTTGTGATGGCTTTCACGCGTGACCTTTAGGGCTTCTGCAGGATCATGTACAAGTCCCTTGTGCTCCCTGCCCATTGCTCAGAACCAGTCGGCTGGCCCTGGCAAATGGCAGCGGGGCGGGAAATACAGGGTTACTCGAGGATATTCAGTGAGCAGGAGTGTCTCTGCCGCGAACGTGGGAAGGGCTCAGACGTCTCGGCTGGTCTCCTGGGTCTGGGTTTAATGATAGGACAGCCAAATGCATTTCGAATACTTGGAAAATGGAGATCCCTACTATTTAGACTGCTTTTGAAAACCAGGTATTTATCAGAGGAAAAATAATCAATCATCGCAAAGCCTTTACTTAAGATATGAGGAGCAGTGTTTCCAGTCTGCAGTTTCTTGCCATGCAAGACCCTGAGGGCCCCCCATCTCCAGATGCCACACCATTTTCCTCCACGGTTGAAATATGTCTTAGTAGTTTTGATAAGGATCGACAGTCGCCCATCAGAGGCTTAGCTCCTAATTCGAGGGGACCAGTGATTAAATAAACCGTGAAGATAAAAATCTTTTGCCGAGATAAGGTCATTACAACCTTTTAGTTTGAGTCTGGTACACAGTAGGACTCCTAGTTTCCACCACCACCCCCCTACGACATCCGGCTTCACTGGAAGGCGCCTTGATGGACTTTACTTTTTTTTTTTTTTTAAGTGGTAGCTCAAAGTCACTGCATCTAAGATGGTAGTTGGGGGGGGGGGGGGGAGAGAGACTGAGACAAAGTGTGGGCAAAACCATTGAATATTCATGAAAAGAGCCAGCAGTTTGTAAAGACAGGCTGTATATGATGTGTGTTCTCACCAGGCTAGAAGACAAAAGAAGAAGGGCAGTGTGCCTCTGAATAGAGACGCTTGGTTTTTTTTTTGTTTTTTGTTTTTTTTTTTCTGCTGAGAAGTTTCAGGATGACTCTGATGCCTTTTATAAATTAATTTTTTTTTAACTGTTTCTATCTCCCTGGGGTTGGAGAAAAGGGGAAGTGCCAGAGGAATTAAGTCCTATGCCTGCTTGATATTATTTTGCCCCGTATCTCCCAGCTGAAGAATTCCATCCTGGGCTTCTATTTCCCTCCCGCCACCACCACTACGGCCAACCACCTCTTTTCGCTGTCTCTACCGCAAAGCAAACCTCACACACACCAGCTGGAGGTTCCAGGTTCTCGGACCTAAGGGCCATCTCACTAAAGGAAGTGGTTCACCACCCTGGCGGCCTTCTAGAATCATCAAGGGAGCGGCAAAAAGTACCCACACCTGGGCCGCACTCCCCGCGCTTCTGACCTCATCGGGCCAGGGTGGAGTCCCGAGCGTGGATAATTTCACAAAGCCCCTCATAGGTTGTTAGAGAGCCAGGCCTGAGAACCACGAGCTTTCACTAAGCTTTCTGCCTCGGACTCAAGTCACGAAAATGAAATTTCGTTTGAGAAATGAAACAGAGAAAGCTTATAAGAAAATGCCATCGTTCAGAAGAAAGAGACACGGGGGTGCTGGATCCTCTCTCTGGGCGTCCTCCCTCCTGGGAACACGTATGACAAGTACTCACAGCTGCAGCTCACTCACAGGCCTGAAGAAAAAGGTTGGTGGTGGGGGAAGGTGCCGGGCAGAGAGCCAGATGGTGACCATCCCCTAAGAAATGGATTTACCTTCTTCCTGTTCCACAGATGCTGGGGCGCTACTCCTGAGACAGCAGCTAACACTTGGAGGGCACTTCTCAAGTTCGCATGCATCGCTCTTTGATGCTCCCAACCAACCTCTAAAAGGCAGGATTCTCCTCCTTCATCGCCCCCCCCCCCCCCCGCCCTCCCGGCGATTTTGCAAATGAGGAAATTAATGTCCAGATAAGTTAACTGACTTGCCCAAGAGATTACAGCCTCTGAATGGTGGAGCTGGGACTTTAGTTCCAACATTTACTGCGCATTTACTATATGCAAGGACTTAGACAAGTATAAATGATATAATTATGAAATTATATATTCCCTGATTACATCTTTGACACCACCTTCGGCTATTTGTTCTTAGCATTTCTGTGCCAGAATCTTATTTACCCACTAATATCCATTCTTCCGTTATATTTAGCTTGGGCAGCTGTATGCCATGGGGCAGGCTTTCTCCTCCAGCTTTCCTCACGGCTAGGCGTGGTCACGTGACACCATCCTGACCAATGAGATGTAAGAAGACGGCTACTACGTTCCCTAATCCTGGCCAATGAGATGTAAGATGACGTATACTACGTTCCCTAATCCATTCTCGCTTCTCCTTGCCTTAAACAATGCCTGGAACTGTAGTAGCAACTGTGGGATCTGGAGATGACAAGTATGATGATAAAAATGAAAATACCCAGGGGCACCTGGGTGACTCAGTTGTTCAAGCGTCAGACTTCGCTCAGGTCATGACCTCATGGTTTGTGTGTTCCAGTCCCTGCTACGGGCTCTGTGCGGACAGCTCAGAGCCTGGAGTCTGCTTCATATTCTGTCTCGCTGTCTCTATGCCTCAAAAATAAATTTAAAGAATTAAGAAAAATATTTTTAAATAAATAAGTACACATTTTAAAAAAATGTTGGGGGGGGGGGAGTGAAAATACCCAGAATGACAGAGCAGAAAGATGCCTGGGTCCCTGATTCATCCCTGAACTGCTGGCTGTGCACCTCCAGGCTCTGGCTGTTGAGGAAAAACAAGCCTCTGTTTAAGTCACCGTAGGTTAGGTTTTTATAAGTTGTGACCTAATGTATAAGTGACACAGTCTCCTGCATGCCCTTCATCACTATGGTGGGTCTTTTCCTTTACAGTTGAGCACCCCACCCACCAGCTCAACAGCAGGTAGCATCTGACTGCAGCTGAAGCTTAGCCACTTGGGGCACATTGAATCAGTGTCCTAATTGTATTACCTTTGGGACCTGTGGCATTTTTGTCACCCGAATCAGCACTTTCGTTTTCCCAGATTCCATTTGTTTTTACAAGATAAGGGCGAATGTAGGAACACAAACAACTGTGTAAACAATCTGCACAAAGATGGCGACACTGGCCCAACTCATCAACTGAAGGGGGGCCAATACCCTCCTGCCACAGCTGATGAGGCAAACCAGGATTACTGTGGGCAAGGTGCTTTGGGGCGTCAGTCAAGCACGTGTATCAAAGTCAGGCTGTTTGAAAGTCAAATGTACAAAAGTTAAGGACTGCCTGTACACACTCCAGTGACAGCCCAGTATGCCAGATTGTGGGTTTGTTTGTTTTTTTTAATTTTTTAACTTTATTTATTTTGACAGGGGCAGAGACAGTGCAAGTGGGGGAGGGGCAAAGAGAGGAGAGACAGAGAATCCCAAACAGGCTCCACATCGTCAGCACGGAGCCTGTTGCAGGGCTCGAACCCATGAAACCATGAGATCATGACCTGAGCGGAAGCCAAGAGTCAGATGCTCAACCAACTGAGCCATCCAGGCATCCCTGCCAGATTGTTTTTTTAAGATTCCAAATCAATTCTCTATTGCTGAGCTACGAATGACCACTAACTCAGTGGCTTAAAACAATACCTATTATTTCTGAGAGGCTATGAGCCAGCTGAATGCTTCTGCTGATCTGGGCCAATCTGTGACTGGTCTTGGCTAGGCTCGCTCAAGTGCTTGGGTCAGTTCGTGGTCACATCAGTCTGGGACGGCCTCATTCACGAGTCTCACAGGAAGCTCGCTGTCAGCTTCAGGGACAGGGTTGATTGGGCCACAGAGTCCCTCATCCTCCAGCAGGCTTTTCACACGGTGGCTGCAGGTTTCCAAGAGAACAATCAGAGGCAGACGAGGCCTCTTGAGTCTCAGGCCAGGAACTAGCACAGCATCCCTTCTGCCACATGCTATTGACTAAAGAGAGTCCCAAAGTCCTTCCAGTTTCAGGGGTAGGTAAAAAGGCTCGCCTCCTTGATGAGACAGGCTGTGGAGGCATTGGCACAGGAAGAGAAAGAGGACAGGGGCCATTTGTCATCAGTCCACTGTCGTACCCAGAGTGAGGGCTTTCCATCGAGTGGATGGCCATGGACGTCAAGGAAAGAGATAAACCAGATCGGAGTAGATAGAGAGATGGTTGCATGGACAAAAGGGAAACATGCCCTGTAGTGGAGAAAGAATGAGCAGCAAAGGAAACAGAGGAAGAGGATGGAGACACAGATTAAATCAAAATTCCATTCCAATAATTACTTCTATGCTCACTGCCCCTTCCCAGGTGCTTATTATGTTAAACACCATCTCACTGAATCCTCGATCACTCCTGTGAGGGAGGTTCCATTATTAATCCCATTTTATAGATGAGGGAATCAAATCCCATTTTATAGATGAGGATTAGGTAATTTGCAGAAAGACACACAGGATGAGTAATGCAGGACACAAGACTTGAAGACAGATCTCTTGGTGTCAAAGCACTGGCCCTAATCAGGACATTGTTCTATCTTTAGGCCAACTTGTTTCTCTATCCCCACCTCAGGCCCCCTGCCCAGGCCTGGACTGTTGCAGGATCTGAAGACTTCCAGCCTGATTACTTCCAACCGATTTTTTTCTGTAAAGGTCCACTGAGTAAGTATTTTCAGGGCTGTGTTGCAAGTATTCAGTTCTACCAGTATAGACAGTATATACACCGTCTATAAAACTTCATTGGCAAAAATAAATTAAACGGCCACCCCGTGCTTAATCCATTCTCCACCTTGCAGCCAGAGTGGGCCAGACTCAAATGTGACCCTGTCATTCCTTACCTGAAGTGTTTCACCAATATCTCCAGGATCAGTCCAAACCTTTATCGCGGTATGTATGACCTTGTGATCAAAGTGTGGCCCCTGGGCCAGCGGCATCACCATCATGTGGGAGCTTGTTGGGAAAGCAAGTCTCAGGTCCCACCCTGGACTTGCTGAGTTAGAATCTGCATTTAACCAGTCTCCCTGGTGATTTGCACACTCCAGTTTGGGAAGCCCTGTCTTCAGGACCCCCGTCTCCTGGCGCCTGCCTGTCTCCCCCGCCCCCATCCTTTGCTACTGGAGCCTCTTCCCTCCCACCCCCACTTTCCAGCCAAAGTGAAATTCCCCACTCATCTCTGTTCTTGATACATTCCTCTGCTACCCAATTCCCTCCACTTAGCGAATTCCTGCCTACCTCTAGATCTCACATTAGACTCCACTTCTTCCGAGCAGCTCTCCCGAACCTCCTGAACTGCACAAGGTGCCCCTCTTCTGTGTTTCCATAGCCCTTCCTCATCGTCAACCACCACACTGCATGGAAACGACTGAATTGCCAACTTCTCACAATTAGTGTGCGAGTTCCTGAGAGAGAGACCCCGTCTGCCTCGGTCATTTCTACACGTGTCCTCAACACTGGGGACAGTAAAGACTTAAAAACTACTTGTTGAAAACTGAATGAAACACACCCACCGCCTCTGCCCTGGGCAAGTATCCTACACAACTACTGTTTAATCAGCCTGTGGCTGCAGGTTTCTCTAAGCTTTCACTTGGCTCCAAGGCTTTGTGGAGTCTTACATCGTCCCCAAGATTCCATCTTTCACTAAGCCCGGTGGTTTTTCATTATTAGCAAACGTTTACTACTTGGAGAGGGCCCAGGGGCCTAAGAGATTTCTGAGCAAAATTCTTGAGCGATAAATTAGCCACAGGCCAAGACTTGAACTGTGTTAGGGAGTGTGTGGGGGAGCCAGGCAGAAGGTTCTAGGCGAGGAAGAAGACTTGAAGGCAGGACCCCAGGCTGCACACCTTCAGAGCTATGAACTAACATCTTTTCCCACCTGTGTATGGTGCCAGTTCTAGATGAACAATTGTTCTAGCTTTGCTGAGTGGGAAAAGACTCCCAGACACCCAGAGGTGGAAGTCAAGTGAGCTTTGTGTAAGGAATCATAAGCCAGTGCATCCATGGGATGCCCTCCCCAAGGGAAGAGGAGAGCCCTCCCCAAATCAGACACTCAGTCCAGGGTTTTCTACAAGTTCCTTTATTAACAAAGCCAAGTATAAAAGAACAAGGCCCCCCAGATGACCCAAAAGATTAAAAGTGCAAATTTACTCCAACCTGAAATAGAAGACAAATGGCTGGCCTCAACTGCCTGGGCCATGGAAATTTGGTGTGATTGAAAACTCCTTTGAATCACACAACTGTAGCAGCGGAATCATATTTGATTAACTCTTTGGTCTCTGTTACTGGAACAAACCATACACCATGACTGCAGCCAATGGGCTACATCATAATATATAGCTGGGGGTCAGAATACACATTTAAAATAACAATAAAATAAGAGGAATGTTTTAAAGTCAAGTCACTGAATCAAGGCACATTTTTTTTTAAAGCAAAAGGTGCTAAAAATATTCCTGAATATCTTTGATACTTCAAAAACCAGATTATATATAATTTTTTCAGTCTATTCTCTCTGTATAGATGATTGCATATTATCTTCACCCTCTCCCAACTTATACTTGCTAAATTTCCACCAAATCATGTGCTATGTAGGTATAAATGGAAACAAACAGTAGTGTCTAAGTAACAGATGTACGATTAAAAAAAAAAAATTAACGAACACCAAGATGATAACACTGAACATTTTTCCCCCCTCTCTAGGGTCACTGGAAATGTTAATGAGGTTCATCTTCCCCACTACTGGGGAAGGAAGTCATGGCCTTCCTCCCTGTAGGTAGAGATAAGTTAAGTCTTCACCAAGATCAAAAGCCACATTTTACAGAAAGAGTGACTTACTCCATGAGGTTAAAAGAGATACTTTGGAAGCATGTTAGGTTAATTCCTTCCAAATCCTAGGATGTCCGTTTTGGTGGGACATCCCATCCCAAGTCAGAAAGGGATAGAAACATCTGATCAGAACGGTATTCTTTGGCAGTAGGAGCTTGAAAACCCAGCACTGGATTTCTGTTGTCCACGGCCACCAACCATCCTTGCTAAGGCACAGTGTGGGATCCCACTAAAAACTCACTTAAAAATAAGAACAAAATACAAATAAAAAGGAAACAAGTTCTTCTGCAATCCTTCCTGATTACTCATCTGCAAACTCCAACTGAGCCAAGGAGTTTAGCCCCAACTCACCAGGAAGGAAATGCCAAGAACTGGCCCCCAGCGGTTTGATTGGAGGATGTGACTGGGAATGAACAACTCCAGGATCGAGGGTCCTCCTGGGAATTATGAGTTAAGTGTTATCTGTGGCCATGTTAATTTTTTTTTTTTTTGGTTTGTTTCTACAATAAAGCTTAGCTCTGAGAGATAAAAAGAACTTGAAGTATCACAACCCCAACAATGTATAACAACATTATCTCCATAACAATAAATATAACCTTATACATACTGTGTAAGGCAGGGGCCGCAAACTGGTGGCCCCCAGGCTCCAGCAAATGTTCTGTTCGGCCCACATGGTGTTTGGAACATTTTAAAATTATTTTGTTTAAAAATGAGAAAGTTCCACTTGAAAAAAAATCCTGATTTCCGGCCTCTCTCTACCCTTTTCCCAGCAGAGCTGAACGTTGGCTGCCCCACTTAAGATGCGCACAGTCCCCACCACCCACCCACCCCTTCCCATAGTCATCTCCCTGCCTTACTTCTGCAGGCTGCTGAGTTTGCGACCCCTGGTTTGAAATAGCACATACCTAAAAATGTGTTTCCTACCCAAACCTCTTGCACCCCCATGTGATTTCCACACCGTCTGCCCTTCTCCCGTCTCTTCCTTCACTTCTCTCTTAAGGCCTCCTTCCTGAATTCTTCAGATTTCTCCCTCCCCTCCATGCTTCCATTCTCCCTTCTTTCAGCTTCCATTTCCTTTTTGCAAAAAACATCTCCTTCTCTCAGCGCACGAGCCTTCCGGGACGGCTCCCAAGACTGGTCAGTGGGAGTTACTGAAGGGTGTCTTTGGGCAAAACAGCTGAGTCATCTTCCCTAAAACTTTTTCTTTGGGCACTGGCTGGACAATTCATCTTTTTTCTTTAACATGAGCAATTGTGAGGCTTCTCGAATAAGAATATTTGCATAAATGAATCTCTAGTACCAAGTATACACCAAAAATGTGTATGTACATTTCAGATCAAGGACATGACAGAGCCCTGATAAAATACAGAATTGAGCTTAATTTAAGTGCCTCAGGCAACCATCACACCTGGCTAATATGCCATATTATTTCATTTGTACACAGTACATGTTTGGGATCACTAAACATTGATCAAAATTGATCGACATCTCTAACTTTTGGTTACCATGTGCAGAGAACAACTGCTCAGCATGGCACTTAAATAAAACATTAATATTTTAAAAATTCACAAACACAATGCCCCATTAATGAAAAAATAAGAATAAAATTTAAAAATCTTGAGGATGGATGAGGCTTTGGGTAATTAACCTGAAGAAAAAAAATAACACAAACACTACAAGAACAGAATGTTACCAGATTTACACTTCAGAAGACTAGTATGATTTAAAAAATAAAAATAAAAAAAGGAACCTATTGATTCAGCTAGAAACATCTGAAAAATTCAGTTTTTAAAGCTTTATAATCCCTCCAATAGCCTTGCTGTTCCCCACTTCAGTAGACTTAATGACTACGGGGGGAATTGGGGCTTATATGGAAACATTATAAATATATATATATATATATTTATAAAGATCTACGTACTCTTGGCATCTATTTTAAAAAGTAAGTTTAAGAAACACTGTGCAGTTTATATCTTCGCAGGAAGTTGGTAGACGGATCCCTTTACTAAATGCAGTACCTTATGACCTAACACTGACCTCCAAAGCTGGGAATGACCTTTGTGTCATCAAGAGGAACTGTCCCCGGAACAACCTCAAAGAGAAGGCGCAACATTTGCAACTATTTCTCTTATAGGCCAAAGTGACAAAGGACAGAAGTCGTCTCCTCAGCTCCCACGAGGATACCCAGCCAACCATTTATTCACAATGACTTCCTGCAGTGGCCAAGTAGGTCCCCTCAAGCAAGTTTAAAGAATTCCCTCAAAACAACTCAGAAGTTGAACAATGGCCCCATTTAGATGGCTCCTTCTGTCTTCCAAGTTTTACCTTTAAGAATCTAAGGAAGTACATGTCTTTGTCAAAAAAAATAATAATAAATAAAAGTCCCCAAGTCTAGCACTGGGTGGGACTGGTTACATTTTCTATTCGGCAAGCGGGCGGATGGTGACTTACTGACACCTCAGCCGAGTTGGGGACATTTATGTCCAAAGAGAAACAACAGCAGACTCCTGACAAGGACTCCCCTCACCTCCCCCTCACTTACTCTCCTCGGCTGATCAGTCAGGGAGCCCAGAACCCAGGATACTGAATTCTTTACGAAAGGCCCTGCAAGACCTGGGCTGAATCGACTACTCCTCAAGTTGGCCTTAGGACCACTTACTTAAAGGCTGCGGGGGGGGGGGGGGGGGGGGGGGGGGGAGGGGGCAATGGGAGAGGAACTTTCTAACGCTAACCATCGCCGAGCACTGACTGAGAGAGCTGACCACATCCTAGGCACTACAGCCCGCATTGCCTCTTCATCATCTCATGACACTCGGAAAGAAATCACCGGGCAGAGAAGTGTGTTAAAAAGGCTGAAAACAAACAAACAAACCAACCAACCAACATGTTTCTGTCTCTAGCCAGCAGCAAGCTATGGTGAGTCATCTTCATATGCGAAGATCGAATTATATCTTCCTCAAAACCCAACACGTTTCTACGTCCTCACCAGCATCGTGCTAAACATGGATCCTTTGCTACTCTGCACTGTGCCTGGCTTGCGGTAGGCTCTCCATGAATGGGTGTTGACTGGTACTCACCCCATTGTATGCCTGCAGGGATGTTAAGCAAGCCTGCTTTTTAAGACTGCATTAAGATTTCTTAATGACAAATGGAACTGGTCTCCCTTTCAGATGCAACAACTTGGCACTGGCCATTAGCACAAAATGAAAGGTCTGATCAAAATACAGTGCTGTTTGCTCTGGGAGTTTCTCTAACCAACCCTAACCTCTCTCTCAACATATGTGACTTCATTCTTTGCAATCCTGTCAGACACCCGTGATTGCACCATTTAAAAAATACATGAATATTAATTTAAGCGGTGGAACCTGTGTTCCTCAGAACATTAGCCCCTAGAATAGAACTTCAATTCCAGTTGTAAAGATTCCGATTTTTAGGAAGACCATCAGGAATCCAGGACCTAGCAAGTAGTTATATCAAAAAAAATTAGCTTCTTTAAATCTGGGGGCCAGAGATCTGTGTCTCAAAAAACGACAGCGGAAACTTTCTCTACAGCTATTTCTTGCTTCCTTTACTGGACTTCCCTAAAAGCTGGATCCTTCTACAGAATCATTTCACACAAATCAACATTTGGACCAACTCTTAGCTGCTGGGGTTGGATGTCTTTCTGTAGCTTGCTCCGGACACGCTGGTGGGTGTGAAAAAGATGCCATAACTATACTGGCTTTGGAGCCAGGGGTGACATAATAAGTCACCAAATGTCACCTTCTGAATTTTCCAACACCTGTGGCAGCTCATTTCCTTGCGATAAACTGGCTTCGTTGCCATCCCCACCCCCATGGGGGGTGGTGGGGGGAGGCTTTAGGAGCTTTTGGCCAGGTGGAGGCGCTGTCAAGGTTTATGGTTCATCTTCAGGGAAGCCCTGGGTGCGCTGACTCCGGGGTGGGGGGCACCTGGCAAGGTAGCGAGGACCCCCATAGACCCGGAGAAGCTGGGGCAGCCTTCGCCACGTGGACAGCAACCTCGCAGCCGCGAGTTCCCGGGCATGTCTGTCGAACGCGGCCAGGAGGTCAACCGGGGCAGCTTCACGCAGAACCTTGGGCAGTGGGCCCACCTCGGCAGCGGCCCCACCAGGGCCCAGGACGCAGTGGAAGAGCGTATGGCGTCGCAGCAGGCAGTCCCTAAGGAACTGCACTAATTCTTCCAACCGCTCACCCAGGTGTGCCTCGTCCCAGCCTTGAACCGGAGGCCCCTCACGCAGCAGCACCGCCAGCAGCACTGTCTTGAGCATGTACGAGGACAGAATGCGTCCCCACTGGGTGGCAGCCGCCGGGTCCAGCCCGCGGGCGCCCAGGTCTCGCAGAGCTTTAAGCAACTGCAGGCACTTGAGGTAGCAGGCACCTGGAGGGGCCCGTTCCTGCAGCCAGCTCAGCAGCTTCTGCTCCTGACGCGCTGTATTCACACCCCACAGTGCATCCGTGCGCAGGCCTCCCGGGAGCTCCGACAGGGGCCCGACAGGTGAGGGTGGCGGCGGTGGTGCCACGAGGAAAACGCCATCGCCCAAATGCACAGCGGGGATGAGACGCACTGCCATGGAAAGGCGGCAGCAGCCGTAATCCGTGCGGCACGGCAGGATGTGCAGGGTAGGAGGCTGCTCCAGGCCACCGGGGGTCAGGCTGACCCGACAACGCCCCTCCAGGCTGTAGCGCACGGTGGCCAGGGAACGCTGCAGGTGCGACTGGAACCAGCGAAGCACCATAGTGGCGGAGAGGTGACGCCGCCCGAGCACGTCCACGCAGAAGCCGTCGGCAAAGGGTTTGCAGTCCCGGAGCCAGTGGCCCCCGGAGGCCCCCGGCGGCGCCTTGAGCGCGCACACGAAACAGCCGTGGAAGGCTGGGGCCAGCGCGGGCTCGGCGCCCAGGCTCCGAGGCTCCAGCGCCACCAGAGGCGGGAGGCGCAGTGGCACCAGCACGTCGAAGCCGTCGGGCCGCCGGATTTTATGCTGCTCGTAGGCGCTGCCCACCTGGATGAAGTCTCCGCGGAAGGCCAACGCCAGCGCCCCGCCGGGGATGGGGCCCGGGGACCCCCGGGCGCGGCCAGCCCGCACCAGCTCGCCCACGATCCGGCTCACGTGCGCCTTGCTGTGGCCCAGCACGTGCGGAGAGAGGCGCACCTCGTGCTCGTAGTAACTCTCCAGCAAGATGCCAAGGCTCGGCTCTCGGAAGTGTCTAGGAGAGAAGGTGGAGTGTCTCCCCAGGCGGGGAGACCCTGGCAGGAAGCGCTGCCGGACGGCGTGGCGACAGCGCAGGAGGATGTAGCCAAGGAGGAGCAGGACGGCCACCTTGAGCAGCGGGAAGCCGCCGTCCGCACCGTCGGGGGGCTCAGCCCGGTCGTCCCCGCTTCCCCGGAGGACATGGTAGAGGCACACAAGGGCAGTGCACAGGCCGGTCACCAGGGGCCAAAAGACGCGCAGATTGAGGGTGTAGTGCACCGACATACCGGGCGCCCGGGACAGCGGCGGCCCTGCAGCCCAGGGCGCGAGCCCCGGCGGCGCCCCCGGCCCAGCATGCGGGCAGCGCCCCGGCAGCCCCGCGGTCCCAGTCTCCTTCGCCTCCGCGGCGGCTCCCCCCTCGCAGGGTCCGAGGAAGGCGCCCTCCAGCTCGGCCTCCTCTCCCAGCTCAAGTTTTCCTTCCAGCTGCGGCCCGCCCTGCGCTCCCGGGCCCCGGGCCGCGCCCTGCGCCGGCTGCGAGCTCCGTCCCGCCCGGCGGCCCTCCCCGCCCCGCCCGGCACGCCGCCCGCGGCCAGCTTCCGACCCGGCCCGGCTCGCCTCCTACCCTGGGCGGCACTCCCGGGCTCCCCCTCCGCGCTCGTGCCCGCTCTCCTCCGCTCTTGTTCCCGTTACTCGGCCCCAGGAGTTTCCTCTTCCGAGGGGAGGCGAGTCCGCGCCAGCTAGCGGGGAGGAAATGCCGAAGTCTGGAGCCGAGCGCAGAGCGGGCGGGCGGCGCGGCCCCCTCCCCGGCCTCCGCCTTAGAGCGACGCGGGGCGGCGGGAGGGACTTCAGGAGGCGCTCGTAACTGGCTTCCCGCGGGCCACCCCCGTTCCCCTCCCCGAAGGCAGAACTGGGAAGGCCCTGATTCCGGGGCGGTGGCCTTGTCCTGGGAGCTTCTGGAGTTGTGCTCACATAAAGTTACACTGGGAAGTTGAAAAGGAGGAGAAAAGGACTCACACCCAGGGTGTGCCTCCCCACCCCCCAGCCAAGCAAGTCGTGGCGCTGGTGGCGTGGCAGGCTTGGGCACGGAAGCGGCCGCTGCCACTGTGCTGCAATCCCTTATTCAACCAATTTTTACTGAGTACCTACTACGTGCCAGGCAGTAGGCCAGGAGCTGGGGCAATAGCAATCGACAAGGTCCCTGCCCTCCGTAAAGCCTACAGCCTTTCTTAAAAAAGGAAACCAAAAGAGAAAGGATTCCATAGCAGAAAATGCTCTGAAGGAAATAACACTGCGCGATGGAGTGAGAAGGGCGGGGGCGGGGGGTTTGCCCTCTAGAAGATGGAAGCTCTCGCGGTCGGCTGACATTTGGTCTGAGATCTGAACGAGGAGGAGCCAGCCTTGGGAATCACAATAGCAGCTTTTACAGAAGACTTACTGTGGGCCGGTATTGGGCTAATCCTTTTACACACGCTCCCGCCTCCTGTCAATGCTATGAAACGTCCGCTATAATTTTCCCCATTGTTCAGAGGAGGAAATTGAGACACAGGCAGGTTCAGCCCCTTGCCCAGGGTCACACAGCTTTAGCAGAGCTGTGCCTTGAACACCAGCATCCAGCTCCAGAGAAGCCAGGGGGCAAGACTCCAGGAGGTTGACCAAGAAGCCCCTTCTCCACCTACTTACTGGGAGTTGTCTGTGTTGTCGGGACATATGCTGGGGCCTCGGTCCCTGAGAAGCTTTGTTTTGTTTCATAACGGGGAGCACTCCCTGAAATAATCGGGATTTCTTTAGCTAACCTGGATTTATTTAAATCATTATTTACTTATGTTAGTTGCACCTTCCCTGCTCCCAACACCATTTAAAGAGAGCAAAGGTGGAATGCTTTAAAAATGTCAGAACTCAGCTGCCATCTGGGACTCAGCACAAAGAGGATGGCTCCTGAGTTAAGCACCAAGATGCTTCTCAGGAAATCCTGGATTGAGCCTCTTAGAGCTGAGGAGACCTGCTTTCAGATCCCATCTCTACTACTCTTAGCCACTGGACCCTCGTCTAGTAGTCTGGGTTCTTTGGGCTGCGAGTGACAGAAACATAGCTAAAAAATAACTTCTTGTGTGTTTATAGCAGCACTATCCACAATAGCCAAAGCATGGAAAGAGACCAAATGTCCATCGATGGATGAATAGATAAAGCTGTGGTATATATATACAATGGAGTATTACTCAGCAATCAAAAAAGAATGAAATCGGGGTGCCTGGGTGGCGCAGTCGGTTAAGCGTCCGACTTCAGCCAGGTCAGGATCTCGCGGTCTGTGAGTTCGAGCCCCGCGTCGGGCTCTGGGCTGATGGCTCAGAGCCTGGAGCCTGTTTCCGATTCTGTGTCTCCCTCTCTCTCTGCCCCTCCCCCGTTCATGCTCTGTGTCTCTCTGTCCCAAAAATAAATAAACGTTGAAAAAAAAATTAAAAAAAAAAAAAGAATGAAATCTTGCCATTTGCAACTACGTGGATGGAACTGGAGGGCATTATGCTAAACGAAATTAGTCAGCCAAAGACAAATATATGATTTTAGTCATATGAGGACTTTAAGAGACAAAACAGATGAACATAAGGGAAGGGAAACAAAAGTAATATAAAAACAGGGAGGGGGACAAAACAGAAGAGACTCTTAAATATGGAGAACAAACTGAGGGTTACGGGAGGGGTTGTAGGAGGGGGGATGGGCTAAATGGGTAAGGGGCACTAAGGAATCTACTGAAATCGTTGTTGCACTATATGCTAACTAACTTGGATGTAAAGTAAAAAAATAAAATTTAAAAAATAACTTATTGTGTCATGTTAAGTGAGATACCCAGGAGATCCTGCTTCAGTACAGTTCGATCCAGACACTCTCCATCCTATTCTTGACTCTGCTTTTTTCTAAGCTGGGGCACTCTCTGCCAGGCTTCCTCCATCTCCTGCAGTGGCTCTCCCCTCACATTATCTTCACATTAAATTCGTCGTAGAGGAAGAGAGAACTGTGCTTGCCTGGAAATTGTAGCAAAGGCCATGCCTCGAGATAGACTTGAGATATATGCTAAAAGTGACCATGTTAGGAGTGCCTGGCTGGCTCAGTTGGTAGACCATGCAATTCTTGATCTTAGAATCCCGAGTTCAAGCTCCACATTGAGGGTTGAATTTATTAAAAAAAAAAATATATATATATATATATATATGTATGTATGGGACGCCTGGGTGGCTCAGTCAATTAAGTGTCTGGCTTCGGATCAGGTCATGATCTCGCGGTTCAGTTCGGGCCCCCGCATTGGGCTCTGTGCTGACAGCTGGGAGCCTGGAGCCTACTTTGGATTCCATGTCTCCTTCTCTCTCTATGCCCCTCCCCAACTCGTGTGCTCTCTCTCTCTCTCAAAAATAAATTTAAAAAACATTTAAAAATTTACTTATTTTTATTCTTATTTAAAAAGAATTTTTAATGCTTATGGAGAGAGCACAAACGCACACATGCAGAGGAGAGGCAGAGAGAGGGGGACAGAGTTTTCAAAGCTAATTCCACACTGACAGCAGAGAGCCGGATATGGGCCTCAAACTCAGGAACCGTGAGATCATGACCTGAGCTGAAGTCTGATGCTTAACCAAATGAGCCACCCAGGTGCCTATTTATTTTTAAATGTTTATTTATTTATTTTGAGAGAGAGAGAGTGAACAGGGGAGGGGCAGAGAGAGAGGGAGACAAAGAATCCCAAGCAGACTCCACACCATCAGCTCAAAGCCAGATGCAGGGCTCGAACTCCCAAACCGTGGGATCATGACCTGAGCTAAAATCAAGATTCGGATGCTTAACCGACTGAGCCACCCAGACACCTCCCCAAAACCAATTTTAAAAAAATAAATAAAAGTGACTAAGTTAGAGAATGCACCGATAAACCTGGTCTGGGCTGGTTCTATAGACTAAATTGTGTCCCCTCAAAATTCATATACTGAAGCCCTAACCCCTAATGTGAGTGTATTTGGAAATGGCTTTTCAGTGGTAATTAAGATGAAATGAGGTTATAAGGGTGAGCCCTAATCCAATAGGGCTGGTGTCATGATAAGAAAACATAGGGGTCTCTCTCCATGCACATGCACACCAAAGAAAGGCCTTGTGAGGACACAGCAAGACGGTGACCATCTGTAGGCCAGGCCAGGAGAAGAGCTTGCACCAGAAACCGAACCCTGAGTGCCTTGATCTTGGACTCTCTAGCCTCCAGAACTATAGGAAAATACATTTCTGTTGGTTGAACCATCCAGTCTATGGTACATGTGGCCCCCACTGACTACTACAGTTGGAGGTGGGGTAAGCCCTCTCTAACCCCCGGGGACTGTAGGAGGGGTACCCCTCAAGGAAAGTCCCAGCACTTTTCGGGAAGAAGGGGGAGGCTCAGGCATGCAGAGACAGCAAAGTGGCCACCATTTTGGTATAAACCTCTTTATCTCACTTTGCTTCAATCTCCCCTCTAATCTATGAAATGGGAGGAATATTAACAGAGTGACGTTTGTGTGGCTCAGTCGGTTAAGCGGCCGACTTCAGCTCAGGTCATGACCGCACAGTTTGTGAGTTCGAGCCCCGCATCAGGCTCTGTGTTGCCTGGAGCCTGCTTCAGAGTCTGTGTCTCCCCCTCTCTCTGCCCCTCCCCACCCATACCTCGTCTCTCTCTCTCAAAAATAAACAAACATAAAAAAAATTAAGAAAGAAAAGAAGTGGCAGGGGTGCTGAAAATTCCAAGCTTCTAATCATGGCTTGGTCTCTCTGGTGACCGCCCCCAATCCTGGAGCCATCCAGGAGCCCCCACCCCAGTCATCTCATTAGAGCAAAAGATACTCTTAGCGCTCTTATCACCTAGGAAATTACGAGGTTTTAAGGAGCTCTGTGCCAAGAACGAGGCTCAGAGACCAATATATACCTGTTTTCGATGATCTCACAGTGCGCCACGATTCACCCCACTACACGGAGTAAATGATGCTTCGCTCTTACTGTTTTTCCAGCCGATAATCGGTTTCCATAGCTCATTTCCTCCAAAGAGTACAAGGTACAAGCCTCAGAACTTCGCCCTTGGAAAATCTGCTGTATGTGTTAGAACAAACACAAATTCATTTATTATTAATTTATTACACACCTCCATGAGTTCTCACCTTGTGCCAGGCAGAGGGGAAGGTGAAGGAAAACATCCCGGGGCTCCAAGCTCAGGGACTGAAACGCCAGACGCACTGCATGGGAGGGTTCAGAAAACTGCCACTTTTTCACTGACTTTTGATTCTTATTTCATTAAAAACAGTCTTCTTTGTCTCTCTCTCAAAAATAAATATTTAAAAATTAAAAAAAAAACAAAAGGGGGCACGCCTGGGTGGCTCAGTCAGTTAGGTGTCCAACTTAGGCTCAGCTCATGATCTCACTGTTCCTGAGTTTGAGCCCTGTGTGGGGCTCTGTGCTGACGGCTCGGAGCCTGGAGCCTGCTTCGGATTCTGTGTCTCCCTCTCTCTCTGCCCCTCCCCCGCTTGCACTCTGTCTCTCTCTCTCAAAAATAAATAAACCTTAAAAAAATTTTTAATTAAATTAAATTTAAAAATAGGCTTTATTGTTTAATATTTGACTAAGGCCACTCCTGTTTTTTTTTTTTTAATTTTTTTAAAAGGTCAGCAAATATATACACACAGTCCTCCCAGCATTTCTGATATCCCAGAGGTGTGTCCCATGGAGGAAAATGCTAGTAAGAGGAAGAGAGAGGGTTGAGGTGACTCATTTCTCACAGGAGGCTTGGGGAAGGCTCATGAGGACTGGGATGAGACATATGATCAGGCTTTGAAGGATGGGAAAGGACGTTGCGTTTGATAGATGTCATGTGCCTCCTGGACGCAGTCCTGCCCATGCAACATCTCCTGAAATAGTCAGAACGAGCCCAGTGAGGCAGGCTCTGTTATTAAGGCCATTCCACACATGGGGAAAGTGAGGCTAAGAGAGGGTAAGCAACTTCTCCTAAGTCACACAGCTGGCAAATCTGACCCCAGAGCTGAGTGCTTAAACCTGGTCCTTGACTCCCTTTCACAGTGTAAAGTGTTTTACAGCACAGAAAGGGAGCATTCTGGAAAGGCAGGTTAATTTACATTTCTATCTCCCTAACCAGGTGATGAGGTTCTTGGAAGCAGGGACTTGGCCATATTCAACTTGGTGTCCCCAGCAAGGGTTGAATGAATGAATAAGATTTTGGGTAGCAGGAATGCGGGGAGTCCATTTCAGGTAATGGCAACGGAATGTGCAAATGCACGGAGGTTGAGGGGCATGTGACAGTTGTGGGGAGCAGGACATCAGGCTTGTTGTCACGAGAGTCTGGAGTTTGTGGGGGCACCTGGGTGGCTCAGTCAGTTAGGTGTCTGACTTTGGCTCAGGTCAAGATCTCACAGTCCCCATGAGTTCAAGCCCTGTATCAGGCTCTGTGCTGGCAGCTCAGACCCTGGAGCCTGCTTCGGATTCTGTGTTTCCCTCTCTCTCTGCCCCTGCCCCAGTCGTGCTCTGTCTCTCTCTCTCAAAAAATGAATAAATGGGGCGCCTGGGTGGCGCAGTCAGTTAAGCGTCCGACTTCAGCCAGGTCACGATCTCGCGGTCCTGCGTCAGGCTCTGGGCTGATGGCTCAGAGCCTGGAGCCTGTTTCTGATTCTGTGTCTCCCTCTCTCTCTGCCCCTCCCCCGTTCATGCTCTGTCTCTCTCTGTCCCAAAAATAAATAAACATTGAAAAAAAAAATGAATAAATGTTCAAAAAAAAAAAAAAGAGCCTGGAGTTTGTGAATGGACACGGTGGCATTCATTGGCCATCCATTCCAGCCTTCTCCAGCAGCCCTTCTGCATCTGGGACTGGAAACCCAGACACATTCTTGGATTCTCCGGCCCAGGGACAGAATCCGCCCAAGACACCTGCTTTGGTAATATGGCTGGTGGCAAAGGTGGGGTGGTTCTGCGACCCACAGCTGGGCCTTGATTCCATAGGCAGCTCTCCGGTGGAGGCTGAGGCAGCAGCTCCCATGATGGCCCAGTTCTGCTGTGTGGCTGAGGAATCTTCTGGAAGTTGGGGTCACAGTCCTTTCCTGCAGCTTTCTCAGGGCCTCTCAAACCATATACGATAAATGATCTATTACCATTTCTTTAAAAATTTCCTATTGGTTCTCGTACACACGACTATCACACAGCTCATGTCACATACAGCTCAGAACACCCATGCTGGTCTATCCTCTTCAGAGAGACAAATTCATCAATTACACTTCTTTGGATGTCACAGCAATGTCAAGTTGATGCATATGTTTCTAAATATTCACTCTCAAGTGACTGGACCAGGGCAGCCAGGAACAAGGGAGTCTGCCCCACAGCTTTGCAACAATGCCACCCAGTACTAGGTGGTGACCAAATGCCCCAAACCTATCTTTTCCCATAGGGATTCTGAATGAGACGCATAAGTCATGATGAACCGGGATTCAGAATTAAGCAGAAGTCACAGAATATGCAAAGAACTTGTGGCACCTGGGTGTCTCAGTCAGCTGAGTGTCCAACTTCAACTCAGGTCATGATCTCATGATCTCATGGTTTGTGAGTTTGAGCCCCACATCAAACTCTCTGATGTTGGCACGGAACCTGCTTCAGATCCTCTGTCCCCACCCCTCTGCCCTTTCCCCACTTGTTCTCTCTCAATAAATAAATAAACTTAAAGAAAAAAAATATGCAAAGACCTTGAGAAAATAGATACCATGGCAGGTCAGGGGAGGGTAGGAAGAAGCAGGGAGAATAAGAAGTTGATCCAAGAATGGTGGGTGTCCAAGAATGATTGATGTTGGGACACTACAGTCACCGTGTGCCTGGATGACATTCCAGACCTCATTCCTGTTTGAGTGAGAGGCTGTGGCCTCATTTCTTTGGATCCTTATAATAATCCCCACTGGGGTCTCAGATCACGTGAGTGTGCCTCGTCCTCGTAACCCTGATGCAGGGCTGGTCATGGCATGAGGTGGGGAGGCATTTCAGTTCATAGCAGAAGCACAGGTGACAACCTAGTCTTGCAAATGGCACCCAAAATGAGGTGGTAAGGGGACCTCTTTTGGGACTGGAATCTGACTGTCTCCAGGTACATAATGTCAGAATTGAGTTGAGTTGTTGGACACCGAGCTAGTTTTGGACAATTGCTTGGTGATATGAGAGAACCCCCTTCCATACATTGGAATTGGTCCTAGAATCATACACGGCCTTATAGAATGTGAGAAATAAGGCCACTGACCCAAAGGAGGGACGTGGTGCCTCGGAGCACAGTGAAGTGAGGCTTTAATCAATGGTCTTGCGAGAGTGGGTGTCAGATGGACAGGTGCACTCAGGGCAGTTACAGCAGACAATTTATCTCTTAGGGTGCAAGGCCCTCCCCTGATTCCTCATTGGCTGAGTACCACAGAGGTTACAGCCTTACCCCAAATGTCACCTATGCCTGTGTAAGGCAAAAAGTAGTCTGATTGTAACAAATGTATAGGGGTGCCTGGGTGGCGCAGTCGGTTAAGCGTCCGACTTCAGCCAGGTCACGATCTCGCGGTCCGTGAGTTCGAGCCCCGCATCAGGCTCTGGGCTGATGGCTCAGAGCCTGGAGCCTGTTTCCGATTCTGTGTCTCCCTCTCTCTCTACCCCTGCCCCATTCATGCTCTGTCTCTCTCTGTCCCAAAAATAAATAAACGTTGAAAAAAAATTAAAAAAAAAAAAGAAACAAATGTATATTTCCTGACAACACACAGAGACTTTCAGTCCCTCCTTTGTTCTTTGGCTCAAGCTCATTGCAAAGCCCATGAAAATAAGCCCGCGAAATGGAAAGGGGGAAAAAGAACCAGGAAGTGAAGTGTGTAAGGGTTTAGGACTCTATCGTGGGTGGGTGGAGGACTCATATATTTCCGGTAGGTGGTAAACCTATTGTTAACTAGACAGCACAGCTTTTATTTGGTATTTCTGAAAATGGACCATCTCCCTTACTTCTCACATAGAACAGCAAAGGAGGCTGGGAAATGTAGTCATTACCCTAGATAGCATGTATCCTGCTAAAAATAAGTGTTTTGTGACTACAGAAAAGAAAGGAAATAAATATTAGGGGACAATTATCAGCCTTTGCCATAGCAGGCAACCAATAGGATCTGCTCCAAGGGCTGCTGTGAGATGAGTTCTATCCTGATTGTGATTCATTATTTGTGTGATTACTAAATAAGTGCTTGTATTTTTAAATATATTGTGAGAGTTTTTGCAAACGGGACCATAACTGTCTTGCACATACTCAATTACTAATCGTTGAATGGCTGACTGAATGAAAGAAACAATGAATGAGTCTTCCTTCAGAAGTCTAGCAAAGCATCCCTACATCGATAAAGAGCTTGTCCACCAGAAAGTGTCCTTCCCTGATCTCCATTTTCAAAGACACTCTTTGTTTCAGAGTCCTGAATAATGAAACCAACATCAGTCAAAGGAAAGCTTTGGTCCGGCAGAGATGAAGGGCCAAGAGAGAGCTAATGAGTCTGTAATGCAATTTGGTGCCAATAAAATGGCGCAATATTAAATTCAAGGCCATGAGATTTACACTAAAACCCAACACAATTAAAGAGTAAGAACCCGATCCCCCACCTGCTCCAGCTCTTCCAGTTTGAGTCATTTTATGGACACAGACTTCCCACTGACATTGTCTGGTGATGTCATGGTGAGAATTTTGACAGTCATTAAATTTCTGGCTGGAAGGCCAACTCAGCCAGAGAGACTCAGAACGGAGAGGACCATAAAATCACTGAGTTCCAAAAGCCACTGTCTACAAAGTCAATGAGTCAGATACGAGAGCTCCTTCCCTGTCTCCTGCTACCAATGTGGTGATACAGGTCAGCCTGTCCTGAATGTCTGCTGCTTGGTGGGCAATGTTCTAATTAAGGCCGTTATATCATTTAACTCATTCACACAGAACAACCTTATGAGGGAGGTTCTATCTTTACCTCTATTTTGTAGATGGGGAAACTGAGGCATATAGGCACACTACATACTTTGCCCTAGTTCATAGAGCCAGAAACTGGAAAAGCTGGGATTCAGACCCATGCTTCTTATGCTGATAACTTGAACCACCCCACAAACTGCCTCAATTGCTTCCAAACGGACATCTGAGGATGTTTTCCAGGGTCTGGGGCAAAAAAGCAAAATGTGAAGAGAATGTGAAGAGAATTTTTCATAAGGTTCAATTTACAGTGGAGTCTCGTCTCACTGGGTAGGGGCATTTCAAAGTCATCACATAGCAGAAGAAAAATTGCATTTCGTTTAAATTACCCTTGATAGATCAGCACAGGGATTTGGATTACACATTTGTCAAAACTCATTGAAGAGTCCACTTCAGACTTGTGCATTTCACTGTATCTCAGTTTTACCTCAAAAAAAAAAATCATAAACACAAATTGGATTCTAGGGAATGAAATGCATGGTGAAGTGTTTAGGGGTGATGTGTACTGATTTCAGCCGCTGCCTTTGAAATGTACCAAGAAGACGAGCTGGAATGATGGGTGGAGAGGGGGCTGGATAAACGAACAGACATGAGAAAGCAAGTCGAGTTAAACATTCACAGTAGAATCTAAGTGGCAGTAGTGGGCGTCCTCTGCACAATTCATTTGGTTCCTCTGTATGCTTGAAAACTGTTTTCAATATAATGTTGAAAGAAGAAAATACATTTCAAAATCTATTAGAAAGTTGCTGTCTTGGAAACTGATATTCTGTCTCTCGCTGACCCTCACAGTCTGATGTTTCTCCAACTTTGAAACCATCAGTTGAGCACCTGATGAAGGAGTTGGTTTGAGTTATCGACCAAGTTGTATAAATAATACATATCTTTAAGCATTCAGCATGGTGAGGGAGCCATCGTAAGACATGGAAAATGGCAGACCAGGGGAAGCCAGCTCTTTAAGTAAAGGAGTGAGCAAAATTGTCCACACTATTTAAAGTGCTCTCTCCCACACCCAAGGCGGTTTTGTTTATGTAGCTGAATCCCAACAACTTATACTTGCATATAATAAGGTTCTAATAAAACCATTGAAAAAAAATTTGTCCTTTAAGAGTATGCCTGGGGAGCCTGGCTGGCTCATTTAGTGGAGTATGTGACTCTTGATCTCAGGGTTGTAAGTTTGAACCCCACATTGGGTGTAGAGATTACTTAAGGGCTTTTAGGGGTACCTGGGTGGCTTAGTCAGTTAAGAGTCCGACTCTTGGTTTCCACTCAGGTCATGATCTCACAGTTCGTGAGATCGAGCCTCACACTCGGCTCTGTGCTGACAGTGCAAAGCCTGCTTGGGATTCTCTTTCCCTCTCTCTCTGCCCCTCCCCCCACTCACACTCTGTATCTCTGTCTCTCAAAAATAAATGGACATTAAAAAAAATTTTTTTTAACAAAAGCTTTTTAAAAAATAATAAGAGTATGCCCTTTCACTCTGATGAAGGTTAAAAAAACCATCTTCTCCTAAGGAGAAATTGATCATAATGATCACAGGAGGTCTGTCTCTCTCCTTAAGTCCTAACTTAGCAAAGTGAAAAGCGGGCAATCCTAGGTCAGAGTCCCAAATCACTTCCCTCTGGCACTGGAATGTGGGCAGGGTTTTTATCTGTGTTGTGCTCTGTTATCTCCTCAGCGCCTGGCACAAGAATCGCTCAATAAATAAATATTTGTTGAATCTATTTTACCAGCCTGCGAAATCTAAAGGCTTGGAGAAAACAAGGGCCTGCACCAGGATGCGAGAACTTTTCTGACCCCACGGAATGCTAGACAGAGGTGACTGTGCTACGGCTTGGCAGAAAGATAGGGGAGCAGGGGATGGGGAGGGGGGAGGAAAAGGGGGGATAGGAGAATTACATATTAACATTTATTGCAGGAAAGCCACCCATCTGCCCTTGACTCCATCGGGCACATGGCTCATAATTAAATGTGAGATGGAAGCTGACAATCTGCTTGTCACCTCCCTCTATCTAATTTCCACCTCCTGGGTGTGACTAATATTCAAAGACTGCTATTTCCTTCAGTAAGGTCCCAGGAAACAACGTATTGAGCTCGACCACAGAAATGCAGCGACCCGTTCCAGCCCTGGAAAAAAATAAACCAGGTGTATGGAGATAGTACAATGTTGCATATTCTAGGAATTTAAGAAATTATTTCAAGGGTGCCTGACAACACGTGTCTTTTCGTCATCCTTGCGGACTCGAGCCTCCCGCATCCCATCCCTAGGCTGCAAGGGATGGGGAGAACGAACAGGTTGCTCACTTTCTCTGAACCTTCAGCAACTGTCATCCTCTGGGATGTTTTAGTCCTTGGCCGCTTGGAATGCTCTCACTGGAGGGTACGACACCCTTCAACCTATCCATCTGAGCCCCTCGCAGATGTAGATGTGATTTCTAAGTCTTTGAGAATTAGCTTTGTCAGTGATCTCGGACTCCTGGCTCTGGAGTTCTCGAGCATCTTCTAGAACCGTCCCCTGCCCCGGTCTGATGGTGCTGGAAAGCTGGCGTAAAAGATGCCCCTCTCGGCTGGCAGCCCCACTGTCCGACTCTCGCCGGGCCACGTGAGGCCATCCCAGCCAAAGCAGCATCTTGTTTGTCGTTCTGTGCTCTGGCCATTAGCTTGACAAAACGCCAAGTCGCCTTCACATACATTTCACTTGAACACAAGAGATCCTTCACTTCTCTTCCTTTGTTAAAGGTACATCGTGGGGAGACAAGGAGCGAGCTCGGCTGTCTTTTTATAGCCCCTCTGCAAAGGTCAGGCTTTCTTCTGCAGCTGGAAGTGGCCCATGACACACTGTGTGCATAAAAGGGAGGGGTTATCAGCCTTGCCTTCATGTCATGGCTGTGCTGAGCACATAATCTACGTCCCTTTTCTTTGGCAAGGCCACCCCAGGGCTCACTTTCGTGTGTTTAATTTCTGACCCTGCATGAGAGGCCCCTTCCCCAACACCCCCTTTCTTTACGAGGCCTTGAACAATACTCACCTCGTTTATCCGGGATGCCCAACTGGTCCATATCCCATACGAAGTGGGTGTTCAATATGTATCACTGAAAACCCCAAACCCAAACTAGGCACAGTTTGCTGTAACCCCGTAGAGGGACCAAGAGCCAGGTGTCCAGGCATGTTCGGAGTTATTTTAACAGAACAACCCTCTTCCCACTGTGCAGCTTTTGTTTACGTGGCAGCTACCTGTGGGGGTTACTGATCATCCATTCAACATCCATCAATTCAACACACACCTATTGACCACCTACTTACTATGTGCCATCCTCTGTCCTAGGTGCTTAGAACACCTACGTGTTCCAAGTGCACTCAGGAAACAGAACAAAGACCTCAGCCCTCACTGAGCTGATATTTTCAGCCTTCTACATTACAGTGGGGACCACAGAATTTATTGTCCGAACTCGCTCTTGAGAGGGAAAACGGTTACCATGGATAAATACGTTGGACAAGAGGCATTGGCCAGGGCTGTCAGCGAGGCATGCAGTGGTTCAAGATCTTGCCTTGAAGTGGACACAGCTCAACAGTTAGGTGCTTCTATAATGGAGAGAGCATGTGCTTTGGAGGGAAGCAGCATTGGATTTGAGTCCCAGCTCAGGGACTTGGTAACGGTGTCATTGACTACTTATCCCTTCTTTCTGAGCGTCATGTGTCCTTTCCTGGGTAATAAAACTTCAGTGACGTAACACATGGGAAGCATTCATCCCACACCTGGCACATAGTAGGGGCTTAACAAATATTGGTTTCCTACCCTTAACTCAGGGCCAGCTCCCCCGACACACACACACACACACACACACACACACACACACACACACACACTTCCTAGATTTGGAAACTATTCTTTAATAGCTAAGCAATTTACTTAGATCTGCAAAAACAGACAACTTATATTCATTAAATAGCTACAGGGAAATTTCTATTGGAAGAAATGAGAATAAGATCAATGAGAAAATCTTAATAATTACCTATGTTTATTGAGGATTTACTATAAATACTAAGTAGTTTTTATGTTCGTTGTGTTCCATAATCCTTACAATCCCTGTGAACCAAGGCATGTTTCTATCAACCCATTTTAGAGAGAACGAGAGCAAGGTCTAGATCGGAGTTTACAAATGCTTTCTGTAAAGGGCCAGTAGATAAAAAACTAATGTTTGGTGGCCATACGGATTCTGTTGCAGGTGTCAAAGTCTGTCTTTCTGGAGGGAAAGCAACCATAGACCTGTAAATGAAGGACAGGGCTGTGTTTCAATAAAAACTGATGTACAATAACAGCTAGATTTAGCTCCCTGACTGTAGTTCCCTGACCCCTGACCTACAACCTCATCAGGCTAGTGAAGTGGTTCATCTGGGATTTGAACTATACTTATATATACTTGTAATTCACTGTTCTGCATCTTTGCGTAGCCCCAGTATAGTAAGTCTTAGAGATTTTTCCATATTACAACAAATAGAGCCACCTCATTCTTTTTAATGGTTGCAGGGTCATCCCCGATATGGCTGAGTCTTAAGTTGTTTGGCTGGTCCCCTCCTAACAGGTACTGAGGTGGGTTACAATCTTTTGCTGTTGTGAATAGCACTGCAGCAAACATCCCTGTACACGTGTCATTTTGCACGTGCGGAACTGTGTCTTCAGAACAGATGCTGGAGTTCCAGCCATCATATCCACATCCCTCGTGGAAGCAAGATTTGGGGGAAGGGGAAAAACAAAAGCCAGTTTTAGCTCTTTGCCCCATTCCTTAAGACGCTTTCCCAAAACCCCACCTAAGAACTTCTGCTTGTATTTTTCTGGCCCGAATATAGTCACGTGGGCCCATCCCATTGCAATGTGGAGGGAGAGAATGCAGGCTGCACAGAGCCCAACGTGGAGACTGAGGCATCAGGTAAGAGATGACAGCGGCCAATACTTGTGAAGAGGTGATAGGAATGCAGAGAAAATGGCAGGGGTTTGATTTTTTTTTAATATGATAACAACTTCCAAATACTCTCTAGCTTCACTGCCTAGAAATTAATACCAAAAGCAGCGTCTCTTTTGTAAAGTGATTTATTCTTTCTCTCATCTCTGGTCATCTAGAACAAAAAGAAGGAAAGGGGGCGGAGGGAGAAAAGGCTTCCTGCTGTTGGATTCACTCAGCAGAGAATGGACAACCTCCCACCTCCCTCACCTGAGGTGATCTCAGTCTGAGCGCCTCCCCTGGGCTCCCTTGGAAATCGGTGGACAACATGATACCCTACAGGGCTCCAAGGAGACAGGGGTGGTCCAAGCTGTCCCTCCTTGCTGTGGCTTCTTAAGATACCCTTCTCTCAGAGGGGGACAAAGTATGAAGTGTGGGGGCACCCGGATGGCTCATTCGGTGACTTTGGCTCAGGTCACGATCTTGCAGTTCATGAGTTTAAGCCACACTTCAGGCTCTGCACTGCCACAGCTTTGGGATTCTGTCTCCCCTTCTCTCTGCCCCTCCCCCACTCATGCTCGCGCACTCTCTCTCTCCCTCTCTCTCTCTCTCTCTCTCTCTCAAAATAAATAAAAATAAACTTAAAGGGGCGCCTGGGTGGCTCACTTGATTGAGCATCCAACTTTGGCTTAGGGTCATGATCTCGCAGTTTGTGGGTTCAGGCCCCACATTGGGCTCTGTGCTGACAGCTCAGCCTGGAGCCTGCTTCCAATTCTGTGTCTTCGTCTCTCTCTGCCCCTCCCCTGCTCACAATCTGTCTCTCTCTCTCTCAACAATAAATAAATATAAATAAACTTAAAAAAAAAAGTATGAAGTGTGAGGGGACTCTCAGTCTTGGCTGTCACCCAGGACACCCAGGGCACCTTTTTCCTCTCTCTCTGGAGGTATCCCCTGTCCTCCACCCATCTTTCCCTTACTCTGGGCCCTGTTTTGACTAATGGCATTTTGCAGAAAAATTGCAGATAATTTTTCTTCAGACACCGTCTCATCCCCTAACAAACACTTCACATTGTTAGCCACACCCTTCCTTATCCCCTTAATATGGAATTGCAAAATAAACCTTATTTCCATGTACTTTGATCGATACCTGTGACTTTCTATTTTCTAATTCTACGTACAAAAGCTCTCCAAATACCTCAAATATGTCCATGGTCCTGCTGAACCCTGAGTGAAGTCATTACAAAATGTTATGGATCTAAAAGGATTGGGGGAGGGGAGATCCTGGGTGGCTCAGTCGGTTAAGTGTCAGACCCTTGATCTCAGCTCAGGTCTTGATCTCAGGGTCGTGAGTGCAAGCCCCAAACTGGGCTCCATGCTAGGCAGGGAGCCTCCCTAAAAATTAATTAATTAATTAACTAATTAATAAAAAAATAAAAGGGTTGGGGGATGGTAATTCCAATGGAAGCCCTCTCTACCTGCCAAAGAAATGAATTTGAAAGCAATTCAAGGAGGTAAAATCACAGATCTTGAGATTAATTCAGTATTGAGAGTGAGGCTGGAGATACAGTCAAGGATGAATCGGGTGTCTAGTTTAGTCAACTGGGTGGCTCTTTCAACCCCAGCGGCTGCCACTCTATCTGGTACAGGGCAGATGTTAAATAAATGTTTACAAAAAAAATTTTCCACAAAGCAACCACTTCCCTTGATTTGATTTCCTTATTTCTGTCCTATATTTTGACTGTTTTCCCAGTCATTTCGCCTGAAACTCATCACTGACTCATCTTTTCTTTAGGTCCTGTGTTAGTCAGGGTTCTCCCGAGAAACAGAACCAAAAGGATCTACATATACAGAAAAAAGAGACTCATGTCTGTTAAGTCCCAAGATCTGTCGTCTGTAAGCTGGAGACCCGGGAGGGCCAGTGGTTTAGCTCGAACCTGCAAAAGACCAAAGAGCTGATGTTCCAACGCAAGTCCTGAGTCAGGAGAAGACCAATGTCCCCATCCAGCAGTCAGGGAGAAGGGGTTCCCTCCTACTTTCAGGAGAGACAGGCTTTATGTTCTATCTAGGCCTTCGACTGATTAGATGAGGCCCACCCACGTCAAGGAGAGCATCCTGCTCTACTCAGTCTACCAATTCAAATGTTAATCTCAACAAAAAAACACCCTTACAGAGACACCTAGAATCATCTTTAGCCAAATGTCTGGGCACCCTGTGGCCCAGTCAACTGAACACAAAAATTGACAAGTCCTTTCTGATTAGCCAACAATTCCCGCTCTTCTTCTGGAGAGGCGGTCTCTACACGGTCAGAGTCCTGGCAGCAAAGAGAGGCACACTCAAAAGAGGCTAATACAGGGAGTTTATGATGGGACTATTCAGAAAGGCGAGGGCAGGATAAAGGAAACTTAGACTTGAGGGCTGGTCTACAGTCCCTTAGGGCCTACATCAGTCAGAAGCAACCGTGACCTCTGGGCCTGATGGAGCAGGAAGAGAGGATGTGCCAGGTGCGATTAAAAGCACTTGACGCTTATGACTTTTAAAAAACACACAATTTGGGGGCACCTGGGTGGCTCACTCAGTTGGGTGTCCAACTCTTGATTTAGGCTTGGGTTGTGGTTCGTGGGACTGAGCCCCGTGTCCTGCTTGGGATTCTCTCTCTCTCTCCTCTCTCTCTGCCCCTCCCCTGCCCATGCTCTCTGTCTCTCTCAAAATAAATAAATAATTTTAAAAATCCACAGATTTATTGAGATATAATTCACATATCCTACAATTCACCAATTTAAGTCTCAATTCAGTGTCTTCTATCCATTCACACAGTTGTGCAACCATCCCCACGGTCTTAGAACATACTTCTTACCCCCAAAAGAACCCTGAACCCCGTAGCCATCACCTCCCAACATCTCTGTTGCCCCAAACGGAGGCAATATTAATCTACTTCCTGAATCTATTGATTTGCCTACTTTGGATGTTTCGTGTCAATGGAACCATAATTTGTGGTCCTTTGTGATTGACTTCTTCCACTTCGCATGTTGTTTTCAGGGTCATCCGTGACAACCCAGGTGCAATCATTTTACAAGTGGGGAAATTAAGGCACAGAGAGGTTAGGTAACACCCACTAAGTAGCAGAGCAAGAATCCACACCCAGGTGTTGTGAACTGTTATGCTACTCTGCCTGCAACCACAGAGCTCTCACCCAGGTCCTCACCATGCTAAACGGGAGCACTATCCTAATGTCCCCCCACTGGTGTCAGTCCTCCCTGCTGTACGTAGTCCATCCTAAACCCGCTGCCCCATTTACCTTCACTCAAGTTTTGTCTCCATCATGACCCCCAGGGCTCAGGGAACAACAGGCCTTTTTCTTCCCCAACATCCGTTCTCCCTCCTCCTGGTGAGGGAATTCTGACTTCCTTTGTGGAAACCACCCTTCCCCTACTCTTGGCCCATGTGGGTTGGGTGGAGGTGTCCCCACTCCATTTGTTTCAAGAGCAACCACGTGACTGGAGGGGCACCTGGGCAGCTCAGTCCGTTAAACAACCGACTTTGGCCTCGGTCATGATCTCATGGTTCACGAGTTCAAGCCCCACATTGGGCTCTGTGCTGACAGCTGGGAGCCTGGAGCTGCTTCAGATTCTGTGTCTCCCTCTCTCTCTGCCCCTCCCCCACTCGTGCTCTGTCTGGTCTCTCAAAAATAAATAAACATTAAAAAAAAAGCAACCATGTGTCTAAGGATGGCCAAAGAGAGCACCACAATCTCCTGGACCACAGT
Source organism: Felis catus (assembly GCF_018350175.1). Taxonomy (NCBI): domain Eukaryota; kingdom Metazoa; phylum Chordata; class Mammalia; order Carnivora; family Felidae; genus Felis; species Felis catus. Next base: position 26,230,388 of record NC_058383.1, on the reverse strand, counting down.
GATTGGCTGATGGTGAGGAGTGTGACCTGATGGGAGAAAAATGAGCCTAGAGGTGAGGGACGGGTGTGTGCTGTGGACTCTGGGAAAGCAAAGTTTTCTCTCTTCTGCAGAAGCCAGAGGAAGAGATCTTCTTTCTAGTGGCTGGAGCAGTGTTAGGAGGTGATGCATGGAAGTGTTGCAGTAATTCTGCCGCCACACGTGGGGAGGGCCCCTGGCGGGTCATTGTGAGCCTGATATCGACACTGGAAAGCAGAGAGGAGAGAGAGAAGCCAAGTATTTGGTTTGCGCTCCTGTATCAAACCATAGCTGAAGAGAACAACCTCTGGGTTTTTCATTTAGCAGAACTAATAGTTCCTTTTACAGCAGAGATGAGATGTTTTGGGTCTCTTCTAAATGTTATAAAAAAGGACTGAAGTTCATGTTCTAAAGGTTTTGTTTTTGTTTGCTCCACAGTACTTATAATAATATGCTCCCTTAAAACCAAATAATTGAGATAATTATTCATTTAGTGGCCACGTCTTATTTAAGCATGTACACTACACAGAGCATCAGCAACCAAGGGCAACAGGTGGCATCTCCACACAGTGTTTCATTGTTTCAATAAGGCCAGTTGGAAGCTAGGCATGGAAAACATCACACAAAGGCTGCTCCCCACCCCCACCCCCAGCAGAACGGGGAGCATCGCTCTTCACCATTGTTTCCACCTGATGAAGACCGTGTTTCCAGCTGTCATGGCACTGAATGGGCCGGAGAACACTGGAACTACAAGTCACATCTCAGCAGAAAACAGCGCAGGAAAGAAATGGAACAGAATGGAAATCCCGAATCAGCCTGGAAAAATAAAATGTAAAGCAGGGGAAAAGCGTCTATTCGGGGGCAGATTTAAAATCAAGCCCTTGGAATGAAACCACTGATTCTTAACCGGGCCTGCACATCAGAGCCCCTATGTGAGTTTTTAAAAGACATTTATCCCCCAGGCCAGCCGTGGAGCTCCTGCTTTGGGAAGGCTGGGTAGAACAGATGCACATTTGTTTTTAATCTCAGGGTTGACTCTGATGGAGCATGCCCAGTTAAGTGTTCCAGGATTAAGAGTTAGAAAATTCTGTATAGCCCCAGAAATGTAATCGACATTTTAAAAAAGGAAGAAAGTCGGTTAAGCGTCTAACTCTTGATTTCAGCTCAGGTCACGATCTCACTGTTCCTGAGTTGGGCTCCGTGCTGACAGCACAGAGCCAGCCTGCTGGGGATTCTCTCTCTCCCTCTCTCTCTCTCTCTGTCCCTCCCCTGCTCACAGGAGCACATGTATGCACATGGACTCTCTCTCTCTCAAAAATAAATGAATAATTTTTTTTTAAGGAAGAAAGTCACATGAAGAGAAATTCTAAAGAAACAAAACACAGCAGCAAAAAATAAAAGCATTTTGAGGAAGAAGACTTGAGACACGGCCACAGGTTAAATGTTGGCCAGGCTCATCCCGGGTTTGGGATGCAGACGCACAAGAGGACACTCAAAGGTTGACTCTCCTGCCTGACTTCATCCTTTCATCCAGAAGTTTCTGTAGAAGCCTCTTTTAGGCAAGAGGCTTGAGCAATGGAAACTTAAGTAAGGTAAAAGTGCCCCCAGTGACCACTGGGCTGAATGCTAACAGGCTCAGGAGGCAACCGCCTCAAAACATGCACGAGCCCTAGCTGACCAATGGGCTACTTCCAACTAGGCACAGGTACCAAAAAAGGAAAATTCCATACATTCCATACGTCCTCACCTCTCCTCCTTAACTCCAGCCTCCCCCCCACCCCCCACCACTGCCTCTGGACTTTGCTCCCTTGCAATGTATTCAAGAAACTTCTAGCTCTTGTATCTCCTTTGTTCTGCCTTGAGCAGAATTCTTTCACCGCCTGCACCTCAGGCCTCCACCTCATCGGGTCCCACCACAGTGTCTAGGTTGTTCATACTGAGATCAGGAAGATTGTTTGTCATTACTCGTAATTACTCGTGTCAATTCACTTTCTTCCACCTCATGCGTTCACATGGGCTTTTTTTTCTTTTAGCTAAGATTCATCTATCACACATTGGCGGAGGACCAATGAGGTGTGCGAACAGCCCTTGACTTTAATAAGGTCACAACATGTTGGACAGATGTCAGGAAGGCAGGTAGTGACCACACGATGGTAGAATAAAGTACCAGGGCAAGAAGCTCAAGTATGGAGAGATAAGAGAGGGTGTGGGGTGACGTCACTTAAGCGGTTTAGAAGGGCAAATGGCCTTCATCGCCTTCATAGGAAAAAGGGCGGATCGTACAAATGGGAGGAAGGTGTGTGTGACCAAGGTGTGTCCAGGGAGCAGCATGAACTGAAGAATAAATATTCAACACTGCCCCTTGGATACTGCTTGATGCTTGAAGCTGGTTTCTCCGTGTGGTACTCCTAGACAGAGACTAATCGTCCTGCCCTGTTTTCCTCTCTCCCTTTCCTAAAGAAGAAAATGAATCATCCTCCCTGATAAGGGATGCTCTCAAGTCAGTGGGCCAGAGCAGACTGGAACAGCCCTCCGTCTCCTGCAGTGTGCAAATGTGACAATCCATTCCCATTCAACAGCGGAGATCAGGAGGTGGGACTACTGGGGCCCGATTATCACCACACGTAGCAATGACCTCGCCTTGCTCACCAGGCGTTGTCCCTGGGACATTCTGGACTGACGAGCAGGGCAGGCTGCGCGCCCGGACTCAGAACTCGGGGCGAGGGCGCCCTCTGGTGGCCGCAGGCGGGCGCAATGAGGCCCAGGACCTTCCATTGCCCTTGGCGCGCCAGGGAGCTGATCTTCCTACACGATCCCAGATCAAAGGACCTGTCGTGTTCTGTCACAGCCCTGCAGGGCTGCCATTTCGGGAGACAGGAGTGGGAGGAAGCACGTCCCCGAAGGCAAGAGGAGCCTTTTAAACCTTTGAAAATACATTCAGCAGGAAAGCGCCTTGTGCTCTGGCAGAGCCAGAAAAGAGCAGTTTTGTGGAAAGGTTTCTTTTGTTCCTCTCTGTTGGGAAAGGTCAAGTTTTCTTCTCCTCAAATCACCGGATCAAGAAGTTTTAAGGAGGGCCTTAAGGAGGCCATGGGGTGAGGATTCAGACTTTTTATCACATTCTTACAAAGTTTGGAACCTCCAAAAAGGGGGAAGAACCCTGAGGTCTCTCCTCCTGAAATTCCATAGAACTATGTTCAAAGGTGGTCGCCTAAAGCATCAGAGGTCCCCCAATTTGGTGCTATTAATAGCCCAAACGTCCACCTGACAGAGCAAGAGAGGAAATTAGAAGGCAAGGGACCCGGTGGTTAAGTTCGAGGCTCTCCAGCACCTGCAGACTCTGTTTCCACCTCCTCCTCCATAAAAGGGGTGAGGAAAGTACCTGTTCTGAGGGGCGGTGGTGGGAATGCGGTGGGTGAAGCAGTTAGAGCAGTTCTGCAGGGTGGCAGGAGGCCAGTGTCGCGGTAGTGGTGGTGGCTTAGCGGGTCAGAGGGATGAGGTGGATCTATCCTGTCTTAGAAGGATGGCCAGCATAGGTCTCTAAAAGGAAAGCACAAACTGCAGATCAAGACACACAGTATCACTCTGCACAGGGAACACTACAAACCCAAAGGTGTACATGTATGAATAAAAGACTTATTATTATTTTTTAACATTTATTTATTTTTGAGAGAGTGTGAGCAGGGAAGGGGCAGAGGGGGAGACACAGAATCTGAAGCAGGCTCCAGGCTCTGAGCTGTCAGCACAGAGCCGGACGCAGGGCTCGAACTCATGAACAGGAGACCATGACCTGACCCAAAGTCGGATGCTTAACTGACTGAGCCACCCAGGTGCCCCTGAATAACAGATGTTTTAAAACGAGTCTGGAAAGGTACACAATGAATTTTTAATAGTGGTTACTTCTAGAGATAGGTTTGGAAACAGTGTTTTTTGTGTGTGTTTTTTAACCTATATGTAGTTTATATTGTTTCATTTCGAAGCAGCGATTTCTTTGGGAAGTGTGGGGGAGGGGGGAGAAAGAAAAAAATGTACTGTCTTATGTGACAGATTGCTAACAACTAATCACAAAGTAAGGCAAGTGGTCAGTTTCCAAAAGCAACAGTGGTCAGCAGAGAGATTTACTTGTCACTGTAAATACTTTTAGCACTGTTGGAATATTTCACCATGTGGATGTGTGCATTTTTTTTTTTTTACAAAAAGTTTTCATTTTTTAAAAATGGCAACTGAAAATTGTATTTAGTCCAGCAAAAATTTACTGAGTGTCAGGCACTGTGCTAAGCTGTGAAGGCATGGAAACGACTAACGTGGTCTCTGCCATCCAGGAGTTCACCGTCTAGTTCAGCTTCTCAAATCTAATGTGCTTAAGTGTCATGTATTGGTTAATTATTGCTGTACTTAACCAATTACCCCAAAACTCAGCAGCTGAAAACAACAAACATTATCTAACATAGTTGCTGAGAGTCAGAAACTGAGGAGTGGCTTAGCTGGCTAATTCGGAATCCGGGTCCCTCATGATGTTGCAGTCAGGATGTCAGCAGGGGCTGCATCATCTGAAGGCACGACTGGGGCTGCAGGATTCACTCCCAAGATGGCACACATACGTGACTACTGGCATGTATGTTTTCCTAAATTGAGTGATCTCAGAGAGAAAGGTGAAAGCTGCAATGTCTTTTATGAGCCAGCAGCCTTGGCAGTCACACTCCATCATTTCTACCGCTTGTTAGAAACAAGTCACTAAGTACAGCCCACATTCAAGGCAAGGGGAACAAGGCTCCACTGAACAGGGGAGTATCCAGGAATTTCTGGCCAGATTGGAAAACCACCACATCTTGTCAAAATGCAGATTCTAATTCAGAAAGTCTGGGGAGGAGCCCTAAATTCTGCATTGCTAAAGTGTTGCCAGGTGATGCCACTAGCTGTTGGTCTGTGGACCACACTTTAAACAGCAAGGGAATCCAAGACATGCAAAGAACTATAGCTCAGGTTGCCTCTTTGGAACTATCCTGCTTGCAAGAATAACATCCTTTGTCCTCCTGGCATCATCTTTGGATGGTGTCCAATTTTGAAATCACATTTTCCCTGAAAGGTCAGAGCAGTAAAGTAAGGGAAAGACAAGATTACCTTGTTAATACACGAGGACAATCTGTAATGGAATTATAAACAATCCCGGGAGGATTCAGAAAATCTCTCTGGTCTTGTTCTGGAAGCTCTCAGAAGCATAAAACATCAGCCATCAGTTCTGAAGCAGGTGCTAAACAAACGGCAGCAAATCTGGGCTTTTAATAAGTATTGTACAAAATGTCTTTATATGACTAAGACTCCTGACTGCAATACTTACAGAATTAGCTTTGATATGGGAGGGCAAGAAACAGCAAGAGCATCTCAGAAGATTGAGGCTTCTACAGGCTACAGAAGGGTGGCACGTTAAGGAAATCGTTCCCCCATTCAACAGACTGGATTGAAATTGGCTTTCAAATACGGCATAAAACTATATATAACTATAAATCGTCTATTTTTTATTGCTATGATTCACATTCCATAAAATTCACCATTTTAAAGTGTACAATTCAGCAGTTTTTAAAAATTTGTTCACAAGGTTGTACAGCCACCACCACCAGCTAATTCTAGAACATTCATCACCCCAAAAAGAAACTGTATCCAAAAGCAATTGGTCCTCGTGTCCCGCCATTCTTTACAACCCTAGGCAACCACTAGGTTATTTTCTGTCACTATGGATTTGCCTCTGCTGAACATTTTCATATACACAGAATCCTACAATCTTAGCCTTTTGTGTCTGGCTTCCTTCACTTAGCATTTTTTTTTTTTTAATTGTGGTAAGCTATACATAACATCATTTAAACATTTTAAGTTTTTATTTATTTATTTTGAGAGACAGTGCAAATGGGAGGGGCACAGAGAGGGGGGGAGAGAGAGAGAGAGAGAGAGAGAGAATGAATCCCAAGCAGGATCCACAGTGTCAGCACAGAGCACGATGTGGGGCTTGAAATCATCAACTGTGAGATCATGACCTGAGCCAAAGTCATGAGTCGGACACTTAAGTGACTGAACCACCCAGGCATCCCTATCATTTAACCATTTTTATGTGTAGAGGTCAGTGTCAGTAAGTACATTCACACCACCGTCTGCCTTCACTATTTTCCTCTTTCCATTCTGAAACTTTGTACCCAACCATCATGTTTTGAAGGGTTTTTATGACCAGTTTATATTCTATCGTATGGATAGGCTACATGTTGCTCATCTACTCATCAGCTGGTGAACATTTGGATTGTTTCCACTTTTTGGCTATTATGAATAACGTTGCCACAATCATTCGTGAATATGTATTTGTTTGAATATATGCTGTCATTTCTTTGGGGTTTATACCTAGGAGAGGCGTCACCGTGTCACATGGTAACTCCGTATTTAACTGTCTGAGGAACTGCCAGACTGTTTTCCAAAGGGGGCTGCACCACTTCACGTGTCCATTGCAGTGTGTGCAGATCCAATTCCTCTACACCCTTGCCGACACGTTATTTTCCACTATTTGAGCAGCGCCACACTACCCACTGGCCACACTAGTGGTATCTCATTGTGGTTTTCCCTATGACTAATGATCTTACACCTCTTTTCAAATGCTAGTGGCCTGTGTCTTCTTTAAAGATGCATCTATTCAAATCCTTTGCCTATTTTTAATTGGGCTCTTATCGTTGAGTTCTTAAAGCGTTCTTTATATAGTCTAAATACAAATCCCTTATCCGATCTATGATTTGCAAACATTCTTGCTCATTCTGTGGGTTGTCTTTTACCTTCTTGATAGTATTCTTTGAAAGCACCAAAGTTTTTATTTTGATTAAGTCCAATCTATCTGTTTTTTTCTTTTGTTGCTTTATGCTTTTGGCATCCTATGCAGAAAACTAATCTAATCCAAAGTCACACAGATTTACTCTTATGTCTTCTTCTATGTGTTTTAGCATTACCATTTAGATTTTTAATCCATTTGAGTTCATTTTTATATATATACTGTGAAGCAGGGGTCCAAACTCATTCTTTTGCATGTTTGTTAATCATCAGCAAGAAGCAGAGAGAATGGCCTTTTAAACATTAAAATAAATAAATAGATAAAAGGGGTGCCTTTTTATCTGGCTCAGTGGCTGGGTGGCTCAGTCAGTTGAGCATCCAACTTCAGCTCAGGTCATGATCTCATAGTTCATGGGGCTCAAGCCCCATGCTGGGCTTTGCACTGATAGCTCAGAGCCTGTTTTGGATTCTCTGTCTCCTTCTCTCTCTGCCCCTCCCCCACTTGTGCTCTCTCTCAAAAATAAACATTAAAAAAATTTTAAAAAGAGAATGGCCTTGAGTTTCTTGGTAGCGTCTTTTTTTTTTTTTTTTTTTTTTTTTTCCTTTTGGCTGGAAGATTTGGAGTTTTATAGCAAATCATATGGTATGGACCCAGAACCCAGGAGCCTAGCCTGGCCCAGTAGCATCTTTTCAATAAATCTATACTGAATTTTGCTGCGAAGCATATAGTCTTGAATTCTTACATTACTGGTTATGTGAAAATGACTTCTAACAAGGGAGAGCTATTTCTTCATTCAATCCCAGTGAAGACTATCTAGTGATCACCTATTATGGGTCAATGATTAAAACAAAGATTCCTGCCCTACAGAGAGCTTACACTCTTGCAGGGAGAAACAGACAAAAATAAATAACTAAATACATCATGTAATATGTCAGAAGGCGGTAAGTGTTGTGGGGAAAAACTGCAAGAGCTGAGCAAGTGGGATGAGCCAAGCAGTAGGGTGGGGTTTGCAGTTCTGGAAAAGGTGGTCAGGGAGGGCCTCCTTTAAAAGGTGACATCAGTAGGGCACCTGGGTGGCTCAGCTGGTTAAAAGGCGACATCAAGCAAAAATCCAAGAGCTGGTGAGGATCTGGCCATGCAGATATACAGGAAGGAGCATTGCAGGCAGAAAGAGAAGCCACTGCAAATGCCCTAGGACAAGACGGTGCCTGGTATTCTGAGAAATGGCAAGGAGGCCAGTGTGGCCGGAGCAGACTGAGGAAGGAGGAAGTGGCCAGAGGACCAGATCATGCGGGTTCTTAGAGACCATTTTAGGGACTTTGACTTTTGTGCTGAGGAAAGTGGGATAAACCACTGCGGGGGGGGGGGGGGAGGACGGGGGGCAGGTTCCGAGCTGAGCAACAGTAACAAGGTCTGGCTTCTGGTTCAAAGGATCACTCTGGCTGCTGGGTTGAGAATGGATTGTGGGAGGCCAGGCAGGGCAGGAAGAATAGTTAGGAGGCTTCTGAAATAACCCAGCTGAGATGAGGGTGGTTGGGCCCTGAGTGGCAGCAGCTGAGGCAGCAAAAAGGATTTGGTAGAGTCTGCAGGATGTCCTGACTGACTGGATGGGGGTGTGATAAAAGCAGGTGTCAAAGGTGACTGCAGAGATTTTTGGCCTGAGGACCAGAAGGATGGAGCGGCTATTAACTGTGATAAGGAAGGCCACTGGGGCGTCAGGATGGTGGGGTGGGGGTCGAGGAGTTCTGCTTGGGGCACATGGAACTTGAGATTCTCTCTGACTTCCAAATGGAGGGGACCGGCTGGCAGGTGGATATTTGAAGATGAGAAAGCTGGACTGAAACAGGAATGTGAAGGAATCAACCACAAGGCAGGATGAGATACCAAGAAAAAGATGACAGACAGAACAGGGCCAAGAACCACAGCCTGGGACCCTCTGGCACTGAAAAATCCAGAGAAGAGGAACAACAGCTAAGGAGGCCACTGGAAACAATGGAGACAATGACAGTCTTCCATTTAACGATGGATTTGACAGCCTTGCTTTGTCAATCTTCAACACCCTCATGTTTTAAATTACCTTTGGTTAGAAGTAAATTCAAATTTTTTTCCCCTTAAAGATTTCTGTTATTTTCTTAATGATTCATTCTTGATGTTTAAAAAAAAAAAAATAACTATGCCCCAAACAAGCAGCAGTTTCGTCTGTTACTAACTGGAACAGACCTGGCCAACAGTCAGCCTTCTGGTGTAAGGTGGCACAGGAGAAAAAAAAAAATCATCACTAGAGACTTTTATTAATGAAAAAAAAAAAAAAAACCTCTTGCAGTTTATTAACAAAATTCATATAATGACAATTGCACATTTCCTTTTCTGCCAATGCCCCTTGTTTAATTACTACCCTTTTTTACAGACAGAAAAGTGGACATACTTTAAAACCTTTCTGATAAATATATTGCCACGCGGCATCCGGCCTGGATAACGTTCTTCAAAACAGCATATGCTGGAGCCTGTTGAAAACGACAATAAGCAAACAAAAGAAACATGTTCTACGTTCACTTGTAGCAGTAAGATATGGCCTGAAATGGCAGGGCTGCAGCTCTCTGGATAAGATCTAAACATTTCTTTTAATTCAAAAGGTTGGGAAGCTTCCACTATTGCCAGAAAATCTGAATCATCTGGTTTCTCATCGGGAAGAGGAAAGAAGCTGCTAGGGGGAAATGATGAGAAAGGAAGCAAGAAATAAGACTTCCCATTGGGAGCAATGCTTTTGCCTGACTTTTTATCAAAGCACAGTATTGGTTTGCTATCTTTGGTGGTCACTATGAAATCTATTTTTCTGGAAACAAAAATTTTCCCGCCCTTTAATCTTCCAAATAAGGTGCCCGGGGCAGCACAAGCAAATAGTAAAGAGAGGTCCCCTACCAGCTGTGCGTCATGTTCAAGGCCTATGTCATGGTGCTCGAGCTCTTCATCCCGAAATTTCCTTATCACCTGGTTAAATACAAAGAAATCAAAGAAAATCAAAAGAAATCTGTTGTCCTATCTTCTAGAGGCTAAAGCCTCATTCTACCGTCTAAGATAGGGGTAGGCAAAGTTTTTCCTATAAAGGGCGAAAAAGTCAGTTCTTCAAGCTCCGCTGGCTGTATGGGCCTCTCCACAACTACTCAACTCCACCAATGTTCGGGGGACAGCAGCCACAGACACATTAAAGAATGGGCATGACTGTGTTGCAACAAAACTTAATTTACAGAAACAGGTGGTTGGCCCCAGGCCAGGGTTTACCAACCCCCAATTTACACTTGAAAAAAAATTAAACTGTTCCCTTATTTGTAATAGAAAATTACATGAAGATATCTATTGGTTAATTTATTTAAGCTGAAGTATTTGTGCTCACAGCATTGGCTCAGAATCTATCAATGATCCAGAAGTGGAGAGAATACAGTTGTGGGCTCAGGAGACATGACATGGCTTCTGGTCCCAGTTCTGCCCGAGCATGTGACCAGGGCACATGACTTGAGCTTTCTGTTTCTCTTGCCTATAGAATGAGGCACTCACCTAGGTTTCTAAGGCCATGTCATTCCCCAACTTGCTATTTTTTTTCCTTTCCACCAAGTTGCTTACCTACCCTTTTCGCCCTTATTGGCCTATTTCCAGAGTATATTCAAATACCTGAAGAAGTTCCTCATATTTTTCAGGATCCTCCTCCATCAACGTCCTGATCTGGTTGTTGTAGTGATGTGCTATAGACTCTTCCACAGCCACAGTGCAGGCCATTGCTCCCTCCTTCCCAAGCAGGGCGGTTCCTGCACCTGGAATTGTCAAATCCAGCAGAGAAAAGGATGGGACAGACACTACACCGGTGCGGGAGATCATGTCAGGTCAGGGTTCATCAACCGGAGCACTACAGGCTCTAGGGCTCAGTAATTCCTTGTTGTGGGGGCCATCCTGTGCACTGGAGGATACTTTAGCAGCGTCCCTGGCCTCTACCCACTAGACGCCAGAAACACCCCTGGTTGTGACAACCAAAAATGTCTCCAGACACTGCCAAGCATTCTTAGGAGCAACCTGCCCCCAGTGAAAATTGCTGTTTTAGGTGGTACCAGGTCACACTGTCAAATCCTGAATCACAGAGTAAGAATGCTATTCTCTTTTCCATGTTCTTTTTAACCCTCTGATTATGGCAAGAAGAAAGTCCTCATCTGGGGTGAGTACATCTTTATTTCTTTCCCAACATTTACTCTTCTCCCTTTTTAAGAGTGAGCAGGTCTGGGAATGCAAATTGGTGCAGCCGCTCTGGAAAGCAGTGTGGAGGTTCCTCAGAAAATTAAAAATAGACCTACCCTATGACCCAGCAATAGCATTGCTAGGAATTTATCCAAGGGATACAGGAGTACTGATGCATAGGGCCACTTGTACCCCAATGTTCATAGCAGCACTCTCAACAATAGCCAAATTATGGAAAGAGCCTGATGTCCATCAGCTGATGAATGGATAAAGAAATTGTGGTTTATATACACAATGGAATATTACGTGGCAATGAGAAAAAATGAAATATGGCCTTTTGTAGCAACGTGGATGGAACTGGAGAGTGTGATGCTAAGTGAAATAAGCCATACAGAGAAAGACAGATACCATATGGTTTCACTCTTATGTGGACCCTGAGAAATTAACAGGAACCCATGGGGGAGGGGAAGGAAAAAAAAAAACAGGTTAGAGTGGGAGAGAGCCAAAGCATAAGAGACTCTTAAAAACTGAGAACAAACTGAGGGTTGATGGGGGGTGGGAGGGAGGAGAGGGTGGGTGATGGGTATTGAGGAGGGCACCTTTTGGGATGAGCACTGGGTGTTGTATGGAAACTAATTTGTCAATAAATTTCATATAAAAAAAAAAAAAGAGTGAGCAGGTCTTAGAACCTTTGTCAGGGAACATCATCGGGCTACAACTGAATTGCTCTAGCTTTTTGCCTCCTCCGATGTGTTTGTTTTTACTGTACTTTCTATTTATAAAACCACTGATTTAAATCCATAAATATTTAAATAAATTTAAGCCAAAAAAGAAAAAGTCAATTTAACTTTAAGAAATATTAAGTCAACAAAAAGGTTGTAAGAGGACACAGAAAGAACTGTGGATTCAGTACTTTAACGATGTAATCGCCCCAGATCCCTAAGCTCAAGCAAGCTCTTCTGGACACATACCCAGTGCAAACCCCACCACGTTCCAGAAGGGCATCAGAATGGTGGGCCGCACCCTAAATGCAACCATCAACTCGTTGAACTTTTTCAAGTGGTCCTTTTCTTGATCCCACATTTTCTGTAAGAAAAACATAAAAATAAATGCAAGCATTACTCAGAGACCACCTGCTACATGCCAAGGAAGCTCCATGCCCTGTCCTTGTGGGAGACAGGAAGCACAAGGGAGATGGAGGAAGAATGAGAACCGCTATTTCTCCCCTTCCCCTTCAATCACCCAAGGAAAAAGCGAAGCATCGGACTAAAAAGCATCTTGGATATGGAGAAGAGAGTGCCAGCAAACCAGGAGAAGAGCCATTATCTCCATTCCAGGTTAGCGGGCCATGAACCATGGCTCCAGAAGTTCTGAGACCTGCATGTGCCTTTTGTGTTTTAATGTTTTTTTTTTTTTTTTTGAGAGAGAGACAGACAGACAGAATGTGAGCAGGGGAGGGGCAGAGAGAGAGGGAGACACAGAATCTAAAGCAGGCTCCAGGCTCTGAGCTGTCAGCACAGAGCCCGATGCAGGACTCGAACTCACAAACTGCGAGATCATGACCTGAGCCGAAGTCAGATGCTTAACTGACTGAGCCACCCAGGTGCCCTAACACATGCCTCTTTAAGGACAAGGTCCACACTAAAGAGAAATGAGATGCTGAGCCCACTCCGCAATTAGGAGGGCAGAGAATCACCGATTGTGTAATTTCCTTCTAGAATACTAGAAGTATCATTTACATCAAAGGATTAAGTGGGCAAAACAAAAGAGCTAACACTTAGCTGGCACGTCCTAAGTGCCAGGTGCTATCAAACAGATTTATGAAGGCAATTCATTTAATTTGCACTAATTGTCATTATCCCCATTACACAGATAAAGTGAGGCACAGAGAGGTTAAGTAACTTGCCCAAGGGCTCACAGCAGGCAATTTAACTTGTGCTGAGTGTCTATTACATGCCAGACATGGTGTTAGCTGCTCTATGCCAGCTCATTTATTCCTCACGAAAACCCAATGAGGTAGGTATTATCAGCTCATTTTGCAAATGTGGAAATAGAGACCCAGAGAGGTCATGTAACTTCCCCAAGGTCACAGAAGTAGGAGGTGGAAGAAAGCTGGAATGTGAATCTGTGTCTTTGTGACTACAGAGCCCAGGCCCCTCCCTCTGCCTCTCAGTATAAAATATAAAATATCTCCACTGGGAACAGGATCACAACCTCTCAGCAACTGGTGCTTTTACCTCATGTGATGATTCTCAAACATTTTTAATTGCCCACCCCACAGTGAAATTTTAATACTTCAGATATACCATATATCTGTTTATGTACTATATGTCTCTACTTGATACATACAAATAATAATATACTTTTCCCTCCCCTGACCCCACCTTAGTAACCAATTTTTGTTCTCTTGGGGACAGTACCTCCCTTGACAGTGCATGACATAATGTGATTCATGACTTGAAGGCCTTTGGATCCCCACGCTATTCAGTGAGGCCAGCCTGAGAGGGATAACGGAGCACCCACCTGAATGACTGGCCCGACACTTGTCCGACCCAGGACGGCCATCTGCCCTGCGTAGATTCGGTTCGCTCCATATTCACCTGCATGATCCACCCGGATTATTCGATCCATAGCTGCCCAATTGATATTGTCTAAGGTCATTCCTGAACTGTAAAATCTGACACTGATTCTTCTTCCATAAGCTGCAATGCAAATGTTTATTCTTCATTACTTTCGGGTAAAACAGATGTTTCCTTTTACAGACAGAAGAAAGGGGTACCTTGGAACTAAGGTCACAGATGACTTCCTCGTAGGAAGGATATCCCCATAAATGTATTCTGTTAAACCTGCAGTTTTGTTACTTTAAAATTTTTTTTTTAATTTTTTTTTTTTAACGTTCATTCATCATTGAGAGACACAGAGACACAGAGCATGAACAGGGGAGGGGCCGAGAATGGAGAGACACAGAATCTGAAGCAGGCTCCAGGCTCCGAGCTGTCAGCACAGAGCCCGACACGGGGCTCGAACTCACAAACTGCGAGATCATGACCTGAGCCGAAGTTGGATGCTTAACCGACTGAGCCACCCAGGCGCCCCATAGTTTTTTTACTTTTTTAAAGTAGGCTCCATGCCCAACATGGGGCTTGAACTCAGATCAAGAGTTGCATGCTCTACTGACTGAGCCAGCCAGCCCCCACCCCCTTTTAAAAGTGAATTAATTACCAACACTTAAAACATAGAGTTTACCTAAAGATCTGATTCTTCTGGCTTCATGTTAAACATATAAAGATCTGGAAATACTGAGCCTATCTTTTCATCAGGCAGTGACAAAGACAGGCTCAGTATTTAACGTGGCAGTGACCTCTAGATGAGCATGCTTCTCCAGTTCACCTCCCCTCAGGCCTCTTCGTTCCCAATGCTGGCTGCACAAGAGCTCCTAGGGAGCTGTCAAAACCATGGATGCTCTTCCCCAGTCAATCCCCGGGGTGGGGAGAGGAAGCAGCCATATTTTTAAAAAGTTCTGTGCAGCCAAGGTTGAGAACCATAGATTTAAGTTCTCTCAAAACACACATGGACGTTGGATTTTGAGAGCAGAGCCTTACATCTTGAGTTTCATCTCCTTATGGTACATCATCAGTTCAACTGAACTCTTGTCTTCAAAATGTAAATTCCTCAAGATAGATTAAATTTTGTCTTTAAAAAAAATCTCCTAAGAGGGGTGCCTGGGTGGCTCAGTCAGTTAACCATCTGACTCTTGGTTTCGGCTCAGGTCATGATCTCATGGTTTGTGGGATCTCATGCATTGGAATTTTTGGGATTTTTTCTCTCCCTCCCTGCCTCTCCGCCACTCACATTCTCTTTTTCTCTCTCAAAATAAATGAAATAAACTTAAAAAAGATCTCCTAATCATTAACGCCTTGATTGTATTCTCTGAGCCTTGCATTAAGGCATCCCCAAAGTTTTTTCCCTTAAGAGCCTTCCAATGTGTTGTTATGTGTATAAGATGTTATCAGCTCTTTTTGTAGATATGAAAATGCAGACCCCATGGACGCAGCTGTCATGTGAACTTTGACTTGTACTGGTATCATCTTGAGATGTGTCTTAAGGCTCTTATGCGTGACTACCATATCTTTAACACATACTTCTATTCATTTAGGCTAACTTCAACGCCCTGAAAATGTGTGCAAAACTTCACTTTTTTTAATTAAAAAAGGTTTGAGTGCTTTGGACACAGGTGATGGGGTAGGTCTGCTGAAATCTGAGTGATTCTGTATTCTGGGGTTTTAAATGCTTCACTAAACAAAGGAGGAAGGATATGGGGGTCTGAGGCCTGGTGACCCAGCTCTAATCCACTCTTCTGCAGGACCTGCTCCATCTCACTGTGCCTGCTTGACTCAAGAAATTGGATGGAGTCCAGGAACTGGACACCAAAAACTAGATGGAGTGCAAGTTCTGCTGAGTGTAATGTACCACTCGGATCTGTGCCATCAGACAGTGGGTCACTGTGGTCCAGTTTTTGTGATTTCTTACTATTTTATCATTATTTTAAAAAATTTATTTATTTTGAGAGAGAGAGAGAGAGAGAGAGAGAGAGCAGGGGAGGGGCAGAGAGCGAATCCCAAGCAAGCTCTGCACGGCCAGTGCAGAGCCCGACATGCGGCTCAAACTCACAAACCGTGAGATCATGACCTGAGCTGAAATCAGGAATCAGATGCTTAACTGAGACACCCAGGTGCCCCCATGACCATGTTCTCGTATGGAGAACAATGTGACACATTTGACAAAGTCAGGGTTGCCTGTCCAAAGTTTTCTCCTCCAGGTCCAAGGACTGATGCTCCCATGAATCTTACCTCCTTACAGAAATAGGACTCCTAGGAATTGGAATTGAAAATATGAGTTGGCTCTACTTCTCAAGATAATCTTGTTTCCTTGTTCTTTCATTTGTTACTCACATCCCAAAACATGTTAATAGGAAAGAACTTACAGCCCAGGACTCGTTTTTTAAAAACACATTTCACGAGAAATAGCAAGGGGCTGAGTACACAGGATGAGTGTAGACACACAGCTGACTTCTGATGGGCAGGACTGTATTTGTACTAAAAACATACCTCACAGTTCCCCAGCGCTGCACTTTTCCAGGCTCAGGCACCTAATAAATGATTTTTTGTGGGGTGTGTGGAGGATTGGGTTGTATTATTTGCCATTTTTATCTTTTCACAATCTCTGTAAGGTGTCTTTAAAAAGTATGGGATGAACCATAGAAGGAGCACAGAGCTAGAGCCAGAAACTGTGTCCTGTTTTTTGTTTTTTTTTTTAAGTTTACTTATTTATTTTGAGGGAGAGCAAGCGAGTAGGGGAGGGGCACAGAGAGAATTGCAAGCAGGCTCCACACCAGCAGAGCTGAGCCTGACATGGGGCTCGAACCCACGAACCATGTGAGATCATGACCTGAACCAAAACCAATAGTTGGACGCTTAACCAACTGAGCCACCAAGGCACCGTATACATGTCCTATTCTCTAACACTAACCTTGGACAAATCAGAATTGCCATTTCTTACATATAAAATTGGCAATAATCAGGTTTTTTCCTTTTTAAGGAAACCTACAATAGTAACACTTTGCTTACTGAATTATCATGAAGATAAAATGAGATACAGTAAGCAAAGTAACTTTATAAGTGATAAAGAATGATTTTTATTGTTATGCTCATTGGCTCAACAAAGGAGCATTAAAAGTCATGTTTAAAAATCCTGAGTTTTGCCTGCATTGTCACACACTTTAAAATTGCGAAAAATAAAGTTGAGGCCCTGTGCTAGAAGCTCTCAAATGTATCATTTTAAGTTAGCGCTTTCCCACAGTGTGAAAAATCTAATAATGATGGTACCTAGGAGATTTAAAGTAGTATACAGGAAGATCTTAAGTGGCTTATGAATGCATTTAATAACACCCACGTAGTTAAGAGTTACTCTCTTTTAAATTCTTTTGCAATCCCTTTGATTTCATCAAGGAGAATGTCTCAGTTTACAAATACCTTCCTAATACTTGCTAATCTTCTTTTTACCCCCACCCAGAAAGACTGTTCGGGGTTCAAGTCTTGGTAGGCAATAGTATCTAATACAATGTACTTTTTGTTTTTAACCCATTCATTTTTTGATTACTCTATTTGGGCCAGGCAATACTTGGTTTTCCGTCTTCACCATAAGAACTTAGCTTCCGTGAAATTATTTAATTTAAAAATGGAACACACTGACGTGCTCAGTCGGTTGAGCATCCTGACTCTGGCTCAGATTATGATCTCTCCGGTTGGTGAGTTGGAGCCCCACCACATCCGGCTCACTGCCGTGAGACTGTCAGCTCAGAGCCCGCTACGGATCCTCTGTCCTCTTCTCTCTGTCCCTCCCCCGATTGTGCTCTCCTCCCCCCATAAAAATAAATATTTTTAAAAGATGGAACACGGTTATAGAAAAAACACATTTGGTAATCAAAAGTACAAGTGGTACTGCTAAAAGATAAAAATCTTCAGGTGGTATACGAACGACTTAACTTTCAGAAAACGACTTCACAATTTTCTGAGGCAGCTCTGATGAAAAGAGGACAGGAGAAGGACCCAGGATCCTAACTCATCTCCCTAGTCCAAACTCTATGCCCCTTCCACTACCCAGGTGCTTCTCAAACTTTCTAGTACATGCAAGACATTCGAAAGTCTAGCTAAACTACAGACAATGCGACCCTGTAAGTCAGGAGTGGGACCTGCACTTCTAACAAGCCCACGCGGCAGGTCGCGCCACTACTTTGCCTAGCAGGGCTCCTAAAGATGGCTATGATGACGCCCATAGACACTGAACTTGCAAGGTCTCCCTCCACCTGTCCTCAGCCTGGAATGCCGACGACACCGGCAGTGACGTCCCGTCAGAGGTGTACAGTTATGTCATTCCCCCGCGTGCCAACTGCGAGCGGACACTCCAGGGCACCCCAGCCGAAAACCACACCCTCCCGCCCCACATTCCCCCAGAGCACCACAAACTCCGCCCTTCCTGTCAGCGGTCCGAGTTTCCCATTTCGCAGTCGCGCGCCGTCGCAGTCCTATGACGTCCACGACGTCTGCCCCGTGACCTCTCTGGCCCAAGTCACAGGCGAAAATTCCCTGGTTCGGCGGTTTAGCGCGCTTATGCGGTCGCGCTGGTTCTTTACCTGGGAGAGGCCGCAGGGCGCCCGTGCGCAGCCGCCACAGGGAGCGAACCGCCGCCGCCCCCGCACAGCTCATTGCTGTGACAAGGTAACCGCTGCCCTGAGCGCAACGGCCAAAAGTGCGCTCAGCGCAGACTGATGACGCATCGCAGACGTAAGACAGACACTGCCCGCCCTGGCAGCGGTGGGAACGCCCCCAGGCCCCTGCTTCCATTCGATTGGTTGGAAAGGGCAAAGGAAAAGAAGATATTGGGTATGATCACCATCAATCACTCTAAAGGAGACTTGGGTTACTAGGGAGTTGAGGATGCCGCCTGGGTAAATTCCTGGGAAAGAGGACCAAGAGGGAACTCTTTATTGTCACAGCTGTTGTACTTTCTGTTTTACCAGCATGGAAGGAGAGTTTTCCCTATGTGTATCCCACATCCTGCATCCACTTGTAGAAGTTGCAGGACGAAATTAAATTCACCGCATGGTCAATAGTGTCTCTAGGTGATGGTTCTAACGGCTAGACTTAAATTGTTAGTTTTTTTCTCTAATTTTAGGTTTTGTATAGAGAACATGGTTTTTGTTTCGTTGTTTGTCTCCACTTTACGGTTGATGTGTATCTTTATTGATGCAAATTGTTTTGAGGGGTGTGGGGTGGGGAAAAGGAGATTTTGCAACGCATATCATGCTTTTGAAAGTGAATGCCCAATGTGTGCGTGCAGGCTCATCAATTCTGGCAAATGTACCACTCCGGTGGGGGGATGTTGAGAATGGGGGGGGGGCGGGCTATGCATGTAGGGGCAAAGGGTCATTTCCACTTTCCTGTCAATTTTTCTGTGATCCTGAAACTACTTTAAAATTTTTTTTTAATTTTTTTTTTTAACGTTTATTTATTTTTGAGACAGAGAGAGACAGCATGAGCAGGGGAGGGTCAGAGAGAGGGAGACACAGAATCTGAAACAGGCTCCAGGCTCTGAGCTGTCAGCACAGAGCCCGACGCAGGGCCTGAACTCACGGACCGTGAGATCATGACCTGAGCCGAGGTCGGTCACTTAATCGTCTGAGCCACCCAGGCGCCCCACTACTTAAAAATTTTTATCAAAAAATTTTTGTGGAATATTTTTAAAATAATGCATATCCACTGACTACGTCAAGGGATCTAACCAACAGAAATTTTCCAAATGTAGGATATATATTTGAAGGCAAAAAATCAAAGATGCGTATCTGGAAGGAGATATAACAAAACATTTAATTTCAGTAACGTCTGAGGGTTGGGATTGTTAAGAAAGGGGCTTTCACTTTCTACTTTACACCCTTGAACTATATATTTTTTCCAAGTTATAAAACATTTAATATAATTTACATTTTAATAAAATATTTAATACAGTTGTTTCAAACTTTTCTAACACAGTACAATAATTATAAATTATGGCGAACTATTCCATAGCTTTTTAAATCCAAGCAATTGGTGTGAGGATGATGTAACATTCTTATGTAAAGCTGAGTGTAAACTTGTCTCTCAAAAGCCCTAAAACGTTCTTATGAAACCTTTAGTGTAATCCCATCCCACATTGACAAAAATTTATGGAAGTCCAAGTTATTGTCAGGAAAAATTGAAAACAAAATGTTAAGCAGCAAAGGAATGTTAGAAATTATGACCCATCTTTATGTTATGTAGCCCATTGAAATGTTTATAAAGAACTTTTGATAACATGAAATAACACGGTAAGTGAAAAGAATACCAACATTTTTTTTCTTTCTTTTCATCCCATCCTCCCTCCCTTCGTGCTTTCTATCTTAAGAGGAATTTGGCAAGATTAGCAGTGAATGTCGATAAATGGTGCTTATATGTGATTTTTTTCTCTGTACCTTTCAGTGTTCTCAATATTTTCTGTAACAAACAAGTATAAGGAGAAAACAAAATTTCAGGAAGCGAAAGTATATTAGTCCCTAACTCTATTCTCAAAAATAAAAGTAACTATATGTATTATTTTCCATTTTAAAGGGAATTTTATCTCAGAAAGGTGAAGACACGAAGCAAGTAGCAAAGCCATCCCAGGTCCCAAGCATCCCATGCGTTGGAGAGAAAATACAGAAAATGGAATTTACTAATAAAGCCATACCCTATATAGAGAAGATACATTCAGAAATCCTGTCTTCCCAGGGATCAGACCTTGCAGCTCCACTCTGGCAAAATGGATTGTCTTCATCATTACTTACTCCTGAGTAGCTGCTATCAGATGTTGCCAACTTAAGAATTAATGCAAACAAAAAACTTGCCCAGCTGGATTCTTCTCTTTGCTGGGATGAGAATATTCTGTGATTGCAAGAACATGCAAGGCTGCCTTGATAAAGAACAAGAACGTGTATCTGGGGGAACCCTCTGATGCATTGTTGGTGGGCATGCAAGCTGGTGCCGCCATTCTGGAAAACAGTGTGGAGTTTCCTCAGAAAGTTAAAAAAACAGACTACCCTACGACCCAGCAATTTAAGCAGATTTATAGCCTTTGGTATTTATCCAAAGTCTACAAAAATACTGATTTGAAAGGGCACATGCATCCCAATGTTTATAGCAATATTATCAACAACAGCCAAATTCTGGAAAGTGCCCAAATGTCCATCAACTGATGAATGGATAAAGAAGATGTGATGTGTTGGGGCACCTGGGTGGCTCAGTCAGTTAAGCGTCTGACTTGAACTCAGGTGATGATCTCATGGTTCATGAGTTTGAGCTCCACATCGGGCTGTGCTGACAGCTCAGGGTCTGGAGCCTGCTTTGGATTCTGTGTCTCCCTCTCTCTCTCTGCCCCTCTCCTCTTCACGCTCTCTCTCAAAAATAAATAAACCTGAAAATTTTTTTTGAAAAAAAGATCGTGTGTGTATATGTATATGTGTATACATGTATATATATAATGGATATTATATATAATGGACATATATATATAATGGAATATTACTCAGCCATCAAAAAGAATGAAATCTTGCCATTTGCAATGATATGGTTGGAGCCAGAGTGTATTATGCTAAGCAAAATAAGTCATTCAGAGAAAGACAAATACCATATGATTTCACTCATATGTGGAATTTAAGAAACAAACTAGATGAACACAGGGGAGGGGGAGAAGGTAGAGAAGCAAACCATAAGAGACTTTTAACTATAAAGAACAAACTGAAGGTTGCTAGAGTGGGGGGGGGGATGGGCTAAAATAGGTGATGGGCATTAAGGAGGGCACTTGCTGCGTTGAGCACTGCATATTATAAGTGATGAATCACTAAATTCTACTCCTGAAACCAGTATTATACTATATGTTAACTAACTAGAATTTATATTAAAATTGGAAATAAAATCTAAGAATAAAAAATAATAGAAAATTAAAAATATATATCTATTTTGTTTTAAGTTTTATTCCTTTGATTTAAAAATTTATGAATTTTAGGGGCATCTGGGTGACTCAGTCAAGCGTCCGACTTCAGCTCAAGGTCATGATTCTCAGGGTTCGTGAGTTCAAGCCCCGCATCTGCTAACAGCTCAGAGCCTGGATCCTGGTTCAGATTCTGTGTCTCCCTCTCTCTCTGCCCCTCCCCTGCTTGTGCTCTGTCTCTCTCTGTCGCTCAAAAATAAATAAATGTTAAAAAATTTTTTTTAATTAAGAATTTTAAATTCCAATAAAGCCCTGTTTTGTAGGCAAAAAAAATAATAGTAACAAGAACCTTCTTTAGGAGAATGGAGCAGAACAGGGAAATGGAGACAACAGAGACATGATTGGAGGGACTTTTAAAACTCCCCATGTTTGTAACGGGAGAGGGTGGAGGGCAGTGTTGGTGAGTGGAAAATAAAGTACCTAGCAAGGAACATATCGTTATGGAAGTATACACTGATACAATGGGATGCTATGTAGCTATTAAAAAGAACAGGTGGCTATTTATATGGAAAGATCTTCAAGATGTTATTAAGGAGGAAAAAGGGAGCAGCT
Source organism: Felis catus (assembly GCF_018350175.1). NCBI lineage: Eukaryota > Metazoa > Chordata > Mammalia > Carnivora > Felidae > Felis > Felis catus. The sequence continues at coordinate 26,208,205 of NC_058383.1, read as the reverse complement.
CAGAAATATACATTTTTCATGCATTCAACCACACATATATATCTGTTTGAATACGTATTATAATTTTCTGGGAAAAGAAAATAAACATTAGCAGTGGTTCCCTCTGGGGGGTGGAGGATTGGGAGAGGAGTGCTTGAAATAATTTTATGTGTTTTTAGTTTAAAACACATACCCATACTCCTTCCTGGCTTCAGTAGAGCCAAGGAGTCTTAAAAGCACTCATCTGATGACTGCATTAAACCCTCTGTCATTTGGGGCGCCTGGGTGGCTCAGTTGACTTCAGCTCAGATCATGACCTCATGGTTGGGGGAATTGAGCCCCACTGGGCTCTGTGCTGAACATGGAGCCTGATTGGGATTCTCTCTCTGCCCCTTCCCTGTGCACACTCTCTCTCAAAACAAATAAACTTAAAAAAAAAAAAAAACAAAAAAAACAAACTTCTGTGATTCTAGGAAAAGGCAAAGAACAACTTTATAAACTATTAGTTTTCCACAGTCACTTCATTGCTGACAAGAAACCTCCAGGAATTCAAATATACACAAACACATTTTAAAACCTTCAAGACACTGTTTAATCAGTAGTTTTAAGGCACATTTGTTAGACCTGTACTTCAACAATTATACAGACATCACTTGAAGTTATTAAAGTTATCAAAATATATAAAAACATTCAAGTAAGAGGTATGCAAATCAGCAGCATTTAACCAAAATGAATATATTAGCATACTTCAGTATCAATTTTATAACAGGGAAAGAAAATGGAGTTTCCATCTCACACACTTACATATGTACACACACATGTGCACACACACGCGCACACATACACACACACACAAACTTGACTGTTCTCAGAAGCATGGTGAAAGCAAAAACATATAAATAAGTGCAGTAGGTAAAAATACCAACAATTAGAATTTTTTTCAAGTGAGGATAGAGTGAACTTTTGGTTACTCAAAATTCTGTGATACTAGTTATTAGCCAGAAAAGCTCATTTGTCTCACAGGTACAAAAGTATCACATGTTAATGGTAACTTTGGGGAACAGCAAGAAAATGATCTGGCAAAGGGACAAATATATAGAAACGTGTAAACTATGGAAAGCATACTTTGCTCCTCAGAGCAAGGGGTCCATCGTTTTGAGTAATGGCGGGTTGGGGGTGGGGATGGGAATACTCTTAGCAGAGCACGGCTTTCCAAAACAGGTACCCAGCTTTAAACTCCAGGTTACTCCTGAGGAAAGGTTTAGAGCCTGTGAAAGGAAGGAAAACAACAGAAGAAAGGCTCTGATGGTCTGTTACAAAACTCAGTACTTTAAAAAAGATTCTGAAGATAATTAAGACACAAACTGATTACGTGAAACCATAATTTAGGCTTATTAAAAGGTTCAGAGCTATCAATTCCATGTAAGTTTATGATGAGGTATTTATTGCATGTGGTTTTTGCTGTAACGGAAATCTTAAGCGGTACTCTGCCTATCATGTAAAATAAAACTTAAAATTTTAGGCACAAGGAAACAATAGCCCTGAACATACGGCATTGCAGATGCCAGCATTCAGTGTCCTCTGGGACACTTGCACAGGCTGGTCTGATGCTGCAACCCGTGATCCTCAAACACTTACGCACATAAACCATGGCCCCCTGTGCTCCATGCACACACTCAACTGCCCTTTCCAGCCTGGCTCTGAAATGTGAAGTGTCCATGAGAAATGGGGACCTCAGTGCAGGAAGGAAAATGGCATTTGGAAGACTTGAAAGACAAGCTTTGCCTCTTAATTTTGATACCCAGGGCCCTCTGCTAAGTCTCAGAACTCAGGACCAGAAGGGAACTCAAGACCTATGGATACCCAGCACCTTAGAGACAGCTCCCCCCCAACCCCGAGCACCTCCCCACCCCCGAGTAATAAGGCAGCAACAAAATACCCAGGAACTAAGACATCAAGGCCCCCAATCCACAGCATTCCCCTCCTCCCCAAACTTAACCTTATTCACACAGCAGGGATGGCTTCACACAGAGAGGAAGCTGGGTACCTTCTCTCTCATATTACTACCAGGTAACTGGACTTATACAGCCACCCTCTCCATGTTTCCACCATCCGTTTCAAACATCTGAATTCAAGGATTTCTCTTCATGAAAAAAAAAAAATCAGGTCTCGGAACCATTTAAAAAGGATTACTACTTCTTAAGGAACACTTCTCAGCCTAAAACTCCAGAACCTGGTTCAAAAGAACAAGCCCAGTCTCATGAACGGATGACTCCCACAATTAACTGTAAAAGACAACACAAATGCACTTTGAAAAACATAAAAGGGCTCTCCTCCTCAAATTTTGTTCTATCAGCCTAAACGGCTAAGTAAGTTAGTTTTGTGGGGGAGTCACCAAGCTGCTGGTCTATAGGCAAACCAGGTTTGAACCTGGTCTTTCTAAGACACTAAAATGAGGGGCTGGGTTACATTAGGGGTGGGTTATAGCCACTGCAGCTGCATAATATGGAGCTACTTTCAGGAAAAACCTCAACTCCAGAAAAATATATTTTAAAATCTCTGCTCCAAACCCAGGTGGACTCTGTAGGCTCAGCAGGTCAGCTTCTGAGCAACATGCAGTAGGATCCTCACTGCCAGTCTAGACGGTTCTTCATATCCCTCTGGGCTTCCGTTAGTTTCTGAATTAGATAACGCTTGTCACGACTTTCCTAAAGACAGAGATGGGTGCAAGAGCACATTCAATATTTTTGGATACATGTATCATCATTTCAACCAATAAATTGCCTGTCAGACTCACGGTTAATGATCCTAACCCCCGGATGGTTGTAATGGCCTCCAAACTGGTCTGCCTCTGGCACTCTTGCCCCTCCATGGCCCCTTGTCGACAAAGTGGCCAACAGTCTTGTAAAAATGTACATCAGGAGGCGCCTGGGTGGCTCAGTTGGTAAAGCATCCGGCTTCAGCTCAGGTCACGATCTTGCAGTTTGTGGGTTCAAGCCCTGCGTTAGGCTCTGTGCTGACAGCTCAGAGCCTGGAGCCTGCTTCGGATTCTGTCTCCCTCTCTCTCTGCCCTACCCCTGCTCATATTCTCTTTCTTTCTCTCTCAAAAATAAATAAACATTAAAAAGAAATGTACACCAGACTGCTACTGAACACATTTCACTGGTTTCCCATCACACTCAGAATTAAACTCAATCTTCTCAACAGAGCCTTCAGACTGTGCTGTAACCCCGGCTGATAAGCCACCGTCCTCCAGCCCCAGGGGTGCCCTCACTGTCCCCTCTGCCTGTTACTCTCATCCCCAAGACCTCCCACAGCATTCAAGTCTCAGCTCCAATGTCACCTCCTCAAAGTGGGCTTCAGGGGCCACCATCGACAGCAGTAGATGGCCACTCATCTTGTCTGTGTTCTCTTCATGGCAGTTACTGCTATTGAAATTTATCACTTTTTCTGTAACTATTTATTTATTTATTTTTTTTAATTTTTTTGCAACGTTTATTTATTTTTTTTTGGGACAGAGAGAGACAGAGCATGAACGGGGGAGGGGCAGAGAGAGAGGGAGACACAGAATCGGAAACAGGCTCCAGGCTCTGAGTCATCAGCCCAGAGCCTGACGCGGGGCTCGAACTCACGGACCGCAAGATTGTGACCTGGCTGAAGTCGGACGCTTAACCGACTGTGCCACCCAGGCGCCCCATCTGTAACTATTTAGCAATCTTGTCTCCCTTTATCACCACCGTATCCCAGCACAGTGTGAAGAGCAGGGAGTGATCAATACACATGTTGAAAGACTGGATGAATGACGCTGGGGAAGGCCCGGCCTGAATGCAGAGTTTAGGAAAGTGGTGGTGAGCGGGGCCACAGCATTCCACCCTCTCCCTGGGAAAAGTGCCACTTTCTGTTAGATGTCCTGGGTAAAGGTCCCCAGCCATGACCCTCTGGACCTGCTCTTCCTTACCAGGGACAGCTGCTCTCGGAGCTGGACCACCACCCGCTTGTGTGCTCCGGCAAGGGCGATGAAATAAAACATAATGAGGCTGCAACACAAGGTGGAGAGGTCAGTAGGGATTTTGCACCATTTGAAGGCCACTAGAAAAACCACCTGATCCATTTTGCCCAGGACAGTTTTACTGTTGTTAGGAAAAGAAGGAAGGAAAAAAAGAGAGGGAGGGAGAAAGGAATAGAAGGAAGGAAGGAAGGAAGGAAGGAAGGAAGGAAGGAAGGAAGGAAGGAAGGAAGGAAGGAAACGAAGAGAAAAGGAAAGGAAAAGGAAAAAGAAAAAGACAAAACTCATTCATCCTAAGCAGAGGGCAATCAGAAATGGCCCCAGAGGGGTTGTGAGTTGGCAGTGGTAGCAGAGACTGATTCATGCCTTGCTTTTTAAGCTAATATTAAAAGTTGTTGCTGTTCCCTTGGCACATAGAATATGATAGGGAGAGACAAGGAAATGGTCCAGAAAGTCAGCTCAGCATAGAATGCACTGGCTGTGGATAATCACTGTGGAACCCCCCTCGTCTCAGTTTCCTCATCTGTAAAATGGGGATAATATAGTAAACCCCAGGGACAACAAGCCTAGGATAATACATTTTTGAATAAAAGCAACTGGCAATTGGCTCCTATCTTCCATGTAGTCCCAGATCTCAAAGTGGGGTGATTGAAATGACTGTCTTTGGGGTGAGGAGCAAGTGGAGTGGAGAGCAAGCCCCCAGGAAAAGAGTAGGCAACTCATTCCATTCCATGAAGGGGAGGTGGTTTCCTGTCCAATTTCCCCAGATAGGGCTGAGGAAATGAGGGCCACTGGAAACACTGGTATCAATGAAACTCTTCTAGAAGATACCACGGCCACAGGACAAGAATGGCCAGATCAGGTGACCGCCACCAGATGGCGTCAGCCAAATGACAGCTGGAGTAAATGCACGGGGCCAGGAGTCTCTGCATCCTGGGGTCCTCAGAATTCCAGGCTGGTTGTCTGCACAGCTCCCCCAAACCATGTTGTTAATCTCATCAAAGGTATCATGCCTTTAACAAATACATTTCTGAAGCTCACTTCTTGCACTGGGTGGGGTTTTACTGTAAGAATATCTCTATCATGGGGTAAATTGCGATGATTTCATTCATTACAGTTAATACATACCAGCTACAATCAATTCTAGTTATTTGTGGTAGTTCTATTCTATAAAGCTTCTAGGAACACCTGATTAGTGAATTCTGAACCAATGGCCCTAGGGGAAATACAAGGGGAGGTTCCTTGAGTCACTGGTCACAACATTTTTGTCAACTGATCAATACCTTATTTTATGTTTCTTATTCATTGAGCAAATCAGCTATCAATACATGATCTTGCTTCTGTTTAAAGATGATTTAGTTACCATTATTGTTGATTCCTTAACTCTGAACTCGGTGTCAACAGTACCATAACCCATGCCTGAATGAAGCTTATCTAACATACAGATTTTCTTTGTAAGGCACATCTCAGCCTCTTTGCACTTAGGAACATGAGAAGCACTTCAGCACTACGCTTGGGACGGTTTTATACCGGGAAATGAGCCACCAAAAGCACAAAATGCAAGAAACATGGCACTAAATAGGTCACCAAAGACATTTGTAGTATGAAGGCGGAAAGAAGATGGCAGGCTTATTGCCTTGTTTGACCTCAGCTGGTTACATGCATGCTATGGTCTGAATGTGTGCCCGCAAAATCCGTACGCTGAAATCCTAATCCCAAGGTGATGGCATGAGAAGGTGGGGCCTCCGGGAGGTGATTAGGTCCCTCACAAATGGCATTAGTGCCCTGATAAAAGGGACCCTAGAGAGCTAGCTCAGCCCTTCTGCTATGTGAGGACACCAGAAGTCTGTAAGCCAGAAGAGGGCTCTCCCCTAATCATGCTGATCTTGGACTCCCAGTCTTCAGAACTGTAAGAAATAAATTTCTGTTGTTATAAGCCACCTAGTCTATGATATTTTGTTATAGCAGACCAAACAGACTAAGACAATGCCCTTTGGGTGACTCAAATTTTTTGCTACTCTGTGCAAGTCCACAAATGACCATGAAACTGATGGTTTGAAACTGATTTTGGGGGTTGTAAAATATTTTAGCAAGTAGGCATATTCACAATACAGAAAAAAAAACACCCTGAAATCTATGAATAACGAAGACAGACTGTAAGACTGTGATTAGAACCATGGCCACCACACAGTAAGCCCTCAATGTACATTTGTGATTAGAATTACTTTAACACGCAAAATCAATCACTATGCAGCAATGACTCTTGTCACCCTGACATATAACACCTGTCATTTACTGAGCCTTTACTAAGGGCCAGGTCCTCTGCTGGCGTTTTACATTTAAAAATGCATTTTAGGGGTGCCTGGGTGGCTCAGTCAGTTAAGCGTCCGACTTCGGCTCAGGTCATGATCTTGTGGTCACGAGTTTGATCCCCACGTAGGGCTCTGTGCTGACAGCTCAGAGCCTGGAGCCTGCTTCGGATTCTGTGTCTCCCTCTCTCTCTCTTCCCCTCCCCCACACATGCTCTCTCTCGTTCTCTTGCTCTCTGTCTCTCAAAAATAAATAAACATTAAAAAAATTAAAATAAAATAAAATAAAAATGCATTTTACATTAAAAAAATTTTTTAATGTTTATTTTTGAGAGAGAGAGAGAGAGAGAGAGGAACGGAGGAAGGGGCAGACAGTGGGAGATACAGAATCCGAAGCAGGCTCCGGGCTCTGAGCTGTCAGCACAGAGCCCGATGACACGGGCCTCAAACTCACAAACTATGAGATCACAACCTGAGCTGAAGTCGGACACTTAACCGACTGAGCCACCCAGGCGCACCAGCATTTTACATCATTAACCACATTTCCTTCATGTCACAACCCTATAAGGTATGTGCCATTCTTATCCCCATTTTCCAGGTGAGGAAATGGAGGCGCAGAAAGGACACAGACTACTTAGAAGCAGTAGAGCCAGGGTTCAAGTGCATGTGTCTAACCTGGTGCTCTTCTCTCTGCCCAGTAATGATTTACTTTATCAAAGAGCCAGTGATTTTGTGAATAATCAGTAATATTAATCGACAAAGTTCATTGGATTTATGTCAGGCATGGGCTCAGGGCTTCACCTGCAAGATCTTAATGAACCCGCTCAACGACCCTCTTTAAGAATCACTATTATTATGCCCATTTTAGAGATGGGAAAGTGAGGCTCACAGAGGTTTAGTGACTTATCAAGCGTAACAGGTGGGCTTCCATTTCCCAGTGGAGAGGAGTCCACGTGTCTCAATGGAGAATCCTCGCAAGGGTCTAAGCGGTTCTTACTCACCAGATGATCATGAAGAAAGGCACTGCAAAGGCTTCCGAGGTGATGCCATGGACCAGGGACTGCAGTGACCTGGGAAAGGTGCTCACTGTCTTGGGGACCACCTCCCAGGTGGTGTTGAAGTTGGTGAACGGCCCACAGGCTTTTGAGGAAGGGACGCTGCCGGGACACAGACCAAGGGGCTCAGGGTGAGGCATGCGGCACAGGCTGAGTGCCACTCCTCCACCCGGCCGCAGGCTTTGTCATCCAGCGACCTGTGAGGAACAGCCCGATCTTATGGGCCTTCTGGAATATTCTGGTCAAAAATGCTGACCCTGAAATTCCATCTAATCTGTAGACTGACTTCCAGTGTACAGGAAATGTAGCACAGAAGAGCCAGTTAAATGACACTGTAAGACAGCAACCAAATAGATCCAGAAGGTGGTAGTGATTTTGTGCACCAATCTCTCAGTTTGGAGGGGAGGAAACAGTTGTGGACTTTTCAAAGAATTAAAGATTAAAGGAGAGTAAGGAGACATGGCAATGAAAGCAATGGGTAAAACTCGAAAGATCCTGATGTTATTTTATTTAAAAAAATTTTTTTAACTTTATTTTAAAGAGAGAGTGTATGAGTTGGGGAGAGGACCAGAGGGGGAGAGAGAGAAAAAGAGAAAGAGAGAGAGAATTCCAAGCAAGCTCCATGCTCAGTGTGGAGCCCCACATGGAGCTTGATCTCATGACCTGAGCTGAAATCAAGAGTTGGACACGCAACCAACTGAGCCACCCAGGCGCCCCGGATAGATAGATCCTCATTTTTAAAAAAGGCTATAGAGGCACGTGGGTGGCTTAGTCGGTTGGGCATCTGACGTCGGCTCAGGTCATGATCTTACAGTTCGTGGGTTCAAGTCCCACATCAGGCTCTGTGATGACAGCTCAGAGCCTGGCGCCTGCTTGGGATTCTGTGTCTCCCTCTCTCTCTGCCCCTCCCCCACTCATGCTTGCTCTCTCTCTGTCTCTCTCAAAAATAAATACACACAAAAAATTTTTTAAATATAAAAATAAGGCTCTAAAAGACTGTTGGGGACAATTGGAGAAATTTGAAAATGGCAAGAATAAGACAGTATTCATTTTCTGAGATGTGATGTTATTGCAGATGCATGAGGAGGAGAATATACCCTTATTTTTAGGAGCTGCACAATCAAGTATTTAGCTCATATCTTCTGTGCACACCCAGATCTCAAAATGGGGGTGGCTGAGGTTATTACTTACATATGTCATGGTGCCTATAACAATTTCAAATAGGTCACCACACCCATAAAAAGCATATGCATAGAGAGAGATAAAACAAATGTAGCAAAATGTTAACAACTGGGACATCCAGTTGATGGGTATGTGAACCTCTATTACTGCTATTTTTTTTTAACTTTTCTACACATTTGAAATATTTCAAAATAAAAAACTAAATAAAAACTAAATAAAATTCAATGCAAAAAATCTGTAATTAAGGCCTAAAAAAATTAACTTCTGTGTATGAGCTTTTCCACTGTAGCCCTATTTTTATGGATAAAAAAACATTCTTGGAAGCAACCTAACTATTGTTTAAGGCAATGGATGAACAATTTATGATCCATTCATAAAAGAGAACACTAAAAAAAAACCACTGAAAGAGACATTGAGATGTAAAATGACTGGTTCCCATACAGAAAATAGTTGGGAAACAGGATTGGAAAATTAATTTTTTCCATCATATATTCTTATGTTATTTAAATTCTGTGGGATGTAAACATATTTATTACATATTTTGTAGAACTTTATATTTTATATATTTTATATTATATATATTTATTTATTATATTAAAAATCAAAGCTAAAAAAACATTTTAAAGGAATGAGAGAGTTCTGTATGTGCTGGCATGGAAAAGGGCACATCATAAAATTAAGCGAAAAAAATAAGCCACCATCCACTCTCACCGCTGTTGTCTAACATAGTGTCGGAAGTTCTAGCATCAGCAATCAGACAACAAAAGGAAATCAAAGGCATCAAAATTGGCAAAGATGAAGTCAAGCTCTCACTTTTTGCAGATGACATGATATTATACATGGAAAACCCGACAGACTCCACCAAAAGTCTGCTAGAACTGAGACATGAATTCAGCAAAGTCGCAGGATACAAAATCAATGTACAGAAATCAGTTGCATTCTTAAACGCTAATAATGAAGCAACAGGAAGACAAATAAAGAAACGGACCCATTCACAATTGCACCAAGAATCATAAAACACCTAGGAATAACTCTAACCAAAGATGTAAAAGATCTGTATGCTGAAAATTATAGAAAGCTTACGAAGGAAATTGAAGAAGATATAAAGAAATAGAAAAACATTCCGTGCTCATGGATTGGAAGAATAAATATTGTTAAAATGTCAATACTACCCAAAGCTATCTACACATTCAATGCAATCCCAATCAAAATTGCACCCACATTCTTCTCAAAGCTAGAACAAGTAATCCTAAAATTTGTATGGAACCACAAAAGACCCCCAATAGCCAAAGTAATTTTAAAGAAGAAGACCAAAGCAGGAGGCATCACAATCCCAGATTTTAGCCTCTACTATAAAGCTGTAATCATCAAGACAGCATGGTACGGGCACAAAAACAGACACATAGACCAATGGAATAGAATAGAAACCCCAGAATTAGACCCACAAAAGTATGGCCAACTAATCTTTGACAAGGCAGGAAAGAACATCCAATGGAAAAAAGACAGCCTCTTTAACAAATGGTGCTGGTAGAACTGGACAGCAACATGCAGAAGGATGAAACTAGACCACTTTCTTACACCATTCACAAAAACAAACTCAAAATGGATAAAGGACCTGAATGTGAGACAGGAAGCCATCAAAACCCTAGAGGAGAAAGCAAGGAAAAACCTCTCTGACCTCAGCTGCAGCAATTTCTTACTTGACACATCCCCAAAGGCAAGGGAATTAAAAGCAAAAATGAACTACTGGGACCTCATGAAGATAAAAATCTTCTTCACTGCAAAGGAAACAACCAACAAAACTAAAAGGCAACCGACGGAATGGGGAAAAGATATTTGCAATGACATAGCGGACAAAAGGCTAGTATCCAAAATCTATAAAGAGCTCACCAAACTCCACACCCGAAAAACAAATAATCCAGTGAAGAAATGGGCAGAAAACATGAATAGACACTTCCCTAAAGAAGACATCCGGATGGCCAACAGGCACATGAAAAGATGCTCAACGTCGCTCCTCATCAGGGAAATACAAATCAAAACCACACTCAGATATCACCTCACGCCAGTCAGAGTGGCCAAAATGAACAAATCAGGAGACTATAGATGCTGGAGAGGATGTGGAGAAACGGAAACCCTCTTGCACTGTTGGTGGGAATGCAAACTGGTGCAGCTGCTCTGGAAAACAGTGTGGAGGTTCCTCAAAAAATTAAAAATAGATCCACCCTATGATCCAGCAATAACACTACTGAGAATTTACCCAAGGGATACAGGAGTGCTGATGCAGAGGGCACTTGTACCCCAATGTTTATAGCAGCACTTTCAACAATAGCCAAATTATGGAAAGAGCCTAAATGTCCATCTACTGATGAATGGATAAAGAAATTGTGGTTTATATACACAATGGAACACTATGTGGCAATGAGAAAGAATAAAATATGGCCTTTTGTAGCAACGTGGATGGAATTGGAGAGTGTTATGCTAAGTGAAATAAGCCATACAGAAAAAGACAGATACCATATGGTTTCACTCTTATGTGGATCCTGAGAAACTTAACAGAAGACCATGGGGGAGGGGAAGAAAAAAAAAAAGAGGTTAGAGAGGGAGGGAGCCAAATCATAAGAGACTCTTAAAAACTGAGAACAAACTGAGGGTTGATGGGGGGGTGGGAGGGAGGGGAGGATGGGCTATGGGTATTGAGGAGGGTACCCTGTTGGGATGAGCACTGGGTGTTGTATGGAAACCAATTTGACAATAAATTTCATATTAAAAAAATAAATAAGTAAAAATAAATAAAATAAAATAAAAAAGGAAAAAATAAATAAAAATAAATAGTGTGCATATGACTTTCTGGAAGTAATAAATATATTAATATTAATACATTAAACAATTAAATTTTAATATTTTAATACTTTTAAATTAATTTTAAAATTTAAAATCATTAAAAAACTTTAATGATTTTTTGGGGCGCCTGGGTGGCGCAGTCGGTTAAGCGTATGACTTCAGCCAGGTCACGATCTCGCGGTCCGTGAGTTCGAGCCCTGCGTCAGGCTCTGGGCTGATGGCTCAGAGCCTGGAGCCTGTTTCCGATTCTGTGTCTCCCTCTCTCTCTGCCCCTTCCCCGTTCGTGCTCTGTCTCTGTCCCAAAAATAAATAAAAACGTTGAAAAAAAATTAAAAAAAAAACTTTAATGATTTTAAATTAAAAACATTTTGTTAATTTTTTTTAACATTTATTTATTTTTGAGAGACAGTGTGTGAGCAGGGGAGGGGCAGAGAGAGAGGGAGACACAGAATCCGAACGAAGCAGACTCCAGGCTCTGAGCTGTCACCACAGAGCCCGATGCGGGGCTGGAACCCACGAACCGTGAGATCATGACCCGACCTGAAGTCGGATGCTCAACCAACTGAGCCACCCAGGCGCCCCTAAATTAAAAATATTTTTTAAAATAAATGGTGTTCATATGAATTTTGGGTTGAAATAAATATATTTATTAATATATCAAATAATTAAAACTTAATATTTTAATAATTTTAAATTAATTTAACTTTAAATTAATTAATTTTTAATGTTAATGATTTTAAATTAAAAATATTTTAAAAAATAAATAGTGTTCATATGAATTTCTGGAAGTAATATATTTATATTAATATACTGAATAATTAATATATTAAATATTAATATTAAAATATTCATAGTGGTTACCTTGGTGGAGTGCAACTAAGGGAGGATAATGGGAAATTTGTTTCTCTTTCATTTACACCCTTGTGTACAGTTTTTTTAAACATAACATCTATTACTATAATAAAAAACAATAAAGATATACAGTCAAATTGGTTAAAAAATAAAATCTGAGAGACAGAAAAGTTCAAGGATTTTAACTGAAAGATGAAGAAATGGAATTCCATGAGAATATAAGTCAGAGAGACTGGTAAACTATAGCCGTAGTGTCAAATGTGGCCCACCATCTGTTTTTTATAAGTAAAGTTTTATTGGAATAAGTCATGCCCATTAGTTTGTATACTGTCTACAGCTGTTTTCGTGATGCCACAGGAGGGTTGAACAGTTGCTACCAACACCATATGGCCACAAAGCCTAAATATTTAGGATTCCTCTTTACAGAAAATGTTTGTTGGCCTTTGGTATAAATGGTTATACTCTTAAGGAGTAGGGTCACTGGGGTCTGAACACTCAACTTCTGATCCCTAGTCTTAAGCATTTCTGCTCCTACCAAATTCTACACTAGACTCAACATTCCTTGTGCCATGTCTGAATCGTCTCCACACTCCTAGCACCGAGCCCAGTGCCTGTCACAATGAAGATACTCCAAATTCTTCTATAATGAAGATGTATTATTTTTGTAATCAGAAACAAAGAAATAATCCAAAAGGATACCAGCAGAGAGGTCCTAGGAAAAGGGAGTGGGGGAGGGCAGACCCAACCAGTACTCTAAAACACTGGCAACACAGCCAGCCAAAGTTCTGGAAGTGGACCAAGACATTCCAGCATCCAGAGAGAGATTCCAAAACAACGATGGGCCTGGCTAAACCAGGAGTGACTTACTGACTTCTGCAGATGGAACGCCATGAATTTGGAAAACCAATAAAGAACACAATGGACCCTTTAATATAAAAGAGGAACATGTCAAGAAGCAAGGAAATGTTCTCGAAAACAAAATCATATTTACCGTGCCATGCTGATCGTCAGAGGTATTATTGCCAAACACAGCCCTATCAGCAACACCAACAGGAAGAAGAAATTAGAATTGGATGCTCTGAACTGCCTTGGGGAGGGCCGGCAGGTGTAAAGAAGACTTATCTAAGGGGAGAGAAAGAGAGAGAAAAAAGTAAGAGCATAGCCTCCTTGAAGGTAAATGAGCACATTCATGCATCCCAGTGGAATGTAAACTGATGCCACTTTTCTAGAGGGTAGTCAGCAATACAGATGAAAATGAAACATGTTTAATCCAGACCCCAACGCTGGGAAATTCATCTTGATGAGAAAATGGAATAAATGGGCCAAAGTTCACCTATATGGATGTTTACTGCTATAGTTACTGATATCAGGGAGTAACTGGAAGCAATGAAAGAGCTATCGACAGGGGTCACTTAAAGGTTAAAGTGCATCCACACAATGGAATACCCTGAGCTGGTAGAAAGGATATGGGCTTTGCGTCCTGTCCTGGCAGTACTATGAAATGAAAGGGCAGATTTCAGAATTCTGTGCTGTATGATCTCATTTAAGTTTTTAAATAAACTTTACAGGACTTTAAATATGTGTTAAATGGATCCATGAGAACATACAATTCATTACATGAATTTTTTATAAGCATTTATTTCTCCTGTATATTCAAAACAAATATTTCCACCAGGGCCAAAAAGACTTGTGGAAATATCAAGTGGAAAGGGGGTGAAAGGTATAGCAATAGGCATAAGATTTCCCCTTAATATTTTTAAAAAATACATTACTAGGAGGCAGCAGCAAGCCGTTCTGACTTCAGCAGAAGCCAGAAAATCATCTGAGCCAGACGGCAAAGAGTACTAGGGACCCCCGGTGTCCTGTTTGGGGGTGGCTAGCTGGTCAGGCCTGTAGTGTCAGAACTCAGCCATGCGCCCCTGACCTATTCTGTTACTCCTACATATCTTTACTGGGCTACACACCAGGAAAGCACTGGGTAACCAATATTTTCTGGAAAGGGAACAAGTTCCTGTATGTTTTCTCACATCCACCTCTCCTTCGGTTACTTCAACCAATTGAAGTTTCCAAATGAAAGCATCAGAACATTCTTCAAAGGCCAAAACATCTGGGTAGGCTCAATTCAAGGCTCTGCTTACCTAAGGATTAAATAGCTTAGGTCTTGAGTGAAGTAAACCTGGAGTCACTTATAAGCTATGTGACCTCGGACCAGTTACTTAACCTCTCTGAACTTCAGCTTCCTGATTTATAAAATATGATTAACGTCAGTACCTACTTCAAAAGATGTGTATAAGCATTATATGATAGCCTATGGAAGGTGTTCAGCGGGGCAGGGGAGTACATGGTATTCTTATCATTATGATTACTGTCATTATGAATATTAATATTATTATTTCCATTTCTGAATCCTCAGGGCTTGGCATAATAGGTAATTAATAAGTGTGGGGCTGGGGTGCCTGGGTGGCTTGGTCGGTTAAGCGTCCGACTTCGGCTCAGGTCATGATCTCATGGACCGTGAGTTCGAGCCCCGCGTCGGGCTCTGTGCTGACAGCTCGGAGCCTGGAGCCTGTTTCAGATTCTGTGTCTCCCTCTCTCTCTGCTCCTCCCCTGTTCATGCTCTGTCTCTCTCTGTCTCAAAAATAAATAAACGTTAAAAAAAAATTTTTTTTTAATAAAAATAAAAAAAAATAAGTGTGGGGCTTATTAGTAGATGGCACCTCTGGAAGAAGGGATGAAAGTTACTGTATACATATCTGCATTGTTTAAATGTTTGATATTGAGCATCTATTGCTTCTATAATAATAACAATAATAATAATAATAATAACAATAATAATAACAACAATAATAATAAAAGAAGCTCAGTAATGAAGCCCAGATCAGTCAGTCATCTGCAGGGCCACTCTACCCATTCAGCACTTAGTTCAGACACAATACTTACTTCCCGTGAGCCTTCAAGGAGCTACACAAATAACTGACACCTGAAAATAAATACAATGCCTCCAACATCTAAACAGAAAATGACAAAACTTAAATTAATAAATGCTTTGTTAAACACCACCAGATGTGCCACTACCAACTGATGGATCAATTACAACTCAACTTTTAGATGGTTACCTACAAAAACAACATTTAAATCACAGGAGCAAAAAAAAAAAAAAATCTTAAGACTCTCAAAATTATAAAAATGTGGAAATCCATTCAAAGTCTTTTTTTCCAGAATAAAAATATGTATCGAATAAGGAATGTAGTTTTGATACATCTGATGGGACGTGGATAGGCTCCAGTCACACGACTGCCGAATGCCTTGCAAGGTCAAGAATGGTCCAGAATATCAGCCCCCTGCCGAACCTTCTCCTTACCTCTTTCACATAAAAGATGATAATGAGTTTCAAGGTTGCAATTGCAGGGAGAAGAGGGGAGAAAAAGGCTCCAATCCAGCAAATGGTTTGCCCATAAACAATCCCCAGAACGTTATCAGGAATGGCAAATTCCTGCTGTCCCCAGCACTGAACCAGTTTCCAAGAGGAACAGTAGGTCACCAGGAGCCTGGAAACAAACAGGACAATTTCTCACCTGGATTGCCAGTACCTGCCAAGGCCACAGAACCACGTCCCCCAAATCACGGCTATTTCCACACACATTTCTCATGGAAACTGGTTAGTTATTATGTTTAGATGCAGAAGACCGTGAACTCTGGAATCATTGAGACCAGAGTCTGAATCTCAGATCTACAGTTTACCAGCCAGATAAGGTCAGATGAGGTTCGTTTCCTCATATTGAATGTAGGGGAATTATAACACAACCTACCACACCAGATTGTGGTGACCATTAATGGCAGTCTCTGTGTACTGGCTTGCCACTCAGCTCAAAAAGTAATGTGCATTCACACAGAAAATGGCTTATGAGAATCCTACCACCTAGCATAATCGCTTCCTGGAATCCTAGAATCTTCCCATGGAAACCCCAGAAGCAGGGGCCTGTGACTAACACACATAGTTGTTCACTGCGGATTGCCACGTGTTAGCAAAAATACTGGAAACAGGGGCGCCTGTGTGGCTCAGTCAGTTAAGCACTGACTTCGGCTCAGGTCACAATCTCATGATTCGTGAGTTCGAGCCCTGCATCAGGCTCTGTGCTGACAGCTCAGAGCCTGGAGCCTGTTTCAGATTCTGTGTCTTCCTCTCTCTCTCTCTGCTCCTCCCCTGCTCATGTTCTCTCTCCCTCTCTC
Organism: Felis catus; assembly: GCF_018350175.1. Taxonomy (NCBI): domain Eukaryota; kingdom Metazoa; phylum Chordata; class Mammalia; order Carnivora; family Felidae; genus Felis; species Felis catus. Next base: position 26,191,751 of record NC_058383.1, on the reverse strand, counting down.
TTTCTCTGTCTCTCAAAAATACAACAAGCATTAAAAAAATTTTTTTTAAATACTAGAAACATCCTAAATGACCATCAGTAGGGGCTACATTGACAAACTATATGCCACAGACACAGTGGAACATTATACAGTCCTTAAAATGAACAAGGAAAATCCATGTGTCCTGACTGGAAAGTTATTCATGATATTTTGTGTGTGCAAGGGAGGAAAACAAGTAAGTTGCAGACCAATGCAGATGTACCGTGATCCCATTTAAAGGCGGAAAAAGAACACTTCTAGCAAGACTGTGTGTTTACTTACACATGTAGTTATGTGAATGTGTCTTTGTTTTTATTTATTTATTTTTTTGAGAGAGGGAGAGGGAGAGGGAATGTACATGTATGGGTAGGGGAGAGGGGGAGAGGGAGAGAGAGAATCCCAAGCAGGCTTCATGCTGTTAGCATGGAGCTAGACACAGGGCTCGATCTCATGAACCATGAGATCATGACCTGAGCCAAAATGGAGAGTTAGATGCTTAACTGACTGAGCCACCCAGATGCCCCAGGACTGCTGGATCTACCCCAATGGCCACGTCTGAGAAATAAGGTAGGACTGGGGAGTTAAGGGGACGGTAACAAAAGAGAAGTCTCACTATTCTCTGGACTTCTGTATTTATTTAAATACTAAATATTTAACATTTTTAAATAAGCACACATTCATATCATATTTGTGTAGGTTTTTAAAAGGACACTTTCTTTTTTAAAGTTGGTTTTGAAGGGCTTACTGGACTTCTGACATGCCTGAATAATTTGTACACCTGGGTAAAAAAAGTGGTTAAGTAAACAGTTTCATTTAAGGCTCAAGGAGATGCCAATAATAATATGATGACAAAATAATGGTGATCATGTGGGGCACCTGGGTGGTTCAGTCTGTTGAGTGTCCACCTTCAGCTCAGGTCATGATCTCAAGGCTCATGAGTTCACGACTCACATCGGGCTCTGTGCTGACAGCTCAGAGCCTGGAGCCTGCTTTGGATTATGTGTCTCCCTCTCTCTCTGCCCCTCCCCTGATCATGCTCTCTTTCTCTCTCTCAAATAAACATTAAGAAAAATTTTTTTTAAATTTTTTTAAATAATGGCGATCATGTGGTGATAGTATTTTCTTGAGTGCTCAGTACTTATCTCTGCGTTTTCTCATGTGATCCTCACGACAGTGCAGTCAAGTGGCTAATGCTACCATCCCCATTCCGCAGGTAGGAAAAGAGGCACAAAGCTTAAATAATTTGCCCAAGGTCACATGACCAGCAAGTGGCAGTCCTGGGGCATGAACCCAGGTCTCCCCTGACAGTGGCTGTGCTAATGGCTGGAAGCCACCTCCACGGAAGCCCCATGGAAAGCAGCACCATTTCTGTTTATGCTGCCTTTCAGAAAGGGGGCACCTAATGGACCATGAGGTCAATGGCCCAGAGCAAGTTAAAAGTCACCAGATGGTTGTTGGTGATTTCTGTCAGCACTCTGTGAAGCAGCTGTGGTGGGAGCCTCCAGCGAGGACTGGGGAGGGGGTCGGAGGGGTAGGGGAAATAAGAGGGGTATCCCTCACGCTTACTTTCTAGGAAAATCCACAAAAAGCGTCACGGCCAAGATGATGATGAGGTCGAAGATCATCAGCTTGTACATTTCCTGTCCAACTTGGGTCTCCCAGCACTGGAACCAAAGAGATCAAGAGAAAATGAGGCCCTTGGGGCTCCCGGCTGGCTCGGTTGGTAGGGCATGCACTCTGGATCTCGGGGTTGTGGGTTCAAGCTGCATACTGGGTGGAGAGGTTACTTAAAAATAAAATCGTAAAAAAAAAAAGAGAGAGAGAGTGCCAGGTTCTCAGATTCCTTCCAGAGCCCTTTTCGCCCACAGATCCTGCTACCTCTGGAGGCCACCAGCAGATGCTCCTCTGAGCTCCAGCACAGACTTTGGTTTTCAAGCCTATAGAAGTGTCTCCTGTGTCGGACTGTGCCATACAGCAGGAAAGTGGGCCAATATGGGATTCAAACCCAGAGGTTTGAGGGCTGTTCTCTTAACCTTGAGTCTGTCACCCCAGGATGACCCACCCTGCAGGACACCCCCATCCCTGCAGCCTCACCGGGTAGAGTTTCTGGTTGTAGCCACAGAGCTCACAGGAGTAGTTATCACAGGATGTAATCTTGGAGCCCAGGGTGAATACCAGCACACAGATGGTGGCCAGGCGCATGAACACACACCTGCAGGGAAAAGAGGGAGGGGAGGGTACAGGACGAGGAGGCCTCAGGGCAGGCCGGCTCCTTGGAACTGAAGCTACGAGTGGAAAAGCTTCAAAGCAAATCTAGAAATATTAGAGAGTTTCTGTTTGGGATTATGAGAACGTTCTGGAAAAGGATAGTAGTGCTGGTAGCAACACTGGGAATGTACTTAATGCCACTGAATTGTACACTTAAAAATATCTAAAATGGGAAATTTCATGCTGTATATGTAATTTGCTACAAATTTTTAAATGGGGGGGGGGAGATCAAAAAGCTGGGAATTCCTGCATCCATGATGATGCAGCCACACTACAGAACATTACACATTCCTGAAGGGAACTAATTGTGTCTTTTAAGTAGAAGCTTTGAGAGATGTCTGATATTATTGGGGAGTGGAAAAAGCATGTTACAGAGTGTCACTTAGATAGGATCCTATTTCTGGAAGAACACAAAACAGGCAGATGGACAATGGCAACCATGCAGATGGGAGCTGCCTGGGGGAAGCAGGATTCAAGACAGGAGGGCAGGGGCGCCTGGGTGACTCAACTGGCCCAGCATCCGACTCTTGAATTTGGCTCGGGTCATGATCTCAAGGTTTGTGAGTTCAAGCCCCATGTCAAGCTCTGCGCTGACAGTGTGGAGCCTGCTTGGGATTCTCTGTCTCCCTCTCTCTCTGCACCTCTCATGCACTCTTTCTCTCACAAATAAACAAAGACAGGAGGACAGAGTGGGCTAACCTTTTTGAAAGATGCTTTTCTATTGTTTGCTTGTAAAAAAAATAGAAATATGAAAAAGTTAGGAGGGGGGAGCAAAGCACTCTTCTGGATACATAGCCTGCCACCTGACGTTGTGTCCCTCCTGGCAGAATGTGAGTGCCCAGCACCACTGGGGATGGGCCCACCACTAAAAATGGAATCTAATGAAAAGTCAGATTTGACACAGTTTAGAGCAACTGTAGGCAACAGGAGGATACAATACACCACGAAGAAACAATGAACTAAATCCACACTAGGCGATGTTCTACGGGACAAACGCCCAGTGTCCACCCAAATCAATGGCATAAAGAAGGGGAAGGGGAATTCTTAAAAGAATAAAGGGGGCTTAAGAGACATAACAACCAAACGTAGCATGTGGATCCTGTTTGGATCCTGGTTTGAACAAAACAATCCTAGAAAGCCATTTGCAACTTCATCAGGTAACTGGCTTGATTTTATTAGGTATGATGACAGTATGTTAAGGAAGAAAAAAAAAGGTGAAATAAGATTTGGGCAGAATAATCCAGCAAAAGTTGGGGAGCGGGACAGGTGAAACAAGATTAGCCAAATGTTGGTAATGATTGAAACTAAGTGATGGGCATATGGGGGGTTCATTATACCTTTTGTTCTGTAAAAGTTTTGGGGGCGCCTGGGTGGCTCAGGCGGTTGGGCATCTGACTTCAGCCCAGGTCATGATCTCACAGTTTGTGAGTTCGAGCCCCGCGTCGGTCTCAGTGCTAACAGCTCAGAGTCTGGAGCCTGCTTGGGATTCTCTGTCTCCCCCTCTCTCTCTGCCCCTCCCCTGCTTGTGCTCTGTCTCTCTCTCAAAAAATGAATAAACATTAAAAAAAAAAAAGATTTGTTTTTAAGAAGCAAATGCCCTCTGAGGTATGAAATGCTCTATTTCACACTGTCCCCACCTGGTTCTCTTCAGCTCATTTGTGTTAGCTCCCCAGACCCTGCTTTACAGCTGTCCTTTCTTTCTTTTTTCTAGGAAACTGAACATTTATTAAGAATGAAGAGAGATATTACAACAAGTTATAAGAAGTCAGCTGAAACACATCTGGTCAGTGACTTAGCCACATTTTCTTGGTACTCACTATACCAGTAGATGCCTCAGGCAGGTTCGTGCAGTAAGCCCCTGTGACTCTCCTCCCCTCTCCTCCCAAGGCCCTTACACCGGGTAGTGAGGTGGCAATGTGAGGGAATTCATGCCTCCGGGAGCCAGCCACCTTTAGGAAGTCCAGGATGAGTGCCTTGTTGGGTGGGAACACTCTTAAGAGCTTTCCTACCCAAACTCCCAGTTGTCCAGTAGGACTGAGCCCCAGCTGCCAACAGCTCCAATAAGATACATTTTATCCCTTCTCTCTCTCTCTCTCATTCCCTCACTCCCCTGCTGGTAAACACTAACATCTTCCGAGCAACACCGCCTCCCAGGGCCTCCACCTCATGCCCTCGGCTGTTGATATGCTAACACATGTACAAAAAATTTAGTACCGCTGAGTACATGCTTAAGTCAAAGAGATTTCACTGCATGGGCACACTCCGATTCATTCACAGAGGCTGTCTGAAGGCTGTAGAGGCCTCTTGGCTCGGCAGGAAAAGGTGCCACAATTGATCAGCAATGTCTGCCATGAGCAAGAAAGCGGGCAAGTGGTGATCTGCTTGGCATGTCTAGGCATTACCTAAGGATTGTCAGCCGGATCTCAAAGCCTGGGGAATAATCCTCATAGTGGATGATTTTGGCAAAGATCATTGGGGTGATAAAATTGGCCAGCGTGATCACAATAGAAGGCAGGTACAATATCAAAAGGTTCTCTCCAAAAACCATCTTGTCAATTTCCTGTGAAGATAACAAAGGGAAGTTTGCACCCAGATGACTTGACCTTGAAAGAACTTAACTCTGACGTAGTCAAGTCATTATGCTGAACACCTTATATGCTATATGTCAATCGTATTTCAATAAAACTGGAAGAAACAAACAAAAAAAGAGCTCAACTATACATATTTAGAAAACAAACAGAAGAAAACATATATGTCATTCAACATGGCCCATAAACATAAGCCATTTCCTTCCTCGGGTGTTCAAATAGAGGAACTGTGCTCTAGCACCTCAGGAAGAAAAATTAGCTCTATTGGATTAAGGTCAAGTATTGAAAGAAACCCATGGATGGGGCGCCTGGGTGGCTCAGTCGGTTAAGCATCTGACTCTTGATTTTGGCTCAGGTCACGATCTCATGGTTGTGAGATCAAGCCTCAAGTCGTGCTCTATGCTGAGTGCGGAGCCTGCTTGGGATTCTCTCTCTCCCTCTCTCTCTCTGCTCCTCCCCTGCTCATGGTATCTCTCTCTCTCCCCCACAAAATAAATAAATAAACATTAAAAAAAAGAAAGAAAAAATCCATGGAATCTGTATTAATGGGCAATTTAAAGTATTATTAAGGCCATAGTAGTAATTGATTTGGACTAGCCAGTCCCTCCTTTCAGAGTAATAGACTAATTGGTCACATATGTGGCTATCTGGGATAAAACTATGTTTCCTGGCCTCCCTTATAGCTAGGTACAGCAATCAGGGATGTGAGTGGAAGTTTTAAGTGCAAGCACTAGGTCTTGCCCTTGAAGGAAACGGTGTGCCTTCCCCGACCCCTTCCCATTGGCTAGAACGTGAATGTGCTCAACTGTCTCGTACCACATAGAAGAGAACACATCCTAAGAATGACAGGGCCACAACAGGAATGAACCAGGGACTCCGATGATTGATTTCATGAAGTAGAGCCACCAGACGAACTTGGCTTTTTTAAACCACTGCTATTAAACTTTTTTAAATGTTTTATTTATTTTTGAGAGAGAGAGAGAAACAGAGTACAAGTGGGGGAGAGGCAGAGAGAGAGGGAGACACAGAATCCGAACGAAGCAGGCTCCAGGTTCTGAGCTGTGAGCACAGAGCCCAGTGCGGGGCTCGAACTCACAGACCGCGAGATCATGATCTGAGCCAAAGTCGGACGCTTAACCGACTAAGTCATCCAGGCGCCCCTAAAACAACTGCTATTTTAGGTAAAGTGGGGCCCCAGCTAGTAAGTAGTGGAGTTGGCAATTAAATCTAGGCAGGCAAGCCTGAATTTTGAATCCTGTGGATTCCAGGAAGAATTCCAAACACTCTTTTTGGATGCTTTTGTATTTTTATTAAAAGTGGAAATTGTGAGCTCCTGGGCGGCTCAGTCAGTTTAGCGTCCAACTTTTGATCTCGGCTCAGGTCTTGATTTCAGGGTTGTGAGTTCAAGCGCCACGATGGGCTCCCCACTGGGAGTGAAGCCTACTTTTAAAACAATACATAAATAAATAAAATCAAAGTGGAAATTGGTACCTCTGATTTTCCAGTTCTCTGTCATATCAGCCAGATTTATATCCACTTCAGACACTGCACTTGGCCTACAAAATGTCCAGCCCAAGCAAAAGTTAAACTGACTTTCACAGAGTACTCACTTTTTTCATGTGCTCTTGTGAGAATATCGTTGCTCTATAAATTGCATAAAAGCATGCAGCTAAAACAGCCAGAACAATGCAGTTCAAAAACAGTCTCAAAGAGTAAATCCGTATTGTTTCTTCCGAGGTCCTTTCTGCTATCTTCTGCCGTATTCTTTCTTCCTCCAGATCTGCCTGAGGGCCAAAGAAAACTCATCTGTGAGCACTAGGTGAAGCGATACTCAGGGGTTGAACATGTGATTCACCGTCGTGCCCTATCCAGCCATCTATAAGACCTTCCTTAAGCATTCATCTCCCCCCAGGTATCTTCCCAGACCAAGCTCAACTAGTCTTCATGTCTACTAAAGACCTAAGTCAAGGTAGAGCCTCCTATTTAAGGCAACAGTTAGACTCCACAATAAATGTGAAAACGGAAGCATAACCTATTCATGACATTACTTACATGCAGTATGTGCCATTCCTTTAAATTTTTTTTAATGTTTTATTTATTTTTTGAAAGACAGAGAGAGAGAGAGGGAGGGAGGGAGGGAGCGTGAGCAGGGGAGGGGCAGAAAGAGAGGAGGGCAAAGGATCCAAGGCAGGCTCTGTGCTGACAGACTGACAGCAACAAGCCTGATGTGGGGCTGGAACTCATGAACTGCGAGATCACGACCTGAGCCGAAGTTGGACGCTTACTTGACTGAGCCAGCCAGGTACCCTGTGCCGTTCCTTTAAACACATAATACATTTAATTTGATTCCTTCCATCTTACTTTATTATGGTTTTGATATAATTGTCCCCTCCTCTTTTTTTTGGTAGGTTTGGTCAAGATACTATTTGTTCCTCTTTCTCCCCTTATGAATCTGGAAATTCGTTTGTACTTTTTTGTATTCTCCACTCCACCTTATCATTGTGGCCTCCCTTAGTTGCTTCTCCTGGTATAAGTGATGCATGACAGATTCTCAACAGGTGGAAAAATAACAGCATGAGGTGGTGGGGAAGGAGGGAAGATACTCTCCCCTCCCACCCACCATCATGTCCCCACATCTCCTCCAATCACCAGTCCATCAGCTCCATGCTTAGGGTAAGGGGATCTCTGTGGAAAGCTCTGTGTTTTTTTTAAGTTTATTTATTAATTTTGAGACAGAGCACAAGTGGGGAAGGGGCAGAGAGAGAGAGAGAGACAGAGACAGAGAGAATCCCAAGCAGGCTCTGCACCACCAATGCAGAGCCCGATGTGGGGCTTGAACTCATACACTATGAAATTATGACCTGAGCCGAAGTCGAACACTTACCTGACTGAGCCACCCAGTGGCACCCTCCGTGGAAAGCTCTTGAAACCAACACTGGGGAAACCTGCCGAGTACTGAAGACAGCCTGGCCCCGACCCAGCTGCTCTGCAAGCTACAACCCCCGCTTTCCAAGGCACGACTTTGCTGGCAAGGAACCCGCCGAGGGAAAAGCCAGCAGCACTCACCCGGAGCTCATACCGCAGGCTGCTGTGCTTCAGGTCCGCCATGCTACGGTTGGTGATGCAGAAGTCCCAGCCAGCAAAGATCTTGTTGCAGTAACTCTGAAAGTGCTCCTCGCTCCGGATCAGGTTGATTTTGAACCCTTCCACTGACCTGAGCCCAAGACATGATTCCCCTTCTTTTAAGAACAGCATACAGGCCCACCGATTGGCTTTGTTTACAATTTAAAAAAAAATGCATGGCTGCATTTTCCACTCATTTTGACATGGACACGTTCTGGACCATTCTAAATATGAGTGGCAGTTAAACAGGTAGCTTGTTGACAATTATGTCATCTGCCCAGTGGCTTTTCTCACAGCTGGAATAAATCTAAACTCTTTAACACAGCCTAGGGATCCTGCACTGTGCCATCTTTCCTCCCATACAGCCATTCTGCTGTGACTACCATGGCTTTGTTTCCTTTCTATAAACACACAAATTTCTCCGGCCCCAGGGCCTTTGTACTTACAGGACCCTCTACCCCCTCTTGGGACATTTCTTCCCCTGCCTCTTCCCAAGGCTGCTCCTTTTGCATCATTCAGGTTCCAGCTCAAATATCCCTTGCAAAGATTCCTCACTGCCCCATCTGAAGTTGTGACCCCCACTTCAAATTAGTCTGTTTTCTTCAAGACAATGAACCTAATCCGCAATCATCTTGCAGCCCCTTAACCTGACTCAATTAACAAAATTTTTAATGTTTACTTATTTTTTGAGAGAGACAGCACGAGCAGGGGAGGGGCAGAGAGAGAGGGAGACAGGATCTGAAGCAGGCTCTATGCTGAGAGCAGAGAGCCCAATCTGGAGCTTGAACTCCCAAACCGCGAGATCATGACCTGAGCCAAAGTCGGACGCTTAACTGACTGAGCCACACAGGCGCCCCAACTGGACTAAATTTTAAATTCCTTGAGGGCAAGTACCCTGGCTATCTGGCCATTTTTATATCTGGAATGCCTGGACCATAATATGACCAAATATAATTGATGGATAAATCAATGTATAAATGACTTAAATGGTAAAATAGCCAAATATTTAGTGAGCACCTATTTAGGTCAGATGCCACTCGGTGGCACATTTCATAATTTTAATTCATTCAAATGCCTTCCTGGAAAAAATACACCCCAGCCTTTGATGATACGAAAACATCGAATGCCACAGACTGTGTAGAGGCAACAGGATATTTTTAGGATTTGCTAGTGAGTTGTAAAGACAGCTGAAGTATAAGGAAATTACAGTTATCAGTCATTCTGCCAAAAGGTCACAGCAAAAATTGTATATCAGAACCACCTGGGGTGCTCTTCCAAAATGCAGACGCCCAGGAGGCCTCACACTCTGAGATTACTAATTCAGGAGATCCCACGTGGGGTCCAGAAATACGTTATTTTAGCAAGCTCCATGGGGATTCTGAGGTCCTATCCCAGTTGAAACCCTATGATTTAGACCAAAACTACATTTTACAGATGAGAAAGCAGAGATACAGAGATGGGAAAAATTATTTCCCTAGATCCAGAGAGTGAGGGCAAGAACTGGGGCTAATTTGACAGTGACAACGATGGTAATTTTAATTCAATAAATGTCTGGAAGGTGCCAGTACTCAGTCCTTTACCTGCCTTGTTTCAGTTAATCTTCCATTTCACAGGGGAAGAAAATGAGGCTCACAGAGGTGAAGGGGTGTTTGAACCTTGGTCTCTGGACCCCGAAGTCCAGGCTCTTTGCTGTTAATAGCACTTCCTCCTCCTGGGATAGACTTTCCCCATGACATCACACCCAGGCCTCCCTCCAGTCTTCCTCAGGAAGCAATCAGAGCCCTGAGGTGAGGAGCTTGGGCAAGGTCTGAAGGTGGAGTCACTATTCGGCTAATAAAGCTTAAATCTTCTCTAGGACTCCTTCCAAGGTCCTGGGAGAGCCTCCAGCAACGTGTTCATATGGTCCTGTTGTGTTTATTTTTTCAGACTTTACACAAGACCTTTTTGTATTCTTCATCTTAAAGAGGGCCCCTCTCAGGGCGCCTGGGTGGCGCAGTCGGTTAAGCGTCCGACTTCAGCCAGGTCACGATCTCGCGGTCCGGGAGTTCGAGCCCCGCGTCAGGCTCTGGGCTGATGGCTCAGAGCCTGGAGCCTGTTTCCGATTCTGTGTCTCCCTCTCTCTCTGCCCCTCCCCCGTTCATGCTCTGTCTCTCTCTGTCCCAAAAATAAAATAAAATAAAAACGTTGAAAAAAAAAAATTAAAAAAAATAAAAAAAAAAAGAGGGCCCCTCCAAACTGTCTAAACCGCAGGCCCATAAAACTTGGATCTGTCCCTGCCATAATCATAGAGTAGCAAAGCCAGACCCCAATCAACTAACATTTCTCTACCATGCATCTCTCTGCTCTCAAAATGAGCCACTGCTTTTTTGCATCAGTATGCTGCCCATTTGAGTGGGCGATGGACACACAGCACTTAATTTTCATCTCATAGATGCCAACACAGGATATGAGTGCCCAGCTAGTCTCTGGGGCTTTTTCTGTGGTGATAAATCCTAGTCTCTGTGGAGGGCAACTCAGTCCTCAACATCCTGGTCCCTTCTATGCCTGTGATAAGGAGCTTCAGAGCCCCACGGCTTATAGCACGTATGCTCTCATGTAGACAGTGAAGCGGGTTAAGAGAGGTGCCCACCCACAACCTTGCCTGCTGACCAACATCGTTGGGGCAGAGCGAGCAAGTTGTCCATTAAAAACCTGCGGTTCTCCTATAGTATTATATTAGTGCTAGAAAATAGCTGCCAGCCCAGGGACATCTCCCAGCCTCCCCCACAGTTATCTTTGGTCTATAACTAATGGAATGTAAACGATGTGCATCACTTCCAGGCCTAGCCTATAAACATCTCCCATGTGATACTCCTCCATGTTTGTTTTCCCTTCCTGCCTTTCTAGCCAATGCTGAAAATGGCTGAAGTTTGGTAAACTTGAATCCCAGAATGACTGAGAAGGAGTCTACCACAGTAACCTGTGTCTCTATGCAGAACTTCATGTAAGAAAGATATACAACTCCTATTGTTTGGCTGTTGGTACTTTTTAGGACAGTTGTTTGTTAGTAATTAAAGTAATTAATATTCATTGCTATTCATGTCTTGGGAATTAGCATCTCCCACTGAACCATTGGTCTACCATGGAAAATGAGACGTTCTCCTACGATCTTGACCTGCTGACCTTAGTTGAAGGGTCGGGTTTGGATAGCTGAATGAAGCAGAATCAATGAGTCTCTTCAAAAGGATTTCTGAACCTGTGACTGAGAGTCTATGCAAGGAAGCTGCCACCAGGAGAATCAGAGAGGAAGGAGCCTTTGCTTTTGGTTGTTTGAAGACATACCTATATCCTTACCCTTCCTATAATTTGGAGCTTCCTCCCTACCTTGGTTCTCTGAGCCCCTCAGTTCCCCTTTACCGTAGTTAATCAGAGTAGGGTCTCTAACACTTGCAACCCAGTAGAGACCTGATTAGCATCCACACCAGATCCAAGGTAAGGTTACATTATGGTGCTGGCCAATGTGTGTAATTATGACTGACTGAAGCACCCCAGGCTTCTGTTCCAGCTCCCAAATTTTGCTTCCATTTCCTCCAGGTCTCCCCTGCCTGCAAAAGACTCATGGACCTTTCTTCCCAAATCCTACTCCTGGCCTCTGCTCATCCTTTGGGCAATGGCTCCAAGAGTCCACAGACCTCCAATAAACTCCAGCCATCAAAGGTAATGCAAAAAGAACACAATGAAGAGATAAATTTTACCTTTTCACTATCCAAAGAAGACTCAGGGCCAGGTAGGCAATCGTGCTTAACAAATAAGCCAGGGGCAGATCATAGGTGAAGTTCTGAAATTTCACCCCATCAATGGTGTAATGTCCATAAAAGAGGCAGGTCTCCTCCAAAAAACCCTGAAACAAAACCAAGGGCATGAGGTCAGACTGGTGAATTCACTTCAGGGAACAGGAGACCAGTCTCTGACTCAAGAAACTCACATTCCAGTGTCATTGTTCATCCCTGAATTCCCAGACACCAGAACAATGCCAGAATCATAAGGCATGTTTGGTTAGTGTTTGGGGAACAAAGCACGGATAAAACCTGAGCATTAAAAATACAGAGATATATGATCCAAGAATGAAATTAAGAAAACAATTCCATGTGCAAAAAGAATAACATACTTAGGTACAGATTTAAAACATGAAGTGTAAATCGCACAGTCTTTTTTTTTTTAATGTTTATTTTTGAGAGAGAGAGAGAGAGAGAAAGACAGAACATGAGTGTGGGAGGGACGGAGAGAGACAGACACAGAATCCAAAGCAGGCTCCAGGCTCTGAGCTGTCAGCACAGAGCCCAACATGGGGCTCGAACCCATGAGTCGTGAGATCATGACCTGAGCCAAAGTTGGACGCTTAACTGACTGAGGCACTCAGGCACCCCCCTCCTTTTCTTTCTTCCTTCCTTCCTTCCTTCCTTCCTTCCTTCCTTCCTCTCTCTCTCTTTCTTTTCTTTTCTTTTCTTTCTTTCTTTCTTTCTTTCTTTCTTTCTTTCTTTCTTTCTTTCTTTCTTTCTTACATTCTTAACACTATCAAACATTGTTAAGAAAAATTAAACATCTAAATAAGTGGAAAACATCCCATGTTCATGGATCAGGCGAATAATGGCAATCTCCAAAGTAATCTACAGATTCAGCACATCTGTATCAGAATCCCTGGTGGCTTCTTTGCAGTAATTTACCAGCTAATCCTAAAATTCACATTGAATTGTAAGGGGCCCAGAATAGCCAAAACAATCTTGAAAAAGAATAATAAAGTTGGAAGACTCACACATCCCAATTTCACTTACTATAAAACAACACTCATCAATACATTGTGGTAGTAATATAAAAATAGACATAGATGAATGGAATACAATTGAGGCAAATACATCTATGATGAATTGATTTTTGATAAAGGGAAAGAATGGTTTTTTCAAGAAATGGTACTAAGACAGCTGGGTAGCAGATGCAAAAGAAAGAAAAGAAAAAGAAGCTGAACCCCTACATCACCCTATATATAAAAATTAACTTATGGATCAAAAACTTAAATGCAAGAGCCCAAACTAGAAAACTCTTACAGGAAAATAGAGGACTAAAGTCTCCATGACCTTGAATTTGTCCACAAATTCTTAACTATGACACCAAAAGCACAAGCAATAAAAGAAAAAATAAATTGGACTTCATCAAAATTAAAAACTTTTATGCTTCAAAGGATACTATCAAGAAAGTGAAAACACAATCCAGAGAATAGAAGCAAATACTTGTAAACCATGTGTCTGATAAGGACCTTATATCTAGAATATATAAAGAATCTCTGGGGATCCCGGCTGGTTAGTCGATAGAGCATGAGACTCTTGATCTCGGTGTTGTGAGTTCAAGTTCCACGTTAGGTGTAGAGATTACTTAAAAAGAAAATCTTAAAAGAAAAAAAAAAAAAGAACTCTTATAGCTCAACAATAAAAAGACAGAATCCAATTAAAAATGGAAGGAGGCGGGGCGCCTGGGTGGCTCGGTCGGTTAAGTGTCCAACTTCGGCTCAGGTCATGATCTCACGGTCCGTGAGTTCGAGCCCCGCATCGGGCTCTGTGCTGACAGCTCAGAGCCTGGAGCCTGTTTCAGATTCTGTGTCTCCCTCTCTCTCTGCCCCTCCCCTGTTCATGCTCCGTCTCTCTCTGTCTCAAAAATAAATAAACGTTAAAAAAAATTAAAAAAAAATAAAAAAAAAAAAATAAAAATGGAAGGAGGATCCAAATACACATTTATTCAAAGAAGATACACAATGGTCAGTAAGCACATGAAAAGATGCTCAACACCATTAGTCATTAGGGAAATGCAAATCAAAATCACAAAGAGGTTCCACTTTCACACAAACTGGGGTGGCTATAATCAAAAAGTCAGTAAATAGCAAGTGTTGATAAGAATGTGGAGACATCAGAATCCTCAAACATTACAGGTGAGAATGGAAAATGGTGCAGCTGCTTTGGAAAAGTCTGGCAGTTCCTCAACAAGTTAAACACAGGGTTACCATTTGACCTAGTGATCTCACTCCTAGGTATAGGTGTGGAATCACTAGTTGTAAACAATCCAACTGTCCACTGTGAATGGATAAACAAAATGTGGTGTATCTACACAATGGAATCTTACTAATGGAATCTACACAACTGGAATCTTGTTCCAATGGAACAAGACTGAGAGATGCCACAACATGGGTGAACCTTTAAAAACACTCTAAATGAAAGAAGCCAGAGACAAAAAAAAAAAAAAAAAAAAACACCTATTGTATGATTCCATGTATATGAAATGTCAGGAATGAGCATTTTGTACACAAAGGTAGATTAATGGTTGCTCAGGGCTGGTTAGGATTGGTAGGTGATACGTGAAGGGCACAACATTTCTTTTTGAGGTGATGAAAGTGTTCTAAGATTGGCAATGATGGCACACAGAAAAACCACGGAATTGTGCACTTTAAATGGACTATATGATACATGAACTATATCTCAATAAAGCTCTCACCAAAACCAAACAAGACCAAAACCAAACCAAACCAAAACAAAACAAAAACCCCAAAGGCGCCCTATGTGAAAATATAGCGTAGAAAAGCCCCCAGACTACTCAGGGTGGGAATAACCAAACACCTCACTCTTCTCCTTTGACAGCAGGAAAACTGTAGGAGAGTGGAAAGGGAATATATACAGAAAGCAGGAATAGTATACAAGGTACACAGATGTTCAGTATAGTATCATTTATAAAGGAGGAATATGGAAGCAATAGAAGGCTGTCTGGACCATGAAAAATCCATATTATAAAATAGGAAGTAAGACCATATAAAGTAAGGTAGAGAGTAAAGTCAAAAAAGCTGTGAACCAGAAGGTCACAAGAAAGGTCAAGAAGGCTATGAACCAGTGTTAAAGGTTAGGTGGCCTCTGGGGAGAGGTACTTTCACTTTTTACTCTATAAATTTTGTATTTTTTATGATAACCATATATTGTTATATTGAGTATTTAAATACATGTTTACATATATTTATTTATTTTGAGAGTGAGTGAAGGGCAGAGAGAGAGAATCCCAAGCAGGCTCTGCTTCGAGTCTGATACAGGGCTTGAACTTACGAACCACGAGATCATGGCTTCCCTTAAGTCAATTTTTATTAGAAATAAAAACGTAGAAACAGAAGATTCTATCTTTAATTCTTCTGAAGGCTGGGTACACAGGCTACAAAAACTTTCCCAACTACACGAAACCTGTTTTCATTGGCCCAGGTCGGTATCAGGGCTGTCTGTCATCAGTATCTCCCCTTCAAAATAATGTAACATTATAGGGCCAAGATCCAGTGGGCCTGGAAAAAGATTTATCTGATTTGATCATGAGTTCAACTGTTTTCAGCAAAGACAAGCCATTGTTTAACCTCTCTGGCCATCTCTCCTTTTATCATGGTATGCTAAACATTTATGATCAAGTGCATCTAAGCCTCCTATAATTTCTCCTATAAGGAAAAAGGTTATGGTGTGTGGAGATCTATAAAAAGAAACTTTTCTTGTGGAATGTAATTTACAGAAAGGGGCCTAACAGCAGTTCTGGGAATTTGGTCCCACTTTGCTATCATTAGCGACCTTGGGTTACTCACTGAATTTCTTTCCCCCTTGCATATTTTATACAGCTTCTGTTTCTTCTTTTGCATAGTGGACATTTTAACACGTGTCTGATAATTCCTCTCAATTGCTGTGAGAAAAACATAAGCTCAGAGATGTAAAAACCACTTTTTCGAAATCAAATGCAATGGACAAATTCAAAGCTTTGCACATTCGGTAAAGCAGAAGTAACTTTCAGGGGCACCTGGGTGGCTTCGTTGGTTAAGTGTCTGACTCTTGATCAGACCTGAGTCTTGATCTCAGGGTCGTGATTTCAAGCCCTGGGCTGGGTTCCATGCTGGGCATGGAGTCTATTTAAAAAATAAAATAAAAATAAATAAATAAAATGAAGACTGGTAACTTTCAGAAAGACTTTTTATATATTTGTATTTTTTATTTTTTTTTAATGTTTATTTATTTTTGAGATAATGCGAGAGGCAGAGTGCACGCGGCAGAGGGGAGAGAGAGGGAAACACAGAATCCGAAGCAGGCTCCAGGCTCTGAGCTGGCGGCACAGAGCCCGACGCGGGGCTCGAACTCACAAACCGCGAGATCATGACCTGAGCCGAAGTTGGACGCTTAACCGACTGAGCCACCCAGAGGCCCCTATATGTTTGTATTTTTTAAACATCTAAAGGAGTGGTTCTTTTTTTTTTTTTTTTTTTTTTTAAGTAGGCTCCATGCCCCACATGGGGCTAGAACTCACAACCGTGAGATCAAGAGTCACAGGCTCTATTTTGAACCAGCCAGGCACCCCTCTAAAGGAGTGGTTCCTAACCAGAGGCAATTTTGTCCCCCAGGAAACATCTGGCAATGTCCGGAGACATTTTTGATTGTCACAACTGTGGCTGCTACGGGCGTCCAGTAGGTAGAGGCCAGGGACACTGCTGTACTTCCTACAGTGCACAGGACGGCCCCCACAACAAAGAAGTATGGCTCTCAAATATCAGTCGTGCTGAGGTTGAGAAAAACTGGTCTAGAAGGCAGAGATGGCCATTTTCCATAGCTGCAATCTCATTTCCTGGAAAAAGTGGGATAAACAAATGGAAGCGCACAAAAAAAATCTTTTTTTTTTTTTTTTTTTAGAAGAAAGAAGATAAAAACCCTTTGGAACTACTATAGCAAGGAGGAGATTAGTTCCACTTTAGAGCAGGGGGTTAACCTGGGATTAATCAACTCCGGATTTCAGGGAATGTGTATGGATGTGTACAAACGTGTGTGTGACTCAGGTCTTTGTGTGTAATTTCTGGGAGGAAGAGTCCAGGCTTTCAACCGGGTGGTTGAAGACCCCAAAATGTAAGGTATTACAATGTCTGAGAAATTAAATAAATTCTATTTGGGTTTATTTTCACTGAAACTTCTTTCTGTGGGAGAGCTCAGTATTCTGCTATAGGTCAATACAAAGGTGTCAGGGACTAAGGAAAGGCCAAAGGCTGAAAGTGACAAAGCCCATTTCCTGTATAATCTAGCAGCAGGTGGGTGAACATTATCCTTGCCGACGGTGGTCAACTCTTGTGTTTGGCTCACCACAGATACTCAGGAAACTGATCTTTAAGTTAACCTATTTTTTGGGACACCTCGGGGGCTCAGTCAGTTACGTGTCTGACTTCGGCTCAGGTCATGATCTCACGGTTCGTGGGTTTGAGCCTCACACTGGGCTCTGTGCCGACAGCTCAGAGCCCGGACCCTGCTTCCGATTCTGTGTCTCCTTCTCTCTCTGCTTCCCCCCTGCTCATACTCTGTCTCTGTCTCAAAAATAAATAAACATTTTTAAAAATTTTAAATTAACCTATTTGCAGTATATCGAGGGTCCAAATACAGAATTATGTGAAATACTTACAGTGCCAGAGAGCAAGTCTATGATATAACTATAAAAGTAAATGAGTCCAGAACTACTTATTGGATACACTGTGCATTGAACATCTGTGAAAAAACAAAAACAAGAACGTCAGTGGAAATAGTTTCACAATCTCTACAATTTGTCTATCATAATTTGTGTACATATGCATGCATATGTATATATATTTAGACATGTCACATATAATTATGTGTGGATGTGTTTATGAACTTGTGGTTTTCTGTCTGCAGTCCAAACCTCAATACACCAAGAACAGCAGCATTTTCCCCTCTCGCTATTCTCCCTACACATCTGTGGATGTGTGTCTTTTTCTGTACATGTTTCTGTACATGTATGTGGGTCTACTTAGAGCATGTGTTTTGTTTGTATTGGTATTTTGTGCTTTGGGGTTCATGTTTGCACGTGTTTTGGAATATGTGATTGATGTATTGTTATTCCATTGTAAGCACATCCAATTTTAAAAGATCGTTCCAGGTGTGTAAATAAACATGCAGCTTCATTAAAACAACCTATATTTACATACGTACAAATGATCAAGGGATTATCTGAATACTAATTTTAGTGAAACTACCTTATCCTTGAACAGCTAATTTACTTTTTCTGTATCAGTTACCTTTGCTATGTAACAAATAACTTCAAAGTCTCAGTTACTAAACATACTAAATATATATTTTCTCATTCATGGAGCTACAGTTTGAGCTCATGTAGCTGATTTAGGCTGAGCTAGGACGGACTCCAGTCTTCCAGTTGGGCTCAAGTCTACACCATATCACTTCATTCTGGGGCCCAGGCTGAGGCAATGGGCCCTCCCCAGGACTCTTCTCATAGACAAGTCAACCACATAAACCATTTCAAGCTAATATTCCTCTGGACAAAACAAGTCACATGGCCAACTGCAATACCAACAGGGCAGAAAGTATTCTCTGCCACAGTGGGATGCCCTACAAAGTCACAATTACAGGGGAGTGACAAATTGAGGAAAATAACCCAATCTCTGAACCTCTGAACCCTGAATCTCTGAACCCTTCTCTGAACCTCAGTTCCCCTTTGTGAAAAGAAGAAAGTTAACGGTCAGTTAAGCATCTGACTCTTGATCTCAGCTCAGGTCTGGAACTCATGGTGGTGACTTAAAGCCCTGCATTGGGCTCCACAATGGGTGTGAATGCTACTAAAAAAAAAAAAAAAAAAAAAAAAAAATTGTTGTACCAGTTCCTCCAAGGCTAATTTCCAGTTCTCCCATTTTATAATTCTAACATAAGTTGGCACTGACTCAGCTCACCCTACTTCTGGCCCCTAGCACAGAGCTAGGAATCAAGAAGGGAATTGATAAATGTCTGTGGATGACAGAAACCCTCCACATTAGAATAAACAGAATGCCCAAAAGATGTGACTTCTGTTGAGCATTCAGTAAAGAAACACACGTCCGGCACTTGCTATAATGTCTGGCACATAACTGGTGGGAACTGAGTGTCACCATTATCAGAGATAAAAGTCTCGAAATAAAGTTATTGGAGTAGGTTATATCATGCTTGCTAAATATTCCACTTTCCTAGCCCACAGTGCTCCTCCCAAGTGGTAGATAGGCACACAGTGACAAGAACATTCTCACATCAAACCAGGCCTCAGACTCACCCGTGTCTTTGGACGGAATGAGCACAAAGGTACTGTTGGTGATGTTGTATTTGGTGAGCAAGACGGGGAGCAAAACCAGCATAAAGATAATCAGAAAGATCACCAAGTTCAGCAACACCAGAAACCGCAAGAAGGAGAAATAGGACTGAATCCCAGTGCCAAACTTCCCTGGAAAAAAGAAATCCAGACATCACCAACCAGGACCATCGACCCACACGCACTACCCGCAATACATCCAATCAGCCAGAAAGTTGAGGGACTTGGTGGGGGAGGGGGGAAGAAACATTTTGTATATCTGCTGTTGGCTTTAAGTCTCTCCTTCTTTCACTTGTAAATCTACACTCCATCTTGAATTAGCTATTTGACAATGGTGTGTGGTAGGACTCAGTATCTTTTCTTATATGAATATCTAATTGACTCAGCATCACTTACTAAAAAGGCTACCCTTTCCCCCATGAATTGCAATAGGTGCTTTTGTAACTGACCATGACTGTATGAACCCGTTTCTGAATTCTCACAAGCCCCTTTCTGAATGAAAACCTCCAGAAAGGCCATCACTAAACCAGAAAGGAAGCTGGGCATGGAAGCTTGACCGCCAGGATCAAATCCTTCAAATCCTGGGGCTGCCTCATCCTAGCTGAGTGAACCTGGCCAAGTATTTTAACCCATCAGAGCCATGCGAATGATAAATACCTATATGAAAAGTTCTTGTGAGGATTAACTAAGCTAGTTATGAGTGAAATCTTTAACACAACACCTACTGGATAATAAAGGCTCAACTGGGGTCAGCTTTTATTATTTTGCTCCAAACATGATGTTGTGCTTAGATCGCAAAAAAAGTACGGCTAAATGGTTAAGTTTGTTTGTTTTTAATGTCTATTTTTGAAGGGGGGAGGAGGGGAAAAGAGAGAGAGAGAGAGAGAGAGAGAGAGAGAGCAGGGGAGGGGCAGAGAGGGAGGGAGACACAGACTTTCTATCAGCACAGAGCCAGCCCGATGTGGGTCTCGAACCCACAAACCATGAGATAATGACCTGAGCTGCAGTCAGATGCTTAACCGACTGAGCCACCCAGGCACCCCCCCAGATGGTTAAGTTTTAAGTGAGCCTATGAAGTCCCTTGTGATTGTGTTTATATTCTCCCAATAAAACAATTTTAAAAAGCATTTTATTGAATAAATTACCAAGAGTATTTTATAGGTCTTAAAATAGGAATATTGACTGCATTTCTTCCATTCATCCTGCCACATTCACTACAAACTTTACAAAATTCCCACTTTAGCAGATTTGAGGAGTTGTTTGTAAATTGTTTTTGCTTTATGGCTACGTAACCCTAAGAGGTATTTTCTCCCTGGCCCTGCTATGTCACCCAAATGTTGAAATGTTTCTTCCTAATCTTATATTGTGGCACAACTTGCAATTTTTTGTATACTTGCTATGGAATGAATTGTGTCTCCTCCCTCCCTGAAATTCATATGCTGAATCCCTAAGCCCTAATCTGATGGTATTTCGAGGTGGAGTCTTTGGGAGGTGTTTAGGTTTAGATGAAGTTGTAAGAGTGGGGCCCCATGATGGGATCGGTGACGTTACGAGAAGAGGCGTCAGAACTGAAGCTCTCTCACCACCCCCCTCTCCCCTCTTTTCCCAAGAGCACACAAAGATGAGGTCATGTAAAGACACAGCGAGAAGGCAGCCTGGTCTTGAACTTCCAGTCTCCAGACTATAAAAAAATAAATTTCTGTCATTGAGGCCACCCTGTCTATAGTATCTGATTAGAGCAACCAGAGCTGACTGTTGGAATCCTGCAGCCCAATTCCCCCCAATATGGGGAAGGACGGATCCTCGGTATTTTCAGGGCCACGGGCACCTTTGGCAGTCCAGTGAAGCCTAATGAACCCTATTTCAGAATAATATTTTAAATGCCCCAAATACAAATAGACCTATGGTTATAATATTAAAAGCCGGTTATAATATGGAAAACCAAACGTGTGCTACAATAATATAGGAGCATCTTCATTAGCACATTAAATAACAAGACCTAGTGGCAGATCCTGCAGGTTAACTGCTACAATTTCAAAGTAGTGACGAGCATAAATGGTGTTCCAAGACAATTACAGCCAGAAGGGATAGGAAAATATCTGATTTTCCAGCTGACAAAGACACAGGTTCTGCTAATCCTAACTGGGGCTGTTGCTCCCATTCATCACAGAAAGAAGTGCTAAATTTCATCTAGAGGTTAGAGAAAACGAAGCTGTACTTTCCGCCGGGCACGGGAGACTTCTGCCAAGGAGCGCGGAGCCCGTGCGCAGAGTGTGGGGCGTGGTACCTTCTATGCTGCGAATGTCGTCCCGCCACAGCTCCAGGTGGGTCGTCATCTCGCGAGCCTTCCCTATGAACCTCTTCCAAGACTTGCTGCTATACCGTTTCCACTGGTCCCACTCAGATAAATACTTCATCTGGGTCTCCTGAATGTTCCTGCATTAAAAAACAGTCATGACAGGGGCGCCTGGGTGGCTCAGTCAGTTAAGCGTCCGATTCTTCATTTCGGCTCAGGTCATGATTCCACAGTTCGTGGGATTGAGCACTGCCTGAGGTTCAGTGCTGAAGGCATGGAGCCTGCTTGGGATTCCCTCCCTCCCTCTGTCTCTCTGCCCCTCCCCATGCGCCTACTCGCTCTCTCTCTCAAAATAAATAAATAAATAAATAAAAGTCATGACAATGATCATGACAAGGTCATCAAGCCTCAGCATCAAATAAAATCCCAGCCGACAGGATGTGGAAAACCTGGAGCCCTCATACACTGCTGGTGGAAGTGTAAAATGCTGCAGCCGCTAAGGAAAACAGTCTGGATATTCCTCAAAATGTTAAACACAGAATTCTGATATGACCCAGCAATTCTACCCCCAGGTAGATACCCCCAAAAGAACTGACAACAGGGTCTCAAACAAAAACTTGTACATAAATTTTCATAGCAGCACTATTCACAAGAACTGAAAGGCAGAAACAACCCAATGTCCACCAATGGATGAATGGACAAACAAAATGAGGCACAACCATACAATGAAATATCATTCAACCATAAAAAGGAATGGCATATTGGGGCACCAGGGTGGCTCGGTTGGTTAAGCATCTGACTCTTGGTTTCAGCACAGGTCATGACCTTTTGGTTCTTGAGTTTGAGCCCTACATCTGGCTCTGTACTGACTGTGGGGCCTGCTTAGGATTCTCTTTCTTTCTTTCTCTCTCTCTCTCTCTCTCTCTCTCTCTCTCTCTCTCTCTCTGTCCCTGTATCTCTGCCCCTCCCCTGCTTGTGCTCTATCTCTCCCTCTCTCAAAATAAATAAACATTAAAAAAAATTTTTAAAAAGGGGGGGTGCCTAGGTGGCTCAATAAGCTTAGCATCTGCCTCTTGATTTCAGATCAGGTCATGATCTCACAGTTCGTGACATTAAGCCCTGCATGACAGTGCAGAATCCACTTGGGATTCTCTCTCTCTCCCTCTTTCTCTGCCCCTCTCCTAGGCTCATGAGCACGCGTGCACACTCTTCCTCTCTCTCTCAAGACAAATAAGTAAACTTAAAAAAAAAAAAAAGGAAAAACAAATAATCCAGTGAAGAAATGGGCAGGAAACATGAATAGACACTTCTCTAAAGAAGACCTCCAGATGGCCAACAGGCACATGAAAAGATGCTCAACATCACTCCTCATCAGGGAAATGCAAATCAAAACCACGCTCAGATACCACCTCACCCCAGTCAGAGTGGCTAAAATGAACACATCAGGAGAGTATAGATGTTGGAGAGGATGTGGAGAAATGGGAACCCTCTTGCACTGTTGGTGGGAATGCAAACTGGTGCAGCCGCTCTAGAAAACAGTGTGGAGGTTCCTCAAAAAATTAAAAATAGACCTACCCTATGACCCAGGAATAGCACTGCTAGGAATTTACCCAAGGGATACAGGAGTGCTGATGGACAGGGGCACTTGTACCCCAATGTTTACAGCAGCCCTGTCAACAATAGCCAAATTATGGAAAGAGCCTAAATGTCCATCAACTGACAAATGGAAAAAGAAATTGTGGTTTATATACACAATGGAATACTATGTGGCAATGAGAAAGAATGAAATATGGCCCTTTGTAGCAACGTGGATGGAACTGGAGAGTGTTATGTTAAGTGAAATAAGTCATACAGAGAAAGACAGATACCATATGTTTTCACTCTTATGTGGATCTTCAGAAACTTAACAGAAGTCTATGGGGGAGGGGAAGAAGAAAAAAAAAGGTAGAGAGGGAGGGAGCCAAATCGTAAGAGACTCTTAAAAACTGAGAACAAACTGAGGGTTGATGGGGGTGGGAGGGAGGGGAGGGTGGGTGATGGGTACTGAAGAGGGCATCTTTTGGGATGAGCACTGGGTGTTGTATGGAAACCAATCTGACAATAAATTTCATACATTAAAAAAATAAAATAAAATAAAATATTCAAATCAGAAAATAAATAAATAAATAAAGCCACTCCTTGTTAAAGGCAAAAAAAGGGAACTGCATACTGATATACACCACCACTTGGATGAACTTTGAAAACATGATGCTAAGTGAAAGAAGCCAGGTACAAAAGGTCACATGTTGTAAGATTCCATGTATATGAAATGTCCAGAATGGCAAATCTAAAGACAAAGAGTAGATTAGTAGCTGAGGGGAGGGGAAACAGAGAGGAGTAACTACAGATGATGAGGCTTTGGGGGTCTGCAGAGCTACAAGACGGAGGGAGCCTGGGTCCCTGAATGACTACAAAGTTCCCCTTTGATCTGAACCCAGGACTTTTATGTGAACAAGAAATAAACTTCTAGAGGCGCCTGGGTGACTCAGCTGATTGAGTGTCTGACTTCAGCTCAGCAGCTCAGGTCACGATCTCACCATTTGTGAGTTCCAGCCCTGCATGTGGCTCTGTGCTGTCAGTACAGAGCCTGTTTTGATCCTCTGTTCTCTGCGCCCCTCCCCGACCTGCTTCTTGTGCTCTCTCCCTCTCTCTCTCTCTCTCTCTCTCTCTCTCTCAAAAATAAATAAAACATTAAAAAAAAAAAGAAAGAAATTTCTAATATGTTGAGTTATTACATGTTCGGGTAACTTTGTCACTGCGGTGTGGATTACCTTAAGTAATACATTTCTAATTACGTGAACTCTTCAGGAAATGCATTCCATGCATACAACACACCGTGCCTAAAACATACATCAAATGCCTTCCAGATGGCTACTGAACAAACCTTAGCCTCCGCTTCTCAGAGATGTTCAGTGCATACTTCCGAATCGATTGGCTATTGAGGTTTTCAGTGATTCCTCCCTCCAACTGGGAGCTGTAAGAGTCTGTCGGCTTTAGCAAAGTGCCACTTTGCTTCTCTCGGGTAGGAATGGTCGTCCTCTTGCGTGCAATGGACCGATAGCTTGGCAATTCTTGAAGGAAATTCACAGGTGGAGAGGAAAAGCAACTGGAGTCCAACGAGAGGTTCTCTGAGCAAGAAAAAAGAGAATCATCAGTGACCCCACTGAGACTGGGAGCCAAAAACACAAAACTTGCATAGGAGAACTTGAGTCTCAGAGGCCATACACAAACCTAGCAGATGGTCACTAGCCTGTGCCACAGACAAAAACATTTGTATCTTTTTTTTTAATGTATTAAAAAAATTTTTTTTAACATTTATTTATTTTTGAGAGACAGAGTGAGACAGAGCATGAGTGGGGGAGGGGCAGAGAGACAGGGAGACACAGAATCTGAAGCGCGCTCCAGGCTCGAGCTGTCAGCACAGAGCCCGACGTGGAGCCTGAACTCACAGGCTGTGAGATCATGACCTGCGCTGAAGTCGGATGCCCAATTGACTGAACCACCCAGGCGCCCCTAAAACATTTGTATCTAAATTATTCTGTTTACCAGGACGGTGCTCGGGATGACGACATCATCCACAAATGGGTTCACTTTCAGCAGATGTGTGTGCAAATATGCGTTAGGTTACATGATATCTGAGTTCTAGTGTTTGGCTGCAGCCACCAGCTAAATGTGTGACCTGAGACAGTTATGTGAACTCTTCCACATTTGTCAAATGGGGCTGGTACCATTTGCCCCAACTCTCTTCACACAGTGTAGGCTATAATGATGTATAGGACAAAACTTTGAAAAGTATAAAGCACTATGCAAATGCACGATGATAACATCAATAGCAACAACAATAATAATCGCATTTACAGAGCATTTCCTGTGCACCAGGCACTGTGTGGAGAGTTTCACACGCACTCATGGATCTGGGTCGGCCTTGTGATCTGCTCGGACCAAGAGGATGCAGCAGAAGTGATGCTGTGCCCCTTCCTAAGCCTCGCTGGCTTCTGCTGCTCTCTGGCTCCCAGCTGTTGCCTTGTGAACAAGCCCAATGCTAACCCACTGGAGGATGAGACCATTGCAGCAGAGGATGATCAACCCAGCTGAGACCATCCCAGATTCGCCACACCTCGCTGTCACCCAGCTGGCCACAGCTGCTCACTCAGACTGAGGGAGGTACTGTTGCCATTCCCATTTTACAGATGAAAAAATAAAGCTGACGGGTTCCCCAACCCCATGCCCAGGCCCCTCAAAGCCCTGCCTGGTTGGATTCCCATCTGTGTCTCCAGTTCCTCAGGCTCTCTGCCCTCCGACCACACATTTCTTAGGATCTTTCAGACACTAAGATGGGCCCTGCTCCCTCCTCCTCAGAACCTTTGCATATGCTGTTCCCTCTGCCTGGAATGAACTTGCCACATCTATTTATCCCATTAGCTCCCACTCAAACGTCACTTACTCAGGGAAACCGCCCCTGCCCCACTGCACTATTACAGGTGCCATTCCCCCCTACACATACACTAAGTCCTTTACAGTACTTATCACAATAAGTAAATAAGTAGAGTATTTGTAAATAAATTTATTTGTGTGACTGTGTGAGCACATCTTTCCCTTCCAGTGGACTGGAAGTTCTCGGAAGGCTGGGGCGGTGATGATGTCTTCACCAATGCACCCTGGAACCTAGCACCATCCCTGACTCAGAGAGGAATTCAATAAAGACTCATTAGGTGGATGGATGGGTGGATGGATGGATGGATGGATGGATGGGTGGATGGATGACATTCCTAATTTGCCCATGCTTAGCCTAATGAGTGGGGGCGCTGGCAACAGAATGAGGTCTGCCTGACTCAAAAATCCATTATTTGCTCTACCACACCAGGCTATAGCTGGAGGCCAAATTTTGCTGTGCCTTGTGCAGCGGTCTAAGAAAGGAGGGCCTCCTGCGGAAGGTGAGGATGCCCCCTTCAAGATGGGTTTATGCCTGATCCAATTTTAGTTGTGGGAAAACCACCTTGAGTGGAGACAGGAAACAGGGAGAGGAAATAGGAAACAGCCATAATTACCTAAGCAGCAATTACCCCTACAGGTGGTGAAACTTCTAAGGCTTCAAGGATTAAGCCTGGATTTGAATCTTAGCTCTATCAAACATTAGTGTGTGTGTCTTTGGGAAAGTTACTTAACCTCTCTGAACTTCACTCTCCTCATCTCAAATACTCATTCATTCACCAAATGTGGCTACCAAGGGTCAGATCTAGAGCTAGGGACACTGCGGTGAACAAAGCAAACGGCCTACTCACATGGCACTTATATTCTGGGGTGGGGACAGGGGAAGATTAGACATTAAGTAGGTGATAAATACACCAGGAGGTGAAAAGTGCAAAAACAAAACCAGAGGGGGGTAAGGAGACAGGTGACATGTGGAAGGAAGGCACCGTTTCTGATAAGGTAGGTAGGGTATGATCTTGGTATTAAAGTAGCATTTAAGCCGAGGTTGAATAGAGGACCTGATCCCTGTGTATATTTGGGGAAGGGAATCCAAGGGGAGGGAAACAGCAAACGCAACGGCCCCAAGGCTGGGGTGTGTGCGGCATGCTTGAGGAAGGGCACAGAGGCCTGTGTGGCAGGAAAGGAATGAATGAACAGGCAGTGATAGGTTCTGGTGTTGCTGACCTGTGATGAACCACACCAGCCCCTCTGCGGTCCCCTCCCCTTGAATCGGGACTGGATCTGTGACTTGCTTTAACCAAAGGTCGCAACAGAAGTGTTTCTCTGCCATCTGTAGCCCCAATCCTTGAAAGGCCTAGAGGCGTCCGCTTTTGTGCTGTTGGGACGCCGAGGCTGTCGTGTAGAAAGTTGGCAAGTGGAGAGGAAGAGGCCCCGGGTGTCCAAGGAAGAGAAGCGAGGAACCAGCAGACAGTGAGAACCAGAGACCCCAGCTCTGACCCCAGCAGCTGCTGTAGCTGCCCCCAGCCCTTGGGTCACCCTCACTTTTAGCACCACCAGGGGCAGGAAGGGACTACCTGGACGCTCCAGACCCAACAGACATGACATGCGGCCGAGCAAAACATCTCTTCCATGCCCTGCTGATTTCCTGATGCACAGAATCAGCAGAAACCATCAAATGGCCTAAGCCATCACGTTCGGAGTAGTCTGTTAGCAACAATAGGTAACTGGGACAGGGAGCATGGAAAAGTGGAGGTCAGAGAGGTGGCTGGGGCCACACCGAGTGAGACTCTATGGGTCAGGAATGCCCCTTGGATGTGGCAGACAGGAAGCCACTGAGGGCTCAGAGGCGAAACATGTCCCGATCTGACCACATTTTAGAGGATCCCTCTGGGGGCTGCAGAGCTAAGGATGGGACCCACCACAGGGGCCGGCTTATGCGCGTTAAAGGCAATCGCATAGGGAGAAACACTTAGCGCCTGGCACACAGTGGCTCCATAAAATGTACTTACAGCTATTACGAGGAGGGGGTGCTGGGGAGGGGGGGACCAGCCAAGGCCGGGCTGTCTGAGTTGGAGTCTGACGGTGCAGATCTGTAATGTTTGCCTCTCTGATAAGCACGTTCAGGCACAACGGAACAGCTGTCCCACTGCAGATGACACACAGACACGCGCCTGGAGCCCTGCCAGCTGCCAAGTGCAAGCCTGTGAATCTCACTCAACCTTGCATTTCCCTGCTCCAACACACCCTGAGGAAATGACACACTTCCATTAGTAACAGCAGTTCCTAAAGCAAATGTGGGGAGTGCAGTGGGGGTAGGGGGGGCGCAGTGTGCCTGGAGGCTAAAGGGTCAGAGCCCTGGCTGGAGGCCACTCCTTCTGGCCACCAACAAAGAACTCTTATTACCACAAACAAAGGTCTTTGAATATGAAGCAGCATCAACCAGTCGAATATTCAGCAACTGTGAGGTCAGGGACCACGGGCTGGAGCTAGAGCCTGGGTTGGCTTTGTCACCCACCAGCCAGGCCACCCCAGGCAAGACGATGACTGTCTGTGAGTCACATGTTTCTCTTCTCAGGAACGGGGCACATAATACCATGGACCTCATCAGCGAGATCTTGAGGATGGCATTATAAACAACGCAAATAATATTAGCTAGGATTACTGAGCACTTACCTTGTGCCAGGCTATTTGAGGTGCTCTGTATACATCACCACACTAAATACTCTAAACTACTCTTTGAATAGAATCATCCCCTTTTACAGATGAAGAAACTGAGGTTTGGAGAGGTTAAGCGCCTTGCCCACTCACACAGCTAGTAAGTGTTGGAATCAGGAACCTATCACAGGTTTGCCAAATGCCAAAGCTGTAGTCTTCACCATGAAATGACTCAATGGGCCATGGATTTGAAAGTGCTTCATGGGGCACCTGGGTGGCTCAGTCAGTTAAGGGTCCGACTTCGGCTCAGGTCATGATCTTGCGGTTTGCAAGTTCAAGCCCAGCGTAGGGCTCTCTGCTGACAGCTTGGTGCCTGGAGCCTGCTTTGGATTCTGTGTCTCCCTCTCTCTCTGTCCCTCTGCTGCTTGCACTCTCTCTCTCTCTCTCTCTCTCTCTCTCTCTCTCTCTCAAAAATAAGCATTAAAAAATTTTTAAGGGGGCGCCTGGGTGGCGCAATCGGTTAAGCGTCCGACTTCAGCCAGGTCACGATCTCAGGGTCCGTGAGTTTGAGCCCCGCGTCAGGCTCTGGGCTGATGGCTCGGATCCTGGAGCCTGTTTCCGATTCTGTGTCTCCCTCTCTCTCTGCCCCTCCCCCATTCATGCTCTGTCTCTCTCTGTCCCCAAAATAAATAAAAAACGTTGAAAAAAAAATGAAAAAAAAAATTTTTTTAAGAAAGTGCTTCATAAACACTAAAATACAAATTATTTAATTGCTTTTCCACATACTCCTATTCATATTTCATAACAACAGTCCCTGGTGGAAAACTCTATTTTCAAATGGCCGTTATCAAAGAGGAACGACTCTTCCTCTTCAGACATTCTCGGGAAGTGCTTCATCTTCAAATCAAGAAAACAAATAATTACAAGCAACCCTTTGAACACAGGCATCATTGTTTTTAACACTACGATCCATCTCCTTCCATTTTCATACGACCACACATTGGTCAGAGCATGACATCACCGGATTTCTCACGCCAACCTGGAGCGGTAGACAGAGGCGTCCCTGCCCTGGCTTTTCAACAAGGAAACTGGGGCCCAGAGAAATGGCGGCTTGCCCGAGGCTTTGCTGTCCAGACAGACTCCTGGTTTTACCTTCTTAGAAAGACAGGTTGTATCATCTCGCAGAGACTTGCTTTTCTCATCCTTAGAGAGTAAGAATGTCTCATGATAGTTATTGTCAGATGTGCTCCTGAATTGGTCCAGCTGAAAGTTATCGTCAGCATGGACAATTAAGTCCTGTGGGTGGTGTGTGGGCTGCCTGTTAGCCATTTATTTGCATGGGAGGCAGGAGCATACTTAAGACATTGGGGTGCCTCCATCTAGGAATGTCTAGAACCCATTGGCCATTGGAGCTGGATTTGGGCATTTAGATTATTATTTAGGTGGGAGGATGACTGGGTAATTACAGAGAATGTGGGGGCCGGGGCGGCCATTAAGTACTTTTTCTGTTTTCTGGTATCCTTCCAGGTTAAGGCCCAAGTTACTCTCTCTGAGACTTAGAGCAGTGTCTTGCTGAGGGACAGCCCTCCATCTGAAGGATGGATGAATGAATGAATGAATGAATGCGGAGAGGCAGGTACACCTGAAGAGCATCCTTAGGTCCAACTTCCTTAGCGGCTTTTTCCACAGGCCACGAAATCCTACCCATAAGCATGAACACTGTCAGGACGTGGGCACAGGCCAACTGTGATCTAAATGGCACTCAAACCACCACCAGAGTCCCTCTCATGCTTGCCAAGAATCTAGCCCAGCCGTATTTGGTGCTGGGTTCACTTCAGGGTTTTTCTTCCCACTCACAGAATCGTAGAAACTCCAGGCAAGAAGGGACCTTCTGGGTCATCTGGTCCAGGCCTCTCGCCAGCTGCCGGGGGAATGAGTTCTGTTTGACAAACTGTATGGAGCCCCTCTCTGCACGAGACTCTGAGGCAGGGACTCTGGAGGGGAGGAGGGTTTGCAGACTTGCTTCCTGCCTCAGTGAGCTTTCACTCACTCCTTCAACCCCACTGCACTTTAAAAATTTTTGAAGTTTACTTATTTAGAGAGAGACAGTGCACATGAGCAGGGGAGGGACAGAGAGAGAGGGAGAGAGAGAGTCCCAAGCAGGTTCCAGGCTCTGAGCTGTCAGCAGAGCCCAATGTGGGGCTTGAACTCAAGAACTGTGAGCTCATGACCCGAGCTGAAATCAAGAGTCAGATGCTTAACCAACTGGGCCACCCAGGCACCCCTCATCCCTAATTCTACCCTCCTCACTGTTTACTTGCACCTAGTGTCTCACCCCTTTCCTCCCCCATTAAGACTGTAACCTCCATGAGGGTAGGGGCCCCATCTCTCTCCTCCACTGCCAAGTCCCCAGGGTCCAGCATAGAACCTGACTCATGGTGACTGTTCAATAAACACCTGCTGACTGACTAACTAACTGAATGAATGAATGAATGAATGAATTTGGTGTTTGGGATACAGGCAACATTAGCTAACCCACCAGGCAGACCAAAGCATGTGTTCAGCACACCAGCAAAGCAGGGACACTAAAAAGTGAGAAAAGGGTTTAAGGAACATAAGCATTATTCTTCTCTATACAGATAATATATTTTTTCCATAAGTGAAAAAAAAATTTTAAGGAGAAAAAATAAGCCGTCAAAAAATAATGATTGAGATGTTGACTGAATATTATTCCTATTTAGGTACTTCACACAAATGAGCCCTGTTAGAAGCATGCTTTGCTGTCATTTCTCAAGAAATGATCAAATGGCTCATGCACATCTGGTCTCATATTACCAACGAGGCAATGTAGGCACTGATTTCAGAATTTTGGGGACCTCTTTCCACTCATATTCTTTGACATTGTTTTTATTTTGAATGCTAACTGAGTAATATATGCTCACAGCTAACCCTAACCCTAACCTTAACACAAGGGCTCACAACCCAGGGGATCTAGTGGAAGATGCTATGACAGCTCCCCCAAGTGCTCCAAGGCCAGGGTCTCATCACTGTCTTACTCCTGGAAAGGCCACCCACCTGCCTGTCCATCCATCATTCACTCACTCATTCCCTCAGTCACTCAAAAACATTTACTGAGCAACTGCTATGTGCCAGCCAAGCACTGCTCTAAGACTGGGACATAGCCTTGCATATGACATACAAATTCTCTTGCCCTTATGGGCAAGCCAGAGGAGACCAACAGTAAGCAAGTTAAGAACAATATATTTCAGGGGTACCTGGGCGGCTCAGTCGGTTAAATGTCTGACTTCGGCTCAGGTTAAGAAAAAAAAAGTAATATATTTCAGAGGCTGACTGTGTGGAGAAAAGTAAAGCAGAGATGGGTTGGAGCAAAGCCAGCAGGAAGGTGGAGGGTGGGGATAAGAGCCACATGGTTACTGGGGAGAAGAGCATCCAAGGCAGAGAGAAGGGCAAGTGCAAAGGCCCAGAGGCAGGACCGTGCCCACTCAGTTCAAGGAACAGGAGGGAGGCCACTATGGCTGAAGGAGAGTCAGCAGAGAGAGTGATGAGGTAAGAGTTCAAGGGGAGAGACAGGCCAGACCAGACAGGGTCTGTGAGCCATGGTGAGGACTTTGGCTTTCAGTCGAGTAGGTGGGAGCCATGAGGGGTTTGGCGCAGCAGAATGACATATTCTGACTCTGATTTAACAAGATCTCTCTGGCCAGCCCTGTGGCTATTTCTGTCCATGAGCTGCATAGGTTGGCATGGCTATGTCCTATCCCAGGGCATCAAATGTCGAAATGCACTGTCCTGCAATGACAGACATGTTCTATGTCCGCACTGCCCAGTCCATGTGGCTACTGACCAGTTGAAATGGGGCTGGTGAGAGTCAGGAAATGAATTTTTAGTTTTAGCAAACTTTATTAAATTTATATTTGCATAGCCCCACGTGGCTAGTAGCGACGTACTGGACAATGTAGAGGGGCCTCGTTCTTAGGAGGCCAGAGCCTGGTCTGAGAAGGGAAGATCCCGGGCCTTGGGAGCCTCCCCCATCTGCCAGACTTCACAACTGCCAGGCTAGGAGGACCTGTATGAGTCACACCGCCTGGCACCTGGGTGGGGCCTAGGGACTGGCTGGGTGCAAGGCTTTACGACCAGATGAGCAAACAGCCTTCAAGAGGAGTGACTAACTAGGCAATCAGAGCCACTCTGGGTCCTGAACCCAAGTCTCCTGGTTTTCAAGTGGGCGGAGCATCCGGTGGGCTATACGTGGGCAATCACTGGGATTCTGTCTGCCTGAGTGGACCACAGACATAGTGGTTAAGAGCACAGCCTCCAAAGCCCACTGCCCGGAGTCAAATACAAGGTCCACTTGCTACTTTGTTGACCATTCCATGCCTTAGTTTTCCACCTGTAAAATGGGGATCCACCTGGCATGACCATCTTGAGGATTAGATGGCTATTATATGCTTAGAAGAGACGTCAGCAAACTTACTATTTACCACTATTTACCACCCAGTCTCTGTCACAACTCCTCAACTCTGCTGTTGCTGTAGAAAAGCAGCTATAATCCATAAATGAATGGGCATGATTGTGTTCTAATAAAACTTGATTTATAAAAATAGGTGGCAGGCTGGATTTGGCCCGTGGGTTGTAGTTTGCAGACCCTTGGCTTAGAGCAGTGCCCAGCACATTGTGCTTTATATCCGGTCATTTAGTAATGAACTCAATGTACAGGGAGATTTAATACGTGCTGTGAGGGATCTCGCTATGGACCGAGCTACTCCTTCTGTGGAGTGTCTACCTTCCTTGGCCAAGATTTCTCCAAAGAATTCCAACATTCCTGGAAGCAACAACAGAAACTAGCCTTTACCGAGCATTTACCATGCACCATGATTATGCCAAGCCCTTTATATACCTAGCTCCTGTCATCCTTACAATTACTTCATCCCTGGGTCCTTCTTACATGTGCCTTCATTCTGCAGTAAGGAAAGCTCAGAGAACTCTGCCCAAGGTTGAGCTGAAGTCTGAACCTTGAGGGCAAAGACCTCCACGGGTCTTATTCACTCTTACATCCCTGGAGATTGACATGGGGCCTAGCACATCTCAAATCAAACAAACATTTGTCTAATAAACACGCAGACATGCTGGCTCTACAGTCACAACATTAATGTCCTTCTGTTTCAGTACTTTGTCAAGTAACTTCCCAGAGTCTCAGTTTCCTTAGGGGTCAAATGGGCAAATAACACCTCGGGAATTGCTGTAATTCGAGAAAGTTACCCACTTGAGCCCAAAGTCACACTGCTGACCAGGGCCTACCGTATGAGGAACGGGTTCCTGCTCACCTGACCTCGTCCCCTCTCCTCCTCCTGTCGGCTCCAGCCTGAGGCCTCCCCAAAGACACCAACATCACTGCCACCTCCACCCTGTGCTCTCACTGTATTGCCCTTCTGGACGCTCTTTCCACCTGCACTCCCTATGGCTGTTCTGTTACACCCTCCGGCCTCCGTCCACAAGTCCACGGCTCAGAGAGACCTCTCTGACCACCTCAGCTAAGCAGGCCTTTCCCCTCTCCAGCTCATCACCTGTTTACTTCCTTCTCAGCAACTACACTTAGCTGTAACTACCCTATTTCCCTCTTTACCTGTTCAGTGAGTGTGTCCGCCGCTTGACTAGAAGCTTCTTAAAAGCATGTCCCTGGCCTGCCTCTTTCAGCACTAGGTTCCACGCCTGGTACACGGTCATGAGTCAGGGTCAGTTCCCTTCCTCCTCTCCCTGCTGGTAGGAGGGGGGAGCCCCACTGAAGGTCTGGGTGGTCCCACACTCAAACAAAGCTCCTTTAAAAAGCAACCAGATTGCAACAATGGTTACAACACTGAGAAGTCATTTCCCCCTTTTATCCCTCTAAATTCTTCACTTCCTGAAAAAAACAAAAACAAACAAAAAAAAAAGCCACCGAGGGCCTTTGGGCCTCATCTGGCCTGAGTTGCTGGGCAGAGCTCAGCCTTTTCAGACAGAGGGGAAAAAACAATTCAAGGTCAGACGGCTGGCTCACCAGAGAACTAGTGTGGCCTGAAGTGATGCGTGCTGTCTCCAGCTGTGTCCAGTCCTGCAGAAGATCCCTCCCTCCCAGGGTACCTTTCAGGGTACCACCCTCCCAAGTGACCCTTGGGACATGTGTAAGCAAGGGTGCCGAGTGACTCTGATGAATGGGCTTAGCAGGTAAGGACAACAAACATTGCAGGATGAATGGTTACTTGTCTTCAAGCTTAATACAACCTCTTGGGCTGAAACAACCCAAAGAATTGCTTTAATTATCTAATAGCGTTAAGTCCAGAGAGTAGAAGTACACAGCACATGAAATCAGCAAACCATATAAGATTAAGGCTACAGAAGCCCCTAATAATTAATAATAATAATACTAATAATAATAGGAACAGCTACCATTTGAGTGCTCAACACCCAAGTCTTCAACATGCTTATCTCATTAAATCCTCTCAGAGACCCTAGCAAATAGGGGTCTGATTATCCCCATTTTATGGGTAAGAAAACTGAATGTCAGAGAGGTAACAGGACTCGCTCAAGGTCACACACCGTATAACTGGCCAAGTTGGGATTTGTATCTGGGCCAGGTACAAACTACTACTCTCTTTATCTTAAAAACAAAATAATAATAATAATGACAATAAGAGTAATAATAATAAAATGGGTCCCAGCACCCCCTCACAGAAGGAGTCTAAAGGGGCTGTGTAGTTTTACCCCTTACCCTTCCAAGTGTTCCTGCTCCAAAGGCCCAGACTAAGTCCCACCCTCTGGAAAATGGGGTCAATGCAAATAGTCACAACATCGGGGCCCTCGAGGGCCCCTTCCCGGAGTAGTGCCTCTTGAGGAGGACAGAGGAGGGGTGAGTGGCTCCGAAGCCATCACAGAAGTTGCAAGCCTGGCCATGACACAATGACAATCAGGCCATCTTGAGTCACTTGGGTACCCCCGATGAACAAAAGGGTAATGGTCACAGCAAACCCCCACATGAGGGTTAAGAGTCCCAGAGGTTGGCCAATCCTCAAAAGGTTAAACACAGAATGACCGCATGAGCCAGCAATTCCACTCTTAAGCACCTACCCAAAAGAGCTGAAAACAGATGTTCAATCAAACATTTGTACACAAGTGCTCACAGCAGCATCTTTCCTAAGAGCTGAAAGCTGGAAACAATCCAGATGTGGATTAACAGATGAACGAATAAGCAAACTGTGGTATAACCATACAATGGAATAATATTCAGCCATAAAAAGGAATGAAGAATGGATACAGGCTATAATGTGGATAAGCCTTGAAAACATTGTTTACGCTAAGCAAAGAAGGGAGTCACAAAAGGTCACACTACTGTATGATCCCATTTCTATGAAATGTCTAAACTAGGTAAACCCACTGAGAGAATGCAGACTGGTGGCAGCCAGGGGCTGGGTGAAGGGGGAATCAGGGAGTGATAGCTTAATGGACCCAGGGCTTCCTTTGGGAGTGATGACAATGCAACTAGATAGAGGTGATGAATGTACTAAATGCCACTGGATTGGACCCTTTCAAATAGTTGATTTCGTTATGTGAATTATGCCTCAATTTAAAAGTCACTGAATGGGGCACCTGGGCCTGCTTAAGATTCTCTCCTCTCTGTCCCTCTCCTCCTTTCCCTCTCTCTCTCTCTCAAAATCAAACACTGAAATAATAATAATGAGAATAAATAAATAAAAATTTAAAAAATAAATAAATCACTGAATGCATTCTGGTTGAAGATGATGTCGTATGAAGTGCTTACTGACTGGAATATGCAAATGTTTGGCAAAGGGGAAACACCAAGTCATTCCACTCAACAAACAGCACATGCCAGGAGTCATGGGACTGAGGGGTATGGAGTGGGCAAATGCCTCCTGGGGGCACTTGAGATAGAGGGGGGTCTTTGCTCCTCGGAGGTGACATTTCAGCTGAGATCAGGCAGAACAGAACAATGACCTTCAGACCTGAGGAGAAGAACACTGGAAGGGAACAATGGGTGGCTGGGGCCTGGGGGCATGAGTGGGACAGGAGCAGGGGTCAGGAGAGGTAGCCAGGGGCTGGCTCAGAGTGGCAATCCTGTCTATAGATCCTGGGAGAAGGTGGGCCTCCAGCCTTTACTCCTATCAGAACCTTCACTTCCTAGTCATGGAAACCGAGGCAAATCAGTGTCTGAACTTGGGTCTGTTCAATTCCAAAATCCCTGCTCTTAAAAATGATATAACTCGCTGGGGCACCTGGATAGCTCAGTCGGTTAAGCATCCGACTTCGACTCAGGTCACAATCTCACAGTTCGTGAATTCGAGCCCCGGGTCAGGCTCTGTGCTGACAGCTCAGAGCCTGGAGCCTGCTTGGGATTCTGTGTCTCCCTCTCTCTCTGCCCCTCCCCCATTTGTGCTGGGCCTCTCTCTCAAAAATAAACAAACATTTTTAAAAAACTATTTTAAATGATATAACTCAGGGTGCCTGGGTGGCTCAGTTGATTAAGCATCCAACTTTGGTTCAGGTTATGATCTCATGGCTCATGGGTTTGAGCCCTGCATCGGGCTTTGCACCAGAGCCTGCTTCCGATCCTCTGTCTCCCTCTCTTTCTGCCCCTCCCCCACTTGCATGCACTCTCTCTCTCTCAAAAATAAGTAAACATTTTAAAAACTGATAAAACTCAAGAGAAGTGAGAATACAGTCCAATGGATACTTGGACAGGATGAGGCCAATGGGCCATGTGGGCATGAAGCAGGGACAGAGTCTAGCCTATGAAAGGGGAGGCAGTCAGGGAAGGCTTCTAGGAGGAAGTGACACCAGACTGAAAGAAGAGGAGTATGCCTTACAAAGGAATAAGGTAATGAATGGCACCCATGGCAGAGGGAACAGAAGGGGCTTTGCAGGCTCTAGAAGCATCACAGTACCAAATCATGAAAGGTGTGCACTCAACTATTTCCTGAAGGTGTACTATGTACTAAGCACTATACTAAGCATGGGGACATGACGGTGAGCCCAGCCCTTGCCCTCCTGGGGCTTATCATCTAGTAGGGAACAGAGACATTAATAACAACAGTTAATACTTACATGGTCCTGTGACAGCCACAAAAGTCTCCAAGGTGGCTGCCGGTGACTGTCTCCCCCAAATACCGATATTCACATCCTTACATAGGTCCTTTCTACACGGAACAGGGCTGCCCCATGTGACCAATAAGATACTGCAGAAATAACAGGTGTGATCTCCAAGAGCGGATGATCCAAGACATTAGGACTTCTTTGCCCTCTCCTGGACCATCTGCCATGTCAACAGGGCACTCAAGCAGCCTTCTGGGAGGTCCATATGGAGAGGCTTCCGGCCAACAGCCAGTGTCGGTTCGCCATCTGAGCAAGCCATCTTTGGAAGGGAACCCCTAGCCACAGGCAAGCTTTCCTAAGATTTGCATCCCTGGCTGATACCATGATTGCAACTTCATAAGAGACCCTGAGCCAGAACCACATAGATAGGTCATCCCCAAATTCCTGACTTGCAGAAAGTGTGAGATAAGAAGAGATTATTACTGTTCTAAGCCTCTAGGTTTGGGGATAATTTGTCAACAGTATAGATAACTAATACAAGTCCTTACGAAGTTTTTAATGTAAATTAACTTTCTTAATCCTTATACTGACCCCCGAAGTAGGTACTGTCACTACCTC
This sequence comes from Felis catus, assembly GCF_018350175.1. Taxonomy (NCBI): domain Eukaryota; kingdom Metazoa; phylum Chordata; class Mammalia; order Carnivora; family Felidae; genus Felis; species Felis catus. The sequence goes on along the minus strand of NC_058383.1, from coordinate 26,153,459 downwards.
CATTTAATACATAAGGAAACTGAGGCACCAAACACTTCAGTGCCTTGCCTGAAGACAAAAGCAGTACATGGAAAATGAGGATTTACATCTGGGAATCCAGAGTCTAGATTCTCAGCCACTACGCTATAGCTGTCAGTGTGGCTTCGGGTACACTTCATTCATTCATTCATTCATTCATTCATTCTTTGAACACATATTTAGCATCTACGTACCAGACACTGTTCTGGGTATTGGCAGAAAAAGACAAAGCACTTGCTTTTCATGGCACACACATTGTAGAAGAGACATCTAATAGACAAGAAAACAATCAAACCAGATGACTTCAGAAGGTGGTAAGTGCTTTGAAGGAATAAACAAGGGAACCAATCAGGGGAGGAGAGATGGGAGCACTTCTTCAGACAAAGTCTCCAGAGATCTGCCTCTCTGAGGTGACATCTGAGCAGAGATCTGACAGGAGGAGGAAGAGGCTGCCATAGGAAGATCAAAGAGAAATGTAGTTCAGGCAAAGAGAACAGCTGGTGCAAAGGCCCCGAGGCAGCAACAATATATTGGAGGAATTTTCATCATTTAGAAAGATGCATATTCCCCAATCTGTAAACCAGATCCCCTTTGTCTCCTGCCACTCCAACTGTGCTTTCGTGATGCCCATAGAACAGGCCACCATTTACAAAGTACAACAGAGTTACAAACACAATCCCTTCTGAGCCTCCCAGTCAGGCTGGTGGATACAAGGTGATAAAACATCATTTGTCCTAAGGACAGGGAAGACCTTTTAGTCAGAGAAGCCAGTTATGACACTCATAAAAAGAGGCTTACAAAGTCTCCTCAAACACCCAGCAGAGATCGAAAATAGATGAATCTCATGCCCTCTGTCTGGGAAACCACGGCTGGCATCTTAAATGTGATGGATTGTGCCAAACTAAGAGCAAGGTAAATGGAAACCAACTAGAAAAAACACTTGAATGGCTCTGATTGAATGTCTGAAGTTGAACTGATGCCAACACTATTAACAATGAGCTAAAAAATAATTAGCACCCAAATGAATCTGACTTCTGTTTTCTGATTCCTGAGCAAGTTCCCAGGGTTTGGGTCTCTCTATAGATATCTTCCTTCCTCTTCTTCAAGATGCAGAGAACAATCCAATCAGAAGGGCCCAATGCCCCAATCTACACTCACGGTTTACTTACTGTAAATTCTTGTGACAAAACTTCTATTCTCAAATTGAAATAGAGGAAACGCTGCTTGTAAAACTCACAGCAGGTTCAGGGCACATGTAAGATGCAAACACAATTGGGAAGCCCGCCCGGGTGCTGGCAACTTTTTATCTTGAATGGGTAGCAGTTGTACATAGTTATGTAAAAATTCACTATGCTTACACTTCACTGTAAGTTTTACTCGATAAAAAATGAAAAAGAGGGGTGCCTAAGTCAGTTAAGCGTCTGACTCAGGTCATGATCTCACGGTTGTGGGAACAAGCCCTGTGTGGGGCTCTGCACTGGGTGTAGAGCCTGCTTAGGAATCTCTCTCTCTCTCTCTCTCTCTCTCTCTCTCTGCCCCTCCTCTGCTCCTGCACTAAAAAAATAAATAAGTAAATAAATAAACTTTTTTTTTTTTAAAGGAAAAAGACTGTAACACTTGGCTGGCTACCATTTATTATGCTTTTCTGTGTACCAGGCACTGTGCCTGGCACTTCACATATTTTTCTCTCAACTAATCCCACCAACATCCTAGTCCCATTTTACGGCTGAAGAATCTGAGGCTCAGAGAAGGCAGGCCATCTACCAAACATCACACAGCAATAAACAGCCAAAGCAGAATTCAGCTCCAAGTCTGTCTAACTGTAAAGCCTGAAATGTTACGGGAGGCAGACATCTCGTGCCACAATGTGAGGGCTGGCGAGGCGCTCACACTCTTTTCAGTTAACAGATTAGGGATCCCTAGAGCAGTGACGGGAAGGCACCACACGGTCAGGGCTCCCATCCCGGTGCTCCTTTGGGGAGGGCATGCGGCCTCTGAATTGGATGAGGATGGCCTGCAGGAAGGACACCAGGAGTATGAGAGATCTGCTTTCCCCCAAAGCCAGGAGCACCCGGCGCGGGCAGGTGGCGAGGGGCTGGGCCCCCGCCCAGCTCCCGGCAGCTCGCCCGCGGGCCGCCGGGAGCGCGGTCCCCGTCGCCCTACCTGGGTGGCTGAAGGGCTGCCTGCCGGGCCTGCCTGGCGGGAGCGCACTGGCACTGGACTCGCTCATGGCTGCGCCCTGCGCCCCGGAGAGGCCGTCGGGGACCCGCTCTGGCCGCCGCCGCCGCCGCCGCCGCCAGCTCCCGGAGCCGAAATTCCAGGTTCCGGCGCGGACGTCACAGAGGCCGGGGCGGGGGGCGGGGCGCGGAGGAGGCCCTTTGCACGTGCGCCGCCCGCCCGACCCCTCGGGGGCCCGGGAGCCGGTAGAAGTGCCGGTCGCCGGCGGCGGGAGCCGGGATCGGAGACGCGGCTGCGGCGCCCCCGGCCCCGGAAGGCTCCACCCAGCGGCCGAGACAAGGGGAGGCTTCCCGACGTCTTACTAAACTTAAAAAGGTTGATTAATAAAAACAACCGAGACTCTGAACAAGTGTATCTAGTAAGTTACCATTTGGGTACAAAAAGGGGGAAAAAAAGATACCTGTACCGTTTGTAAATGCGATTGGGGAGCTGGCTGAGTAAGGTGCAAGGGAGGATCTCACCATATGAGTGTGTGTTACAAATTTCGCGGCATATCCATGTTTCATCGCTCTACATCTATCCATGTACGGTTTAAAACGCAATTAAAAGTAATTGCCAAATGTAAATAAATGTAGAACGATTAACTAAATGTAATTCTATATGCATTTGTATATAAGTAATTGCCAAGTGAAATAAATGAGGAAGTGTAGATAAAACTCCTGTGCAGAATTCCAAATAATTTAGATACTTCGAGGAGGTGGAGCCTAATTCTCCACCCTAAATGTGGCCTACACACTGTGATTTCCTTCTAAAGAGTGCATTATGGGTGGGAGGGCAAGTAACTTAAGCTGGATAATACTTGGGAAACACTTTGTCAGGCAGTTATTCAAAATCAACCCCCCACGGTGATAAGTTCACATTGATGGCATACACTCTTGGTATGATGTGATGAGAATCACGCTAACTGTGGGGTCTTTCTCCCCAAAACCTGTAACTATAGCCTAATCAATCATAAGAAAACATCAGACAGCAGTGCCTGGGAGCTTCAGACTCTTGGTTTTTTGGATCAGGTCATGATCCCAGAGTCTCGGGATTGAGCCCCCACATGGGGCCTCAAGCTGAGTGTGGTGGAGCCTGCTTAAGATTCTCTCCCTATGCCCCTCTCCCTCATTCTCTCTCCCTAAAAAAAAGAAACAAAGAACAGAAGTGCCTGGGTGGCTCAGTCAGTTAAGAGACCAACTCCAGCCCAGGTCATATCTCAAGGTTTCATGAGTTTGAACCCTTCATCAGGCTCTCTGCTTTCAGCGTGGAGCTGATTCCATCCTCTTGTCTCCCTCTCTCTGCCCTTCTCCTCCTCACGCATGTGCTCTCTCTCAAAATACACGTTAGAAAAAAATTAATTAAAAGAAATAAAAACAGACAAACCGCAAACGTGGGACGTTTTACAGGATACCTGATAAGTACTCCCCCAATTGTCAAGTTCATCCAAAACAGGGGGAGTCTGAGAAACTGTCAACAGCTAAGAGGAACCTAAAGAGACATGACTACCAAGTTCAAGTGTAGTCGGATGAGGAGGATACAGGATGTGGAACTGGAGGGGGTGGGGAGAAGCATCTAAGCAAATCTGAATAAAGTATGGACTTTAAATAATAACAATGTGTCAGTATTGGTTCATCTACTGTGAGAAACGTATCATTCAAAGGAGTTGGGGGGGGGGGTAGAGAAACTCTTTGTACTATTCTCTCCCTACTGTTCTCTGTATGGAAACTCTGTACTCTCTGGACTATTTTCTGTTACTTTAAAACTGTTCCAAAATAGAAAATGTATTTATTTTTTTAAGTAATTGCTTGGCTCAAAATAAAGGCTATTTTTATTGTAGTTAAGGGTGGGGTCTCTGGGTTTCCCGTTGGAACCCAGTTTCCAATTATTCCCTGAGTGAGCTGGGCCACATGCCTCCACCTCTCTGGGCTTCTGTTTTTCACATGTAAAATGAAGATATATTAGTAGGTCCTGAGCTGTAGTGACAATACTCTTGTCTGAAATGCCTGGGAGAGCATCTGCTGATGCGGGAGGAATCCTAATCTGGATGCGAATATCACACCTCCACAAAAGAAAATCCAAAGATATAAGTGAGAAAGTAAAACCATGGACGTACTCAAAAAAATTTTTTTAGAGAAGGGTTTTTTTTTTTTAAAGTATCATCAAGGGGATAGGCCTTATTGAGCTTGACCAAAACCCAGAAGCCAAAGAAGCATAAATCTAACTATATAAAAATGTAAAGTTCTGCAACACAGTGACATTTGTGCAAGGATATTCTTTGCAGTGTTGTTTATAAAAACAAAAGACCAGAAGTAGCCTAAATCTCCATATGTAGGAGGCTGGTTAAATACATTTTGACACAAGTGTCCAGCTATTATAGAACTCTACATGTAGACATACAGAAAGTTCTGCAAGTAGAAGTATATAATTAAGTGACAAAAGCAAAGAACAAAAGAAGTGTATTAGATAAGCTACCATTTAGGTAAAGAAAGTACATGCTTGCACCGCCTGAGTGGCTCAGTCCATTAAGTGACCGACTCTTGGTTTCAACTCAGGTCATGATCTCACGGTTTGTGAGTTCAAGCACTGAGTCAGGCTCTGTGCTGACAGCTGTTGGAACCTGCTTGGGATTCTCTGTCTCCCTCCTTCTCTACCCCACCCCTGCTTGCTCTCTCGCTCTCTCTCTCTCTCAAAATAAATAAACATTATTTAAAAAAAAAAGAGTATATGTTTGTAAATGCATAGTTTATCTCCAAACAAGGTTGTAGGGTGGGGGTATTTAGCAAGTGTTCTTTTTTTGTACTGCATAGACATATTACCTATATGCACGTTTGTATTTTTAAAAAGTAAAAGTCTGAGGCAGAGAAATATTGACAAATGGTGGCATTTTCTATCATGACACAGTGCCTCCCTCTTCCCTTCCTTGCTAGAGGTTAGTTACCTCCCAGTCCCCTGTCCTGGCCTGGAAGGGCGTGGCTGGAACCCAATGGGGTAGAGGTGCGTGATGACCTTGGAGAAGAGGCTCAGAACTCCCGGTGCAAAGCTCCTTCCTGCTGGTCTCACCTGGCACCTAGCCCTGGCTTGGGTTTGCATCCTGGACTAGGCGGGGCCTGAGATCCTCTCCAAAGCAAGGGAATGGGCCCACCTTGCTGAAGAAGACTCCTTTCTCCCAGGAAAGAACTAATTTTTTTTAAATTTTATTTATTTTGAGAGAGAGAGAGAGCAGGGAGATGCAGAAAGAGAGGGAGAGAGAGAGAGAGAGAGAGAGAGAGAGAGAGAGAGAATCCCAAGCAGGCTCCATGCTGACAGTGCAGAGCCCTGTGTGAGATCATAACCTGAGTCGAAATCAAGAGTCAGTCAGCTAACAGAATGAGCCACCCATGTGTCCAAGGGCTAATTTTACAGGAATAGAAATGGGGTAGTTCTTCAGGAAAAAGTCACAGAAATCTCCTGTTTGAAGTAGAAGAGGAAGAAGGCTGTCAGCTGGGCAAACTCAGACAGAAGGATGGCAAGTAGGACAGAAAACAGAACAGAACATTGCTTTCATTTTCAAGGGGAGGCACACGTCTTGCCACAGCACCCCATCTTCTTTCTCAGTTTAGCGCTTTGTTTTGTCTATTTTCTACAAGACAATGTAGGAGGCTTGGTGAGGATTCTCTTTTATTATTAGGGGAATAATAATAATAATTACTGCTTACTGAAAAATTACTTTGCATCAACCTTTTGTCATACATTACCTCACTTAACTTTCATCAATACTAAGACAATGGGAGTCTCTAAACCCCATTGATAGAGAAAAGAGCCATGTTTTCCTTAAGAGAGAGGCACAGTGGAATCACTCCTGTTTCCTCCTTCCCACCATCCTCCTCTGGGTCACCACTCAGAGCACCACTGCCTCCCCCAAGGCAGGGACTGCCTCCTGACTGTCTCCCTGACTTATCCAAACGTTGTCTACACAGCAGTCAAAGCCAATTTCCAAAAAGAAAGTTGGATCTTGTCATTTTCCTGCTTAAACAACCCTCCTCCAATAGTTTCCTCTTGCCACTTAGAATACATCTGCACCCTGCTTATTGTGTGTGGACCAGGCTTTTGCAGGACCCTTCCAACCCCATCTCCTACCATCGCCACTGTGTCTGGCCTCTTTTCTGCTCCTTGGATGCATCTAGCATGTTCTTGCCTGCGGAATTCACATTTGCTGTTTCTTTATGCTTAGAACCTGCATATCACGCTTGCCCCTGATTTTGTCCATTTCTCTCTTCCCATGGCAAAAGATGGTAGTGTCTCAGCTCCAAGTTTACATAACCTCTGTGAGGACTGAGTAGAGATCTGAGTCATAATTCCCAAGTCCTGGGAGGGAGCGTCTGATATACTTACACTGAAACTGATGTACTTGACTTAAATCAAGAGTAAATTTCTGGCCGTATCACCCAAGTTCTTCATGTAGGTTGTCCTGGTACAAACCGGATTCCCTGTGCATTGACTGCCTTGGAAACTTCATCCTCCTGCCCCCACCAATTGTCATTCCACATGTTGCCTACAACAGAAATGCTCTGTAAACTGTAAATCTCTAAATACATGTTTATACAGTAGCTTGGCTGTGTTATAGACTTATAACTATAGGTTTGCAAAATTGGACAAAGGACAGAGAATTTTACACACCAATAGGTGCATGCAAATAAAGCATATTGTTTCAGTTAATTTACGAAAAAAGAATTAGCCAAGGTCTTTGCTAATTTGCATTTTTCAAAATCTATTTTGAGAAAGCACGCAGGGGAGGGGCAGGGAGAGAGGGAGAGAGAGACCAAGCAGGCTCTGCACTGTCAATGTAGAGCCTGTTAACGGGGCTCCATCTCATGAAGTGAGATCATGACCTGAGTCGAAGTGCAGAGTCGGACAGACGCTTAACCAACTAAGTCACCCAAGTGCCCCTGTCTTTGCAACTTTAAATTTTCGTGGATAATTTGAGTTTGTTGTTGGTTTGTTTGCCTTTTTTACTCATTTGGTTGGTTTTTTTAACTCATTTTTTAACTTGGTGTAGGCTGATTCGTTTTTATTTGGCTGCAGCGATAACGCAGTGTGATTCTCTTAAGGGATAATGGGAATTTGTTGGGAGGGTAGTGGGCAAGATGCTACTGGGCTTCAGAAGGAGACAGAAACAGTCACACCAAGATTTTAGCAGTTTTTCTAGGTGATGATGGTAGACATCTTTTTTTTTTCTTATTGCCTTTCTGTATTCACCAGCTTCCCTACAAAATTGCACTCATAATCGATAAATGAAAGTTATTATTTTTAAACATATTATAGGACACCTATTCTTTATCCCTGTGCTTCCTCTTGGGTCAAACTTTTTTTTTTTTTTTTTTTTTTGGAGGAGAGAGAGACAGAGAGTGAGTGGAGGAGGGCAGAGAGAGAGGAAGACACAGAATCCGAAGCAGGGTCCAGGCTCTGAGTTGTCAGCACAGAGCCCAATGTGAGGCTCAAACTCACGAACCGCGAGATCATAACCTGGGCTGAATCAGATGCTTAACCGACTGAGCCACCCAGATGCCCCTGAGTCACGCTCTTAATAGAAAAGCACAAAGATGCTGAACATGTAATTTTTATCATTGCTACAACAGATAATAATGTATGCCTGCTAGTTTGGCTGTGTGTTCATAAACAATTTTACCCATAGAGTCCCCGGATTTCACATTTGCAAAATCAACAGATTAGAGGAGTGGTTCTTAACCTAAGGTGATACCCTACCAGGGGGCACTTTGGGAATGTGGGGAGGCAGCTTAGCAGTTACCATGGACAGGGGATGCTACTGACTTAATTCAAAAGTGAAAGCCAGGTTACTCCCTAGCAATGAGCTGATGGGTTCCATCCCACACAATAAACATCCTGTTTCCTGGGACACAAAGTGCCCAAGATCCAAGCAGACACACAAGCAGATGAAAACCCATTCTAATGATCAGAGCCAAAACCAAACCCCATCTGACAAATAAATACCCAGTGTTTTTGTATGATTTGAACCTGTACTGAGTTTCTCAGGAACACAGCCACTGTATACATTGAGGAGAGTGCATGTCTTCTAGCTTCTAATTCTGTCAAGTTATTCGCTATTTCAGAAAATCAAAGCTGCTCAGGGTAGTTGGGTCATCACTACTACACCCCTGTATCGCTCTGCTGTTGTAGCTGAAGCCTTTGAGATGTTTCTTCTAGTAGACGTCCACTGTTTCATGACTATTATCCTCTTACAAATACTTTGGTTTTATCCTTTTTTCCTCTTAGGCTTGGGTCAGTATATTGTTTGGTTTCCCACATTATTTGTGCAGGTAGGGCTATACCATGTTCAGGGCACACCTGTTGAGAGCCAAGAGGCTCCCTCCATTGCTTCTCCTTCATTTAAGTAGATTCACATGCCCCTTGTTCACCAGTCTTCCTCCAGACCACGTGTTTAATACTGCCCCCTTCTGTTCCCCTATCCTCACCCCTCTGACCCTTGACTTCAATCAAGAATAAGTTCTTGGCCTCATCACCCATGTTCTTCGTGTAGGTTTTCCTGGTGAGGTGGGAAACAAAGGTAGAAAGAAATATAGGTAATATTAAATTTCCTTATAACCTGCAGCTCTGTTCAGAGATACTTCAGGCTGGCAGAGTATGACATTCCTCCTCCAGGACCTCCTGCCTTAATGCTAATGCCTCACTAGAGGGAAAAACAACCTTAACTTGACAATAGCAAGAACTCCAGGATCCTGTGAATCTTCTTTAGCATATGAAAGTCCTTCTTTTTTAATTAAAAAAAATTTTTTTAAAGATTATTTATTTTGAGAGAGAGGAGAGTGAGAGAGCAGGGGAGTGGCAGAGAGAGAAGGAGAGGGAGGATCCCAAGCAGGCTCTCTTCTGTCACCACAGAGCCCGATGTGCGGCTCAATCCCATGAACCGCGAGATCGTGGCCTGAGCCGAAGTGAAGAGTCAGATGCTTAACCGACAGAGCCGCCCAGGTGCCCTAAAAGTCCTTTTGGAAACTTCCCGTTGCCTTTACCTCCCCCAACTCCCAAGTAGATCATCAGTCACTCCTCACAACCCCAGTGCAGGTTTTCCTGCCCATGGGTCCTGTCCCTGTCTTCAATAAAACCACCTTTTCGGGGGCGCCTGGGTGGCGCAGTCGGTTAAGCGTCCGACTTCAGCCAGGTCACGATCTCGCGGTCCGTGAGTTCCAGCCCCGCGTCGGGCTCTGGGCTGATGGCTCGGAGCCTGGAGCCTGTTTCCGATTCTGTGTCTCCCTCTCTCTCTGCCCCTCCCCCCTTCATGCTCTGTCTCTCTCTGTCTCAAAAATAAATAAATGTTGAAAAAAATAAAATAAAATAAAATAAAACCACCTTTTTGCACCAAAGATGTCTCAAGAATTCTTTCTTAGCCAGAGGCTCTGAACCCCAACACTTCAAACCACATAAATTCCACAAACTGTCTATAACACTGTAACCTACTCATGGGGTTTTGGGGTGATGGTGGAGTAAGTGGGGTAAAAAAAGATGGCAGAGTAAGGCAGTAAGGGAATTTAATTTTTCATTTGCCTTTGTTTCCCGCATCACCATGACAAGCACTTAAACCCCCTTACATCTTGAGGAAGGTGATATTAGGGCTCCAGGACATGGGGTCTATAGGTTTCTGGAGATTAAGCTATAGATAAGCTTGCCTTTTTTTCTTGCAGTTTACTGAGTTGTCTGAAGGAGACTCCTGTATGACTGTGATCTCTATGAGGCAACCATCTGCTTTCTTTCCTTTCCCTTGTCCTTGGGCAGCCAAGAGTGTCAGGAATATCACACATACCTCACCTTGGAGGAGGGGGGTTGCTGCTAGCCTGTACTTTGCCCTCAGCTTGCCCCATGCTCCCTCATTGCTGCTCTGTATGATTTTTTTTCCTGGCAGTCATCACATTCTAACAAAATATACATTTGACTGGGGGCACGTGGGTGGCTCAGTGGGTTAAGGGTCCGACTTGGGCTCAGGTCATGACCTCACAGTTTGTGAGTTCGAGCTCCTCATTGGGCTCTGTGCTGACAGCTCAGAACCTGGATCCTGCCTTAGATTCTGTCTCTGTCTCTGTCTCTGTCTCTCTCTCTCTGCCCCTCCCCTGCTCACACTCTCTCTCTCAAAACACGAACATAACAAATACACATACACATTTGACTGTTTTATGTGTATTGTGTGTCTCCCTCACTAAAATGAAAGTCCCACAAGGGCAGGGATCCTGGTGTGTCAGTGGTCACTGACAGATTCCCCTTGTCTCAATTGTCTAGCACACAGGAGGCGCTCAACGATTCCAGCTGATTGCATAAATTGGGTTTGTTCATTTAGGATTATAAAAGGGGATCCAAACTCTGAGTCAGCTCCTGATGAAATTTTCTGTGAAAGTGGGAAAAATAATGGGGTGTGGGAGGGGGACTCTCTCTTCCTGGTATGAATTGTCCCAGGATGTTTAAATACAAAACTTCTTTATTTGGAGTCATGAAAACTAATCTTAAGGCAAATTGCAAGGTCATTCAGAAATGGTCAAACACCTCTGAGGTCAGGAGAGGCTCAGCCCGTTTTGAGTTTTCCAGGCTCTTGGCTGTCAGCAAAGAAAGGGCTCTTAGCAAAGGACCCCTCCTTGCTAAAGAGAGCTCAGCTGCTATTTTAAAGACCTACGTGTTTACAGTCAGGCCTCCATGCACTTCCACACTGGCCTGTCCCTTCCCAGGGGGCTCAGAGATGGACCAAGGGCCCATCTGGAAATCGCTTCCTTCCTGACTCTCAGTCCCCACTTGGACTGCAGCCTTAAACCACTCCCTTGCCTTCCCACAAAGCACAGACCATCCCCCTCCCCCCAGGAGGATTCAGTTTTAATCCCCTCCCTTCAAGAGCTGAATCCCAACAAAAGCCGAGAGTCTTCCCATGGTCTGCTCACAAGCCTAAAACACAGCTGTTAGAGCTGATCGTGTCCACTTGGGTGACAGGGGAGAAAAAAATCATCCCCTCAGCTTGTTTTGCACACACCTCCAAGCTGTGGGGCACAGGACAATTGCCACATTAAATTTTTATTGTAAACGCCTAGGTTCACCTGTGCCTCTGAGTGGGTCAGGTTGCAAAGCCTTCTTTCTCAGAAGGACTGTTTTATTCTGTTGTTATCCTTTTTCATGTGAAAATGTCCTATTTGCAGAGAGAGGTGGCTGAGAGCATGGGCTGTGGAGCCAGACAGCCTGGGTTCCACAGGCGGCTCTGCCACTCAATAGCTGTGTGGTCTGAGGCCAGTTGCTAAGCCTCTCTGTGCTCCTGATTTCTCATCAAAGGATTCTAATGGCAGTGATGAGGGAGCATAAGGCAAGCTGACACCCCGCAAACACCCCTCCCCCAGGTGGGATGTGTGTGACATTCCTTAGGCACTCATGGCTACCCAAGAACCAAGGAAAGGAAAGGAAGCAAATGGTTAACTCAGATCACAGTCACGCAGGACAGGGGTCTCCATCAGTTTACATATGTCTTGGAAATTACAAGAAAACGGCAATCTTATCAATAGCCTAATCTCCAGGAACCTATAGACTCAGATTCCTGGAGCCCCAACATCACCCTCCCTTCCATAGTGATGTGGGAAACAAAGACAAGAAGGAAATGGCTGGTAAAATGAAATTTCTTTATAACCTGCAGCCCACTGACAAATACTTGAGGCAAATACAAAGTATAACATTCCTCCAGAACCCCCTACTGTCCTAATGGTAATGCCTTAGTAGAGGGAAAACCACCTTAGCTTGACAATAGCAAGGCCTCGAGTATCTTAGGAGTCCTCTTTAGCATATGAAAGTCCTTCTGGATGCCTCCCTTCGGCCTTTATCTCCTCAACTCCATAGTGTATAACCAGTCATTCTCCACAACCCCCCGGGAAGCTCTTCTGCCCACGGGTCCTGTCCCCGTGTTTTAATAAAATCACCTTTTTTTTTTTTTTTTTTGCTCCAATAAAATTACCTTTTTTGCACCAAAGACGTCTCAAGAATTCTTTCTTGGGCAGCTCCGGACCCCCACCACCTCAAAACCCCATCAACTTCATCTACCACCAACACAGGGCTGTAAGGCAGGCAGGGGTCCTGGGGGCAACATTTATAGAGACACCCAGCGTTTTGCAAGTGCAGGGTTAGCACCTGAGAGTATCTCCCTCCTCCACCCTCTTCTTCTTCCCCCAACCCTAGTCCCAGCCGAGCTCTTAAGATTGTTGGAATTGATGTGGCTTAGAGTCCGAGAGCCAAAGGCCAAGAAAGAATTCTTAGATGTTTTTGGTGCAAAAAGGTGGCTTTATTAAATAAAGCACAGGGACAGGACCTGTGGGCAGAAAGAGCTGCACTGAGGTTGTGAGGAGTGACTGGTTATATACTTTGGAGTTGAGGGAGGTAAAGGCAACGGAAGCTTCAAAAAGGATTCTCTTATGTTAAAGAAGATTTACAGGATCCTGGAGGCCTAGCTAACATTGTTTCCCCCTCTAGCAAAGCACTGACTTTAAGACAGAAGTTGCTGGAGGAATGTCATATTCTGACTATCTCCAGTATTTGTCAAGGGGCTGCAGGTTATAAGGAAATTCAATTTATCTACGTTTCTTTTGCCTTTGTTCTCCACATCAGAATGACATAAGGAGATCAGTTCTCTAAGGCACTTAGAACAGTGCCTGGTCCAGAATAATTGCTATATAAATGTTGGTTAAATGCGCTAAACATTTTTTATTAAAGGTTTATATTACTAAATGCTAATATTTTTTCTTCTTTTTTAAATTTATTTTTTATTAAAACATTTTTTTACATTTATTTATTTTTGAGAGACAGAGACAGAGAGAGACAGAGCAAGTGTGGGGGAGGGGCAGAGAGAGAGGGAGACACAGAATCAGAAGCAGGCTCTAGGTTCGGAGCTGTCAGTGCAGAGCCCCACGCGGGGCTTGAACTCACAAACTGAGATCATGACCTGAGCCGAAGTCGGACACTCAACCGACTGAGCCACCCAGGCGCCCCTTTCTTCTTCTTTTAATTGTTTTTAATGTTTATTCATTTTTGAGAGACAGAGTGTGAGTCGGGGAGGGGCAGAGAGAGAGGGAGACAGAGAATCTGAAGCAGGCTCCAGGCGCTGAGCCCTCAGCACAGGGAGCACCACGCGGAGCTCAAACCCACAAACCGTGAGGTCATGACCTGAGTTGAAGTCCGACGCTTAACGGACTGACCGACCCAGGTGCCCCTCGTTTTCTCTTCTTTTTATATAATTTTGCCCGGTGTTGGTCATGTGGAAAAAAAGACTGGTGACCCTGGGTTTGCTCCCAAAGCTTATTCGAGAAATGTTACTGTTTTATATATTTCAGTCACCACACCAGGAGGCATATGATGTCAGATTGTCCCACTGACACTGATTGATGATGGATGTTGGCTTTGTTGAGATGCTAGGTTTGGAAATTTTACTTCCTTGGTTAAGTTTATTCCTCGGCATTTTATTCTTTTAGGGGCAATTGCAGATGAAACTGTTTTCTTAAGTTCTCGCATTTGGGAATTTTAAAGCGCCAAGTTTGGACCACTTTGACTTGCAAACATTCCAGGTGTGCAACCAAACCAACGTGAGTGCGATCCTCGACCAGTCACAGAAACTGCACCAGGTGGGTTGTGGCACAAGGAAAACTTTATTTGCAGCAAATAAGTGAGGTCACGGGAATGGCTTCCAAAGCCCAGACTCCCCGAGAGAGGGTGAATGGGTATCTTTAGGATTAGGATGAATATTTAGATAGGGGATCGCTGTCATTGGACGAGAGGCGGGCATAAAATTGCGCATGCGCCATAAGGAAACGTGCCCAGACAACGTTGTATGTTATGTAAATGAGGCTTGTGCTCCTCCTGGGGAGGGGATTTTAGTAGTATAATGAGGTAAAGGTTATGTTGGGTCGTTCTAGGGGTCACTCCACAGTCCATCTGCGCAGGGCCAAAGGGTCTGGCTTGTGGGTGTGGTCAGGGCAGTCGCCATCCCACCCCTGAGGTAGTTTTGGGTTTCATTTGCCAGAGTTAAGAGAAAAGCCGGAAAAAAGCGCTTAAGGAAAAACGTAAGACAAAGGCTAGTGAGTACATGCAGGTGGGCGGTAAAGGTCAGGTCCTGGGGTCTAGCTGGTGACACGTTTGCTCTTCGGTGAGTTACTGGCAGAGACCGCTCTAGGCGGAGTTGTGTCACACGGGAAACTTTATTTGTAGCAAATAAGGAGATCAGGAGGAATAACTTGCAAAGTGGTAACTCTTCAAGTGGAGGTGAGTGGGTTGCTGTTCTTTAGGGTTATAATGAATATTAAGAAAAGGGAATCTTGTCACTGCATGTAAAGTTGGGCGTAAGGTTGCCCAGGCATACTTTGAAAACATGCCTATGCATGTATCCCATGTTGTGTTAATAAACCTGTGTTCCTCCGTGGGCGGGGATTTAATTTTTTTCCTGTTTATTTATTTATTTTGAAAGAGAGAGAGAGAGAACACGTGAGCAGGGGAGGGGCAGACAGAGCATCTCAAGCAGGCTCTGTGCTGTCATCACAGAGCCTGATACGGGGCTGGAACTCATGAACCTGAGATCATGACCTGAACTGAAATCAAGAGTCAGATGCTCAACCAAGGAAGCCATCCAGGTGCCCCTTGGATGGAGATTTTAACATTAGAATGAGATAGAGCTCGCTGTCAGCAGGTGTGAGTCGGTGTTTGAGCCCAAACTGGTCTAGGCTGGCGGGCGCTCTTGTTTGCCTCTAAAAGACAAGGTTGGGGTGCCTGTGTGGCTCAGTCAGTTAAGCATCAGACTTCAGCTCAGGTCATTATCTCGTGGTTCATGGGTTTGAGCCTTGCATCTGGCTTTGTGCTGATAGCTCTTCTGATTCTGTGTCTCCCTCTCTTTCTTCTCCCCTGCTCACACTTTGTTTCTTTCTCTCTCTCAAAAATAATGTTAAAAATTTAAAAAAAAAAAAGATAAGGTTAATGTTTCTGTCAAGAAGGGGGATGAGTAGGGGACTTGCTGGTGACAGTTTTAACCTCATTAATCCTGTGGGGCACAGTTTGAATCCTGCAGTAGGTCAATCTTTATTTTTGAACAGTGCTGGGAGTTTTACAATTGATTTATTATGTCTGATATGTTTAGGCTATTTTCTGGCTTGGTAGAGACCATTGGGTTTTGCATTCCCTTTTGTTCCCTTAAGATCTTTAACTACTGAAGTTTTTGTATTTCTTAGTTCTTACACCTCTTGAAAGGGCGGGCCTACGCCAGCCGACTCCATCTTGTTCTGTGTCCTTCACCTTGACCACACCTCCTCCCCTTGAGTAAACCCTCCCTTACCTGCCTAACAGGACTCGGACCCTTCCCCAGGACTCTTCCCCAGCCAATCGGCTGAGGCCATAGCCATTACCTCACCAACTGCCCCCAGGCCCCAATAAAACCTTTGTCCTTTTGAAACTCCCTCTCTTTCCCTGGTATCTCACCACTGCGTTGGTGCAGGTAGGGGATTGAGCTCGAGCTAGCTCGAATAAAGGCTCTTTGCTTTTGCATCGGACTCGGCTCCCTAGTGGTCTTTGGGGATCACAAATTCTGGGCATAACACTCTCAGGAAGAGTTTTGTAAGAAGTGTTGCCAGGGCAAGCAGTGCTGGTGAACTGTAGATCACAGAAGATAGCTGGGGGTCTAAAATGACTTCTGCTGTGCCACAAAAGTTATATCTCATCTTTCTTTTTCTGGGGACCCCCCCCCAACTCTTTCTGCTTATAGTTATATCTGTAAATTATATTCCTTTTGTTAACATTTATAATTTTTCTTTAGGGTCCTTTCTCAGGGTCAAGATTTGGGTCAATCACATCTTTGCAATTAAAAAAAAAAAGTCAAATACCAGAGTGATTTGTGATCATCAGCAAGAAACAAACAATATCTGTGCATTAGAGAAACTTGTAAGCACCTGATTAAAGAAGAGATCAGGTCAACCACACCCGTGGGATGAACCTCTTCCTCTGACACAACCTCACCTGTTAACTGGAGCTATTCAGGAAGAAAGAGGCAAATGCAAATTGTGGGATGCTCCTGAGAGGCAACTGGCCAGGGTGTTTCAGCAATGCCAATGTCTTACAAGGAAAAAAAAAAGATGAAACAAATTAAAATTCAAGGAAAAGAAGATTAAAGAAGGATAAAGAGGCATGAAGCTAACTGCCATTCATGATCCTTCGGGCCTCTCCCCAGGGCAGCTAGCTTGAGCATCCTCACAACATGGCGGCTGTCTTCTCCCAGAGCCAGTGATTCAAGAGAGTGAAAGGCAGAAGCACTAGTATCTTTTATGACCTGGTCCTGGAAGTCACATACTGTCATTTCCACATTATCCTATTGGTTACACAGGTCAGTACTATTTAGTGCGGGAAGAGAGTGCACAGGGGTGTGAACACCATAGGATGAGGTTCCCTGACTGCCATATTACAGGCTGCCTACCACAAGTACCTACCTCATGGGGTTGTGGAAGGAATGAAATGCATTAATAAATGGAAAGGATTCCAGACCAATGCTCTGCATACAGTAGGTTCTTATCAATGTTCGCTTTTGGTATTATTGGCCCACAGGGTAGCAGTTTGCTTTTCTTTATATATCACTGTCACAAATTTTAAGGCAATAATCTTTCAATCTTAACCTATCTTAACCTAGGACACTCCTCAAAATCACCTGTGGGATTTTTCAGTTTAATACTACTTTTTAGGAGTACCTGGGTAGCTCAGTTGGTTGGGAATCTGACTCTCTTTTATTTCTTTATGTTTTTTTTTTTAATTTTGATTTTGAGAGAGAGACAGAGTGTGAATGGGGGAGAGGCAGAGAGAGGGAGACACAGAATCTAAAGCAGGCTCCAGGCTCTGAGCTATCCGCACAGAGCCTGACATGGGGCTCAACTTACAAATCATGAGATCATGACCTGAGTGGAAGTCGGTCGCTTAACTGGCTGAGCCACCCAGGTGCTCTGGGAGTCTGACTCTTGATTTCGGCTCAGGTTATGAACTCATGGTTCCTGAGGTGGAGCCCCTGTTGGGCTCTGCGCTGACAGCTCGGAGCTTGCTTGGGATTCCCCCCTTGCCCCTCCCCCTCCATCTCTCAAAATAAATAAATATGGGTACCTGGGTGGCTGAGTCAGTTAAGCCTTGGTCTCTTGATTTCAATTCCGGCTGTGAACTCACGGGTTCGTGGGATCAAGCTCTGAGTTGAGCATGGAGGCTGCTTGGGATTTTCTCTCTCCCTCTCTGCTTCTCTGTTCCATTTCTGCTCACATGAGCATGTGCTCACTCTCTCTCTCCCACTAAATAAATAAGTAAATAAATAAACTTTAAAAAATACATACTTTTAAAAACAATTTTAAGTGGTTTTTAAATTTATGAAAATAACAATGCTTGTTCAACCTTACAGAAGTATGTATAATATATGCTTGTTTCACTCCCTGGGAGTAACTACTTTTAAGTTTATATTCTTCTGACCACTTTATCCTAATTTATAGATATATTATACTAGTGTTAAATAAATGGGATTCTAGTGTATGTATGGGTGGGTGACTTAGAAATTGGTTGAATGGTTTATCTTGGGAATCATGTATGTTATGTCTGTGCATTTGTGTGACAGTCTCCAGTCCCACCCTATTCCCCAGGGACTGACCATTGAGAGGTTTTTTTTCCTAGGGGATAGGGGCATATTTTCATAATTTACTATTCCACGACGTGGAATGGAATAATGGAGTCATGACAAAGTTTGATCCCCAAATAGGTCGGTAGGCTTGATTCTATTTCAAATCTGTAATGCAAATGTTGGGGAAAGTCTGAGCTTTGGAGTCAAGGCAAGTCTGGATTTGAATGTTGGCTCTGATGCTTACTAGCAGGGTGACTCTGAGCAAGGTTTGCTTCTCTTTGTATCAGTCTCTCACCTTCAGCCTCCATATTTGTAAAGCCACCTCATGGAGATATTAAGTGAGGTCATCCGTGATGTCTGTCAAGTGTCAGGCGGACTCCTAGCCTGAATTACTCAGTGTGGGTTAGTTGGTTTCCTGTCACCGCACCCTTTGGACGGACTGCGGAACTGCCCACAAGAGGGCGCAAGTGAGCGGGCGTTGAGTGCCTTGCAGCCCTTTGCGCGCCGCCGTGTGGGCTACGGCGGTTCAGCGGCCACAACATTGCAAACATCCCTGGAGTGTGTGTAAACACGGTCCTGTCCTCTCCGGAGGTGGCTGAATGAGATTGTGTCGTGAATATAATGAGTGCCCCGGGGGGTGGCAACAGCTCTGCTCTGCCTCTGGGGAGCCTGCCTTCTGGTTGCTATGGAATTTTCACAGCCGTTCTCTTCCCAAAAGCACCGAGTCAAATCCCTTTTGGGACAAAAAGCCTTAGTTTCACCACCTTTAAAATAGATGGCATCATACTTTCCAGTCTCTCCCCATCAGGTTAGCTGGAGCAACTTGGGCAGAGCCGGGGCCACTGAAAAAAGTGAATGACCATGAAATAACATGCTCATGTTTTTTCAAAGTATTTTTTTTTAACTGGCTAATCATGACAGACCTAATATTACCTCGTTCAACCCTCAGGACAACGTATGAGGAGGATATTGTTATCCCTGCTTGATGATTGAGAAAATGGGAGTCACAGAGAGGGCTAGCAACTTTCCCAATGTCACACAGCTAGGGAGTAGTAGAGGTAAGTTTCATGGTTTTGTTTGTTCAAACTCCACAGCTGGTGGGTCTAACCACTGCACACACAGCCTTTTTGCTTGAGGTGAAGACTCCTGGACTCAGGGTCAGAAGTCATGGGTGAATCACAGTTCTTTCACTGCTGAGTCAATTTGCAAGTCAATTTGCTGAGTCATAGGCAAGTCTCAACAGTTTTTTTCTGTTTCTCCATGAAAACTTTGGGTCTGGGAAGAGTTATGACTTCACTAACATCCCTCTCTCATGGGGTTGTGTAGGTGTCAAATGTGACACGGGTGTGAATGTGCTTTGCAAACTGTAAAGCGAGGTACACACACAGATACTGATGATAGGAAGAAGCAATCAGGGCGGCAGGGTCCTCAATGCATTTGTGGATTGGTTTACTTTTTTTAAAAGTTTATTCATTTTGAGAGAGAGAGTGCACACGCCTGTGTGTGGAGGGGAGGGGCAGAGAGAGAGGGCAACAGAGGATCCCGAGCAGACTCCATGCTGTCAGCACAGAGCCCAATGCAGGGCTTAAACTCATGAACTGTGAGATCATGACCTGAGCCAAAACCAAGAGTCGGACGCTTAACCGACTGAGCCACCCAGGTACCCCTACTGTCTTCTCCTGTCTTACTTAGTCCCATGACTGTATTCCTTTAACAAATACCGAGTGCCTGCTATATGCCATGCTCTGTTGTGGGCACTGGGGATTCAACAATCGGACAACAGTGTAGGCAAAAGTCTCTGCCCTCAGAAAGCTCCCATTCTAGTGGAGGGAGACAGACAAGACACACACGTACCTGTAATGTGTCGGGGTGAGTGCTTTGGGAAAAAAACATGCAGGAAAGGGTAAGGAGAAAACCCGGGCTGGGGACAAGGTGCAGAGGGAACTGGAGTGTTGAGGAAGATCACTACAGGAGTCCGTGCGAAAGGGATGAGGAAGTGGGTTACGTGCATTTCCGAGGGAATGTTGGTTCAGGCAGATGGAGCAGTGCTAGTGCCCTGGGGCAGCAGGTGGTGCTGGAGTGCTAGTGCTCTGGAACTAGAAAGGCCAGAGTGGTGGAGCTGAGTGAGCCAGGCGGGGGAATCTGTGGTGGATGACGTCAGAGCACAGGGTAATGGGACGGAACACGGAGGGCCTCACAGGCCACCATAGGGATTTGGGCTTTTACCCTGGGTCAGGCAGGAGCCACTAGAGGGATTTGGGCGGGGGATCCGAGGTGCCTCTGCAGGATGGCTCTGACTGCCGGCTTGAGGATACACTGCGGAGGCACAAGGACAGGAGGAGGGAGGCTGTGAAGAGGCCCGTGCAGTCATCAAGAGATGATGGGCTGGACCAGCAGGTGGCAGCGTGGAATCAGTGAGAGGTAGTCGGATTCTGGACATCGAGATCGGAGCACCAGGACCTCACTGTTCTGCTGGCGGATGTGAGGAGTAAAAATAGGAAAGCCAGCTATAGTTGCTGTAAATTTTCTGGGGTTGCTGAACAACCATTTGCAAAAACGGAGCTGTCATGTTCGGAGACGGTGGGAGAGACGGGGTGGAAGAAGGGCCCTCAGGGATCAAGCGTAGCCTTGCTGGGTTTGGGATGCAGCCTACTTTTATGTGGGAAGATGGATCCTGGTTCTGCCGGTCACATCGCGAAAGGTCATGCTTCTTCCTAGGGATGGGAGGAATTTGTGCCCAGTGTGCAACATATCACAGCATGTGAAGTGGGTAGCACAATGGCTTCCACGTAATTAAATTTTATTTACTAAGTACTAATAGCCCCTGCTATGTGGCAGGCACTGTATACGTGATATAACTCAGTGTAAGCTACCTTATTTGTCCTCACAACAACCCTGTGTGTAGGCCCCCTTACTGTCTTCATTTTCCAGATAAGGGAAACCAAGGCACAGAGATTCAGTAACTTGCCCAAGATTATGAAGCTAGTGAAGATATGGTGGAGCTGGAATGTAACCCCAAGTACCCTGGTTCAGAATCCCTGCACTTGATATTTACATTAAGTACATAATTAAGCGAATTAATTTCCGGCCCATGTTGGCTGTTACTGTCATTATTGTCATTGATTCTACTCCTGAAGCAGGAAGGTTGGAGACAACTGTGGTATATAAAATAAATTCAGACTCGTCACGTGACCTGTTGTCCTGGGGTCTGTGCTGGGCTGCTGCCTCAGCATCTGCAGCCTTTGCTTCTCTCCTGTGTGATTCCGAAGTTAGCTGAAGCATTACTTCCTAATGGAAGCCTTGCCTCGCACCCAGTAAACCCCCCAATTAGTTATAAATTCTGAGAGCATCTTGTACCCCTCTTGGTTGCAATAATCACGACTGTATTTACATTACTGAATGGTTTTTTGAATTGTGGTAAAAAAAACACATAACATTAAATTTACCATCTTAATCTTTTTTTTTAAGTTTATTTTTTAAGTTTATATATTTTTGAGAGAGAGAGAGAACACAAGAGAGGAAGGGGCAGAGAGAGAGGGGGAGACATAGAATCTGAAACGGACTCCAGGCTCTGAGCTATTAGCACAGAACCCGATTTGGGGATCGAACCCTTGGATTATGAGATCATGACCTGAGCCTAAGTTGGACACTTAACCAACTGAGCCACCCAGGTGCCCCCATTTATTTATTTTGAAAGAGAGACAGTGAGCACGTGTGCATGTGCATTAGTTGAGGAAGAGCAGAAAGAGGAGACAGAATCCCAAGCAGGCTCCAAGCTGGTGCAGAGCCCAACATGGGGCTTGAACTCACGTACTGTGAGATCTGAGCGGAAATCGAGAGTCAGACGCCCAAACCAACCAAGCCACCCAGATGCCCCCCATCGTAGTGATTTTTAAGTGTACAGTTCAGTAGTATTAAGTATATCCACATTGTGCAACAGATCTCTAAACTTTTTCATCTTGCAAAATTGAAACTCTATACCAATAAAACATTAATTCCTGCTCTCCCTCCGCCTACCCTTTCTGCTTTCTGTTTCTATGATTTTGCCTACTTTAGATATTTCATATGAGTGGAATGATACACTGTTTGCCCTTTTGTGACTGGCTTATTTCAGTTAGCGTAGGGTCCTCGAGGTTCATGCTTGTTGTAGCGTGTCAAATTTCCTTCTTTCTTAAGGTTGCATAGCACTCCACTGGATGTATATATCACCCTTACTGTATCCATTCATTTGTTGATGGACATTTGGGTTGCTTCTACCTCTTGGCTATAGTGAATAATGGTGCAATGAACATGGGTGTGCAATATCTCTTTGAGATAGAGATAGATGCTTTGAGTTCCTTTGAATGTATACCCAGAAGTGGATTTGCTGGATCCGATAGTAGTTCTGTTTTGAATTATTAAGGAGCTTCCACACTGTTTTCCATAATGGTTACACCATTTTACATCCCCAGTAACAGTGTACAAAGGTTTCAGTTCCTCTAAATCCTGATGAACACTTGCTATTTTCTGTGGTTTTCATTGTAGCAATCTTAATGGATATGAGGTGTTATCTCGTTGTGGTTTTGATTTGCATTTCTCATATGATTAATGATGTTGAGCAGCCTTTCATGTACTTGTTGGCCATCTGTCTGTATGTCTTCTTTGGAGAAGGACATTCAAGTCCTTTGCCCATTTTATTTATTTTTTATTTATTTATATTTAAATTATTTTAATGTTTATTTATATTTGAGAGGGAGAGAGAGAGAGAGACAGTGAGCGAGCAGGGGGAAGGGGAGAGAGACAGAGATGGAATCTGAAGGAGGCCCATGGCTCTGAACTGTCAGCACAGAGCCCGACATGGGGCTCGAACTCATGGGGCTCGAACTCTCAAGCCATGAGATTGTGACCTGAGCCGAAGTCAGATGCTTCACCAACTGAGCCACCCAGGCACCCCAAATTTTGGTATTCTTAGTATGTGAAAAATAAATCTAGTTATTTTTGTTGTTTGTTGTTGTTGAGTTGTAGAAATTCTTCAAACATTGTGGATATTGACTCTTCATCAGATATATAGTTTGCAAATATTTCCCCCATTCCTTAAGTTGCCTTTTCTACTCATTGCACATTAAAAAATTTTTTTTTAATGTTTATTTATTTTTGAGAGAGAGAGTGAGACAGAGCATGAGCAAGGGAGGGCCAGAGAGAGGGAGACACAGAATCGGAAGCAGGCTCCAGGCCCTGAGCTGCCAGCACAGAGCCCAACGCAGGGCTCGAACCGTGAACTGTGAGAACATGACCTGAGCCAGTCGGACACCCAACCGACTGAGCCACCCAGGCACCCCATCATCGCACATTTTTAAAATAGACCTCTCTCACCTGACCTGACTGCCAGCTCTGAGTTTTGCTTACCACTCTGTTCCCCCAGCATCTAGCTGTTGGAGGATGTCATGGGGAGATGTGACCACTGTTTGGCTCTGGAGCTGGCCCTGGGCAATCACAGGCTCCTCATCCCCTCCCCTGTCCTTGATATGACATTCTGCCCACCTTTCCCACAGTAGGAACTGGTTTCGAGAATGAAAACTTGAAAGAGTTAAGGTGCTGTTGAAAATATCTGGACTTGATACATGACTGAACCCCATGAAGTCCTCTGTATAACCTTTTAAGGTTCTGGAAGAGGGGTGCAGAGATCTATTTGTGTTGCAGCTGCCCAAGACAGGTCTTGTATGTAAGTTC
The DNA here is from genome assembly GCF_018350175.1 of Felis catus. Taxonomy (NCBI): domain Eukaryota; kingdom Metazoa; phylum Chordata; class Mammalia; order Carnivora; family Felidae; genus Felis; species Felis catus. Next base: position 26,129,875 of record NC_058383.1, on the reverse strand, counting down.
CTTTGATTATTAAACCTGTCACCTATCAGTCTGGAGTGATCTGCCTTTTTCTTGGGTCTTGCTTTGCCCTCTGCATACAGGGCCAGTTTCAGATTACATCTGACACTCAGATTGATGCCTGGTTCATAACAGGTCTTACTCAAATGTTTCCCGAAGGAAATAAGGAAGGGCTGAATAAATTGTAGGACGGAGAACTGGAGAGGTATTTGGGGAACATCCTGTGGGTTTCTGCCCAAGACAAGCACTATCCAATAGAAGGATAATAGGAGACCTATAATTTTAAAGTGTCTAATAGCTGCATTTCAGAAAAGGAGAAACAGGAGAAAATAATTTTAATGATATATTTTATTTAACAGTCTGTTAAATGTTATCATTTTAACATGCAATCAATTTAAAACTTCTTAATGAGTTTAAAAAATGTGTATGTAAGGGCACCTGGTTGGTTCTGTCGGTTAAGCCTCTGACTTGTTCTCAGGTCATGATCTCACAGTTTGTGAGTTGGATCCCCACCTGGGGCTCTGTGCTGACAGCTCAGAGCCTGGAGCCTGCCTCTGATTCTGTATCTCCCTCTCTGTGTCCCTCTTCTGCTCCTGCTCTGTCTCTCTCAAAAATAAATAAACATTTAAAAAATATGTGTGTGGGTTTTTTGGTGTGTGCGTGTGTGTGTGTGTGTGTGTGTGTGTGTGTGTGTGTGTGTGTTAATCCTTTGTCTTAGAAACATCTCACTTCATTGGAGCCACAATTTCAAATGCTGCATAACGACATGTGGCTAGTGGCCAACGTTTTGGAGATCACAACCCTAGCCTGTGCGCCCTCTGGCTCCTCTGGGTCCCGGCGCCCCGCAGCCGGTGGGCACTTGGTAAGGTTTGCCAGATGGAAAGAAACAATGAATGCAGACCCTCCCGGGACAGTGAATAGAGGTCTCTGACGCTCACAGGTGTACTAATCCAGCGCTTGCAGGAACTTGGCTGGATTCCAAGAAAGAGATCATCCCTCCGGGCAGGAAGTCCGGCTCCGGTGCCAAGACGCGCGCAGCCTCGCAACCCGTTGCCCGGGACCAGGGTCACCTGTGTGCCACGCGGCCAAGCAGACGCGGCAGCGGCCGGGGCGCCAGGCGCAGGAGACGCAAAAGCCTAAGGGAGGTGAGGCGGATACTCCAGTCTCGGGGCCAGCTCGGGGACTGTCTTCCCAGGTAGCCTCCGAGACTCAGCGGCTTTGGCCGAGCCCCCTCCCTGGTTGCGAGACGGGATCGACGGAAAGAACCGGGCGCCCTGTCGGGGGCGTGTCCCCAACGCGGGGCAGCTGCGGGATGGCCAGGGATGAGCTTTGGCGAGGGAGAGAGGAGCGAGCAGGGACAGGGTACGAGACACAGGGAAAGAAGCACCCCGGGTGGGCAAACATCGCGGAAGGGAAAGATCCACGCGGTGGCTCCAGCTCCGCGCACTGAGCCTTGGAGTTAGGAAAGCCTCTGAAGAGCGAGCACAATCCGCCGGCCTGGCCACCTTGACTCGCCCACTGCACAGCTGCAGACGGGAAAGAATAATCGCACCCAGTTGCTGGCACTCTCTCCAGGGGTACTCGACCCCCTGAGTCTGTCTCTGCGTGCCTCCGTGCTGTTGTGATTCAGAGCTCCGACTTTGCAATTGCTCTGTTTAAGCGCTCTGCGCCATTGGGCAAGTTACTTACCCTCTCTGGGCTCCTGTGTCCACCTCCGTGAAAAGGGACCCAAAATAAGACATCTCTCCTAGGGTTTCTGTGAGCCTCGTGTATGCTGGGGACCCAAGAAGCACTTCCTAAATGTTAGACGTTTGACACTCTCTTGAGATAGGGCCTCCTCATTCCATTTTGCCCCACGAAGAGATTTGGGCTCAGGCCCATAGCAATTAGATGGAAACAGCAGGATTTGAATCCAAGAAGTCGAGCTCTGGAGACCGGGCATTAATGTCTAATCCAGGTCCCACTATTTCCTAGAAGGTTGAAGGGAGATGGGGAAAAACTGCTTCTGAGGCCCCTTCTCCCCATCTGTGAAATGGGTACAATAATGTAATAGTAAATAGTCTATGGGTTATCGCGAGGATTAACCGACCTAACACATAAAAGCGCGTCCCTACTAGAGTGTGCATGCCGCTAGGGTAGGATCCTTTTGCTGTTCCGTTTGCAGATACATCCTCAGTGCTTGGACCCTGTAGATGCTCAGTAAACACTTGTTGAATGGATAAGAATGTTAATTTTTATTCTTAAAACAATCCCTGCTAGTCCCATGCTACTGATGAGACTGAGGTTCAGGGAGTTTGGCTAACTTGCCGGATGTTACACAGGTGGCTGGTAGAGGAATCAACATTTGAACCAGGTCTGTTGGTCATAAAGTCTGCATGTTCTTGACATCCTCCTAGTAAGGAGAATGTGGCAGGTTATCGCCCTTCTGGGTCTCAGTTTCCTTATCTGTAAAATGGGGACAACGATGGTAACTACCCCATATGGTGTTCTTCTGGTTTACATAAACATAAAGCACTCTGAACTGTGCCTGGCACTTAGCCGACACTTTGGCTACAGTGAATGCTATACGTTTCTACTACAGAGTGGAGAGGATGGTACAGAAAGAATGTTTATTTAGGGGAGGCAGGAGGTGGGAGGGGAGGGGAGGAGGTGCCTGAGGAGCTTTCTTGCTTTCTGTCCACAGAGCCAGGCCACTGTTTGCCATCTGGAACATTCCTAAGAAGCCCCCTACATTCAGTGCAGAGGGAGGTGTGTCCCCATTGTATCCTAGTCTCCCATCTAGTGTACAAAGAGGCTGTCACCGGGAGCCTTTTGTTATCGCAAAGAGGGTCTGAGTTCCTCTGCTTTGGTGCATTACCCAATGCAGCTGATGAGGCTTTGAGAGGAGGATTTCAGGTGACAAGGACAGTTACATAGTAGTTTTTCCTGCTAGACCTGGGTTCAAATATTGTCTTTGAGTAATTTCCAGCTCTGGGACTTCAACAAGTTGCTTTCTGAGCTTCAGTTCCCTGATCTGCAGAATGGGCACAACATGTAAAAATATGGTATAGTTTCTAAAAGTGGGGAAATGGGGGGAAGAAAAACTTTCCTAGAGGAAAATGCTGAGGTGCTAATGTCCTTGCCTTATCAAAGGGAATGGGGAGATACTATCCCAAGTTTGTGGAACATTCTGTCATTCATAGCAGTGGCTCTTGACTGGGGGTGCTTTTGCCTCCCAGAAGATACTTGTCCATTCCTGGAGATATTTCCAGTTGTCCACAGCTTGTGGGGTTGGTGATGGGGAGTGTCCTACTGGCATCTAATGGATGGAAGCTGGGGATGTGGCTCAACATCCTCTAAGACTTAAGACAGCCCCCACGACCGAGAACATCTGACTCCAGATGCCAGAAGTGCTGAGGTCGAGAAACCCTGACTTACACCTACAAGAAAGTTACTAATTTGTCCTTTTGCTTTCAATTCCAGTTTGGCTCAGCTCCATACTAACTGGCAAGCAGGATCCTGCAATCCAGGTGTCCCATGAGTCACCCCAGAGATGACAGTTCTGAGGGCTAAGAAACCCATTGGAGGAGAGTATATTGTCCCCATTTTGCAGATGAGGGTGGGGAAAGTTGAGGTTCAAAAGGATAGAGTCGTGGAGCCTCAGAGGGGTAGAGCGCTGGACCCAGGGTTTGATTCAAGTTAGCTGGCCATGAAACGAGGCCTATCCTTTATCTCTGGAAGGGACATGCCATCGTAATTACGGAGTTAACTTGTAATGTCTGCCTGTTGCTTCAGGGGCTACACCTGCAAAACAAAGTGGCCAGCGCCTGAGGGTATCTAGTGGAGCATGATGTGTGGGAGAATGCTTTGTTGGATAAATGAAAAGATAGTCTCTTTCCATTGCACCTCCCTCTCTGGGATTAAAAAAAAAAAATCAACCTTGTTACTTCCTTATTGTGTCCAAGAGATAAAATAACCTCTAGAAAGGACTTTGGTCTTTTTAGTGCACTGATGCCAAGAGTATTGTTGAGAGGGCAGGGTTGGGGTTCAGGAAGAAAGAAATACACAGTTTGGGCTCCGAGTTGGGGCTTCTTCTGCCATAGGCTGGTAAATAGCTGCTGTCTGGAAGCTGGGTGGCCAGGCCCAGCAGTGTGACTAACAGAGCAAGCAGGGCTGTGTCTAAGGCAGAAGACGAAGGGCCTTATGGGTTAGTGTTTAAAAAAAAAGAAGAGAGAGCGAGAGAGAGGACCCGCTGTCTCCGCAGGGTGGAGAGGAAACGCCAGGACGGAGGGCAGGTAAGAAAGGGTGTTTTAAAGGTGGTGCGGGGGTCACATAAATGGTAGGGAACCCTGGAGAATGTGTCATGGGAGGAGGTAGAAACGGGCTGTCCTGTTGCTTCTTGCCAGATGCCAGGCACAGAATAAGTGCACGATAAGTACTTGTTAGAGGAAAGAAAGACTATGGGGAAGTCAGGGAGCATATCAGCTCAGGAAGCTCTAAAGCTGTCTGCCTGAATCAAAATCTGGCTTCTCCCGGTCCTACCGTGCCACTGTGGGTGAGTTATTGTACCTTTCAAGGCTCAGTTTGCTTGTCTATAGAATGGGTAGTATGCTAAGAGCTCCCACCTCCCCCGGTGGATATCAGGGCTAATAAGAAAATATGGTGGGGCGCCTGGGTGGCTCAGTCAGTTAGGTTTCGGCTCAGGTCAAGATCTCATGGTTTTGAGGTTCAAGCCCCACGTCAGGCTCTGTGCTGACAGCTCAGAGCCTGGAGCCAGCTTTGGATTCTGTGTCTCCCTCTATCTCTATGTCCCTCTCCCACTTGTGCGCTCTCTCTCTCTCTCAAAAGTAAATAAGCAAACGTTTTTTAAAAATTAAAAAAAAAAGAAAATATGGTGTACTGGAAGCCACTCCATAAATATTATCTCCAACTCCCTCTCTTCCTCTTTGCCCTTCTCTTCTTCCTCTGATAACGATGATAAATGTGATCCAAGTTCAGTCAGAGAGGCACAGCTTAGAATCCCATCTGCCTCTGGGCAAGTTACTTAACTCTCCCTGGGCCTCAGTGTAATCATCGTAAAGTGGGGATAATAATACCTCTCCATAAAGTTGTTGGAGGATACAGTTGCTGATGCAGTGAGGGGCATAGCATAGTGCCTGGCGCTGAAGTAGGTGCTCAGTAAATGGTGTTATCGTCATGCTTGCCGATACTGTTGTCTGACAAGGCTCCTTCTACACTGGAGAGGCAAAAAGGAGCTCCATGGATCTGGATGACAAGGAAATGGGGTTTATAATCATGCTTTTCCAGGAAGCGTCCTTTTCCCAGGAGGAAGGGTCAGGTTGAAGGTGCAGACTTTTTTCTAGAAGTTCTATGAATCACTCCGTGGTTTGTATTTGCCAAGAGTTCCCAGAATGGAGTGTCAGGAGATTGGATTATATTGCTGCTTAAGGTTATTTCTAGCCACCTCAGGTTCAATGTCCCCAGAGATAAACCCAGGCCGATGCAATGCTAGTCATTAATAGGGTCATTTCTAGAAAGAACACTCCTTATTCATAGGAAAAGGAGTAAGGGCTGGGTAAGATTTCTGTATTTTTACAAATGCCAGACCAACAAGTTCCATATTCTATGGCATTTGATTCAGGGTGGGTATCAGTTAAATAGAAGAGCAGAAAGCCCTATTTCTGAAAATAGGAGAAACAAGAAAAATTGGAGGTCCAGAGTTGCGGTTCCTAATCTTTCATCTGTTAGCACCCGCCTCCCCCCGCCAATAAATGAAAAATCATGGCTCTCCAAATGAGAGGTGGACGTTTTTCCTGTGGCAGACACTTGACTTATAAATTGTACAATCAGAGGGAAGCCCTTAACATGAGGAGGTAGATGGAAATCCCAGGAAGATGGTTTAAGTTGCCCCCAGAACTGTCATTCCTGGGGTGGTTCATGAAATGCCTGCATTGCAGGGTCCTGCCTGCCAGTCTCTGTGGAGCCAAGTCAAATTGGAGCAAAAGATACAAATCAGTAATCCTGAGCCTGTCTTTATTGAAAATGTTGATATTTTGTTCACCATGTATTTCCTGTTTTTAAAAATATTACACTAAGATATTATTTATCTAGGTTACTGGGATTTTGGGTACTCTCCCTTAAATCTGTGTCCAGGCAAACTCTTCACTTCTCCCTGCTCTTGGCCATGCTACAAACAGCACTGAATCTAGAAACTTCCCAAGCTTAACATCATGCCTACCCAGCATGGGCAAAAAGATGGCTGATCTCAAGATGTGAATGTTAAGCAAATGAGTTGAAAAAGGGAAAATTTGCTTCCTGGAAAGGAAAGGGCATTTATGATGCTGTATTCCACTCCTTCCTGGCTGTGTTCCCTGGCCAGGTTACTGAACCTCTCTGTGCCTCAGTATCTCCCTGAGTAAAATGAGGATAATAACAGCACCCATCGATAAGACTGTGGTAAGAATCTACTGAGTTAACACCTGTCAAGTTCTCATAACAGTGTTTGGCACATACATATTCATTGTTCTGTTATTGGTTTCTGCTTCTGTTTTTCTTTATGCAGATCTGGAACCATGATACTTATGATGTTCTATTATATAATGTTTGTTTAAATAGGCATTATAAGGATTATTATAAGGATCTGAATTAGTCTGGTTAAGAACTAAGCTTCTAGGGGTGCTTGGGTGGCTCGTCAGTTAAGCATCTGACTCTTGATTTCAGCTCAGGTCATGATCTCACAGTTCATGAGTTCGAGCTCCGCATGGGGCTCTGCGCTGACAGCGTGGAGCCTGTTTGTGATTGTCTCTCTCCCTCTCTCTCCCTCTCTCTCTGTCTGTCTGTCCCCTGGTGTCTCTCTCTCGCGCTGTCAAAATAAATATATAGTGGCACCCGGGTGTCTCAGTCAGTTAAGCATCTGACTTCAGCTCAGGTCATCATCTTGTGGTCAGTGGGTTCGAGCCCTGTGCTGACAGCTCAGAGCCTGGAGCCTGCTTCAGATTCAGTTGTCTCCCTCCTCCTCTGCCTCTCCCTGCCTCACGCGCGTACTCTCTCTCTTTCTCTCTCAAAAATAAATGAATATTGGGGCGCCTGGGTGGCTCGGTTGGTTAAGCATCTGACTTTGGCTCAGGTCATGATCTCATAGATAGTGAGTTCAAGCCCTGCATCGGGCTCTGTGTTGACAGCTCAGAGCCTGGAGCCTGCTTCAGACTCTGTGTCTCCTTTGCTCTCTGTCCCTCCCCCACTTGTGCTCTGTCTCTCAAAAATAAATAAATGTAAAATAAATAAATAAATAAAATTTTTAAATTAAAAAAAATAAATGAACATTAAATGAACATATATGTAAACTTAAAAAAAAAAATAAAAAGAACTAAACTTCTAGTCCCAGAGACGGAACCCGAAGGGGGTTCATTTTCCTCTCAAAGAGAGAGGCTTGCCACAGACCTAGAATCACAGGGTATGGATAAAGCCTAACCTGGCTTTACTGTCTCCTGCCTTTCTGAGCTTCAGTGGTCAAGAAAGCGTTAGAGGGTACTAGCCACAGGGGACATTAAGGTCTATCATGTTCCACTGCTCCTGCTAGGATTCTGAGCAACACATATGGTGGCAAAGGGGATGAGGAGGGGCTTCCATAGCCTATAGGTCTCCAGGAAGTGAGATCTTCGTTGGGTCACAGAGGAGGCTACTCCTTCTAGCAGGTGTCAGTGGGTGCGTGAGCTGTTATATGTGTCTCGCATTGTCTCTGGTTCTCCGAGAGAGGGGCCCTTGTTCTTCCGGGACAGGCTGGAGTAGTTCAACCATGCAAGAAATCACTGAGCTGCCAAGGCACGAACAACCCAGCACCCTTCCCCTCCCGCCTCCCTCTGCCTGCTCTTGGCAGCCTCCATTAACTGGCCACTCTGCCGTTGATTCTTGAACGTTGCTACACAGAAGAATCTCCTGGGAAATCTGATAAAAAGGCCAATTACCAGGTCCCACCCCAGACCCACTGAATGAAAACTTCTGGGAGTGGGACCCAAGCTAAAGTAGTTTTCCCAGGACTGGAGGTCTCCCAGGATATGGAACTTCCAGTGCTAAAACCAAGAAAGTTCTGGGCGGGGCACCTGGGTGGCTCAGTCGGTTGAGCATCCGACTTCTGCTCAGGTCATGATCTCACAGTTGGTGAGTTTGAGCCCCACGTCGGGCTCTGTGCTGACAGCTCAGAGCCTAGAGCCTGGAGCCTGTTTCAGATTCTGTGTCCCCCTGTCTCTGCCTCCCGTGCTCGTGTTCTGTCTCTGTCTCTTGAAAGTGAATAAACATTAAAAAATAAAATTTCTTAAAAAAAAAAGACTAGTTGGCCACAGGCATCCATCTCCAGCAAGCTCCCAAGTGAGTCTCATGGGCTCCCCCAGTTTGATCCTCTTTGATGTGCTGTGATCAGCAAAGATTTAAATATTGGAATTTCCTTTAGGCTTTATTGTTCTCTAGACTTGCCCTGCAAATATGGCAGCCCCATAGCCACTTACAGCTATTTACATTAAAATTAATTAAAAGCAAACAAAATTAAAAATTCAGTTCCTCACTTGCACTAGCCACATTTTAAGTACTCAGTATATACATGTGGCTAGTGGCTGCTGTATTGGACAGCATAGTATAGAATGAGTCCATCATCATCAGAGAAAGTTCTGTTGGACGGTATTGCCCTAGACGATCTCCTCTAGAATGGAGTTTCTCAGGGCACCTGGGTGGCTCAGTCGATTAACTGTCTGACTTCAGCTCAGGTCATGATCTCGTGCTTCGTGAGTTTGAGCCCCGAGTTGGGCTGCTGACAGCTCAGAGCCAGGACCCTCCTTTGAATTCTGTGTGTGTGTGTCTCTCTCTCTGCCCCTCCCCCTGCTGTCTCTGTCTCTGTCTCTCAAAAATGAATAAACATTAAAAAAAAATTTAGAATGGGGCTTCTCAACTTCACCACTATTAACATTTTGGGTCAGATAATTCTCTGTTTTGGGAGACTGATGTTCAGCAGTTCTCTGGTCTCTACCTACTAGATGCCAATATCAGACCCCAACTTGTGACAACAAAAAAGGCTTCCAGATGCTGTGAAATGTGTTATCTGGGGGCAAAATTACACTGACGGAGAATCACTGCCCTAGACGTATGGCTTCCACCAATCACTTTCTTTTTCTTTTCTTTTTTGTAAGTTTATTTATTTTTGAGAGAGCAAGAGCACAGTGGGGGAGGGGTAGAGAGAGGCAGAGCAGAGCCCGACACGGGCCTGAAACCCGAAATCAAGCGTCAGATGCTTGGGATGCCTGGATGGCTCAGTCGGTTAAGCAACCAACTCTTGATTTCGGCTCAGGTCATGATCTCACACTTTGTGAGATCAAACCCTGAACTGGGCTCTGTGCTGTGAGCATGAACCCTGTTTAGGATTCTCTTCCTCTTTCTCTGCCCCTCCCCTACTTGTGTGCGTGCTCTGTCTCTCTCTCAAAATGAATTATTAAAAAAAAAAAAAAAGTCAGATGCTTAACTGACTGAGCCATCTATGTGTCCTTCCACCCATGTCTTTCTAAAACAAGAAAATCCAACCATACACCCTGTACTCCAAACAGAGCACTGGCACCTGAATGCATGCGCCATCTTGCACTTGCCCTTGCATGGATCTGCTTTTCATCTAAAGCCTATGGGCTTCATCTACTTCGGTAACAGTCTTACATACGTGAAAGTCTTGTTACAGAATGTCACGTGCATGGAGAGGGGTTCTGGTTATAGTGAGAACGAGACTCCTGGAAAGAATTTGCAGGGTTCTGGGAAAGTCTAGAGACTGCTCATCAAGAATGGACTATAGGGGGCACCTAGGTGGCTCAGTTGGTTAAATGTCCAACTTCAGCTCAGGTCATGATCTCATGTTCCTGGGTTCTAGCCCGCATTGGGCTCTTTGTAGTCAGCACACAGTCTGCTTTGGATTCTCTGTCTCTTTCTCTGTCTGTCCCTCCCCTGCTCCTGCTCTCTGTCTCTCTCTCTCTTTCAAAAACAAATAGACATTAAAAAATTTGGGGGGGGGTGCTTCTGGGTGGCTCAGTCGGTTGAATGTCCAACTTCGGCTCAGATCATGATCTTGCAGTTCTTGGGTTTGAGCCCCGTGTCGGGCTCTGTGCTGACAGCTCAGAGCCTGGAGCCTACTTTGGATTCTGTGTCTCCCTCCCTCCCTCTCTGCCCCTCAGCTGCTCATGTTCTGTCTCTCTGTCTGTCTCTGAAAAATAAATAAACATTAAAAAAATTTTTTAATGGATTGTGGTAAAAAAGGAAGTATTTTAGCCAGTGTAATGAAATTTGAGGGGCTTCAAAACATCCATGTAAATAAAAGATTTATCCCATCCTTGCTTTTTCTTGAATTTTCCTCTGAAGACTAATTGGTGACATTTGCCAGCTCTATCATCCCAAGTTTCCCAAAGTATTTAAAAAAAATATGTTAGCATCATCTTAATTTGGCATTTTAAAAAGCATTTACTATCTCAATTGTAAGTGTAGCACGTTAGACCATTCTCTGGATGGATTTTTCTAGGTGATTTTCCTTCGTGAGATTAAAGTTCATGTTCATTTTCCAGCCTCTAACTCTTTCTTACATATTCAGCAAACTAGAAACCTTATATTCTTTTTCCATTCATAAAATATAATTACCTTTCTTTAGGAACTAAATAAATGTCTTAAAAATGAAGCAAATTTTTTGGAGAGGAAACATAAAGAACAGAAAGATGTACCCACTTAGTTCTATTTAAATTTTCCCCTCCTGTTCATAGCTTCGATATTGCTCTTTTGCAAGCACAGACCTTATTTTGTGAAGGATCCAAATGTTTGGCTACGACTGCACCTGGGTCAAAGGCGGAAACAGTCTCTGAAAAGTCCTGTAGGGCATGAACTAACATGCCTAGTGACAGGAGGAGGCTTTTTGTTAAATGGGTGATTGAAAGTTTTACCCTCACACGCTTATAACACACTATTTAAGTTGCCTTTGTTTCCGTGTTCTGAACGTTACACACCACAGGTAAAAGATTCTAAGGCATTTGTTTGTAGTAGTGTGGATGATGACAGCCACAGTAATCATTAAACTAACATGGCAACAAAGAAGAGCTTGCAAACAAAAGAACTCTACCTCTCGTGGCCCTTGCTCTTTGTGCTGGAATTGTCTTTCCACGATCAGGTGCCTGAGGAAGGAATCAAAGCTTCTAGAACTGCACTCAGGAAAGCCTGGTTGGAATGAGATGCCTGGGAATAGACCGTTTCTTCTTTTAAAATTCTTTTTCCTTCCTTTCAGGAATTCGTAGAATTACAGACTGGTATTTTGGGTGTGTGAGTAGGGGGTAAGAGGGTAGGATGCAATTATATCATTATATGTCTAATGTCTGTTATATCCCAGAATTTAGGCATTTGTGTCCCACCTTCATGATTTTTCCCCTTTTCTTACCACGCATACAAATATTTACCTATTCTTTTTACTTAACAGATTTATTTAAAAAAAAAATTTTTTTTTCAACGTTTATTTATTTTTGGGACAGAGAGAGACAGAGCATGAACGGGGGAGGGGCAGAGAGAGAGGGAGACACAGAATTGGAAACAGGCTCCAGGCTCTGAGCCATCAGCCCAGAGCCCGACGCGGGGCTCAAACTCACGGACCGCGAGATTGTGACCTGGCTGAAGTCGGACGCTTAACCGACTGCGCCACCCAGGCGCCCCTTAACAGATTTATTTTAGAAGGAAACATGTCATTATTGTAAATGGAAAATTTCTATCACTTGCTTGTAACTATAGATGACTATATATTTATATATGTACATACATACATATGTATATACATATACAAAACCAAATCGTGTTATTACTAGCTAGATTATGCTGAGTAAAAGCAGTCCGTCTCAAAGGGCTGCATTCTGTGTGATTCTATTTATATGACATTTTGGGAAGGGCAAAGCTAGAGGGACAGAGAATAGGCCAGTGGTGGGCAGAGGGTGGTAGGAGGGGTTGATTACAGAGGGGTGGCACAAGGGAGTTTGGGGTGGCGGAACTGGTCTGTATCCTGATGGTGGTGGTGGTTATGCATGTGTTCAAACTTACAGACCTATACACCAAAGATATTTTATTGTATACTAACTGCAGAAGTAAAGTCTAATCATGAAGGTTGTGAGCTTAGAGCTTTGCTCTGTCTTTGTTGAAAAAGAGACTATGGTAAATTCAGACAGGTATTAAAGACTTATTAGCATCAATGGAGACTTTACCTAGTTGTTAGTTAGAAATATTGAATGGGAATTAAGAAGGAAGGAATGGTCGCCAAGAGATTCCTTATTATTTTCCACAGGGGAGGTGATCCTTTCAAGAATCCCTGAACTGCTCCAAAACTCTAAATTTATAAATGGGATATATTTGTGCCAAAAATGGACCCAGGCATGAGAAATGCTAGTCTGTATGTACCCTCCCCTCCCCGGCCCCAGAGTAGTCTGGCTGATCCCAATATAGGTTTGTTTTACCTCCCACTGGTTGAGGGTGGTCATCACCATGATGGACTCCAGGTGACAGATGAGATGAATGAGAACTTTGTAGGACAATATTCATTTATTCAACATCTTTTTTTTTTATATATGAGAGAGAGAGAGAGAGCACACAAGCAAGGGAGAGGGGAGAGGGAGAGAGAATCTTAAGCAGGCACCATGCTCAGTGCAGAGCCTGACACGGGGCTTGATCCCATGACCCTGGGATCGTGACCTGAGCTGAAATCAAGGGTCAGATGCTCAACCTACTGAGCCCCACTGGTGCACCCAGTCAACAAATACTAATTGAGTTCCAGGCATGGTGCTAGATGCTGGGGACATAGTGAGCAAAATAGTATAACCTCTGCCATCATAGAATTTCAGTCCAGTGGAAGACAAATATTGAACAATATAAGACACAGAATTAATATACAATTGCAAACTGGTAAGTCCCATGGGCAGAAAGGTGGCATGCTGTGATAGAGGCTCATGGGGAACTATTTGCATGTGGAGGAATAAAGGAGACCTCTCTGTGAAAGCAGCATTTCAGCTGATACCTTAAGGATGAAGGGTTAGCCTGGCCAAGAGTAGAGGGACAAGCATTCTAGGCAGAAGGAACAGCATGTGCAAAGACCATAACTCAGAAAAACGGGCCAGTGTGTTTAGTCCAGTGCTTGGCAAACTATGCCCCTCAGTTCAGATATGGCCTGCCAACTAAGGATGGTTTTTATATTTTCAAATTGCTGAAAAAAATCAAAAGAATTATTCATGGCATATAAAAATTATATGACATTCAAATTTTGGTGTCCATAAATTGGAACACAGGCACACCTCTTCAATTATATATTGTCTAGGGCTGACTTTGTGACAGAGTTGAGCAGTTGCTACAGAGTTTTTATGATCCACAAAACTTAAAATATTTCCTATCTGGTTCTCTACAGAGGAAGTGTGTCAACCCTTGATTTAGACGATGAAAAACAGGGGAGAGGTGGGCAGGGGCTAGCTCATGGATACTTTTCACGCCATAGTAAGGAGTTTAGATGTTATTCTCCATTCAGTGAAAAGCTATTGAGCAGGGTTGGCATGGAGGTGGGGGAAATATTGAGAGTCTCTCTCTCTCTCTCTCTCTTTTAGTTTATTTATTCGTTTTTGAGAAAGAGAAAGAGAGATCGTTTGCACGGGTGGGGCAGAAAGAGAAAGAGAAAGAGAGAATCCCAAGCGGGCTCTGCACCCTCAGTGCAGAGTCCAGCTTGGAGCTCGACGAACCAGGAGCTCATGACCTGAGCTGAAACTGAGAGTCAGAAGCTTAACTAACTGATCCACGCAGGCTCCCCTCTCTTTCTGTGTTGTATTAACTTTGTCTTGTGGTCTAGTTTTTCTGGAGCCCTGGGAAGGTGCCTTCCTCTATATAAGTAAGGGAATCCCCCCACTGTTCTGTGCACCCCCAGGCTTTTCTTCTCCTTTGCTCCTGAGAGTGTCATGTTTGTCAGCTGTCAAGTGCAGGTGGGACTGCAAATGTGTTCAGGATTGTTGGCTTTTCAATTTCCTTGTATTGCTGTGATGAATGCTGTGTTCAACCCTTCAGTGACGATTTTATTGTGCTTATTTTGAGGCTTGAAGTCAGTGGCCCAGATCAAAACCTCAATATGCATTGATTGTAGCTGATTTTGATTTATTTTATTTTTTAATTTATTTTTAAAAATTTTTTAACGTTTATTTATTTTTGAGACAGAGAGAGACAGAGCATGAACAGGGGAGGGGCAGAGAGAGAGGGAGACACAGAACCCGAAGCAGGCTCCAGGCTCTGAGCCATCAGCCCAGAGCCCGACGCGGGGCTTGAACTCACAGACCGCGAGATCGTGACCTGAGCTGAAGTCAGACACTTAACCGACTGAGCCACCAGGTGCCCGGTTTTGATTTATTTTAAAGCTTCTGTGGCTTATTTGGAAACTGGGGGGAAAGAGTTTTCATGCAGTCAGGTTATTCCAGTAATTTCTCTCCTGTTTTCTCCTGGACACAGCACTTTAGTGTTTTACTTTTTTTAGAAAATGGATTTTTGTTTTGAAATGACTGTGATTTGGAGAAATTCTTGCTTCCTCTTTTTTTGGTCTTTATTATTCTTTTTCTTAAATTATGACAAAATACATACAATATTAAATTTATCATCTTAACCTTTATTTATTTATTTATTTATTTATTTATTTATTAACTTTTATTCATTTTTGACAGTGAGAGAGATAGAGCATGAGCAGGGGAGGGGCAGAGAGGGAGAGGGAGACACAGAATCCAAAACAGGCTCCAGGCTCTGAGCTATCAGCACAGAGCCCGGCACAGGGCTCCAACCCACGGACTGTGAGATCATGACCTGAGTTGAAGTCAGACACTTAACCGACTGAGCCACCCAGGCGCCCCATATCATCTTAACCATTTTTAAAGTATCCAGGTCAGTAGTGCTAAATGCATTCACATTGCTGTGCACCCCATCCAGAACTTTTCATCTTGCAAGACTGAAACTCCATACCCATAACACAGCAAATTATAATCCCCCCTTTCCTTCTCCTCCCAGCCCCTGACAACCACCATTCTGCTGCCTATTTCTGTTTCTGTGAGTTTGACTATTCTAGATACTCTCATAACTGGAGTCACATACAATATTTGTCTTTTTGTGACTGGCTTGGTTTACTTAGCATGATGTCCTTAAGGCCCATCCATTTTTTAAAATTTATTTATTTATTTTGAGAGAGAGAGAGAGAGAGAGAACGAGCAGGGGCAGGGCAGAGAGAGAGAGAGAGAGAGAGAGAGAGAGAGAGAATCCCAATCAGGCTGCACACTGTCAGAGCAGAGCCCAACATGGGGCTGGAACCCATGAACCATGAGATCATGACCTGAGCCAAAACCAAGAGTCCGACGCTTAACCAACTGAGCCACACAGGCGGCCCCATCCATGTTTGTTTTTTTAATGTTTTGTGGGGTTTTTTTTAACTTATTTTGAGAGAGAGAGAGAGGTGGGGGGGAGGGACAGGAGGGCAGAGAGAGAGAGAGAGACTCCCAAGAAGGGTCCATACTCAGCATGGAGCCCGATGCAGGGCTGGATTCAACATTCTTTTCTATAGCTCCATGGTATTCCATTGTGCAGATGCGCTGTTACTGACTTGGCCCATCCTCTCTTCGTGGTTTCTGGATTGTTTCCAGTTTTTTGTCATCACACTCCAAATTTGGCCTGACAATATTAATGGCTCCATGTCCCTATGATTTGAGGGCCACGTGGTGGCTGCAGAACCAAGCTTGTGGGTGGCTTGCCTTGGCTTATAGAGTCCTAAGTGTAGAAAGGCCAAGAGGCAGCCGAGATGCAGATAAACAGCCTGAATGAGACCTCATCAAGACTGTAGGATGTAATTCATCCCCCAACATTTGTGGACTAGCTGAATGACAAATGCAGGATTGTTACGGGCTCCCGTTCAAACCAGGAGCCTTGCGAGATCAAACAGGGAGTCCAGTGCCTAACAGATTTAGAAGGCATCTGCTTTGCTCGGGGATGTGATTGAAAACCGTTGGAACAGTAAAGTGGGAAAACCCATGGGATGATGTCAAGGATGAAATGGATGTCAATGGGATGTCAAAAGGAGGACTCAGAACAGATAGTTCAATAGCCTTTATTGGAAAGTTAGGAGAGCAATACAATTTGGAGGGGGGAAAAGTATTTTAGTGCTGTCCCAAGGCACAAAGCAAAATTATTCTTTTGAAAGAACAGGATCGTTGTTTCTCTAAGAGGTAACAGGAAACCATAAGTAAGGTTCTCAGAAGATTAACTCCCACTTCATTTGACAGTCAATACAAGACTATTTCCTTGTGGTTATTTCTTCCTACCACCTCCTTTCCAGTCCTTATCTGTGGGCTTAGCCTTTTGTTTAGGAATTTGTCTGGGTACAGGTGGTAGTGGTTAGAGCACCATTTGTGCCCGGGCTGTGAAAAACATGTGGAGTAAGTAAGCTCTTGTCAGGTGATATTAGTGGAACATAGAACTGTACCAACAAACTTGGAACTAATTGGTGGCTGATCACATATAAAATCTATGTATCTACCTACCTATCATCTACCTACCTACCTACCTACCTACCTACCTACCTATCTATCTTATATGAACATATAATATGTTGTTTAACTCATAAAATTTATTTCTTGCTCATGAAGAACCGTTGTGGGGGGAGGCGCTTGGGTGGCTCAGTTGGTTAAACATCTGACTTCAGCTCAGGTCATGATCTCGCAGTTTGTGGGTTTGAGCCCCGCGGCAGGCTCTGTGCTGACAGCTCAGAGCCAGGAGCCTGCTTTGGATTCTGTGTCTCCCTCTCTCTCAGCCCCTCGCCTGCTCATGCTCTGTCTCTCTGTCTCTGTCTCTGTCTCTGTCTCTCATAAATAAATAAACTTAAAAAAAAAAGCTTCCATAAGAGCTATTGTGGGTTGGTGGACGTGGGCGGTGCCCTGCGTAGTCATGCAGGAACCCAGGCTGATGAATGGGGTCCCCATGTGAAATGATAGTGCCATTGCAGGAAAAATGGAGCTAGAAAGCTGTGTTTTGGTTATTAAATACCTTGGCTTGGAAGTGGCACAGTCACTTTTGTTCACAACCTATTGCCTAAAAATAGCTGTGTACTGCTGCCTTTCTGCAAGGGGCCACTGATCGCCTCACGGTGACCTCCCTCCACCCCCCCGCAACTCAGCATGTATTCGCTAGAGCTTCTGAGCTCTTTGCTGGTGACCGTGAACCCTGGCTTTATTATGTGGTTATCTGATCCCTTTGGAAACATTCTTATGACACATTCTTTTCAGAAATTCATCCTGGGAGAGAAGTGTGGTCCTCTTGAAAAACTGGTATACTTCCTCTTTTTCACAAGTAGTAAATATTAGATAGCCTGTCATGATTCCCTTTCAGTCTGGGCTAATAAGAAGCTCACAGCAAAATCTAGTTCATTAGAGTCACTATATCAGCCCAGGAATTACGCAGAGTTCTCCTCCCTGTACTTTGTTATAAAACATGGTCTATTTTTTTTAGTCAGGTCCTGGTTGAGTATGTGACTTTAATTGTCCACCAACTCCCCGCTCTGTTGGAAGTTGCCAAGGTTTATATTACACATAAATACAAATAATGGTAGATAATAGCTTCTTTTCAGTGCATGCTTCCTTGATGCCAATGGCTTTATGTGACTTATCTCGTTCATTCTTTATAATAGCCTTATGAGATATTCTTGTCAGGATTGGGTGGCTGAGTATACAGACTCAGAGAGGTTGAATGGCTTGCCCAATTCTGCACAGCCAGCAGATGGCAACTAAATACAGTTATATCTGATGTCAAGGGCTGGGTTCCTGACCACTTTCATTTTACAGCAGTACGTAGATAGATGGTTCAATCCAGATAGTGTGTTCTGTCCTTACCTAGATTTCATTTTCATTAATTCAGATTTTCTGTGGTATATACATATAAGAAAATTGGAAATGTTTGTGAGCCATATTATTCTTTTTTTTATTTTTTTCCTTTCCCCCAACTGCTTTATAACCCTGTGGGAAAACAGAGGGTTTTGTGTTATGGCTTCTGGTTTAGGTTTTTTTTCATTTTCCTTTTTAAAATTAAGGACTGGGGCGCCTGGGTGGCGCAGTCAGTTAAGCGTCCGACTTCAGCCAGGTCACGATCTCGCGGTCCGTGAGTTCGAGCCCCGCGTCAGGCTCTGGGCTGATGGCTCAGAGCCTGGAGCCTGTTTCCGATTCTGTGTCTCCCTCTCTCTCTGCCCCTCCCCCGTTCATGCTCTGTCTCACTCTGTCCCAAAAATAAATAAACGTTGAAAAAAAATTTTTTTTAAAAAAATAAAATTAAGGACAAATACATTTACAGAGATGCGCACAGTTCCTTTTTTTAATGTTTATTTATTTATTTACTTATTTTGAGAGAGAGTGCAAGCATGAGTGGGGGAGGGGCAGAGAGAGAAAGAGAGAGAGAATCCCAAGCAGGTTTCACACTATTGGCCTGGAGCCGGACACGGGGCTCAAACTCACAAACCGTGACATCGTGACCTGAGCTGAAATCCAGAGTTGGACACTTAACCGACTGAGCCACCCAGGGCCCCAAGATGTGCACAATTCTTAAGTGTCTTTGATGAATTTTCACACACATACACACACACACACACACATCACACCATCACACACATGTAACCATCACCCAGATCAACATATGGAACATTCCAGCGCCCAGAGGCCCCCTCATGTCATTTCCCATCTCCTCCCTTCCCCAGGGTAATCAGTATTCTGACTTCTGTCATCATTTACTAGTTTGCCTGTTCCTGGGCTTTGGATAAGTGTCACGCAGTCTGTCCTTTTTTTGTGTTTGAGCCTTCTAGTCATCCTTATGTTTGTGAGCTACAACTATGTCTTTGTAGTAGAGAAGTTCAGTCCTGTTACTTCTGTGTCATATTTCATTGTATGAATATGCTCCAGTTTATTGACTTCTCTTGCTGTTGAATGATGTTTGGTTGTTTCGATTTCTGGCATTTATGGACAAGAAGCCGCTGTGAGCACTCTGACTTTTGGCGGACACACTCATTTCTCTTCAGGTGGCATTGTATCAGTTTTCATTTTCTAGAATTTAGAAGGCATCAGTTACCTTGTTAGATGTAAGAGCTGGGGTTTTGGTAGGCTGTGGAAATCCTAGATCATAAATATATTTCCTCGTGCTCTTACATATAAGCAAATGAATGGGTTCATTTTCCATGTTATGAGAAATAATTTGCATTATCATATAGCGTTTAGTTTTAATTGCCCTCACAAGTGTAGATGTTTCTGTTTGCAAAACTAGACATATTAGTCAAAACTTTTCTCTTTCATTTGCAAATTACAGAAACCCAACTTAGACTAAGTTAAGTCTAAAGGGAATGTAATGAGGGGCACCGGGGTGGCTCAGTCGGTTAAGCATCTCACCCTTGATTTCAGCTCACATCATGATCTCACAGTTTGTGAGTTTGAGCCTAGCCTTGGGCTCTGCTCTGATAGCACGGAGCCTGCTTGGGATTCTCTCTCTCCCTCTCTGCCCCTCCCCTGCTTGTGCACGTGCACGTGCTCTCTCTCAAAATAAATAAACTAAAAAAAAAAAATAAAGGGAATGTAATTATTCAAGTACCCACTATGAAGCAGGCATGGCTGGATTCAGGTGCTGAAACACTGTCATCCACATTTGATCTTTCTTTTGTTTATCTCTTGGCTCTTCACTCTTCCCTGTCGACATCACTCTCAGACAGGCCTCCTCCACTGATGACCCCTGGCAGCCTCAGTCTTATAGCTTCCTAACTCCATATCCAGCCAAAATAGAGAGCCTCTCTCTTCCCAGCATTTCTGACAAAACTCCCAGAATTGAATCTCATTGACTTTGATGGGATTATGTTCCCTGACCCAATGTCTGTGGCCAGAAAGAAGAGAATTCTGACTGGGTCATAAGTCCACACCTGGCCCACATGGACTAAGAGGGGGAAGAGGTATTACTCAAGGGAAAATGTTATCATAAAAGAGAGAAATGGGTGCTAGGCAGGGACAAAATAATGAATAACTGACTTCCACTATGCTGAGGGATATGGAATTGAGTTGGTGAGTGCATATTCTAAGACTACAGGTAATGGCAGAAGATTAATTCTTCAGCTCTGATTACTCAACAGAGTCTAACCTTTTTCGTTTGTATAGAGATAAACTTGTAAACATTGGCTGAACTTTAAAAATGGTCTTACTTCCTTCTTTCAAAGACATCACTACTTATCTAATGACGGTGGCTTGAAACCGTGGAGCTGTTTTTGTCTTTTCATTTCCTTACCCTTCACCATTCCCGTATCTGGTTAGTCCACAAATCCTACTGATTTTTCCTTTAAACTTTCTCCTGTACTTATTTTCTTCTCTGTTCCTATAGACACGACACCATTGGTTCTGGGCTTACATTCCATCACCTTGGCAACTTAGTGAAATAAGAGGTCATCTTTCCCAGTTAGTCCAGTCAAGCTCCTGGAGGACGGATCTGGGTTATATACCCATTCCTGAACCAAATCCTGGGTTATATACCCATTCCTGATTGGCTAAGCCTAGGTCGTGTGACCGTCCTTGGAGTCAGGAATGGGGAGGGGCAGGTGCCCAGATGAAAACCAGGGCATTGGTGCCAAAAGAAGGGAAAAGGAGTAATAGGCAAGTAAACACAACAGATATCCGGCACACTCAGAAATTAAAATCCCATTATTTCTGATTTGAAAGTATACCCTGTCTATAGATTAGAGCTCAGAGAACTCACAAAAACACAGTTTCAAACTGGAAGGGATGGTAGCAATTGTCTTCCTACCCAAGTCCTCTAGTTACCATTAAGTGTTCTTCTCTTGTGCACTAATACTAATTTATGCTTTAAACCCTACAACCACAAGTGCAATCGAAATGTTCACAAGGTCCTTGTTTCTTCCAGTCTTTTGGTTTATTGTTCTGCTCCCCCCCCACAACCAAGGGAATATAGTGGTTAGGATGGAAGTTTGGCCACATGTGTCAGAGACCCCCCCAAAAAACCATGGTTTACAGGAGACAAAGGCTTATTTCTTTTATATAAAAGCCCTCGCTGATATGCTGGCACTAATCTGTGATGTCATCAGCAACCCAGGCTTCTTCCATCTTTCGTGCTGCTATGCCTGGGGTGGGTGCCATCTTCGTGTACATGGCCCAAGATGGCACACCATCATTTCCACCTTCCAGCCTATGGGAGGTAAGAAGACTGACAAAGGGAGGAGTGCCCCTTGCCTTAAACAGCACAACCCTGGGAGTTATATATATTGCTTCTGTTCACATCCCACTGGCCACTGTCATGGTCACATCTTGGGGCACAGGAGGCTGGGATACATAGTTCTGATTCTGGGCAGCTGTGTACCCAACCATGAAAGAAAGGAGAATAGATAATAATGGAAGATAACCAGCAATCTCTACAGGGAAGAAAAAAAAAAATCTGACCTTCTTTTTTTTTGCTTGTTTTTCAGGTGAAAAAAAAAAAAAAAGATCCCTGAGTAACTACAAATGCAGGAACATTTTAACATTCCACGGTAAAGAAGCTTTACCAGCATGTCTGCCTACTACAGGAACTATGGCTATGAGGAAGATCCAGATTACCCTGAATATTCAGGATCTCAGAACTGGACATGGGGGGATTTGAAAACTCGGGATTCTCCAGATTCTCCAGGTGTTCTGAACAACTCAGACTACCCTGGCATCAGGAACAACCCATACTCTGAAGACTCCAGAACAACTTCAGACTATCCCAGGTCTCTAGCAGACCCAGATTATCCTAGATCTTGGAGTAATCCAGATCAGCCTGGCACCAGAAGCACTCCATTCTCTACTGGTTCCAGACGAAGTTCAGAGTATCCTGGGTCTCTGGCAGAGCCAGATTATCCTGGATCTCAGAGTAATCCAGGCTACCCTGGCACCCAGAACAATCCATACTCTGCAGGCTCCAGAAGAAGTTCAGACTATCCCAAATTTCTGGCAGAGCCAGATTACATTGGATCTTTGAGTGAACCATACCATCCAGTCTCATTCAGAGAGCCAGACTACTCTAAATCCCAACAAAATTCTGACTTTGCAGGTTCCAGAAGCAGTAGAAACTATGCAGGCTCCAGAACAAATCCTGATTATCTGGACTCTTTGGGAGAACCAGACTACCCTGGAGCTCAGGGAAACTCTGACTACCCTGGCTCCAGAGCCACGTCCAACCATCCAGGCTCTAGAAGGAATCCAGAATTTGCTGGTTCCAGAATCAATCCATACATAGACACTCTAGGAGAGCCTGATTATCCAGGTGCTGAGAATCAACCTAATTCTCCAAACTTTTTTGGGGAACCAGACTATCCCAGGACTGAGGATTATCAGAAGAACTCTCCAAACTTTTGGGGGAAGCCTGATTACCCAGCTGCTGAGGATGGTCATGATTATGGCTCTTCTGAGACTTCAGAAACAACTAGAGAGTAAGTATAAGCATCTCCCTCCATTGGGGTCGGAGCTGCATGCTAGACCATTAGGCCAATGGAACCTGGTTGCTATTGTTTGGGTTAGGGACAATTAAGATGGTTTCTTTGACCAGAAGTTGTGGTGAAATTTTCATATCTGTCTGTAGATAGGGCCATGAACTTTCACCAGGGCCGTGGGCTTTCACCAGGGCATGGACTTTCAGCCTGAGGTTTCAACCCCTCACCTGAACATAATCTTTCATCACCTCTTGCTTGGATAACACCCTCTCCAGTCTTCTCCCTCTTCCCATCTAATCCCTACAGGATATTTAGATTCTCACTGTTTTGACTCTGCTACTTTGCCAATAAAGTTAGGGTTAAGACTTGATAGTTATGAACCCAAACATTTTAACCAGAATTATATGCATAGGAATGCATTTTAACCAAGAAAATCTTTTGAAGATCTAACTCCACAAAGCCAATTTACTTCCTCAATTGTGTTTTGTTTTGTTTTTTTTAAATTCAAGTTGGTTCGGCCACTCCTGATTTTTTTCTACTTTCATTTTTATTTTACTCAAATTATTGTTTGATCATTTTTTATGTTTATGGCAGATTTGGCATATTGATCTTCTGCATTGGTGTTGTTTTCATCAGATTTTATCAATCATAGTTTCTCCCCGTTGTTGGTATTTCTTTAAGCTCGTTCTAAAACACTAAGTCCCATTTTTCCTGGCTCAGGTTCTGTAGATTTAAATTTTGTCAAAAATCATTTTAATCTTCTAGCAATTTTTGGTCATTGACAAATTTTATTAGGTACAGCTCTGGACATTGACAGTGTTAGTTTGGATGACTTATTCTACCAAATCTGACTTTTTTTTTCTGGGTTAAGTTCCTGTTGCCAACAAGATGTGATTGTATAGTCAGGTTATTTTTACTCTATACAAATTTTTACCCTGTGAAGATTTAACCCTTAGGAGTCTAATTTGGCATGTACTAGTTCTACTAGTAATGTTTATAAATACAGCAAAAACTAATGCTTGTATTTATCTTGAGGAATAAGGATATAAGACTTGGGTGCTCAGCAGGGTCACGATGTCTTCAAGATGTAAATAGGACGATTAATAGAACCAGATCAAAAGGGGCTTCTTGGTAGCACCTGGGAGGCTCAGTCGGTTGAGCTTCCGACTTCAGCTCGGGTCATGATCTCTCGACTAGTGAAGTAATTTGCGCCCCACATCCAGCTCACTGGTGTTAGCGCAGAGCCAGCTTCCGATCTCTGTCCCCCTCTCTCTGCCCCTCCCCCGCTCATGCTGTCTCACTCACAGATAAATAAAACATTTAAAAAACAAAACTCAAAATGGCCTCCTTGGTCTTATCCCCGCCACTGCCTGATTCATCATTCCAAAATATACCTCTGATACTTTGACTCCTTTGTTTCTGCTCTTCCATGTTCTCCATAAGCTTTGGGAGAAAGGCCACATTGCTTTGCTTATGCAAACTTTTAAGAAGGAGGATGCACTGGTCTAATGTGCCAGCCAAAGACCTGCCTGACTGACTTCCTCCCATCTCCCCACCTCCCCTAACCCCTCCCTACCTCTAGTACAGTGGTTCTTGACCTGGACTGAACCTTAGAATCACCCTATTACCTGGGGAACTTTAAAAATAATACAGATGCCTGGGTCCAACCTTCAGACCTTCTGATGTCATTGTTTGGGCTGGGGCCTGGGAAGTGGCATGTGCATAACATTGAGAACATTGCTCCAGATTAATGAATTTTTGTATTGTTCCCTATATATATTCAACACTTTTGTTTATCGTCTCCCACTTTTATCTATGCTGTTCTTCATCCTTGGAATTCCCTCCTTCTAACTCTTTATGTATGAATTTATCCTTCTAGTCCTACCTGGGATGTTTCTTTCCTTGTAGATATCCCTCCGAACTGCCAGCCAGAGTTCTTTTCTCTTTCCTCTGAACTCCCTGGGCCTGTCTTCTGGTACTCACCAGTTACTACTTGTATTATAATTGCTTAGCTGTATCTAAGAAGCTCTACCAGATTGGATTGAGAGTTCCTTGAGGGTAGACAGCCCATGTTTTTATCTTTGTGTTCGCACCCCCTAGACCATGCCTAACACATGGTTGGCATTCAGTAAGCATTTGTGGAATGAATGAATGGGTGGACGGATGATGAATGGAGGACTATCCTTACTATGCTACTAGATGAATATTGATCCATCATTTTGGGATTTCAGGGTGTTCAGCAGAACATCTTCAATCCAGCCCTCATTTCGTCGTAGGGGTGATAGCCCCTCGGGCATCCTTGGGAGAAAGAATGATTACCCTGAAAGCATTGCAATGAAATCCATGGAGACGGCAAATCCATATGACTCTGTGCCCGGGGCTCCTGGCAGTGGCTGTGGTAAGCATTTGTTGAGATGAAGATCATGTCCTGATAAGAAATCAGTGGACTTAAGGGAGCAGTCATTAAAGAGTTCCAGGAAGAGAAGAATTGGTTTCTCCCTCCCTTGCCTTCAAACACCCACCATACAAAGGTTGAACACTAAGGGTCTAGAGAAGACCAGCAGTATCATCACTTGTCAAAGCAGGCTGGTTAGGGGTTATGAAAAATGGGGGTGTGTACACCCTGTGCCTACATGAGGTGACTGATGTTCAGATTTGGCCCATTGGGGTTATGCAGGAATGCAGGCTCAGTATGGCTAAATCCTCAGATGTTTCTTTTTTTTTTTTTTTTAATTTTTTTTTTCAACATTTATTTATTTTTGGGACAGAGAGAGACAGAGCATGAACGGGGGAGGGGCAGAGAGAGAGGGAGACACAGAATCGGAAACAGGCTCCAGACTCTGAGCCATCAGCCCAGAGCCTGACGCGGGGCTTGAACTCACGGACCGCGAGATCGTGACCTGGCTGAAGTCGGACGCCCAACCGACTGCGCCACCCAGGCGCCCCTCTTTTTTTTTTTTATAATTATTGATTTTTCTTTTAAAAAAATTTTTAATGTTTGTTTTTGAGAGACAGAGACAGAGACAGCACAAGTGGAGGAGGGGCTGAGAGAGAGGGAGGCACCATCTGAAGCAGGCTCCAGGCTGTGAGCTGTCAGCACAGAGCCCGATGCGGGCCTCAAACTAACGAACCATGAGATCATGACCTGAGCTGAAGTCACATACTCAACTGACTGAGCCTCCCAGGCGCCCCGATCCTCAGATATTTCTAAAGAAGGAAGAAATCTGTTTTTTAAAAAAATGTTTATTTACTTATTTTGAGAGAGATAGAGATAGTGCAAGCAGGGGAGGGGCAGAGAGAGAGATGGAGAAAGAATCCTAAGCAGTCTCCATGCTGTCAGCACAGAGCCCAACATGGGACTTGATCTCACGAATCATGAGATCATGACATGAACACCAAGAGTCAGACACTTAACCAGCTGAGCTACCCAAGCACACCAAGAAATCTGCATTTTTATGTGAAACCTCCCAATTTTTACATGCTCCAAAAAATTAAAAAAAAAAATTAAAGCACTGAACTGGGCAAACAAAATCACTTGTGGGCTAGATTTAGTTTATGTGGCTGTCACTGGCCAGCTTTAGTTTAGCACATCCTAAACTATTCAGACAGTCATCACTTGGGTTTTCAGAACCTACTGCGGGGGCAAAGGGACGAAGAGGCAGCTCTGTCCTCAAGTTACTTAAAGCGTAAGTGGGTGGGTGACACCATCCTGTCAAGACTACACACACACAAAATTAGCAAGCGGACTATGCAAACCCTCAGAATCTGCTACGTGTTAAAGGTATAGCTCTGGGAAGCAAAGGAAACTCTAAATTTCTTATCTTCCAGGAGGAATAGGGACTTGCTGTCTTGTGAAGGAAGCAAGGTCATTACACGAGAGTCAATGTTATAGAAATCTAGAGCCTATGGGGGCCTGAAAAGGGAAGGAGTGTTCAGCCAAGAACAGAATGAGGGGCCCAAGTGCTGCTTGGCACAGATGGGGAATTGATTACACCTGAGAGGGTGGATGGGGAAGAGTTTGAAGCTGGCCGAGAGGAGGGGATGGGATGCATTGTCATGCATTGGTGAGAAACTTGGACTGTTACACGTTTGCATAGAAAACAATTCATTTGGGCTATTCCAAACCGTTATGCCATGCAGAATGCCATGCATTCTCAATGGGGTGGAGGAAGACAATATAAATCCCAGGGGGGTAAAATTTATTCTTGAAAGGCCAGAAAAGTCTTCCTCTTTTTATGTATGAAGCACTGATACACATATATAAGCAGATACACAGTATATCTGTAGTATTAAAATTTCATGGGACAGGGCAATGGGGGAAGAGATGTCCAAATAG
Source organism: Felis catus (assembly GCF_018350175.1). NCBI lineage: Eukaryota > Metazoa > Chordata > Mammalia > Carnivora > Felidae > Felis > Felis catus. The sequence goes on along the minus strand of NC_058383.1, from coordinate 26,103,047 downwards.
ACTCCTTAGGGAGTCTTAGGGGGGCAATAATGAAAAAGATTTAGAAACACAGCCCTACCCCAAAGCAAGTGGAGTTAATAACGACAAGGAGATTTTGAATGTTTTCTATGTCCTGAAGACTCTGCAAAGCACTTTACTTTCATTGTCTTGTTTAAATCTGAACAACCAAATTTCACATAGCCACTACTGATCTCCCTGTTTATAGATGGGAAAACTGATCAAAGAGGGAAAACTGAGGTTCAGAGGCTCAATGCAAGATCACCCAGCTGCTAAATTGAAAGAGCCAGTCTCTCTAACCCAAAACCTGACTCTTACTTATCCTATATTACTACTTGTTAGGATCAAGGCAAATGCGAAAAGATTCCTGACCACTCATGTTTAAAAATAAATTTAAAAAGTAGTCAAGTGTGACTTCTTTTTCTGAACTCCTTTGTAGGACCAAGATTGTAGCCCTTGGCAATCACCTGCCCTGTACTGTGCCATCCTGATAGACTCAGGATCTTCATCTATGTATTCTTTAAGGCTCTAGGTGATTTTCCTAGTGTCACGTTGCCTAGTCACAGTAGGTGCTTAAGCAGTGCAAACTGAATTAATAGTAGCAGTAATGGTAAGGGATGTATCAGTTAGCTATTGCCACAGTAATGCTGCATAACAAACACCTGAAAGAAAAAAAACAGTGTTGTACAATAAAGAAACATATATTTCTTGCTCACACATCTGCGGGTTTGCTTCGAGTTTGATTGAACTAGGCTGTGCTTGACTCCAGGTCATGGATTCTGTATCTACAACCTAGTGCCCTTCTTGGACCAGGGAGCCACCTGGGGGCACTGTTGTCCCATGGCACAAGCTGGAAGTGCTCAAAGTGGTGAGCAAAGACAACACAACATCTCCAAGGTTTTCAGTTGGAACTGGCACACCTTCATTTCTACCCTGTTCCATAGATAAAATTCACATGACCAAGCCCGACTTCAATGGTGTTGTCCAGGGGTGGTGGTGGTGTAATATTTGCTGAACAACAGTTGATCTACTACAACAGTTACTATATATATACATGCATACACACACACGTATAGTTTGGTATGTCTCAGGATTACTTTAAGCACATTACATGTGTTAACTCATTCAATTCCCTCAACAATGATATGTGAAGGGCCCATCATTATTCCTGTTTTAAAGACCATGATATTGAAGCTCAGAGAGGTTAGGTAACATGCCTGAGGGCATCAACTGGAAACAAAGCTGGGCATTGATCCCCAGGAGGAAGTTCAGAACTTCCTGAAATGTAATTTTGTGCATTGTTCACATCAAAATGTGTTCCATTTTCTCTGTTGAGTTTATCTTGTAATGTTTACTGTGGGTTGAACAAAAATATCCTGAAATATGACACTGTCGTGTAGATGCTGAGAGTAGACTTGGTCCCTAAGAAAATCATGCCATAGGGATGCCTGGGTGGCTCAGTCGGTTAAGCATCTAACTCTTGATTTTGTCTCAGGTCATGGTCTCATGATTTGTGGGTTCGAGCCCCGCATTGGGCTCTGTGCTGACAGCACAGAGCCTGCTTGGATTCTCTCTCTCTTCCTCTCTCTCTGCCCCTCCTCCTGCTTAGTCTCTCTCTCAAAATAAGTAAATAAACATTAAAAAAAATAAAAAGAAAATCATGTCATATTTCAAATCTGTTCATGCCTCATCATAAAATGCTAGAAATAGAAAGAACTTCTGTGATTATCTGGACAAGTTTGTTTCATTTTTGTGTCTTAATTTTTCTTAGAGCAGTTTTAGGTTCACAGTAAGATTGAGGGAAAGGTACAGAGATTTCCCATACAACTGCTTTCCCTGACGTGCATAGACTTCACCCATTATCAACATCTGCCACCAGAGTGGTAAATGTCTTAAAACTGATGAACCTACGACACATCATTATCTCCTCGAGTCCACAGTTTATATCAGAGTTCACTCTTGGCACTGTAAATTCTGAGTTTGGACAAATGTATAATGACACATGTCACCATTACAGTATCATATAGAATAATTTCAGTGCCCTAAACACCCTCTGCTCTGTCCGTTTGTCCCAACCCCCTAGACAAGGACTTTTCAAACTCTTGAGTTGTAACCCATTAACAACTTGTGAAGTTAATCCTGAAAAATGAAATGAAAAAGAATGGACTGGAATGAGAATGTACTGGAGAGCCTTTTATGTAGTCCAGCAAAGTATTGTTTAGTGAAACTTATTTTTCGGTCATATATGTGTAGGTATGTCTTGGATCTTAGTGTAATAATTTTTAAAAGTTTTATCAAGTTTAAAATTTTAATTCCACTATAGTTAACATATAGTGTTATTATTAGTTTCAGGTGTATAATATAGTGATTCAGCAATTCTATACATGACTCAGTGCTCATTGTGATAGTTGTACTCTTAATCCCCATCACCTGTTTCACCTGCCCCCTGCCCCCGGCTCCTGGTAACCATCAGTTTGTTCTGTAAAGTTAAGAGTCTCTTTTTTCGTTTGTCTCTCTCCATCTCTTATTTTCCTTTACTTGTTTGTTTCTTTCTTAAATTCATTCTGCATATGAGTAGAACCATACAGTATTTGTCTTTCTCTGCCTGACTTATTTCACTTAGCTTTATACCCTCTAGATCCATCCGTGTTGTTGCAAATAGCAAGATTTCATTCATTTTTATGGCTGAATAATATTCCATTGTAACAAGTATTTTTAACCATGGCTTGTACTTAAATGAGAACCACTGATCGAAGCTGTTTGTACTTAACAACATCGCTTCCATATTTATGTCCTATTTTCCACCCAAGCACTCAATCGTTAGTCTGTCAGGATCTCGAGGTCAAGGTTGAGGTCTTACTGACCATCCTACTCAGTAATATCTAGTGTGGTGGGATTAATTGGTGATGTCTCCTGCCCCTTCATTCCAGTGAACCCTGCTTCTGTGGGTGAAAGTAACCCCCGCCCAGTTTATGGAAACCCACCATTGTCTGGATGTGACTGGCACAAGTCACCCCAAGGTAAGGCTTAAGTGAATAGTAATCAAAAAAATCAACCTTAGAGAGGAGTGTGTTCAAGGCAACACAGACATCGCCATTTCCTTTTGGCCACTGGTGTGGCAACTGATGCAGTATTTGCTTAATTTACTATAACAGGGTTTCCTTTTAGATATGCAGGCTTTTTTCTCTCCTGGATATCAAGGTACCTTCATCAGGACTCTTCTGGTTTCATGTGACAGAAACCCAACTCACATGGGCCCAAAGTATATGTACCGGCTTGTGTGGTGGGAAGGACAGGGAAGAAACAAAGAATTGAAGGTAGAATTACCTTCCAGGACCTAGTATAAAGCTTGGCGTATAGTAAATGCTCAGAGCTATTTGTCAAGTTAATTGGTGAATGAGTTACAGGAACAAGGGCCTCTGAGTCTGCATTGATCAAAAATTTTCTGAATAATCATATAATTATGATGCTAGAGTGTAGGAGCAGTAGGACTGGGGAAAGACAGAATGCTATGAAATCGGTTAGGAAGCTCTGTAAGGATCACTGTGTGCAGTGATGAAGGTCTGATCAGAGGCAGACACTGAGAAACTAAAAGGAAACAAAAGAAGAGAGAGGCCAGGGAATGCTAAGAGGCAAATCTGTGAACAACAAGGAGTAAACAGACCGATGGCATCCTCTGTACAATAATGTGAATTCAGGGACCTCATGACCTAAAACCATGTCTCACCTTCTGGCACCCTATCCTATATGGCAGCATTTAGTGTCGTTCTTTAGGAGCCTTCTCAAGGAGGGGTATATCTTCGAGGATTGAGTATGGCTACTTGGGAGGAAAACCATGGAGGCATAGACAATCACACTCTCCATTTGGTTCCCACTAGAGCAGAAAATGACTTTAACTACTGGGGAAAAGGAATAGCTTGTAACTTCACTGGCCTGCTCTTTCTAGCCAGCCTGAGGTTGGGGCCTCTGGTAAAAGAAGAGTCCCAGAAGGCAGAGAGATTTAAAGAAATAGAGGACCCAAAGATGAATCTGGTTTTCTTCATCATTTTGCTTTGCATTGGTTTGGATTCTCAAACCACATAAAATTAGTTGGTGGACAGCCTCCTGATAAAACATCACTTTGATGGGTTATGCTTTGCACCCAGGAAGCACCCAGCATGTGGTAGGTACTCACAAATGTTCATTTATTTATAAACGAATAAATGATACATCAGCATCTTGTTACAGGAAGGGGCCAGGGCGAAGTGATTAAGATGCCCTGCTTTGGGTCTAGATGGACCTGGGTTTGACCTTCAGTTCTACTACCTGCTTGTTTTGTAACCTTAGGCAAATTACATCTTTGGGCTTCAGTTTTCATAGCTATAAAAGGGGTTTATCGTTGTATATACTGCATAGGGTGATTATGAAAATTAAATTATATACTCTATTTAAGTACTGGGCCTGCAGTAATGGCAGGTATTCTTACTGTTAATTATCATTGGTGGGGAGGAGGAATAGAGTTCCGGTCCAATTCTTTCATTTAATGAAAGTGTGATGAAGAGGGCAGTCAGGGTGGGGGGTGCACTCATTTCTGTGCACCTCAGTCTCCCCAACTATTAAATAAACAACTTGGCCGAGGTGATTTCCAAATCAGGTCTATTGGGTAAAAATCGTGTTCAAGTGCCTTGTTCTGACATGGCACGGCTTAGCAATTTTTTTTCATGTAACAAGAAGTGTGGAGGGGAGGGGTTCACAGTTTGTGTGGCAGCTCTGTCAGGATGCTCTCAAGGACTGAGCTCTTTCTATACCTTCTTTCTCCACCATCCTTCTCAGGTGAGCATTTGTCCTCTTGTTTTCAAAATGGTGGCCTCTGGTGAGGAAGAAGGAAAAATGGTGAAAGGTGAAAGGTGAAACTAGGCAGACTGTCACCTTTTGAAAAGCATTCCTGGAGCTCTATGACTCACTGGCCAGAATGGGGTTACAAGTCCATCTTTAACCACAAAGGAAGCCAGGAGAATTTTAACTGAGCACAGCGCCTACACAGGAAAGGTGGCTTCTGGGGGTATGGGAAAAATGGAGGGCGGATATGAGGAGGCAGACAAATGGCAGGGTTGGCTACCCAAGGCAGTCAGGAGATAATAATTATATTACTATAAATTTTTTTTTGAGAGAGAGTGCATGCATGAGCAGGGGAGAGGGGCAGAGAGAGAGAAAGAGAGAATCCCAAGCAGGCTCCATGCTCAGCACAGAGCCCCACACAGGGCTCAATTCCACAACCTGAGCAGAAATCAAGAGTCAGACACTCAAATGACTGAGCCACCCAGGTGCCCCATTAATTGTGTTACTGTAAACCTGTCTGGATTTATATAGGCAGGTAAAATTATATACATATAAAATATAAGTTTTAGGCCGGGGCACCAAATTAAAAAAGGAAAATCTTGCCCTTTGATTATGAGTCACTTAGGAGAATCTCTGCCTTCTGTTTCTAGAACCCTATTGTCTTTAATGAAGGATTCTGTTTCCAATTTCTTACCTGGTTACCAAGACAGAAGTCCTACAGGAAAACACACCTCTTTATGAGGAGACCCCTCTGCAGATGTAGGGAGTTATGTTATGATTTGTGTAGGACTGGCTTTGGCAATCTCATCCTTGTCTTTTAAAAAGTGTGAATGGGGCATCCCTCTGTGATCATCATCATCTTTCCTGGTGGTGGCTCCTGACGATGTCAGTGTGACTGCTCTGTGAGGTCTCTGGAAGGCCACTCCAGGGGAGAACAAGCCTTGGAGGAGGCAAGAGATGTTTTCTGATGACCAACTGAATGAAATCATCGTCGAGGCAGAGAATGTTCCATCTCGGGTTGTTCCAGAAAAGACACCAGTGAACTCGAGCTTCAGCATGGTCTCATCCATTTCTGACATCGATGTGACAGACTCTCAGAGTTTTGGCAACCCAGATGACAAAAAGAGCAAGCAGTTGTTGAGGTTTTCCACATCTTTGAATGAATCATTTCTTCAGACCCTTCATCGTAGCCCAGGAAGTGTGGGCATAGACACTTCACATGAAAACATTCAAGGTGGTGAGACACTGGGGGAAAGGAGTTAGGAAAGGCGTGAGGAAGGCCTCCAAGCTGTCCACAAGGTTTTTTACTTTTAAGACATGAAGTAGGTTGAAGTTTGGTGGATGATCGCTACGGATGGACCCAGGAAGGGGTCACTTTGGGAGCATCTAACACCTAAAAAGGAGTTTACCATGACCAAGCTCATTTTCTTTCTTCTTATTTTTTTTAAAGTTTACTTATTTTTGAGAGAGCACAAGTGGGGGAGAAGCAGAGAGAGGGGAACAGAGGATCCGAAGCTGGCTCCGTGCAGACAGCAACAAGCCCAATGTGGGACTCAAACTCAAGAACTGCAAGACCATGGCATAAGCTGAAGTCAGACGCTCAACTGACTGAGCCACTCAGGCAGCCCCGCCCCCTCCGCCCCCAAGCTCACTTTCTGTGCCTGGCGGTCTGCCAAGCACTTCCTTTTTTTTCCATCAAATTTAGTTTTACTTATTCCCCACACTTTGAGGCTGGCACGTTTGTCGCTTCCATTTGCTTGATGAGGAATTAAATGACCTGGCAGAACCAGGGCCCAAATACAGGTCTGTCTGGCCTGATGCCTTAACTGCTGTCCTGCTTTAGTCCATTTCCTCCCCACCCTAGATTTGGCAACATAGGATGGCCCTTATTGCCAAGTCCGCCATGACACCAGGTCTTAGCTGATACTGTCTCCCTGCCTTTCTGCTCCTGAGGCCAAACAGTGGTTTCTCAGCTGCTTGTGTCTGTTTCATCTCATAATGCTCCAGTCATGAAGTCCAGGCATTGTCAGTGATTTCTAAGAGGGGAAAAAATCCATTCTCACTAAAGCATTTTGTGGGTTTAGCCCCTTTATTGAAGACTGGGGTGTCTCCTCTCATGCTGCTGTCTCCCCACATCGCTGTCTTCTTTCCTCCTCCTCCTAGTCCTTTCTTCCTCTCTGTCTAGCCCCCCATCCCTCTCAGGAGAGACAAAAATTCCTTGTCTTCAGCAGAGTGAGTTGGTGGCCCTCTTTTGGGGATTTCCTTTTCACCCCAACTAGGTCAATTGTGGAGTTCCAGCTCCATAACTCAACCAGGGAGCCAGACCATTCTGTTGTTACCCCAGTGGTAGTCCCCCAACTGGCTTCCTCATTGTTACAAGATGGTGACAGCAGTTCCAGGCTTCACATGTGGCCACAACAACATCCAGAGGAAGAAGAATCTGTCTTTTTCTTGTTTTTGTTTTTTCTTTTTTGAGAAGGAAGAAGCCTTTTCCAAGAAACTCCTCAGCAGACCATGCATCGCAGAACATTGGCCAACATCTTGTTACATGCTCATGCCTAAATCAGTCACCTGCAACAATCAGTTTGGACGCATGGGACTCATGCCCTGTGCCTGAAGATGGGTCCCACCCTGCAGAAGCTCAGGGCCTTGGGAAAGAGGGGGTAGATGCCCAAACAAAATCAGTATTCTTTTAAAAAGGAGAGATAACTTGGGTAGATGGCCAGCAGTATCTGATGATACTGAGAAGATGGGGGACTCGTTCCAGGAGGCAGAAGAGCATATATGACAACAGTCAAGAAATGTAAAGAAGATAATGCTCAGTCCATTAAGCGTCTGACTCCGGCTCAGGTCATGATCTCTAGGTCCATGAGCCTGGGCCCCGCATAGGGCTCTGTGCTGACAGCTCGGAGCCTGGAGCCTGCTTCACATTCACATTCTGTGTCTCCCTCCCCCCCCCCCCCGCCCCTCTCCCTGCTCTTGTGCTCTCTCTCTCTCAAAAATGAATAAACATTAAAAAAAATTTTTTTAATGTAAATAAGATGCCTGGGCCTAGAGTACAGGGGTCAAGAGAAAATGGTGCAGGCAATCAAGTGAGGGAGGACAGTGAGCCTGACCAGATGTGCAGGGGCTTGTTGGCTTCATTGGATATTTCTTGTCATTGAAAAAAAGGAAAATATCAAATGTTGCATGCAAACATTATCATTTGCTTTGACTTTGAGAAATACGCCATGTTGCCATTTTTTTTCATTTCCGGCTTTTGAGATCATTGAGTCCATATATTCTTTCCTTATGCCCTTAAAGAAACATGCTCTAAGTTCAGTGCTATCTTTTGAAATGCTGATATTCTGTGAAAGAAACAGACTGAAACTCCATTTATTTTCCTCCACAGGACAAAAGTTAATCGCATCTTTGATACCAATGACCTCTAGAGACAGAATTAAAGCCATCAGGAGTCAGCCAAGAACCATGGAAGAGAAAAGGAACCTTAAGTATGGACCCAAAGCTTTTCTTCTTTCCCAGATTTCATGTGAACCTCAGTCTTCTACTTTTGCCCCATCTCAGAAAGATAAGAAATAAATTCAAGAGAAAGGACGGTCTTGCTACAGAAGAATTCCAAATAATCTGTATAGATACTCCTCTGTCCTCTCAGCAGGAGAGCAGGCTATGCTTAGTGATGTGATTTGAAAGGGTGGAGTATGAAAAGCAAGGGAGAGAAACGTTCCAGTGTTGAGGTCTAGTTTACACTGCCCTTCAGCCAGGCCATCAAGGTTAGCATTGCCAGAGATATGTGGTCAGAAGAGCACATTCCCTCTGTGGTATTCTCTCCTAAAGACTGTAACCCCAGTGTCACCAGAGGAAAAAATCAGGCAACCCCTAATAGAGGGACATTCTGCAAAATACCTGACCAGTACGCCTCAAAATTGTCAAAGTCATTAAAAATAAGGGAAGTCTGAGGCACCCCGGTGGCTCAGTCAATGAAGCATCTGACTCTACATTTCGACTCAGGTCATGATCTCATGGTTCATGAGTCTGAGCCCCTGCATCGGGCTCCACGCTGTGTGGAGTCTGCTTGGAATTCTCTCTCTCTCTGCCCTTCCCCATCTCTCTTTGTCTCTCAAAGTAAATAAGTAAACTTAAAAAAAAAAAAAGTCTGAAAAATTGTCAGAGACTAGAGGATTCTTTTTTTTTAATTTCAAAAATTTTTAATTTTTTTTATTTTAGAGTGAGCATGAGTGGGGGAGGGGCAGAAGGAGAGAGAGAGAATCTTCAGCAGGCTCCACACTCAGCATGGAGCCTGACTTGGGGTTTGATCCCACGATCCTGGGATCATGACCTGAGCCAAATCAAGCAGACTAGAGGATCCTAAAGAGACATGACAACTAAATGCAATGTGGCATGGGATCCTGGAATAGAACACAGCATTCATGGAAGAATGAGTGAAATCAGAATCGTGTGAAGTTTAGGTAATTGTAGTATGCTAACATTGGTTTCTAATTTTGACAAACTATGACGGAAATGTAAGATGCTAATAGGAGAAAATGGTGAGTAGCGTATAGGAATTTTCTGTAGTTTTTTCAACTTTTCTACAAATCTTGAATTACTCTAAAATTCAAAGTTTACAAAAAGGAGGAGGAGGAGGAGGAGGAGGAGGAGGAGGAGGAGGAGGAGGAGGAGACCTCAAAAGCTTCCTAAGGCTAAGAATTAAAAAAAAAAACAAGAGTGAAAGAGTGAGGGCTGTTTTAGGCTTCAGACTACTTCACATTTACTGTTCTTCAGCCTTTTTCTTTTTTTTTATGTTTATTTTTAAGAGAGAGAAAGAGTATGTGAGCCGGAGAGGGGCAGAGAGAGAGAGAGAGGGAGACAGAGGATCGGAAGCAGGCTCTGCGCTGTCAGCACAGAGCCCAATGTGGGGCTCAAACTCACGTTTGTGACCTGAGCTGATGTCGCCTGCTTAACCGGCTGAGCCACCCAGGTGCCCCACGGCCTTTTTCTTTTGCAACTTGTCATCTTGGCAGAAACTAGGAGAGTGGATGCAACGATTGCTAATAAATAAGTCAATAATGCATTTGTTCTGGGGTTGCAAAGATAACTTGCAAAGTCTGACAGCGGAGATGAATTTGTCAACAAGAAACGTACACATGAGAAAGAGGAAATCAGGCCAAGTCAAGGTAGAGGAGAATGCAGTGACAGGACTAGCTGGAGTGATACAGGCTGCCTGGGCAAAGCAGGAGGCCATGTTGACCAGGCTGTGGAGATGATGGTGTGGGGATGGGCATTTGGGTGGATAAAGAAAACTAGGAAAGGACCAGAGCAAAGTAGCTGTGATGAATTCATGGAAAGGTAAAGATGCCAACTGTGGCTGGATCTTTTAAAAACACTCTTCCATTTCTAATGTTTTTATTTTATTTTTGAGAGAGAGAGTGTGCATGTGTGCACACACAAGCAGGGGAGGGGCAGAGAGAGAGGGAGACCGAGGATCCAAAGGAGGCTCTGCACTGACAGCAGAGAGCCTAGCACGGGGCTTGAACTCACCAACCTTGAGGTCATGACCTGAGCCGAAGTCAGATACTTAACTGACTGAGCCACCCAGGCACCCCTACAGTCTTCCATTTCAAACTCTGCATGCCTGCCTCTGTCATGGAATAAGGGCCTTGTGAGGGCCCCAAAGACTTTACAGCAGGATTTTTCAACCCCAGTATGCCTGATATTGGAGGATGGATCATTCTCTGTTGTGGGGGACTGTCCAGTTTATTGTAGGGGGTTTAGCACATCTCTGGTCTCTACCCACTAGAGGTCATAGCAAATCTCTCTCCCCTAGATTTTTGACAATCAAAAATGTCTCCAGACTTTGCCAAATTGTTCCCTGGGGGCAAAATCTCCCTAGGTTGAGAACCACTCAAGGGTGATGACTTATAGGACCCTTCCGCCTCCCCCTGCAACAGTTATCACTCGTACCCTCTGCCCTTCCCCCTGCTGTTTCCATTCCAGCCATCCTGGCCTCCTTGGGGGTCTCATGTTGGCTGTTCCCTCTGCCACGGAGCAGTCCCTTATCCATACAACTAACCCCTCCCCTCCTTCAAGATTTTGCTCAAATATCATGCTATTTCAAATTATAACACAGTTCCCATCCCAGTATTTCCCATCGCCTTATCCTGTTCTATTTCCCTTTTTCTCTCCATAGTATAAATCACCGTTTCTTTATTGTCTTTCCGTTCCAACTAGGATATCTTCTCCATGAGGCAGGGAAATCATTCTCTTTGTCTCACTACCTGGGTTGTGCCTAGTACACCATAGACACTCAGTAAATATTTGGGGAATGCAGTGATTACGGCATTGGTATCTCTCCCTTTCTTCTGGCATTCCCCACAGGAAAATGGTTGACAAAGAGAAAAGTAAGCAATCCCACCGTATCCTTGAGTTCAACTGCTGTGCTCAGTGTCTGAACTCCGTTTCACAGGTAAGAGGCCTTTATTGCAGTCAACAAATGGGCATGATAAGGGGTAAAAAGGTACCCCTTGCAGAGTGGGATGAAAGGTACCCAAGGGGAAGAGGAACCAAAATTCAGGGCTGTTTCATTGAAAGCCATAGAAATTGGGTTGGTCTAGGTGCAGAGAAACCAGGTGGGCATGCAAAGGTGTATAAGAGGTTGCTGAGTTATTTGGACAGCATAGCTATTGTGAACGTCACCTTCAACAGCAACCTGGGATATAGGAGAATAATATAGGAGAATAATAATAGGAGAATAATAGCACTCACCTGGAAGAGTGGCCTGTCAGATTAAACGAGATAACGTTTGCAAACACGCTGAGCGCATGCCTGGCACGTTCTAACGCTCTGGAAATAGTGGCCGTTTTTGCTAGGATGGGACCTTCTCATAGGTGTTTGTTGAGTGACTGTCTACCACATGCTTTGTGCCCCTACCCCAGGCTTACCGTAGATCTAAGAACAGCCTGTCAGAACTGCTCAGTTACATCAGCCTATGGCAGAAGACGTTCAAGGTCATTGGAGGCAAGTTTGGAACGAGCGTCCTCTCCTATTTTAACTTTCTGAGGTGGCTTTTGAAGTTCAACATTTTCTCGTTCATCGTGACCTTCAGCTTCATCATCATCCCTCAGTTTACTGTGCCTGAAAAGAACACCCTCCAATTCACCGGATTGGAATTTTTCACCGGGGCGGTAAGTTCTCCATTTCCCCCCACCTGGAAATCCACCACCTCAGAAACCCCCAGACATACCTTCCAGACCCCTCATTTTGCCTGGGAGTCAACTGATAGGCAAAGTGGGACTTTGAAATGTGTTTCTTTTTTTCCCTAAAAGTAACATATACACAACACAGGAGACTTTCTGTCTGTAGAGGTAATCATATCAATAGTTTGTGTTGCTCACCGTCTCCTTTTCTGTGCACACACGGACACATATATACGTGTACATATACATCCCTTTCTTCTGTTTCCACTTTCTTTTGTTTTTTAACAAAAGATGAATCAATCACATATACCACCTATGACTCACTTTCTTTCATCTGCTCTGTGGTGGATATGTCATATTGGTGTTTGTAGAGCTACCTTTTTTTTCTTTTTTCTTTTTCTTTGTACAAAATACAATGCTCCTTTTGAAAAGTTCCTACTGTAAATTTTTTGAAAAATGTTTATTTATTTTTGAGAGACAGAGAGAGCAGGGGAGGGGCAGAGACAGAGGGGGGGAAAAGTTGCTACTGTAAAAGAGAGAAAATTAGGTGAAGGTCCACATTAGTCTTCTTCCCTTGTCTAATGGCCTAGCTTAGAGCCTATCTTTGTCCACTGTTTTTCTTCCTTCTTTCCTAAAGAAAACAGGATACTACAGGTTTTTGCAACATTTTTTTGTTTTACTATGTATCTTGAGCATCTATATAGATCCACAGTACTCTTTTTTTTTTTAATTTTTAAATATTTATTTATTAAAAAAAATTTTTTTTTTCAACGTTTATTTATTTTTGGGACAGAGAGAGACAGAGCATGAACGGGGGAGGGTCAGAGAGAGAGGGAGACACAGAATCGGAAACAGGCTCCAGGCTCCGAGCCATCAGCCCAGAGCCCGACGCGGGGCTCGAACTCAGGGACCGCGAGATCGTGACCTGGCTGAAGTCGGACGCTTAACCGACTGTGCCACCCAGGCGCCCCAAATATTTATTTATTTTTGAAAGAGACAGCGTGAGTGGGGGAGGGGTAGAAGAGAGCGAAACAGAATCCGGAGCAGGCTCCAGACTCTGAGCTGTCAGCGCAGAGCTGGACTCAGGGCTCGAACTCACTAGTTGTGAGATCATGACCTGAGCAAAAGTCGGACACTTGACCGACTGAGCCACCCAGGCGTCCCAGTCCATAGTATTCTTTTTAACAGCAGCTATAATTTGTTTACCCATCTCCCTATCGACACTTATAGCCCTTGCCTTGTGAGTTTACTTTCTAGAAGAGATTTCTGCCACTAGCATTCTGTAGACCAGGGACTGACAAACTATAGCTGGGGCCAAATCTGGCCTGCCACCTAGTTTTGTACAGCCAATGAACTAAGATTGGTTTCTACATTTTTAAATGGTTGAAAAAAAATCAAAACAGGGATGACATTTTGTGAAACATGAAAATTATATGTGAAATTCAAATTTGTGTCCATAAATAAAGTCCTTCTGGAACTCGGTCACATCCATTTGTTTAGGTGTCTGTGATGCCTTCCTGCTACGGTGGCCGAGTGGAGTTGTTGCTATAGCTACCAAGCCAGATATTTATTATCTAGCTCTTCACAGAAAAAATTTGCCGACTCTTGAAGTAGAATGTTCAAAATCAAGTTCTCCCATTTATCTTTTTAAATTTCTTTTTCTGTTAAAAATTCTCCCTTGTGTTAAGTGCATTAAGTGAGAATTATTATTATGTAAATTTCTTCCTCATTTACTTTCATTCTCCTTGTTGTGATGTATATTTTTAATTTAATTAACTTATTTTTTAGGGCTTTGTTTTTATTTTTATTTTTATTTAAAAAAAATTTTTTTTAACATTTACTTATAATTGAGAGACAGAGAGACACAGAGCATGAGCAGGGGAGGGGCAGAGAGAGAGAGCGAGACACAGAATCTGAAGCAGGCTCCAGGCTCTGAGCTGTCAGCACAAAACCTGATCCGGGGCTCGAACTCAAAAACTGCGAGATCATGACCTGAGCCGAAATCAGACGCTTAACCGACTGAGCCATCCAGGTGCCCCTAGGGCTTTATTTTTTAAAGTTTATTTACTTATTTTGAGATAAAGCACAAGCAGGTGAGGGGCAGAGAGAGAGAGAATCCCAAGCAAGGCTCCATGCTATCAACACAGAGCTGGATGCAGGGCTCGAACCCATGAACCGTGAGATCATGACCTGAGCTGAGATCAAGAGTTGGATGTTTAACTGAGCCCCCCAGGCACCCTGATCTATATTTTTTATATTTGTATATATATAACATTTTATTATGAAAAATTTCAAACATACAGGAAATAAAGAGTAGTAAATGAACACTCATATGCCTACTATGCAGGTTTCTAAATTGTTAACGTTTAGCCACATTGTTTTATCTTACTATTTTTTGGAAGTATTTCACAGTAAATTAAAGACATTTGGACATTTTACTCCAAATTTCTTCAGCATGCATCTTTGCAAAATAAGGACACTTTCTGCAGTTATCACACCTAGCAAAATTAAAAATATCATTCAAAATCCAGACTATATTCAAATCTTCCCAGTGGTCCCCAAAATGTCTTTCATAGCTTGTTTGTTCAGACCAGGATCCAATTAAAGCCCCAGTTTGCATTCAGTTGCTTTTTCTCTGAATTTGCAATTAATCTAGAATGATCTCTCCAGGGTTGCCTGGGTGGCTCAGTCAGTTAAGCAGCCAACTTCAGCTCAGGTCATGATCTTACAGTCCATGAGTTTGAGCCCCGCATCAGGCTCTGTGCTGACAGCTCGGAGCCTGGAGCCTGCTTCAGATTCTGTGTCTCCCTCTGTCTCTGCCCCTCCCCTGCTTATCTCTCTCTGTCTCAAAAATAAATAAAAACATTAAAAAAATTTTTTTAAATAAAAAATAAGAAAAAAAGAATGATCTCTCCAGACACAGCCCTCTCTTTTCTTGACGTTGGCTTGTTGCAGAAACCAGGCCAGTTGTCATACAAACTCCAACATTCTACCTTGTGGAATCAATTGTTTCCTTATAGTCTCTCTGACTTGTTCCTCTGGCCCGTATTTCCTATAAATTGCAATTTAGACCTAACAGCTTGATTTGTTTCATATCAAACATGTTTGACTATAATACTTAACATGGTCATGTTAAGATGACAGAGGCCCATCATGGTTGACTGTCCTGGTTTTAGTCATGCTTTGCTTGGTCACTGGGTTCAGGTGATGACCGCTGGGTCCCTCCACTGTAAGGAGGGTTTGAGAGTCCTTTCCCAACTCAAAGAGCCTAGTGATAAAACAACTGTGTTTTTTTTTTTTAATGTTTATTTATTTTTGAGACAGAGGGAGACAGAGGGAGATAAAGCATGAGTGGGGGAGGGGCAGAGAGAGAGGGAGACCCAGAATCCGAAACAGGCTCCAGGCTCTGAGCTGTCAGCACAGAGCCCGATGCCGGGCTTGAACCCATGAGCTGTGAGATCATGACCGGAGCTGAAGTTAGACTCTTAACTGACTGAGCTACCCAGGTGCCCCCAAACGTCTATGTTCTCAGTGACCTTGGGTGCCCTGCCAACAAAATGTCGAAACTGACTGATGCAAGTTTCTTGCAGATGGAAAAGGTGAAGGGTGCTGACCATTGTCATTGTTTTCTCAAGAGACCCACCTGACCTCTGGCTTCTTGCCTCTTTCAGGGTTATTTTCAGGACACAGTGATGTACTATGGCTTTTACACCAACTCTACGGTCCAACACGGGAGCAGTGGGGCACCCTACAACATGCAGCTGGCCTACATCTTCACAATCGGAGCGTGTTTGATCGTCTGTTTTTTCAGTTTGCTATTTAGGTATGGAGTATCTGCATTTCTCGATCCTAAGCTCATTTTGGATTTAGGTAAAATTCAAGAGACTGAAAAGTTCCCCAGGAAACAGTTTCTCTGCAATTTTGACTTTCTATTGCTGTCTGAGCATTCCCGTTTTATAACACAAACTGTAAGTTTGGATAAAGAAGAGAGGTTTTTGTGTGCTTTCAAGGAAATTGGTCAGTCTGAAAATAGGGATGCAGTGACCCCACTAGTTATATGGAAGGAAGGGCATGGATAGGCAATTGTCCCTTGACAACTGTCAAAGAGGAGGTACAGATGTTCAACCTTTGTATTCGTTTTCCTAGGTCTTCCTAGGACTTTTCCTCGGTCTTCCATAACAATGTACCACAGACAGGGTTGCTTAAACAACAGAAATATATCTTCTCAAGTTCTGGAGGCTAGAAGTGTAAGATCAAGGTCCTGGCAGGGTTGGTTTCTTCCGAGGCCTCCCTGTGGCTTATAGATGTCTGCCTTCTCACCGTGACCTAACAAGGTCTTTCTCAGTGCATGTCTGAGTCCTAATCTTCTCTTCTTATAAAGACACCAGTCATATTGGATGAGGGCCCGCCTTGATGACCTCATTTTAACATAATTGCCTCTATAAAGATCCTATCTGCAAATACTGTTGCTTTCTGAAGGTTAGGGGGTTAGGGGTTAGGCTCTCAGCATAGGAGTTTTTAGGGTGTATAGTTCAGCCTATAACATCCTCACTGCCAGCACACAATTCAGAGTAAAATGAGATTTCGTTTTGTCCTATCAAACCAGGAAAAGTTCCTAAAGCTACTGTTAGTGGTGGCAAATTTTGGAAAGGTATTGACTCAGCACTTTTTACATGCCAGGCTCAGTGCTGAGTGCTTCCCCGGCTGATTTCACTGAGTCCTGCTGACGTCTCCATGATATTAGCATCTGCCTTTATCAAGTGCTTACTGTTCTAACCGCTACATTGATTCTTGTGGTTGGCTGAACAATTCCCCCCGCCTCCCAAAGATGTCCAAGTCCTAATCCCCAGAACCCGTGAATATCTTACTTTACCTGGCAAAAGGGACTTTGTAGATGAGACTGAGTTAAGGGTCTTAAAATGGGCCAGTTAATCATAAGGTTCCTTGTAAGTGGGAGGCAGGAAGGTCAAGGTCAGACAGAATGGAAGCTGCAGCTCTCCTGGCTTTGAAGACAGGAGGGACCATCAGCCAAGGAATGCAGGCAGCCTCTAGAAGCTGGAAGAGGCAGGTAAACACATTTCCTGCTGAAGGATAGGAATGAACACAGCTTTGCTGACACCTTGATTTTAGAAACATTTTCTGATTTCTGACTTCCAGTAAGAGAATAAGTAGACATGTGTTGTTTTAAGCCACTTAAGTTTGGGACAGTTTGGTACAGCAGCTAGAGGAAACTAATATAACTCTCATATAAACTCTGTGGGTGGGTACTATTATTATCCCCATTATATAGATGTGGAAACTGAGGCTCATTGCAGTTAAAATAACAAAGATCTCCCAGCTGGCAATCCAGGATTATAAGACAGACCTATGAGATCTTGAAGCCAGTGCTCTTAACCATTATGTTTGTGATCGCACTGTTCCAGTAGAACCTGAGGTTGCCTGTTCCACGTTGCCTGTCCCTGTTAATGGTAGGACTCCCCTTTGTTTAATTCCTGCACTCCCCAATGCCTGTTTCAATAACACTTGAGTGTTTTGGTTTCTGCCTTCCCTAGCATGGCCAGGTATTTCCGGAACAACTTCATTAACCCTCACATCTACTCCAGAGGGATCACTAAACTTATTTTCTGCTGGGACTTCACCGTCACTCATGAAAGAGCTGTCAAGTTGAAACAGAAGAATCTTAGCACGGAGATAAGGGTAAGGCAGGCTTGCTTTATACAACACCTTCCCACAGCTAAGTTCCTTTACTATGTCTGTAACTTTTCTTTTTTTTTTTTTTAATTAAAAAATGTAATTTATGAAAGAGAGAGCACACATGCGAGCTGGGGAAGGACAGAGAGAGAGAGAGACAGAGGATCTGAAATGGGCTGTGTACAGACAGCAGAGAACCTGATGTGGGACTTGAACCCATGAACCATGTGATCATGATCTGAGCCGAAGTTGGATGCTTAAGCAGCTGAGCCACCCAGGCGCCCCTACAGTGCTTTTCAACTCACAACAGTTTTTGCCCCTCAGGGGACATATAGTAATATCTGGAGACTTTTTATTTTTTTTTAATGTTTATTTATTTTTGAGAGAGAGAGAGATGCACAGACCATGAGCGGGGGAGAGGCAGAGAGAGAGGGAGACACGGAATCTGCAGCAGGCTCCAAGCTCTGAGCTGTCAGCACAGAGCTTGATGTGAGGCTTGAACCCACACACTAGCTGAAGTCAGATGCCTAACTGATGGAGCCACCCAGGCACCCATATCTAGAGACTTTTTCTATTGTCACAGTTAGGGGGAGGGTGCTACTGGATGTTGCTAAACATCCTGCTGTGCACAGGAGAGTTGTCACAATACAGAATTACTGGCTGAAAATGTTAATAATGCCGAGGGTGAGAAACCCTGGTCTATAGGAAAAAACTTACTAAAAAGAAAGAAGAGAGAGAGAGAGAGAGAAAAAAAACCAGAAACAAATATACCCAACCCCAGACTCTTAAATACAGAGGACAAACTGGATGTTGCTAGAGGGGACTTGGGTGGAGGGATACATAATAGGAAAAAAAAAAAGAGGGAGAATAATTTGTAAGCAAGGAGGCTTTGACAAGACGTTTGAAGATGTTAAATTCATTGGTGTAGATACCCAGCCTTATTCTTCAAAAAAGAGTTTCTTGACACCTCAAAGTGCTTTCCTCAAGAGCACAGTCCCACTCTGTTGGGCCTGTTTCTCTAAGATGGAAAAGGTGTTTGGCACAGTGATAGAGGTTCTTGGTCCATTTGAGATTTCCCCATGGGTCTCTCATAGTCCACATCCATCATGAACTTCCGCCTTTCTCTCTCCTGTGGATCTGGGGTGGGTTGTGTCTCAGAGTGGCCAAGATTCACCTGCTGAGTCTTTGCTAACAGGTGATAGGGTACTGTGGGCCGACCTGACTTCCTTGTGTGTATAGGAAAACCTGTCCGAAATCCGTCAGGAGAACGTCAAGTTAACGCTCAATCAGCAGCTGATCCACGTGTTGGCCCACCTGGCAGCCTGGGTCGTCTCTACTGGAGTGGCCATTGCCTGCTGCGTAGCTGTTTATTACCTGGCTGAGAACAACTCAGAGGTAACCAGAGGGGCAGGGACACTGGGGGCCCGAGCACAAAACCAGGTGAAGGGATGAGATACTGGAGGGAGGCAGTATGGAGCTGCTACTGAACTCAGACTCTGTGGCGGGCAGCACTGGTATCAGCCGGAAGCTTGTGAAAAAATGCAGAATCTTGTGTTCCTGCCTGGGCTCACAGCCTCAGAATCTGTATCCTGACAATGCCCCCTGGTGATGTGTATGCACGCTTCAGAGTAAGAAGCTCTGGGTCCGTGGAGAGATGGGAACTTTGGGCAGCAGACGTGGGATTGAGTTTTGGTTTCTTCCTTTATTATTATATTCCTAACACCTCCCACTGCCCCTGGCACTGAGCAGACACTCTAAGTGTTGTGATCTGATGGACTCTGGTGAGCCATTTAACCTTTCTGAGCTCTGGATTCCTCACTTGCAAACCAGGAATGATCGTACCTGGCTTTGTAGGTGTGTGGTCAGGACTAGAAAAAAGTTATGTGAAGAGTCTACTCCGTGCCCAGTATTGTGAGTAGTAAAGGAATATTACCTTTTTTTTTTTTTTTTTTTTTTTTGCAAATGATATAAACTCTGAGACTAATTAGCTGGATGATCTGGGCAAAGTACTGTTTTTCTGTAGGTTTCAGCTTTTCCCCTGGAAATGGAACTAATTGTAGCCAGTTTGCCGACCTCTAGAATTGTGGTACAGGTTGGTCGGATTATTTCACTTGCTTTAATGACTTCCTATTTTTTTTTTTAATTTTTTTTTCAACGTTTATTTATTTTTGGGACAGAGAGAGACAGAGCATGAACGGGGGAGGGGCAGAGAGAGAGGGAGATACAGAATCGGAAACAGGCTCCAGGCTCTGAGCCATCAGCCCAGATCCTGACGCGGGGCTCGAACTCACGGACCGCGAGATCGTGACCTGGCTGAAGTCGGACGCTTAACCGACTGCACCACCCAGGCGCCCCAATGACTTCCTATTTTTACCCTCGATATAAATTTATCCTCCATGGCATGATCGACAGATCTTGTATGATCTGATCCCTGCCCACATCTCTAGCTTCAACACCCCACAACTACCCATATCCTACATTAGCAACACTAAATGGTGTGTCCACAGTTCCCTGAGCACACCATGTTTTTCCTTTTCTCACGGTAGGAAAACATGCACTTCATTCTCTACCCAACCTGCCCTAATTCCCTCATTGGGCAAATTACTCCTCCTCCTCCTCCTCCTCCTCCTCCCCCTCCTCCTCCTCCCCCTCCTCCTCCTCCCCCTCCTCCTCCTCCCCCTCCTCCTCCTCCTCCAGACCTCAGCATGGTGCCGTTTCCTCAGCAAATTTTCTCACACCCCCACCACCCTCACGAGACTGTGTTGGGCGCTCCTGACTCTGCAAGCTTTACCCTGTGCTCTTGTCATGTGTAGTATTGAAAATACCTGTTTATGCAGGTATCTTTACGTATCTTCAAAAGATAGTAGCTGGGCTCCAGGCCCAATATTTGACACATAGTAGGTGCACAACCAAATGGATGAACAAGTGAAGGAGAAGCCAGCAAGAAAATGGGTGTGGGATTATATAACACTAAGAGTTTGCCATTAACCATGTTGAGATGTGCCCTCAAATAGGGGAAATCAAGTCTCAGTGCTTAAGGGCCTGGCAATGCCTACCCAGGGTAGAAATTGTGACCAGGCAGCTGTAGGCATAAAGAAGCCTTCTGAGTTTCTTCTTCACCTGGAAGGTTTTCTCCACACCCACCTGAAGTGCAGGAGGGCAGCTAAGGAGGTGAGGAGGCAGAAGTGGAGCCTATTGTTTGAACATCTGCTGTATGCCAGGCAGGAGCAACCCTTTGTACAACTCTAGGGGTCACATTCATGGGCAGCTACAATCTTCTGTGAATGATGTCTCACCTATGTTGTTGAGGGGCCAGACCTGGCCTTATTTGGTTTCATTCAATTCTTTTATTTTTATTTATTTACTTTAATGTTCATTTATTTTTGAGAAAGCGCAAGCGGGGGAGGGGCAGAGAGAGGGGGACAGAGGATCTGAAGTGGGCTCTGCGCTGACAGGCTGACAGCAGCAAGCCCGACGTGGGGCTCGAACTCGCAAACAGGAGATCATGACCTGAGCTGAAGTCTGCCGCTCAACTGACTGAGCCACCCAGACGCCCCAATTCTTTTATTGTTTTTAATTAGGGCATCAACTGAGAGAGAAACAGAGAAAGAGAGAGAGAGAACATGCACTTATGTGTGCATGAATAGGGGAGGGGAAGAAAGAGAGGGAGAGAGAGAATCCCAGGCAGGCTTCACGCTGTCAGTGCAGAGCCTGACTCTGAGCTTGATCTCATTCTCATGAACCATGAGATGGTGACCTGAGCCAAAATCGAGTCAGAAGCTTAATCGACTGAGCTACCCAGGCGCCCCTCATTTAATTCTTGCAGTGACTCTGTGGGTCACATGATAATCTCCCCATCACACAGACAGGAAAAGAGGCCCAGGGAAGCTATGCATCTGGCTTCAGACCTTATAGCTCATAAGCATGGGAGAGGGGACAACATTTGAACCCAGGTTACCCTGGCTACAAAAATACTTCCAAAAGTGCAAGTGGGGCTTTCGAAACCACCCAGAGATAAAGGGAGGCAGGGTCAGGCCTAGGGGTGGGAAGGAGGTAGTGTGAGACAGAAGATAAATCCACTGGAATCCCTGACTCCAAGGATTCCTGGCTGAGGGCAGCCTTCACCCCACTCCAAACCAAGTGCCAGGGTGTTGCATCCACATGAAGGAAGGGGGTGCCTCTTTGGACCTCAGACGAAGGTGTGCCATGGGCTAACAGAGGGTCCCTTTCCCCTGATTCAGCACCCAAGAAAAGCCTGGTGAAAATGAATAGGGCCATGCAGGAGACAGGCGGAGAAAGTCTGCAGTGCTCAATACCCTTGTGGTATAGCTCCAACAGCCAGGAAACACGTTCTCATTGCTGCAGACCTCTTGCTAAGGACAGTAAAGTCACAGAATGGCTGTTTTGAGTTCAGGCCCCTGAGTCAGATGGACCCAGTTCAAATCTGCCTCGGTGACCCCAGGCAAGCATTTTTACCTCTCTGAGCCTCCATTTGCCAGTCAGTCTATTAATACCCACCTGCTGGGCTGTAGTGAGAATTAAACGTGATCACGTGATCACGTGGGTAATGCTGGGCACAGGGTAAGTGCTCAATAACCGGCAGCGTAAGAGCTAACCCCGGAGGAGCTACCACTGGGGTTTCCCCATTGTGTGGGGTCTTCTGCGTGAGGCAGAGAGGAGTTCCGTGCACGTTTGGCATCTGGATTCTCTCCCTGCATCCCCTGCAGTTCCTGAAGAACCACCAGAACCCTGGAGCAGTGCTGTTACTGCCTTTCCTCGTGTCCTGCATCAACCTGGCAACGCCACGCCTCTACTCCCTCTTCAGGCTGGTGGAGAGGTATGAGACGCCGAGGCGCGAAGTCTACATCCTCCTCATCCGGTAGGTGTGTCTGCCACGCCCACCACCAGCCTGTATTTCCAGGGAGGGAAGTGAGGTGGGAGCTACAGAGGGTTATGCTCGAGTACCAGAGTTCTGTTTTCCAGAAAGGATTTCAAGAATAAAGTGTGTTTGTATGGGGTGGGTTAATAGCCATAAAATCCAAAACGCTCTCAGGTATACAATTAAGTACATCAGTCTTTTGCTCAGAGTAATAGCTTACCTTTCCAAATTGCTACTGGCCTGAGGATTTTCATAGTTTTTCTCAGTTATGAGATGTACAGATGTTCATGTTGTATACTGCAGAAGGGTGCCTGGCTGATGAGTTGTGTAGGGACTGAAATTCATCTAGCGTTTGCATTAGTCAAGCTGTGAGCCTTGGTAGCCACTGCCTCAGCTGGGAGAAAGAGGTGTATTAAAAAATTTTTCTTTTAATGTTTACTTATTTTTGAGGTAGAGAGAGAGCACAAGTAGGGAGGGGCAGAAGGAGAGGGAGACACTGAATCTGAAGTAGCCTCCAGGCTCTGAGCTGTCAGCACAGAGCCCAACACGGGGCTTGAACTCGTGAACCACGAGATCATGACCTGAGTCGAAGTTGGACGCTTAACCGACTGAGCCACCCATGAGCCCCAAGAGGTGCATTTTTGTAATTCAGACACCCAAATGGAGGTAGAGGGGGTGCTTCTGGCAATTAGTTGGCTGGGAGGGGATGCCTTTTTGTGCTAGAGGTGACCCCAAGGTTTCGATAAACAAAGCATAAAACAACCCAAATGTTGTCCTTGCTCCTTCCTGGCTAGTTCCCTGACCAGTTCCTGTTTATGGTGTTTATGACAACAGGTCAGTACAATGTAGACTGAGTTTCTTTACTGATCAGTTGCAGAGCCCTTGCCTTCTATGGCCTGAGAGATCTGGCTCCTGGCCAGCTCTCCAACCTCATCTGGAGAATTTGGATGAAGAGGTGGTTAGACATGTATGCTCAGTGGGCCATTTTGAACCAATAAGTTTGCTCTTTGTGTTTTTCTGATCATTTAAGAGTTTAGTTGTCTTTTAATATACATCAGCCCTTAGTACAGCTTCAACAAAATATTCAAAATCTTTGCATGAAGAGAAAATGGGAACTCTTAGAAATACACAGTTCTTTTTGATCTGAGATGAGATTTTTCTCAGCATAGAAGAGTGTGTTTTCAAGTTTAACTTGAAGCTACACTGCAATAAAGGTCTCCTGATGCCTTAATCCAGTAGACAGTGAGGGTGTATCACAGGCTAGGCACTAGGCAAGAGATTGGGCTTCTGGCACGGAGAAAGATCTAGTGCCCTTCCTTCATGGAACTTCAGAGTCTAACACAAAGGTTCTCAACCTTCAGCATACATCAGAATTACCTGAAGGGATTTCTTGGTCCTGTCTCCAGGGTTTCTGATTCAGTAGGTCTAGGGTGAGGCCTGAAAATTTGCCTTTCTAGCAGGTTTGCAGACGAGGCTGATGCTGTTGGTTCAGAGGACACACTTTGAGAACCCCTGGTCTAGTGGTACACAGTTCTTGGCACACCAGGGCTGAAGCCCTATTAAAACCAGCAGCTATTGACTTTGGCAAAGTGACTAGGTTTAAGAGATGGTCCTCAGTTTCAGTCTTTGTCATGGCCCTCACAAGCTGTGTGCCCTTGGACACGTTGTGTCATCTCTGAACTTCAGTGTCCTCATCAGTAAGATAGACATAAAAATTCTATCTACCTGATGACAGAGTTGTAGAAAGTAAGAATGGCAGCAAATTTTAAACATTAAGCTGTGAAGATTAAGGTGATTCAGTGAGGTTCTTAGCACAGTGTACTGCCCATGCTCAGCACCCAATTAAAAGTATGTACACTTATTATTATTACAATGAGAAGTGAAATTAGATAGTTTGGAATGCACTGAAAGAGGGTATATCAGTTGAAATAAGTTAGGTTATGCTGCAGTAACAAACATCCCCTATCTCCCTAATCTCAGTGGCTTCGAACACAAAGATTTAGTTCTTGCTCATATTATGTGTCCATTGTGGATGGCAGGTGGTTTTGGTCATGTCATTCATGCAGGGATCCAGGCTGACAGCAGCAACCGTCTCAAATATTGCTGATGGCCATTCCAGAGGGAAGACCGTGAGTTCCGGAGAGCCTCGCTGGCATTTCAGTGCTCCAGCCTAGAATGACGCAAAGTGACACACATCACTTCTGCTCACAAATTACTTGCCAGAACTAGCCATATTGGCCCCAGTCAAACCACACGGGAGCGGGAATTTCAGTCCTACCATGTGACCAAAAGGAATTATTAGCAAACAGTACTAATGACTGTCATGGAAGGTAACAATAGTTGTTTTCTCTTCTGTTATTTAGAAACATCTTTCTGAAAATATCAATCATTGGAATTCTTTGTTACTATTGGCTCAACATTGTGGCCCAGGCTGGTGAAGAGGTGAGATTTCTGTGCTGTTCTGCCTTGAGTTTTTTTCTTAACCTTTGAATACAGGGAGGAAGTGAATTTCTCTGGTTTCTCAGAATTTCTACTCATGATCTTAGAGTTGATATAATATTCTTCCTTCCATCCATCCATCCACCCATCCATCCATCCATCCATCCATCCATCCATCCTTGGGCTGTGCACTCAAAACATCCCTCTCCTCGTTCAACCAAACGTAAAAGCTCCCAGTCCATCAGTTCATAGCACTGACTTCCTGCAGAGGTAATTGATCACCAGTTTCATGAACTAAGTCAGCCTTCCAATTTGTGCCAGCCTGCTAAACCTCTAAGCCACTTTCTTAGTCAAGTAAGTATTAACGGATTTTCATAAGGTTAATAAACAAAGAGTAAAGGCATTGTTGCCATTGATGCCTTCTGCTAGCCCTGGCTGAGAAATGGGATCCAGAGGGCATAGGACAGGGATGAAAAGTTTTAAGAGGAGAGGTAGTGAGAAGGAAAAGTTTGGGGTGCACGTGGAGGGCAAGCTTTAATGGGGAAAAAGCAACACAGAAAGGGAATAAACACCCTTGAAAACAAACTCAACAAATTAATGGTGCGTCCCTGCCCAGAGTGGTCTGCTTTTCTGGATGTACAAGGACCCAGTCACATTGGCCAGCAACCGTGTCCTAATGAGTGTAGGGTGCCAGAAGGGCACTGGGCAGAACCAACAGCCCCTTCCCACATCCTGACTCTTGTTTACCTTACAGTGTTGGGAAACTCTCATTGGCCAGGAAATCTACCGGCTCCTTCTGATGGATTTTGTGTTCTCTTTAGCTGATTCCTTACTGGGGGAATTCCTGAGGAGGTAAATATTTATCAGCCTTGAGTCATTAGTACCTGATGTTGGAGCCAGAGCCAGAGTCTTGGCTGAGCCGGAAGTATGGGTATCCCTTACGCTTACTATAGTTAGCACATAGGCGTCCCTTATTTATTTCAAGTATGCACTGTGACAAGTCTGCCTGTTGTTCTTTGGGACGTTGCTTGCTTCTGAAATTAACCAAAATTTCACTTTGACCTGACAGTCCTGTTGTCCAAGTTCATTCAGCTAACCCTTTACAAACTTCTCTTGAGATAAAGACATTACTGGATGCAAAACATAGAAAGTGAAAGTCTTTGAGAACTTTCCACCACAGATCATTTTAATTGTAGTGTATATTCTTCCAGATTGTTCTGTGCACATACTGCTTTGTGTGTGTGACTGTATTATATAGTTTCAAAGATAAAAATTGGGTCATGCTGAAAATCATTGTGGACTTTGCCCGTATTCTTTTTAACATTACGCTGTGGCATCTTTCTATGACGACACCTATAGATTTATCTCATGATCCATTTAATTGACTTTGATTCATGTGCTAATTGTGATTTTAGACACCAGGTGTACAGAACTGAGACAGTGTTATCATTGGCCCATGTATAGTCCTCTTCTATTGATCTGTTCATTTATGTGTTAATAATATGATGAGCATCTCATTCCTTATAGACATGTACATATTTCTGTAGGCTGCCCCAGTGATAAGATAGCATAACAAAATAATGATTCTTTCCTCAGGGGGTAGGTTGCGTGCCCTATTTCTACACTCAGTCTGCCCAAACTCTCTTTTATTACAGCCTCTGTCCAAGGTCTAGATGTAAAGGTTAGGAGGTTTTTTGTTTTGTTTTTGTATCTTTGACAGCATTTTTTTCTTTTTATTATTAGCATCCTCTCTGTCTCAAGTTTCCTCAGGATAAATGGAGATCTTGGATTCCTCTTGTGGATTTAGAAAATGGGGAAACCCTATTAATCTGATAGCAGTAACCAAACATGGGAAACTTTTCCATTTAGGGGGGTTAGGAAATGCTGAGTTACCTGGTCCTGAAAAAACAGGTTTAACAAGCAAAGAGTGATAATAGGTAGGATAACTTTAATAATGATCTCATTTATATAATATCTATTGTTAAGTTATAGTTAACTATCTATTTAAATAATATATGGGATAACTTAAATAATGGTCTCTAGAATTTTTTAAAAAATCTTTATTTATTTTGGGAAAGAGAGAGAGCCCGCACGCAAGCAGGGAAGGGGCAGGGAGAGAGCGCGCGCGCGCGCGAGAGAGAATGAGAATCCCAAGCAGGCTCTGCACTGTCAGCACAGACCCCGACACCAGGCTCTTACTCACAAACTGTGAGATCATGATGTGAGCCGAAATCAAGAGTCAAACGTTCAACCAACTGAGCCACCCAAGTGGCCCTAGAATTTTGTAAACCACTTCAGCAGTACCTCTGCTCGAATGCACTGTGATAGTTCCATTTTCCCTCAATTCCTTCAATTATTTCTTCAAAAATACACTTACACTTGGAACTTTTCAAAAATTTGCAAAAGGACTTATGACTTTATTCCAAACTGGTGATGCTCTACTTTGTTGATTGTGGGGAATCTTCTGAAGGAGAGGGTTGATGGTTGGGGCACTAAACTCAGCGATGTTTTCACAGACTCATTGGAATGCAGTTTCCAACGAGCCTTGGTTTACAGGAGTTTGACATCGCCAGGAACGTCCTAGAACTGATCTATGCACAAACTCTGGTGTGGTAAGTTTTGAGAATCTTCAGACTGACTCAGAAATATTTTCTAAGTGGGGATATTGTGGCTGTTTGTCACCCTTATGAGCACCTTTTAAAAATTGTGGTAGGAATATACATAATATAATATTTATCATCTTAACCATTTTTAAATGTATGGTTCAGTAGTGTTGAATACATTCACATAGCTGTGCCACAGATCTCCAGAACTCTTTTCATCTTGCAAAACTGAAACTCCATACCCATTAAACAAGAACTCCCCATTTCTTCCTTCCCCTACCCCGCTAGCAACCAGCATTCCATTTTCTGTCTTTCGGAGTTTGACTACTCTAGATACTTTATGTGAGTGGAATCACACACAATTTATCTTTTTGTGATTGGCTTATTTCATTTAGCATAATGTTCTTCAGGTTCATACATATTGTAGCATGTGTCAGCACTTCCTTCCTTTGCAGGGCTGAATAATATTCTGCTGTATGGATATATCACGTTTATCCATTCACCCATGGGTGGACATTTGGGTTGCTTCTACCTCTTGGTTATTGTGAATAATGCAGCTATGATTATGGGTGTGCAAATATCTCTCTGAGACCCTGCTTTCAATTCTTTTTTTTTACGCTTATTTTTTAGAGACAGAGACAGAGTGCCAGTGGGGAAGGGGCAGAGAGAGAGGGAGACACAGAATCCAAAGCAGGCTCCAGGCTGTGAGCTGTCAGCACAGATCCCAACGTGGGGCTCGAACTCGTAAACCACAAGATCATGACCTAAGCCAAAGTCAGATGCTTAACTGACTGAGCCACCCAGGCGCCCCTCAGTTCTTTTGGATATATACCCAGAAGTAGAATTGCTGGATTATACTGTACTTATGAGCACTCTTAAGTTTTTTGTTTTTTAATAAATGTTGTGCATAAATCAGCTGATGTGGTAATAACAATATGGCTCCATTTATTGAGTGCTTACTTTGGCCAGGTTTTTGAGCCCTAGAAACCAAGCCCTCATACTATTGACCATTAATGAAGGTTCCAAAGGGAAATGTTAGCAGCAAGGGGGAAAAAGTTGCAATCAGAGATGGCCATTATTACTTCTGGGTCTTTATGGTTTGTGTTAATAAATTGCAAATAAGCACAATTGAAAACACATGTGTCTTTTCTTTTCTCCATGGAAATTATAGATTTAACTTCTGTGGGTTTTAGGAGAATGTTGCCTTTGATGATGAGCTTTAAAAGAAGATAACAGGGGCGCCTGGGTGGCTCAGTCGGTTGGGCGGCCGACTTCTGCTCAGGCCATGATCTCTCGGTCTGTGAGTTTGAGCCCCACGTCGGCTCTGTGCTGACGGCTCAGAGCTTGGAGCCTGTTTTGGATTCTGTGTCTCCCTCTCTCTGACCCTCCCCTGTTCATGCTCTGTCTCTCCCTGTCTCAAAAATAAATAAAATGTTAAAAAAAAATGTAAAAAATAAAAGAAGATAACAGGGTGACAGAAAGGCAATGTATGTTAGGGACAATGGTAGAGATGAGGTGAGGTAAGTGTGTCCCAAACTTCAGCCTTTTGCACACCAGCCTGCCTACTTTTTGGCTTATCTACATATCACCGGTACTGGTTTTTACTTAGTATTATCTTTTATATAGTTTGCCTTTTTAAAAATGTTTTATTTTTTATTTTTATTTTTTTAATGGTTATTTATTTATTTTTGAGGGAGAGAGGTAGAGAGCACACAGGGGAGGAGCGGAGAGAGAGGAAGAATCCCAAGCAGGCTCCACGCTGTCGGCACAGAGCCTGGTGTGGGGCTCGAACCTATAAACCGTGCGATCATAACCTGAGCTGAAATTAAGAGTTAGATGCTTAACTGACCGAGCCACCCAGGTGCCCCTAAATACATTTTTAAAGGAGTCTTTATTTTACCACCAGAATGGAAAATCAGAGTCATTTGAGAGAAACTGCAAGTAACTTAAAAAATAAAACCCAGGGCACCTGGGTGGCTCAGTTGGTAGAGCATCTGACTCTTGATCTCTCTTGATCTTGGGGTCGTGAGTTTGAGGCCCATCTTGGGTGTAGAGATTACTTAAAGAAAAATGTCGGGGCACCTGGGTGGCTCAGTTGGTTACGCGTCCGACTTCGGCTCAGGTCATGGTCTTGCGGTTCGTGAGTTCGAGCCCTGCATCAGCCTCTGTGCTGACAGCTCAGAGCCTGGAGCCACTTCGGATTCTGTGTCTCCCTCTCTCTCTGCCCTTCCCCTGTTCATGCTCTCTCTCTGTCTCAAAAATAAATAAAAACATTAAAAAAAAATTGTTAAAAAAAAAGAAAAATGTCAGTCACTTTAGAAAAATAAAATAAGGGGCGCCTGGGTGGCTCAGTTGGTTGAGTCTCTGACTCTTGGTTTCAGCTCAGGTCATGATCTCATGGTTCCAAGGGTTCATTCCTGCATGGGGCTTTGCTCTGGCAGCATCATGGAGCCTGCTGGGGATTCTCTCTCTCTCTCTCTCTGTCCCTTCCCCACTCAAGCTGTCTCTGTCTCTCTCAAAATAAATAAATAAACTTTAACAAAATAAGAAAAATAAAATAAAATAAAACCAAGCCAATCACCAACAGTCATTAAATTCTAGCTGGATGCTCCCGTCTGCCAAGTCTCTCAGTTTAAAGCTTTACCTCCCCCCTCCCACCTTTCTTTTGGGAACAAAGGGAGGTTGGCAAGTGTTAGGACCACCAAAGTGAGATTTTCTTCTCTCGGCACTCAGGAGCATTGGGGAGAATTGAGAGACAATGCCCTTCCCATCTGTAACTCAGTGCAGTTTAATGCCTCTCCCTGCGGGACCTCAGACCTTCTTGAATGCCATGGAGGAAGCAGGAGGACATGTCCTGCATTCGGGACACCTAGGTTAGGGCTTGCTGAAGACCATTTGGTGGTGTGTGGGTGGTGCTTTCTGCAAACTCTCTTTTCCAAAGCTGGGAAGGGAGCAGCCAGGTATACTGGGTGTGGTGGGAACGCTCCTGGTCTACAGCCATAGAGCACGCTCCCTCTGTATTAGTCTGCTAGAGCGTCCATAACAAATACCACAGACTGGGTGGCTGAAACGACAGAAATTTATTTTCTCACAGTTCTGGCGGCTAGAGGTCCAAGATCAAGGTGTTCGTAGTTGGTTCCTTCTGAGACCTCTGTCCTCGGCCTGTGGGATGGCACCTGCTTCCACAGTCTTCACATGGTCCCTCTGTGTGTATCTGGGTCCTAATCTCTTCTTTTAAGGACACCAGTTATATTGCATTAGGGCCCACCCTAGGGACCTCCTTTTACTTTAATTACCTCTTTAAAGACCCCTTCTCCAAATAGTCACAGTCTGCGGTACTAGGGGTACTAGGACTCCAACATACGCGTTTTGGAGAAGCACAGTTCAGCCTGTAACACCCTCTTTCCCTTCCCTCCACATCCCCTGTACCTGCCCTCCCCCCACCACATTCTGTCTTCATGTTTCCCCTGACTTTTGACATTCACCCTTTTTCCCTCATAGGATTGGAACCTTCTTCTGCCCTCTGCTGCCCTTTATCCAAATGATTTCTCTTTTCATCATGTTTTATGTCAAAAACGTGAGTCAGCCTGAAGGTGGAACGAATTAGCTTCTCCCAGTCCCATGTGGCCCCGTGGTTGGAACTGAGTCGGGGGGCAGTGGGGAGGGGTGCTGGGAAGGGTTATCGGGAAGCCACTGCCTGGCTGGGGTCCCTCTGGCCTGTCCCTCTGGCCACAGATGG
Source organism: Felis catus (assembly GCF_018350175.1). Lineage (NCBI taxonomy): Eukaryota > Metazoa > Chordata > Mammalia > Carnivora > Felidae > Felis > Felis catus. The sequence continues at coordinate 26,071,691 of NC_058383.1, read as the reverse complement.
GAGGTGTCTGCTTCTCTGTCTTCAGATCAGCCTGATGATGAATTTCCAGCCTCCGAGCAAAGCCTGGCGAGCCTCACAGATGATGACTTTCTTCATCTTCTTGCTCTTTTTCCCATCCTTCACCGGGGTCCTGTGCACCCTGGCCATCACCATCTGGAGGTAGGAAACCGTGGCTTGTGGAGAGGTCTTAGAGATGGGGTGAGTGAGTGTTTTAAAATGTAGGTTTTGGGACACCTGGGTGGCTCAGTCGGTAGAACATCAGACTCTTGATCTCAGGGTCATGAGTTCAAGCCCCACATTGGGTGTGTAGCCTACTCTAAAATAAATAAGTAAAATGTAGGTTTTATTATTATTAAGGTTTGGTGAGGCCAGCAGATCAGGAGATGAATGTCATTGGAAAGATGATTTATTTTGCTCAGATCCCAGTAGAAGTGGTAGTGGGGGTGGGGATGCCACACCACAGGGGGCCACATGAGGGAATCCCAGGGTTGGTCAGGACACAGCGGGAGTGAGGAGAAAGTGTGGGCAAGAACCTTTATTGTGGTTGGGGCACCTGGATGGCTCCTTCGGTTAAGCGTCTGACTTCAGCTCAGGTCATGATCTCTCAGTTTGTGAGTTTGAGCCCCGCGTGGGGCTCTGTGCTGACAGCTCAGAGCCTGGAACCTTCTTTGGATTCTGTGACTCCTCCTCTCTCTGCCCCTCCCATGTTCATGCTCTGTCTCTCAATAATAAATAAACACTAAAAAATAATTAAAAAAAAAAAAAAAAGAACCTTTATTGTGGTTTCCCTGGGAAGGAAAGGACGAGGGAGGATAGGCAGGTTTAGGATTGGCTCGTTTGAACAATTTCAGTGGCTTTGGGGGCTGTCTGGATTTATCTGGTTACCTGGCCCTGTGGGGATCAGGGCAGGGGGAGAGTGACCCTGAGTGTGAGAGCCTGATGGAGGAGGTGGAGGGTGGGGTGTGGGCTCTGGGTTGGTTGTTTTGCATGGAAAAGACATACCATGTAGGGGAGCTCCCGGGAGGGGCTATCTCTCCAGGGTCTGTAAGGCCCCAGATGTCAAAACATCAGAGTAAGAAGACGTGCTTAATACAGTATTGAACCCAAGTCCCCTTGGTAACCAGCAGACACAACAGCCAAAGGAGCAAATGTGTCTTAGTTTGGTCATCACCCACCAGGTGATGGCAGGACTTCCTCACTTCCTAGAGGCCTGCAGTTTCCCAGAATGGGGACTAAACTTCCACTAAATGAACCGAAATGCCCTGTCTGAGCTGGTTCCCTCCTTGCTCTTCAACCTCACCCCATGTTGGCTCCACCCTTCCTTCATCCTCATGACTCTTGCTCCATTCCTGGGACCCTGTGAGCCTCTCCCAACACAAGGTGGAGTCCTGTGTGTGTTCTCCCCACTCCCTCTGCCTGGTGGCCTTCTGTCCCCCACTCTGGGTCTCAGCTCAGAAGTCATCCTCAAGATCTAACCTTCATGACCACGCTTGCCTACTGTCTTTCCCACCTCTTCTCCCTCTAGGGGCACTTTCTTTTCTTCACTCCACCGTTCACAGTCAGAAATGCCTTCGCTTGAATCTTTGTTTAATCATTAGCTCATTAGTTGTCCATTTTTCTTACTAAAATGTAAACCTGGGAGGACAGAGACCATGTCTGTCTTGTTGCTATGGAATCCCCAAGGGCTTAGTATCTAGCACAGCACTTGGAACAGGTGAAATAAGCTTTTATAGAATGAATGAATGAAGCAAACAAACAAAAGAGTTGATTTTTTTTAAGTTTATTTATTTTGAGAGAGCAAGTGGGGGGAAGGTCAGAGAGAGAGAGAGAGAGAATCCCAGGCAGACTGTCAGTGCAGAGCCGGATGTGGGGTTTGAACTCACGAACCGCGAGATCATGACATGAGCCAAAGTTGGACACTTAACCGACTGAACCACGCAGGTGCCCCAGGAGTTGATTGTTAGGATACAGATGGAACTGGAACCATCAGGAACTCAAGTGGCTTCAGGGCAGGCTACTCTGTTTTATGATGTCTTTGCTTCTCTCTTTTCTCTCTCTTCCTAACCAGTTCTTAGTTTCCTGCTAGTTTCTGCTAATTCATAACAACTGACTGCATGTGGCCCTCATTGCCACAACCTCACCTTCCATAGATTGCAGGGTCCCTTCTTCATATGTCTTAGTTCAAGTTCCCAAGAAAAAGAATCTGATCACCCAGTTCATTTATTCAAGCCAGGATACCACAAAGTTCACTGCCACTCTTGGGATCGGCTACCATTAGATCAGATGATATAACCCTGTCTGGGAGCTGAGCCTCAGTGGGGTCACACGGACAAAACATACCTGTTGAGGCCGTGAGGAAGAGAGCTTCCTTGGGAGGGAGGGTATGGGTACATCAGGCAGGCATTGCTGGTTCCAGGTCCAGAGCCCAGAAAGGACAGTTTGGTTTTAGAACAAGCTATACCAGAGTCTCACACTACGGATGTTTTCCTGTCTCCTGTTTTACCAGATTGAAACCTTCAGCTGATTGTGGCCCATTTCGAGGTCTGCCCTTCTTCATTCACTCCATCTACAGCTGGATCGATACCCTGAGTAAAAGGCCCGGCTACCTGTGGGTTGTTTGGATCTACCAGAACCTCATCGGAAGTGTGCACTTCTTTTTCATCCTCACCCTCATTGTGTTGTAAGTGGAGTGCTTTGGGAAACTGGTGGAGAAAACGTGTCATTAACAAGACATGTGGATAGTCTGGGGAATGTTTCCCAGGAGAGCAAACGGCTACAGTGTAGCTCAGTGTTCTGGATGCTCCTGACTTTGCCCTTGAATTTTTTTTTTTTAATGTTTTTATTTTTGAGACAGAGAGAGACAAGAGCATGAATGGGGGAGGGTCAGAGAGAGAGGGAGACACAGAATCCGAAACAGGCTCCAGGCTCTGAGCTGTCAGCACAGAGCCCAACGCGGGGCTCGAACTCAGGGACCGCAAGATCATGACCTGAGCCGAAGTCGGACGCTCAACCGACTGAGCCACCCAGGTGCCCCATGCCCTTGAATTTTTAAGAGTTGCTTACTATCATCTTGTCCCAGGTGTTTTCATTTTTTGTTTTTTGTGAGTTTTTTTTTCTGCCTGTTTTATGAAGAAAGCAATACCTGCTGTGTCCCCTTTTAAGAAAGAGCATGAAAACAAAATGAAAATTTGGATTTGAGAATGCTTAGGAAAATTATATGTGTGATGCTTTCTAAGATTGGCATTATGTTCAAATGGGTTGGGCATTGTTCATATGTGTGATAGCGTTCTTTTGTTTCCTTTTTTTTTTAAATTTTTTTTCAACGTTTATTTATTTTTGGGACAGAGAGAGACAGAGCATGAACGGGGGAGGGGCAGAGAGAGAGGGAGACACAGAATCGGAAACAGGCTCCAGGCTCTGAGCCATCAGTCCAGAGCCCAACGCGGGGCTCGAACTCACGGACCGCGAGATTGTGACCTGGCTGAAGTCGGACGCTTAACCGACTGCGCCACCCAGGCGCCCCTCGTTCTTTTGTTTTCAAATAAAAACAATTATTTCTGGCCCCACCGCCAGGGGTGGATGCCAGATGCCTGAGGTGGAGGGGACTCCACGGTACTCTTTGGCTTTCTGTCTTTTACTCCTCTGCACCTGAAAAGATGCCGGAGTCATACATGTGACTCTAATTTTGATGAGCTATGTGAATTGTTACATCAAGAATTTAAAGCCAGCAGATCTACAGGTTTCAGTATGTGGTGGAGATGTGGTTCTCAGCAAGCTCGAGTTAAAGGTAGATGTGCTGGATATACTGGAACAGGAATTGAAATTACCATTCATTTTTCTTTTTTTCTTTTTTTTTTTTTTAATGTTTATTTTTGGGAGAGAAACAGAGTATGAGTCAGGGGGGGGCAGAGAGGGAGACAGAATCTGAAGCAGGCTCCAGGCTCCGAGCTGTCAGCACAGGGCCCAACGCGGGGCTCAAACTCAGGAGCCACGAGATCATGACCTGAGTTGAAGTCAGATGCTTAACTGACTGAGCCACCCAGGCACCCCTAAATGATCCTATTTTAAGAAGATACTTTGAGTTTCATATTACCCACTGGGCACATCTTTTTTTCCTTTTATGAAATTTTTGATTCCAAGCCTTTATTATCCAATTTAACTGATATAGTTTCTGGAGGTAAGTATATTCCATATGAGAATTTATGCTATGTTCATTCTGTATTCTTGTGGGAATTTACTTTGTAAACTTAAAATACATGGGAGATTGATTTAGAAGTCTGTGAGATAGTTATATTACAGCCAAGTTTTATTTTACATTTATATTTGGCAATACTTGAATGATTCTTAATCATCATCTCTTCCTGGAATTTAATTTTTGTGTTTTTTTTTATTAAAAAATTTCTTTGTTAACGTTTATTTATTATTGAGAAACAGAGAGACACAGAATATGAGCAGGGGAAGGGCCAAGAGATGGAGAGACACAGAATCCAAAGCAGCCTCCAGGCTCTGAGCTGTCAGCACAGAGCCCGACACAGGGCTCGAACTCACAAACTGTGAGATCATGACCTGAGCCGAAGTCAGACGCTTAACCGACTGGGCCACCCAGGCACCCCTGGAATTTAATTTTTGAAGATAGGTCTGGATGTGGTTATACTACCAATGGAGTGCTCCATATTAAATAGAAAGAAAATAGGGGTGCATGGATGGCTCAGTCGGTTGAACGTCTGGCTCTTGATTTCAGCTCAGGTCATGATCCCAGGGTCGTGGGATGGGGCCGGCATTGGGCTCGGCACGGACATATGGAGCCTGCTTGGGATTCTCTCTCTCTGCCCCTCCTCCAAGTGTTCTCTCTCTCTCAAAATAAAAACATAAACATAAAAAAAAAATACTATTGTTTGGCCCTATGCCCAGAGATGCTAGTTAATTAATCCGAGGACAGGCTATGGAATGAGTCTTTTTTCCATCTTTCATGTGATTCCACGTGCAGCCAGGTTGCTCGGATGTATTGAACCTGTAATTCATCCAGACACAACTTTTCAGGAACACTGTTGGAACACAATCCACTTGCAAGAGAATATCTCAGTTCCTTTGAGACCACTTGGAATTTGGGGCCTGCAAAATATTGGCAAAAGTGTCTGTCATTCTTTCTTTTCTTCTCCAGAATCATCACCTATCTTTACTGGCAGATCACAGAGGGAAGGAAGATTATGATCAGATTGCTCCATGAACAGATTATTAATGTAAGTTCAGTTAGCTCCTCTGGTATCCTCCTCCCACTTTTCTTTTTTTTTATATATATATATTTTTTTAAGGTTTATTCAGTTTTCAGAGACAGAGAGAGACAAAGCTGTGAGCGGGGAAGGGGCAGAGAGAGAGAGAGGGAGACACAGAATCCCAAGCAGGCTCCAGGCTCTGAGCCATCAGTAAAGAGCCCGACACGGGGCTCGAACTCACAAACCGTGAGATCATGACCTGAGGCAAAGTTGGACGCTCAATCGACTGAGCCACCCGGGCGCCCCATCCTCCCACTTTTCTGTAAACATTTTATAATGCAAACTTGCAGTTATACTCCAAAAGAGAATAGTACAACGAACTTACATCTGCCCCCCCACCCAGCACCAACTACCGTCAACATTTGTATACTCTTGGGGGTGCCTGGGTGGCTCAGTCGGTTGAGAATCTGACTTTTGATTTCAGTTCAGTTCATGATCTCACAGTCTGAGAGATTGAGCCCCAAGTTGGGCTTTGCACTGACAGCACAGAGCCTGCTTAGGATTCTCTCTGTCTCTCTCTCTCCCTCTCTCTGTCCCCCTCCTGCTCATGCACACACTCTCTCTCTCAAAAATAAGTAAATAAGCTTAAAATTTTTTTTGTATATTCTTATTTTATCTACACTAACCCTTCACTGCAAATATCTGGATTGTTTTAAAGCAAATCCTAGACTTTATATCATTTTATCTGTAAAAATTTCTATGTGTCTGAGAGAGATTAAAAAAAAACATAACCATAATACCCTCATCATACCTAAAAGAAAACTTGATAATTCCTTATTATCGTCTCACATGCCATCAAAGGTGAAATTGCCCCATTGGTCCCATGAAGTGTCTTTTTACAGTCAAGTTGTTCGAATCAGGGTCTGGGAAAGTGCCACATGTTGCATTTGGTCCATATGTCTGTTGTTTCCTTGAATCTATAATTGTTCACCCCTCCCTTCTTCTTTGCCATTTATCATTGAAGAAAACAGGTCCTTTGTCTTGTAGTAGTTCTCACATTCTGGATATATCTGATTTGCAGCTTTGTGGTGGTATTTAGTATGCTTCTTTTTATTTCCTGTACCCTGGCAATGAGATTTAAAAACCCGACTAAATCCATTTCAGTGTTTTAGCCAGAACACTTCATAGATGATGCTATGCACTTCTTATGGTATCCCCTTGAGACATAAAATGTCTACATGTCTCTTTTTGTGTGGTGTGAAAAGTGATCAGTGGGTCCATGCTTTGTTAGCCTGACCCATCCATCAGAGAGCTCCCCACTCTCCTTTCACCTGATGGATTTTGCAGCCTTTGAGGAGTATTGCCTAGAAGACCCACTGATTTCGTTAGAAATGACAGAACAGTAGTACTCTAATCCTACCATTTCTTTTGCATTTATTAGCTAGAATTTTTCTATGAAAAAAATAATTTTTGCTTATCAACTATTTGATTACCTTGAAATATAGTTTATAGAGGAAAGAGAAATGCCTGATTTTTCCCCCTTCATTGACCAGTTTTTGAAATGCTGAGTTGATACCCTAGGGTATTCATTTCCTAAGGCCTGCCGTGGCAAATAACCCCGAACTTGGTGGCTTAAAATAACAGAACATTGTTACCTCATAGTTCTGGAGGCCAAAGTCCAAAATCAAGGTGTCAGGAAGTTGGTACCTTCTGGATCTCTGAGAATCTGTTCCATGCCTCTCCTAGCTTATTCTGGTGGCCACTGGCTAACCTGGCTGTTCCTTGGCTTAGGGCTTCATAACTCCCATTCCTACCTCCATCTTCACAAATTCTTTTTCTCTGTGTGCCTGTTTCTCCTTCTCTTCTAAGGACTTGTCATTGAATTTAGGGTTCATCCTCATTCAGAATGATCTCATCCGACAATCTTTAATTATGTCTGCAAAGACCTTATTTCCAACAAGGCCATATTTGCAGGTACTGGGGTTGGTTTAACTTGGACAAATATTTTTACAAAGGAGACACTATTCAACCAACTACTCCTAGCAACCCCCAAATGTGGCCAGTGAGGATTTTTAAATTATCATTATGAATTCATAGATTTAAGTATACTTTGCCTCTTTCAATTGTAATAATTTTTTTTATGCTTAAATAGCCTCATTGATTCGTTGCTAATCAAATTCCTTTTGAATTAGTTCCCGGGTTCTTTTGACACGACCCCAGAAAGTCTTCGATAGTTTTCTTGCTCTCTGAAAGGACAAGATGTTCCAGGCTCTTCTTGTTTATTACCTGTCCCAGAACACCAGTCAGACATTTATTCAAGGAGTCCTGGTGAGATGGTATTTAGAGACCACAGTCTGGGAATATGGATGCTCATTGATACTGGACTCGTTCTCTCTTCTTCTAAATAGCAACGTAATTGTGACATGAACACTTACATCTAAGAACTTGGGGAAGAAGCAGGATTCCTCAGGGTTCTTTTGTTTTTTAAATGTTTATTTATTTATTTTGAAGGAGTGAAAGAGACTGCGCCAAGTGCATATGTGAGTGAGCAGGAGAGGGACAGACAGAGAGAGGGAGAGAGAGAATCCCACGCAGGCTCCATACCCAATGCAGATGGAGCCTGATTTGAGGCTCAGTCTCATGACCATGAGGTCATGACCTGAGCCAAAATAAAGAGTCCAATGCTTAACCAACTGAGCCACCCAGGTGCCCAAGATTCCTCACGGTTCTAGCTGCTTGAACCTTTGGGTTTCAGATCATTTGAGTTGGTCTTCTAGATGGTGTAAAGAAAGGGCATGGTTTACTTATGATCTCCCCTGCTCGTCTCCAGAAGCATCACCTGTATTTTTCTGATGTAGCACTTTGAATTGTTTTGGGCAAGTCTTACGGAGATCTTACCAGGGGAGAGATTTGTTTCTAAAGCCTTCTATTGTAAGGGCAGTACCAGGTAAACTGGGGAGGAATTTAGATGGCATCATTTCAGGGAGGCACCAGAAGCATCACTGCAGGCCTGCATGCTTGGGAATCTTGTCCAGAGGATGTGCCACAAAGACAGGGACATTGTCTCCAGAGGAACCCAGCCTAAGGGGCTGGGAATAGGCTAATAACAGTCCTTCTCAAAGTGTGATCACCTACATCAGTAACTCTTGGATGCTTATTAAAAATGCAAATTCCAATTACCCTGCTCTCCTCTAACCAGTAGTGGCAATAGATAACATTTGTTGAGCACTTACATGATGCCTGACATGTGCTAAATAATGAACAAAAATTCTGATTTAATTTTTATTACTTGCACTAGGACATACACATCTTTAATTCCTATTTTAAAATTAAGGATTCTAAGGTTTACAGAGCGAAGTGAGCTGCCCAAAGTCATAGGGCTAGTAAATGGTGGGATTTGAATGGTGCTTTTAACTAAAATGCAGGTTTATCTCCCCGAGTCAAGATGAGTTGGATAAATCCTGAGTTTGCATTTTTGCAGGCTCTCCAGGTAATTCTAATTGGCACGAAAGTATGGAAACAGCTGTTACAGACCAGCAATTTACAAACAGGTTGGCTATATCCAAGACTGCTAGCAGACTTGCTTTAAAAAAAAAAAAGTTTAGGGGCGCCTGGGTGGCGCAGTCGGTTAAGTGTCCAACTTCAGCCAGGTCACGATCTCGCGGTCTGTGAGTTCGAGCCCCGCGTCGGGCTCTGGGCTGATGGCTCAGAGCCTGGAGCCTGTTTCCAATTCTGTGTCTCCCTCTCTCTCTGCCCCTCCCCCGTTCATGCTCTATCTCTCTCTGTCCCAAAAATAAATAAACGTTGAAAAAAAAATTAAAAAAAAAAAGTTTATTTTATTTTAGAGAGAGAGAGAGAGAGCACAAGCAGGGAAAGGGCAGAGAGAGAGAAAGAGAGGGAGACACAGAATCTGAAGCGGGCTCCAGGCTCTGAGCTGTCAGCACAGAGCCTGACACAGAGCTCAAACCCACAAACTGTGAGATCGTGACCTGAGGTGAAGTTAGACGCTTAACCAACGTGAGCCACCCAGGCGCCCCTTGCGGAGTTGTTTAAAATGCCATTTCCCAAGGACAGCTCTTCTTTGCAGAATTCCAGTGAATAAAAGTAGAAAGAATGAGGGAAATAGAAAATTATTATGAAGCAAATACCACAGCAATAATTGTTGGATGCTAAATAATAATAATAGCTAATTGCTAAAATCAGTGACTGAAAGTTGAAGGAGAAACAAGGGTGTGAGAAATGGGATTGGTCTAGACCGGACAACCCATCAATGGTGCTTGCTAGCCCACTTCAACACTGGTGGATTATACCGCCCTCTCATCTGCAACAGATTCACAGGGAAGTGAGTCATGCTCCTGGGGAGGACATAACCCTTTGCTTTGTTCCTCTTCCCAGTTTGGGAGATGTTTATCTGGTCTACTCCATTAACACTGATAACTTTGCCAGGTGAAATATGTTTGATGTCCCTCGATGCAGAGCTATATAAGCTTTGACATTCTCAATGGGAAGACAGGGCCAGCCCAGGCAGTGCTGGGTGCCCAGACAGCGTTCTGAGACGGAGGGCATGCCGAGAAGGGGCTGCTACACACCATTTGTCCTGGGCCTTCAGACAGTCCTGGGCGTGTAAGTTGCTTCTAGCTGCGGGATAGAGAAGGCTGCTACTTGAGCCTGCTGGAATTGCTTTAGTGGAGAATGTGCCAATTCAGGAAGGTATGGG